>NC_049904.1:2561510-3761510 GCF_001411555.2 Juglans regia
TTGAGCCTTGACCAGTCACCCAACTAGAGGAGAACCAAGACTACGAAGGATTGAAAACGCCACACCCAGAAATCAGAATCAAGGTGATAAGTTTGGAGCTTGAACGCCACAAGATTAACTTGATAAGTTCAAGGAGTTCTTTGAAGACCCAAGAGGAACACAAGACCTCACAAAAACAAATAAGTTTCTGAAATTTCCAATCTGCTATTAAAACTCGAAATAACCCCTTTATATACTTGGAACAACCCTCCAAGAATAGGAAAAGTCATAACTACAACTTTAAAAGCAACACAAATATTAACATAACAAGTACCACGAAATTTAGGCCTCTTGGACTTCTAGAGGCAACCAGAAATGACTAAATGACTAAATTCAATGTATTTCACGTACCCAGGCAAGACCAAGTTCATTCACCTATTTAATATTCTTGAAACTTAACAAATTCACGTCCTTTAATGGTTAGACCATTCATCATATTTCTATGTGCTAATTAGCCTCTTCAATTGCCTTGATGACATGGATTAAGTCTTGAATATTGTTTGAGCCCATCTTGGTCTTTTTAGAATCAGCCCAATTCTCTTGGATTAGCCCATTTAGTGCTTCCTTGAAACGTTTGGCTCTAAGTCTTGTAATTGGGCCACTAGGAAATGACAAAGGGTCTTGTACAAATTCAGCTAAACTTACCAAACGCCATTTTTTCACATGTATTGAACACATCACCAAAATCAGAATCTTGAGCATACAATTCCTTAATGTATTCAAAGCCAAGCATTTTTGTATCTAAAATGGAAAGTAAGGCATACCTTCGGGACAATGCATCAGCCACCACATTTTCTTTACCTTGCTTATATCTGATCACATACGGAAATGTTTCAATGAATTCCACCCACTTGGCATGGCGTTTGTTCAACCTTTGCTGTCCTTTCAAATGCTTCAAAGACTCATGATCTGTGTGAATCACAAACTCCTTTGGCCATAGATAGTGTTGCCAATTTTCCAAAGCCCTCACCAAGGCATACATCTCCTTATCATAAGTAGGGTAATTTAGGGCTGCCCCACTCAACTTTTCACTGAAATAAGCAATTGGACGGCCTTCTTGCATCAAAACAGCTCCAATTCCTATGCCTGAAGCATCACACTCAATTTCAAAAGTTTTAGCAAAGTTAGGTAAAACAAGCAAAGGTGCATTAGTTAACTTTTCTTTGATCAGACTAAATGCCTTTTCTTGTTCTTTTCCCCACTTAAACGGCACATTTTTCTTGATGACTTCAGTAAGAGGGGCGGCTAAGCTACTAAAATCACGCACAAACCGTCTATAGAAGCTAGCTAAGCCGTGGAAACTCCTCACTTGGCTGACTGTTGTAGGCGTTGACCACTCTTGGATTGCCTTCACCTTTTCCTCATCCACCTCAATTCCTCTCTTACTAACAACAAAACCAAGAAACACAAGCTTATCCGTGCAAAAGGTGCACTTTTTGAGGTTAGCAAACAACCTTTCTTTCCTTAGAATTTCCAAAACAGATTTCAAATGCATTACATGTTCTTCCAAATTTTTGCTATAGATCAGGATATCATCAAAATACACAACTACAAATCTGCCAATAAATGCTCGCAAAACATGGTTCATCAAACGCATAAATGTGCTCGGAGCATTAGTTAAACCGAAAGGCATCACTAACCACTCATACAAACCATATTTAGTCTTAAAAGCAGTTTTCCATTCATCACCTTCTTTCATCCTAATCTGATGATATCCACTCTTAAGATCAATTTTTGTAAAGACACAAGAACCATACAATTCATCCAACATATCATCTAGTCTAGGAATGGGATGACGATACTTTACCGTTATGTTGTTGATGGCTCGGCAGTCAACACACATCCTCCATGTTCCATCCTTCTTGGGAACTAACAGCACCGGAACCGCACAAGGACTCATACTTTCACGCACAAACCCCTTCTCCAATAATTCACTTACTTGCCTCTGAAGTTCCTTGGTCTCCTCGGGATTACTCCTATAAGCAGGTCGGTTTGGAATTGATGCACCAGGTATGAAATCAATTTGATGTTCAATCCCTCGGATTGGAGGTAAACCATATGGTACCTCTTCAGGAAGGACATCTTCAAACTCCTGCAAAAGAGAAACAATATTGCTCGGCAAAGCACCGACGAGATCATTAGTACATAAAAGAGCCTCCTTGTACATGAGTACAATAAGGGGCTGGTGTGAAAATAATGCTCTCTTGATCTCACTTTTTTTTGCAATGTAATTGAATTTTTCCTCTCTTGCTCTCACTATAGCCGAAATCCTCTCTCTTTCTTTTTCACTCTGATCAATGTTTTTCTCTCCTTTTTTTTTTAAGTCTTTTTTTTCAGTTTCGGCCTTCCTTTCCTTTTCCTTTTTTTTTTCATTCGAACTTTGTAACTTTAATTGGTCCTCCCTGACCTGTTTTGGAGTTAATGGCACAAGAGTAATAGGTTGCCTATTAAGAGTGAAGGAATACTTATTTGTGAATCCATCATGCGTAACCCTCAGATCATACTGCCATGGTCTTCCCAACAGTAAATGGCATGCGTGCATAGGAACCACATCACAAAGCACCTCATCCTCATATTTGCCAATGGATAATGCCACCAACACTTGTCTTGTCACCTTGATTTCCCCACATTCATTCAACCACTGAAGCCGGTAAGGTTGAGGATGTTTCAAGGTAGTTAAAGCCAATTTCTCCACCAAATAAGTGCTGGCTACATTTGTGCAACTCCCACCATCGATAATGACACTGCAAACTTTGTTATTTACAAAGCACCGAGTATGAAACAAGTTCTCCCTTTGGTTACTTTCTTCCTCCTTAACCTGCACATTGAGAACTCGCCTTGCAACCAATAAATCTCCAACCACAGCATTTTGCTCATCGTCAGCATCCTCCATAGATGGCATATCATCATTATCTACTTCTTCCTCATTTTCTGACTCAAGCTCTCCTTGGGCATTTATCACCATCACCCTCTTGTTTACACACTGGCTGGCTATATGTCCGCGCCCCTGACATTTAAAACATTTAATATCACGTGTCTTAGAACTTGAAGTCTCGATTGTACCTGAAGTAGTGGCGGTCTTTAAGTTGGCATTCTTAGAGGATTCAAATTTTGGCTTATTTTGTTGCTGCTCGTCCCTTTTTGGAGTTGTCTTCCACGAGCTGGTTGTAGCCATAGGCAGTCCCCTCCTAGCCAATCCCTTTCGTTTGAATTGTTCCTCCACCTTTATGGCTTGATGCACCATATCTGTCAACTCAACATAGTGCTGCATCTCGACTATATCCGCAATCTCACGATTTAAACCGTGCAAAAACCTAGCCATGGTGGCTTCCCGGTCCTCTTCTACATTTGCCCGGATCATAGCTACCTCCATCTCCTTGTAATACTCATCCACACTTTTAGATCCTTGAATTAACCTCTGTAATTTTTGATACAATCCCCTATAATAGTGGCTGGGTACAAAACGCTTCCTCATAAGCATTTTCATTTCCTCCCAAGTGTCCACGGGTGGCTCTCTATTCCTCCTCCTATTAATCAGTAATTGATCCCACCACACAATGGCATAATCGGTAAATTCAATTGCAGCCAACTTAACCTTCTTTATCTCTGAGTAGTTGTGACAATCAAAAACCATCTCCATTTTAGTTTCCCACTCCAAATAAACTTCAGGATCATTTTTACCTTGAAAAGATGGGATTTTAATCTTTATATTTCCTAAATCGTTATCCCTCCTAGGCCTACCCATCCTAGCTTCTCTATTTCTATACCCACGCTCAATCCTGCCTCGGTTCAAATATTGCTCATCAAACTCCTCCGACTCCGCCTCTCCATCAACATTCCGCCACGGACCACGCCCACCATGCTGCCTATTGTGGATGTCATGTTGCTGGCCCCTAGGAGTTTCCGCTTCTACCCTGTCCAACCTTTCGTGAATAGGTTCTAATTCAGCCCTCAACATACGCCTCATCTCCCCTAACATCGCTTGCATTTGGAGGTTTGGAACTGGAGGTTGTCGAAATTCTTCGGTTGTGTCTTCTTCTTGATTATTAGACATGTTTTAAAATCTGCAAACAAAGTTAGAATCCTCACAAGCACTCCCTCACGTGTTTCACTCAAGAATTGATACACTTGCACTCGTGTTTTCACTCTAAACGGCTTTTACCCTCATATGGTCTCGCACACTCTTGCCTTTTTCCACTCTTCTGTGTCTTCTTTAGTTCTTAATCGAACTTCAAGAAACTCATTCAAAATAATCCAGCAGCAATTCAGAAAATAAACAACCAAAACTCATCAAAAGTTCAAGTACTTGAATAAGGTGAGATACAAGATTGAAAGGAAGAAGTTTTCTTACTGGAATCGTGTACCCTTTTTTTTTTTTTTTTTAAACACAGCAGGAACAGGAAATAGAACGAAAATAAAAGATAGACAAACTTATCTTAGAACCTGGCTCTGATACCAAAATGATATGAACTTCACCAACAATTGTGATGAAACCCGATAACAATGATGGCTTGGAACCCCAAGATCGTATTGACAAGATTTGTTGAGCCTTGACCAGTCACCCAACTAGATGAGAACCAAGACTACGAAGGATTGAAAACGCCACACCCAGAAATCAGAATCAAGGTGATAAGTTTGGAGCTTGAACGCCACAAGATTAACTTGATAAGTTCAAGGAGTTCTTTGAAGAACCAAGAGGAACACAAGACCTCACAAAAACAAATAAGTTTCTGAAATTTCCAATCTGATATTAAAACTCGAAATAACCCATTTATATACTTGGAACAACCCTCCAAGAATAGGAAAAGTCATAACTACAGCTTTAAAAGCAACACAAATATTAACATAACAAGTCCCACGAAATTTAGGCCTCTTGGACTTCTAGAGGCAGCCAGAAATGACTAAATGACTAAATTCAATGTATTTCACGTACCCAGGCAAGACCAAGTTCATTCACCTATTTAATATTCTTGAAACTTAACAAATTCACGTCCTTTAATGGTCAGACCATTCATCATATTTCTATGTGCTAATTAGCCTCTTCAATTGCCTTGATGACATGGATTAAGTCTTGAATATTGTTTGAGCCCATCTTGGTCTTTTTAGAATCAGCCCAATTCTCTTGGATTAGCCCATTTAGTGCTTCCTTGAAACGTTTGGCTCTAAGTCTTGTAATTGGGCCACTAGGAAATGACAAAGGGTCTTGTACAAATTCAGCTCCATTCCCACTTGTATGATTAGCATGTCCAACTTCTTGGTTTGCATCACGTGATACTACCAGCATCATTTGTTGCTTCTGCAACATTGGCGTGTTCATTATCTTTGTGACAACAATCCGAGGCATAGTGTCCAAACTTCTTGTAATTTTAATATTGAATGTTCTTGGTGTTTCCACTTTCATGTGTGGATCTTCCTCATCCTCAGTTGTGCTCGGCCTCGGTCTCTTCAGCTTCTACTTTCCTGCTGCCTCTACCACGACCTCAATTGAGGTTGGATTTCCCTCGTTCATTTAGAATCATTTTTCACCCTAGTGCTTGTTCTAGCACGGTAGAATTAGCACTCTTTTGCATCTTTTGCTCATGTACTTAGAGAGAATCCATCAACTCCTTAGTTGTAAGCTTCTTCAAGTCCTTAGACTCTTTGATAGCTACAAGTACATGTTCAAATCTAAGAGAGAACGATCGAAGGATTTTTTCGATGACTCAGATGTCATCGATATTATCATTGTTTCTTTTAAAACTATTCACGATCACCAACAATCATGAGAAATAATTGGACACAATTTCGCCTTCCTTTGTGTGAAGTGCCTCAAACTCACCTCATAATGTTTGCAAGCGAATTCGTTTCACCCATTCATGTCCGTTGAAAATGGAAGCAAGAATCTCCCATGCTTGTTTACTTCTTGTTGTTTCGGCAAATTTTTCGAAGGTGCCTCATCCAACCCTTGATAGAGTATGAACAATGCCTTTTTATCCTTCTGTTTTTGCTCTTTAAGAGTTCGCTTCTCATATACAGTATACGTGGCTTCTTACTCCTCCGTGGGCTCTGTAAATCTATCGACAACAATCTCCCATAGATCTTGAGACACAAACAAGCCAGGGCTCTCATTTGGATAATACCATAATTATCTTTTGAAAAATTTGGAATTTGTTGTTGGACAAAATTGGAGGCCATTTCCTGAAAAGTTTGAATCCGTTGTAACCTAGCGATTTGATGCCAATTTGAAGGGATAAATTTATCTGAGCTTTTCTTACTCTCTTGAAAATAAATTACATTGCATCAGCTTATAGACACATAAGACTCATCATACTTGATGACCATAAAGTTACTCTTAAAAAAATAAAAGGACACATTATTAGAAAATAAAAAGACAATTTTGAAAAATAATACACTCTTAAAAAACGAAAAGTCTTAATACGTTGGATTTGTTTAAACTTCCAACAAGTAATACAAGGGTTTCGCGTGTCATCATGTCATTTGTTATTCTTCTTTGACCAAATTAAAAAGTAGTTTCATAATTACTAGGATAGGATCACACTACAAGAAAAATGGGTATTTGTGATTTTTTTGCGACGAAAAAGATTATTTGCAATAAAAATAGATTCATTTTAGTTGAAAATAATCATTTCACTAAAAATAACTTATCATAATTAAGCAATTTTCTTGTAGTGTCATACTCGATCGCAGCATGCAATTCATGGAAACAAATGGGCAGGCACAATCGCAAAGCTTTTACTAGATATATCTAATAAATGCTATTAAGGGGTTGTTTGGATGTTGAGATGGTTTCATCTCATTCTATCTCATCTCTTTTCATCACATCTCAACATCCAAACACCACTCAAACATATATTCACTTTTCAATTTTAAATTTTCAACTTTTTCATCTAATCATTACAATTTTTCCAAACTTACACAAAAAGAAATCAACTAATTTTTCAAATCCAAAAATAAAAATAATATTAAAAAATAATATTCTAACAATATTTTAACTTTATAATATTTTTTATTCAATGTTTTTCCTCTCATTTCCCAAAAGCCTATAAAGCATCATAACTTAAACTATAATTTCACTAGTATTCACAAATAATTTTACTAATAGTCACATATTTCTCATGTCATCTCATTTTCCAAACATCTCCTAAGAATCACTAGAATATTTCTACGACCCTAATTAAGTCGTCGAAGCGTAGATGACAAGATTAAACTAGAATATGGAAGTATGGCTGAAGATGCAATTATAGAAAAAACCAAGGAATTATGATCCGAAGAAATCCTGTCATTTGGCCATGTGAAATGTAAAATTCATTCAATTTGTCCCTCTATTGGTAGTTTGGAGGAATGCATGTGCGAGAATTCCTTGAATTCACAGAGCCTCCATCCTTTCCAAGTTTTGAATTGCCTGCATTAATAGTCACCGATATAAGTAACCTTGATTGGCTTAAGAGTGGGTTAGAAAATAGTAGTCTCATAGCAGTAGGAGATGCGGCCAGCAGGCTGTATAACATGATCTCATGGAGCTCAGGTGCAAATGGGGCGTTTTGAATAGAGTAAAGTGAATGGCCATTTTTGTTTTAACGAAGGAACATCGAGAGGCTAATTGGCATGAAGGCCAATGTGCTATCAACCTATTCTGATCAGAAACTATTTTCTTTCAACGGTTTGAAGGTGAAGGTATTATATTGGGTTAAATGATTAATGCATTTCCTAATTGTTAGAAAGTGAATTTTCTAGCTAACAGAAGAAAATTGTTGAAAATAGGAACACTCCTACTTTGTCATTGTGTCTGTGTGTGATCAGCCATTTAAACTGTCGCCTCAGAAGATTTAACTAATTAGGCACTCTAGCCTTTCATTGATCATGGAAAAGAGAGAAATCAATTTAGACATTGGAGAATGACCCTTTTCAATTAGCTCGGACATCCATCCATAGGCCATATCATTCTTCTGGACTGATGCATGCAGAGACGGTGCATAGTTTCTTAATTGTTGTGCTACAGGAGGCAAACTCTTTATCTGGTACAATAGTTTGTATAAATCATTTATTTCTGGTTTCATCAGTTGATCATGCAATATGTGAGAAATGGCAGTTGCATAAGTTCAACTGATAACCGAGAAGTTGTATTTTCTTATGGATTTGAAAGGTATGTCAATCTATCAGTGTAGTGTTAGGTGCCTGCATGCCAGCTTGGAGAACTTGCTGCGACTCTCGACTGCTAATCCTGCTATAAATCTTTAATCTGCATCAGCTTTTTGTCTTTTGGGGTTCCTCTTACGCCTCATTTGGTTACACGGATTAAATGAGATAAGATGAGATGAGATGTAATGAATTAAAAGTTGAATAAAATATTATTTTTTTAATATTATTTTTATTTTAAGATTTGAAAATGATGAGATGAGATAGTTTGTGAAAACAAATCAAACCTAACATTTTGTCTGAGCACAATATATTTTCTTTCTATAGCTATACATGTATTGCATTAATAGAAAGGGCACCGAAGAATGTACATTCTTAGGCGCCCTTTCTCATTGTATGGTTGCTTGTAATTTATTGCAGGCAGGCTTATCCTACACGCTTGCATGTGTTTTACTGTCCTTGTTTGGATAATAAGGTATTCTCAAATATTTTTAAATAGTCTCAGATATTTCTTTTCTAAACATCACTCAAATAAAAAAAAAAAATTAATTTTAAATCTTCAATTTTTTCATCTAATCATTATTTAATTATTATCTAAACACAAAATCAAATGGTTCAATTCTGATGAGAAATTGATACATGATTATGTAGGCCTTAGGGCTATTAAAGATTTTTGGACAGTACGTAAAGACTCCACATGAGTATATATTTCTCTACATCTTTGAACTGTTCATTTGATCAAACATGAGTTGGAGATGATATCTATTATTAAAAAAAGAAACTTTTCAAGTAGTCTTTCAGAGTCAGCCCAACGTTGCAAGGGAGATAAGTTCTGGCAATTATTTGGACCAAGAACAATTCTGATTTGAACTTATTGACTGTCGTTTTCTAGCTAGAACTCCCTTATCCAGGAAAATTCACCTTTTATTTATTTTATTTTCTGGGTGATCTACTACTCCTGCATTCAGTTTCTCAATATGTTTGGTGAACAAACACAACAAGACCCCTGATGAGTTTTATATATAGGCCTCGTGTGCTTCCCTTGATCAGGATTATGAACCGAACCAATATAACATCCGATCCTACTCTTGATGTTTTCCTTAGTAATTGTCGACAAACTGCTAGCTCCAGCTTGATCAAAGGAAAACCCAGATCATGCAAGAGTCAACTGTTTATTATCTGCCACATAAAACCAGCCCCACTAGCTATAAAGTCTACAGAAGGCTACTGAACATCACTAACTCCTCTTTCAATTCCTGAAGATGATAAGAAAGCTAGGGCATCGGTTCGTGTCAAAGAGATTTGAAACACTTTCCTATTTTGTTTCATATTGTTGCTTCGTTTCATGTTATACTATGATGTCGATAGGGATTAGATAATGCCAAAAAGGTTTGAAATGGAATTAATCAGATGGACAAACAAGTGGGGAGAAAAAGAAGAAAAAGTGGAATTTAGATAAGGTTCCCGTGAAATAGCTAAAGGAAGTGTGTGTGTGTGTGTATATATATTATATATATATATATGTATGTATATATATTTTGGAATTTTAGAAGTAATTCATATAATTTGTCTTCAAATTTTGGGGTCAATTAAGAGTGTCTCCTCTCAATGCTAAATAAGCAGCATATTTCAACTCTAACTAAAATTTAGCTAATATGTCCCTTAAAAGTCACGATTAGGTATTTACGTGTAAATTTGATTATGAGCTACAGTAACTCAACATAACTAAGCCAAATGAATTTTCTATTATTTCTCACTACTTTGTGAATATATTTTGTATATATTTTAATATTTTATATTTGAAAATGAAGTTAATTTAGGTTGATAGATGGATTTTATATATTTTAATATATACTTGTTGGAAATTATGAAAATAAAAATAAAAAAAATATTTAAAAATAAATAATGCATTAAATAAGTAGATAAGAAAATTTTAAAAATATTATTCTTTTATTATTATGAAAAGTGAGATAACTAATCTAATGTATAGTTCAAATTTTTATTTTTTTTTATAAGTGTAGTTCAAGTATTGAGTGATTAGTCAAAAGTTAAAAAAATTGACTTATGAGCTGAACTGGTTTAAAACTATGCCTCAACCAATGAGACTGCTCTAAGTGAGTAAGAAATATTAAGTTTAGTTTACGTATTATCTCGCACTTTAAATCTTAAAATCTTAACAAAAAATGCAAAATTAGAAATTATTTTGCGAAATAAAATAGGCAGATGTCGAAGACCAAAATGTTCGTAATGCTCATCTTCCCATAAAGATATCAGATAATTATAAATATTTTAGTCATAAAAAATTATACAAAAATAATTTTACAAACTAATGTAACTTGATGTGGTTCATTAGATTGTAAAGTTAATTTTATTATAAAGAAAATCTAATGGATCATATGAAATTACGTCAGTGTATAAATTTACTTTTATAAAATCTCTTTTTGTATGTAGCACTTCTCCCTATGGCTGAGCAAAAATCTAAAAATTTGATTCTGAATCTGATTTCGCTTTAGCTTTGCTCGGAGCTGGAATTTTTTTTTAATTTTTCAGTCAGAGGTGTCGCTAGACTGACTTCAACTCCAATCAGAACCGACTTCGACTTTATGCTCTGAATCCGACTCCAAATCCGACTCCGAATCCAATTTTGATTTTGTACATATGTTATAAAAATATGTATTTCTTTATATATTTTTCATATATACTTGTGTAGTTATATAGTTATATAACTAGAACTTAAATTATTAAATTCAATAATATACTAGTATGACTTAATTATTATAAAATAATATACTTATAATATAATATAAATAGACTAATGATAGTTTAGTATGTGTAAACATCATATGCATAGTATAAAAATAAGTTAGACACTAGTATTTAAATAAGTCTAGTATAATAAATTGATAACACATATACTAATTTATTAAAATATAATAACATGCAATTAGACACTAGTAAGTCTAGTATATAATTAAGTTAGATATTAGTATAATAACATGTAATTAGACATTATAGTATAAGTCTTGTATATAAATAAATTAGACATTAGTATAGAAATCACCAATAAATCTAATATAATAAGTTAGTAACACATAGTACTAATTTAGTAAAGTATAATAACATGTAATTAGATACTAGAAATAAGTCTAGTGTGGAAATAAGTTAAAAATAAGTTAGACACTAATATAAAATAATAACATATAATATTATAGTATGATAACATATAATTAGACACTATAATATAGGCATTAGTATAGAAGTAAATTTGTAGTTAATAATTTAGTTTTAATTTTTAATTTTTAATTTTTAATTTTTTGGAAAATTGAACTTTGAAATCCCACAAAAAAGTTTTGTTTTAAAATGAGCTAAATATGAAGTTAAAAAAAAAATTCAAAACTAAAAATCCAAATCCGACTCATTTCCAAAAAATCAAAGTCGGATCGAAACCTCTACAAATAACTGAATAAGAGTCAGACAGGAGAATTCGACCTGACTAACGTAGGTTTAGAGTACAAAATAAAATATAAAATTCTCATCTCATCTCATCATTACATATTTTTTAAATTTTAAAATAATAAAAATATTAAAACTTAATATTTTAAATTTTAAAATAAAACATAAAATTCTCATTTCATTTTTCAAACATGCCCGTACTCACCCCTACTAATTCTCCGTAAGCTTTACTATAGTTTGGGTAATCAAACACAAAAAGGAAAATGAAAATAATCCTGTCTAATTTTGGTTTCTTGGTTCACTTAGCAGCCTACCGTACATACAGATTTACAAAAGTGACTCGTTTGTTTTTATAGATAATATGAGATAAAATGAATTGAGATTAAAATTAATATTGAATAAAATATTATTAAAATATATTTTTTTAATATTATTTTTATTAAAAAAAATTAAATTATTTATTTTATTTTGTACAAGAATTTAAAAAAATTATAATAATTAAATAAAAATAAATAAAATAAATTAAGAAGAATTATAAAAATAAACAAGATCTAAATTTCTCGTACAATATAAATCAAAGGAAAGAATTACTAAAATTCAAAGGGGTTGCCAAAAGCCGGTGGATTTTAGAGGCGGTAGTTCCAAACTCTCCTCTCTAGGCTTCGTTTGGAACCAAAAATCCTCTCAACTCATCTCAACTCATTATTATAACTTTTTCAAATCCCAATACAAAATATAATAAACAATTCAACTTTTTCAAATCCCAAAATAATAATAATAATAATAATAATAATAATAAATAATATTCTAACAATATTTTATTATCTCAATTCAACTCAACTCAATTCACTTCAACATCCAAACGCAACTTAAATGTATAAAAAAAAATCTTACTAGCGTGCTGCCTAAGTTTTGATCATTAGGTATGTCTGCTAGCATAAAATTATTTTTTTTATTTTTACTTCTTTTTTTTAATATTTTTAAATATTTTTAAAAAAATAAAAAATATATATTAATACATTAAAAATATTTTCTTAATTATTAAATAAAAAAATTTAAATACATAAACGTCAAAATAAAATAAAAAACTGAGGCGGTATCCTAATATTTTCCTTTAAAAAAATATATATCAAAGAGGTTGTCGGGAACTGAGAGTTGGGTATTCTGTAACAAGTTAACAACTGCACTTGGAGTTTTGCTCTTTATTTATTTCTTTTTCTTTTCAGATGGTAGCTTTTGTGTTTTTCACGCAAAGGCAGAAGATCAGAGGCAAACAAGACAAAGGTGCATGATCAGTGATCACTAACCTTTCTTTTCAGCGTTGATGAAGCCTTTTTTACTTGGATGGATGATTTTTAATCACAATAATTTTTCAAGAATAAATTGATATTAATTATTGTTAGTTATTTCTTTCCATTATAAAGAATCCTTTAATAATGAGTTGAATTTAAATAACTTATAAATAATAATAAAATTATTAATTAAAATGAGATTAAATGAGATGATTTCATCTCGTATTCAAACGGGCCCATATCTCATGAGATGCATGAATAATAGCCCCTCGTCGTCTACCTGTTAGAGTATTCATCGGCGTATCAGTTTTTCTGATACTAGGACATGCCAGTGTACTTTAATGGAAGCAATATGAATAGACGTTTTTACCCTAATCTTTAACCTCGGTTCCACGTTTTTTCACGAAAAAAAGCCAAGGATCAATCGGTCTTCTCAAGAAAAATGTAACATAAACAGTAAACGGATAATGTGCGTACAAAAACAAACAAACAGAGAAAATCGAGGAAAAATAATAATTAAAAATACCCGACATGCATTATCATAACCTCAGAAAAGAAAATTAAAAAAAAAATGCATAAAACAACAGATCATTTCAGTCTGAAAAGAAGTATGTTTCCCCGCAATCCACACAATCCTACAGATTTTGTTTGCAATCTCTGAATCACGGTCTCAGGACCGTCCAACGTACAGAATCTATGGAGGACGTGAGATTAGAGTGTAGAACAAATTTTCCAACAGCTTTTTCTTTTCTCTTTATCTTTTTCCTTTTGTTTTTTGTTTTTTAGTTCAGCTTCTTTATCAGTGAAATCTGCTGTTTCTGCTTCTCAGAGCACCCACTGAACGTTTCTGTTCCGTCTTGGCAGTGCCTCAGTCCCAGACTTCTTCAAAAGCACGAGTCTCTCTCTTCGTCTCTCTCAGAAACCATTCTTCAACACCCTGAAACTGTCTAATCCGGCCTCCTCTGTTTTCTCTCTTTCTTTCTCTGCATTCTTTTATTGTCTTTGGCCTGGAAATTCTGCAAAACTCTCCATGTAATCTTTCAATTCTCTGCATCTTATTTTATTTTATTTTTATCTTAGTTTTTTGCAACAAAAAATAATGGAGTTGAAGATGGGTCACCTAATCCAATACCCACTTCTTTAAAGCACTTAGATTTTCTCTCATTACTCAAAGAAGCAGATGCGGAAACCAAAGCTCCTAACTTTTCGAGGCATTTGATGCGTTCTTCGTTTTGTTTCCTTAACCGAAACAGTTTTCCGCTTCTAGGTTGTAGTCGCAATGTCGACCGTAGAAATGGCCCACCACATCGATTTGGAACAAGGGGGTCACCGCCGTTCCGGAAGTGACGGTAGCGTCTGCTTCACAGACGCCGACGAGGGCTCGTGCTATTCCCAGTTCTATTCCACGAATGGCGGGTCTTACGATGAGTACAGCTTCGCCTGTGTTTATGATCCTGAGATCGGGAAAGTCTCGGTCTCTCGGAGGGACTCTTTGTCTTCATCCTCGGAGTGCTCGGTGGAGGTGGAGAATGAGAGTGGGGTCCCCGAAATCAAGGTGCATTTGGCTAAAGCCGAGAGAGACTGTAGGATTTGTCATCTTGGGTTGGAGAGTAATAGCCATGAATCCGGTGTTCCCATAGAGTTGGGTTGCTCTTGTAAGGATGATTTGGGTGCAGCCCACAAAAACTGTGCTGAGGCCTGGTTCAAGATTAAGGGAAATAAGTGAGTAAAAATCATTGCTTTTTTCTTTGATTGTTTTGATCTTAACGGCTTGGTTGCCAGCTAATTTTTATGTCTTTTTTTTCTGGAAATGATGGATAGCATTTGGTGGTTCTTAGCATTATAGAAGGTTGTGTTTTCAGAGAGCTAATATAGTGGATGTGTTTTGTAAACTTTGAAACCTTTTTTCTCTGATAAGAGACTTTGAG
This sequence comes from Juglans regia, assembly GCF_001411555.2. NCBI lineage: Eukaryota > Viridiplantae > Streptophyta > Magnoliopsida > Fagales > Juglandaceae > Juglans > Juglans regia. The sequence goes on from NC_049904.1 coordinate 2,576,359, forward strand.
ACACTCTTGATTAAGATTTCCTCTTCTTGAAGGAATGATACTAGGCACCATTAGAGAAAATGAATTACAATTAAACAAATCATTTGAGAAATTAGGTTATGTTTATTAGATGTAAAGCATAATTGATTACCTAGTAGCTATGAGGATGTGGGCACAAGAACACAGCTAGCTTTGTATAATTAATTAAAGAAGAAACTACTTTTTCAAAGAAGATGAGGGATTTGGTAAAAGAGTAAAGCATTCTGAAATCATGGTGATATGTCAAAGTACACCAACGATTCCTTGATGCTGTGTCCTTTTTCAAAGTAAAGGAATCTCTCTGGAGCTTCTTTCTGATGTTTCTAATCTTTATGAAAGTGGAAATTTGGTCGCATATTGATGAAATCAATTATCTTAATGGAAGAATATTGCTTGCCGGTGTGGTACTTAATATATTCTAATTGCCTATGTGCAGTTTCAAATTATGATATTCATCCATTGTTTCTGATGAAACTCAAATAACCACACACTTCACCTTAGAAGACTGGTATATATTTACAACTTAAGAGTATTTTGAGACTGTATTCTTTCTACACTTCCTGATCTTTGTTTCGATTCTTAAAAGCCTTCGGCGCATTGCTATTGCCATTTTGTCATACATGTCTGATAGTGTTGTAGCTAACTGACAAGACCATCTTCAATACTTTCTCGAGACCATCGTACAATGTCATTGCCAACTGCCAAAATTAAAAAATATGTCATTGATTGTTGATACTTACAACAACAAAGGCAATGCGCTATTCCTATGCTGGGTTGTTATGTGACAGAAATATTTGCTTGTCCTTTGTAAATTAACAGGCAAAAGATCACGCTTGTATTTTGAACAATAATTTAGGAGTTAGAACTAATATTACAAGTGTTCTTCTCATATAGGTTAGCAAACCATAGAAACATGTAGTTAGTTGTTTTTGGTCATTGTTAAATCCACATCTTTTTGTTTCATGTTTTATTCAGTTTTTCTTTACATTTTTTGTATGCAAAGAAAAATGGATAGAGAGTTCAGATGAGATGAGATGAAATGAGATTTTTTTTTTTTTAAATTGAATAAAATATTGTTAAATATAATTTTTTAGTATTATTTTTATTTTGGGATTTGAAAAAGTTGAATTGTTTATTATATTTTTGTATAGAAATTTGAAAAAATTGTAATGATGATATGAGATGAGATAGATAGGTTTGTATATCCAAACCCACCCTTAATCTCTATGGTTCGTTGTCATCTTTGTAATATTTTTGTTTTCTGTTCTCTCTTCTAGCTTCTTGAATTCCGCTTAAATTCTTCTTGTTGTTCTAACTACACCTCACTGCTTATTTTTCCTTAATCATCACAACCTCTTGAGATTGCATATAAAATGTCGCACAAGTGTTGCACAAGAGTTAATAAACATGTATGAAGCTGTCAATTCTGGATTGTCATCGTCTATATTTCTCGTTTACCTCATTAGACAGTGAATAATGATACTCAATACTAATATTTTTAAAGTTTCATTATTTCCGTACTATATTTACTTCAGTTTGCTTGGTTTTGTTTTAGAACATGTGAGATATGCCATTCTATTGCCCGTAATGTCTTCGGATCGATTGAGATCGAGTCAACAGATCATTCAAATGATGCCAACGATGCCACAACAGCAGCTGCAGTCGCACCAGTGCCCATAGCAGAGACACGAAACTTCTGGCATGGCCACCGGTTCCTGAATTTCCTGCTTGCTTGCGTGGTATTTGCATTTGTCTTATCATGGCTCTTCCATTTTAATGTGCCATCGTAATAAAATTCTGCATAAGTACTGTTACTCATGACTGAGGAAAGGGTTTAGAGGAAAAAGAAAACAAGTTCTGTAAAAGGGCCTGCTAAAATTTGTTGCTACTGTTATGGGAATTGGGAGAGTTTCAATGTTCAAGCCTCCCAACGTTTATAAAGATAAAAATACAACTTGATCTTCCCCTCCATTCCTGTAGGGTTTGCTTTTTGCCATATTTCCACTTCATGTCCTCATAATACCACCAAATTATCAGGTTTTAAAATTAATTAATGTCTTTGGCATTTTCTGGAACGATACCGGATGGTCATATGTAGAGTTGTACATGTGTATTTAATTTCCGATATCTTCTTGCGTGGTGATAATGAATATCATGCTTGGTTTGAATGTTATTCTCTTTTGCGCAAACACAAACACAAGACTCATTTGATAGGCAATCTAATTTGTGATTCTTAAGGTTCCAAACTAAATAAGGAACCATGCTTTCTAACAAGTGAAAAGATATTTACAATTATGAATTGTACAATTGCCACGTAATTGTTTTGAGAAAAGTGAATAAAATATGAAATTCAAATAAAAAAAAATTAATTTTTTAATAGTAGATTATATTCCTTTTCGAAGCGATTATGCAGTATTTACATACTTTACGGTTGTATGTAGAATTATTCAATAAGAATAGCCACTCATTTTGGTAAAGAAAGGTTTGACCGACTCAGGCCCTAAGTTTTCATAAAGATAAGTGTTACGGTCATAGAGTTTTTACGAAAATAAATCCGCAAATTGAAATTGCTTTATATGATTGTAAAAAGAGAGAGTAGTTTGAAATTATAGTTGGGGTTTTAATAAACAATGTAGCTTTGTTTTCAAGAACTATAAACCACACTGATAATTGGAGCATAGATAATGCCAGCTTAATTAAGATATAACTTTGGTGTTAATTTGAAATCAAATGATGCAAGCACCTGATTTTTTACACTTGTTTCACAGCATATCATGAAGATAGGAGTATTTTTCTTTAAATTATTCGAAATGCACTTACAGATAAATCTTCTTAGAAAGTATTTTTTCTTGAATTATTCGAAATGGATGATTAACTAATTGCAGAGAGCCCTTTAGAAAGAAAATAAAAAACAAACTAAACTAATTGCAGAGAGCCTGCGTCCTTCAAAATTAGTTTTGCATACCTCATGCCCAATAAAAATAAAAATACAACGCCACCCTCAACTTCATTGCCCATCTCATTATTCTCATCCCCCATTACTGGTTCGAAAAGTCTGTTGTCTGCGTCGTTGGTAGGAAGGAGGATCAATGGATAGCCTACTTAGCATTTGACCCGTCAGTGCGTTTTTTTTATTTAATATCTAATTAATTAACTACTTCTTTGACTAAGAGTTATTATTATTATTATTATTATTATTATTATTACATTATAAAAAGAAAAAAAATATTTACAATCATGAATTATGCAACCGTCGCATTAGGACTGTACAGGAACCGCTGGAACTGACCTTGAACCGATCAGACCCACCACCGGAGCACAGAACCGGCAAAGAACCTGTCCGCGGTCGAGAGGAAATGAAGAAAACCAATATCGGCGATTCGGCGCAAGTTTGAATCCTTGGAAAACCGCTGAACCGGCCGATCCAGTCTATTTATATTTTTTTTAATATATGTATACAAAACGGTGCCGTTTTACTTATAATGAGTGAAACGGCGTCGTTTTAGAGCCTGAAAGTTAAAAAAAAATTATAATAGAACGGCACCGTTTGGCTTTTAAGCCAAATGTCACCGTTTTAAGATGAATTAATAACCCCCCACGCCCCTCTTCTTCTTCCCCGCATCCTCTTCTTCCTCTTTAGCCTCTGTAACTCTCTTCTTCTTTCATGGCAATGACAGCGAGACACTTCTTCACTCTTCCTCAGTTCCTCCTCCTCCACAGAGATGCCGCAATGGACTGACGCACGTCGAGACCGATATGATCGGTTTTCTCTCCCCAAACCCTCAGTTTCGGCTGGTTCAACAAACCCATGGCAGACGTCGGTGGTGTCTCTATTTTGCACCGAAACCGATGTCGAACCCATCAGTGTATAGCCCTACGTCGCGTAATCGCTTTAAAAAAATGAATAAAACATGGGATCCACATGAAAAAAATTAATTTTTTAATAATGGACCCTACTTTTTTTTAAAGCGATTACTCGATATTTACGCACTTCACAGTTGTATAAAGAATTACTCTTTGTATAGGCAGACGGCAAGTTAGAGATATTTAGGAATCAAACTCACACCCAAGGATTTATATATACAAAAAGTCCTAGTGTATTAAATTTAACCTTACATCCCATCACAATTAATATGTCAAATGCTGATGATATAACTTATTCCCGTTTATATTACCTCTTAATTCTAAAATTTATTACCTCAAGTTACACTTATCAATGTACATTTTAAATGACTTCATCTATTAATTACTTACCACATAATAAATATAATTCAATGAAAATCAAATATGACCTCCTTCCTCTACTTACCATTATCACATTGTTAAATTTTTGTTTCTAATTTCTTGTTTTTTTTTTCTATAGCGGGGAGACGGTCCGATCTATCCCCTTTTGGCAATTATGACTCCCATACATCTCTACCCAAGACTCCTGATGCAGGAGGATCCAAGTCAAATAATGCTAAGTTGTTAAATTGTACGTTAATGGCGCTGAAATACCTCAAGGTGACAGATCAACACAAAGATAGCAGGAAACCGTGATCTTTCCCTGATTATGGTAATTTTGAGCACGTTTCGATGTTTTAATCATAACTTTGGCTACGAATATCACAATCGCGCATATGACCCTCAATTCAAAAAATTCTTTTCGGCACGCAAATTATGGCCACCCAGCTACGCTTGGTGTACATCTTTTTTGAGGCTAAAATCTATTATTTCCAAATCCTCATTTTTAGTTATTTTTTACATATTAATTCTTTAATTACATTTTAATTTTTGGTATAATTATTGAAATTTTGCTATTTTCGATAAAATTTTGATGTTGTCGATTTATAGCAATTACAGCCCCGGCCTATACAAGGCTCCTAAAATAAAAGTAAGATTTATATATATATAATATAATATAAAAACCATTTCATTAAATAAAGGTTCAAATACTTTTTATATTGTTTTAATGTGTTCTATATTTATTATAATGAATAAAATATATTTTTAAATAAATATTGTTAAGATCTTGCTAATTTGAGGTATAAAATTTACAATAAGATCTCATTTTAAATCGTTGTATTAAATATAATTTCAAAGACTTTTTATTTAAAAATTCTAAATTAATCCTCATTTTATTGAATTTTTTTTTTAATATTCAATATAATGATTTATATTTGATTATATTATAATTAAAAACGACTTATTTAAATTTTGCCTTTAAGTTTTAATTTATATTGATCTGCCCCTACTTTGATCCGACTGACCTCTTCCCTCGCCGTTCGGTGCATGGTCCCTACATGACGGTACAAGCACTGAAGGTCATATTTTCGTCTGCGACTCGAACTAACTTTCGCTTGCTATTTTCTCATATCACCCGCTGCCCTTTATCATCAGCCTGCCCATCCCATTACCCAAAGTTTGTCTAATATAACACTTTTTGCCTTTTATCTATTTCATTTAGAACCTAATCTCACCTTGAATTATCTATTTAAATTCTATATAATAAAAAGATATTATTAACTTTGAAATTTTTACTATTTTTTATCTAATTTATTTTTTTTCAAATATTGCATATCAACCGGTCATATTTTTTATTTTAATCAAATAAAATATATTTTCCCCTTATTTTATTTTATTTTTCTTTGCATGTATTAGTTGCAATGGGATATTTGTTGGAGTTCATATGTCCTGATTATCGATATATAAAAAAGAAAAATGATAATTACAGTTATGAGTCTGCAAGAGTCTGCAAGTATCACATAATCACTTTAAAAAAATAGATAAATACGAGACCCATATGAAAAGAATTAATTTTTTAATAGTAGATCCTCTTTTTCAAAGCGACTGTATAGTACTTATACACTTCACGATTATATGTAATATTACTCTATAAAAAATTACCATAAACATTCCCATTCGATTACTCCACTTTCTCCTATCACTCTTCAATACCCTACCGATGATGCTTCTGCAAAATATGGGACCATAACAGCGCTGTCACTGTCCAATACATAGAGATCTGACACCCCGGAAAGGATTTCAAAAAAGAAGAAGAAGAAGAAGATACTGTATTGTGTCTGGCAGGTGGTGTGATCATGATTGCCCCACCCAAATGGGGGTTCAAGAGGACCCTCTTTTATAGGGTACGTGAAAGAGAGTGTGGTGCTTATTTAGGCATGCTCAAAAAATGATGATATTGCATGCATCATTCTACTTATGACACCAAACCATTCTCTCTCACTCCATCTTGCTTCTCTTTTATCGACCATGGCCACAGGTGGGATATCACACTCCTTTATCCTATTTTAAACATTGTCCCAGAATGGTACCACAATGTCCTCAAGTGCCAACAAAACAACACAACACGCATGATGAGAGAGAGCGAGCCCACATCAACAAAGCAGAACTAGCTGTCATACAGTCATATCCCTCAAAATTCAAATAAGAAAAATTATTTTCATCAATTACCATTCACTACTCCACACAGATCACACCCTATAAAAAAAAAAAAAAAATGTCGAGTATGGAGTATGAAGATGAATAGTAACTGATATATAGCATTCCTCGTTAAACATATTACTTGTGTAGAAGTCTTGCCACCTCAAACAATATATAAAACTTTGCGCTCTGAACTTCTTTTATAACTACAATGGGTCCCAAACTAAGTGGTGTATTTACATACCCACTTACAAGTAATAGAACTCAGCATAAAATGCAAAGCTGTCATGTGTGGCATGCATCACCTAGCCATTTGTAATGAGTTCGGATTTCCCTTACGGATCAACCGCCATAGAACATTGCTATAACAGCTCAGTTTCCTTATTTCTTCTCCAAACCAAAATGCCATTGTAACAAAAAGGAGCCTAACTGTTTTGAAAAGAGAGATCGAGGTCAAACGAGAAGAAGATAAGCCGAGGAATTTTTATCATATTGACAGGGATCTGTCTTTTGCATCACAGAAGAAAAACAGCATTAGCCTCACAAACGTGGGAATGCCAAGGTTGTGAGCACGAGTAATTCACCAGCAGAACAAAAGGCAACAACATTTGCATGGTAGAAATATGGAAAATTATAAAACGTAAAAGCCAATGCTAATATTAAATTATGTCAACCACGACATAAAGGAGCGTAAAGAACAAGACAAATTCCATTTCCACAGGAATAGAAATTAAGTTATCAGTATCATGGGAAAAAAGCCCACCATACAATCAACTAAACTCTTTGAAGAGCATGACGATCCAACCAGCGGTCCTTGTAAAAGCTCCAGTCGTTGCAGCAGCAGCTTCGATTATCTACACACCATTCATTGCAGCATCAGGATGTCCTGTATTTCCATTTTCCAAAGTCTTGCCATTGACTTGATTTCTCTGCCACTGGAATCAATACAATGCCAATTTAAGTCACAGCATAACACAAATGTTTCAATCACAAGAACAAATAAAACAAACAGATTCACTATACCCAATCAGCAGGGTCTCCTGAGTTTCCATTCAGGAGTTTGTGATTCTCTTCTTTGGTCTTGCTATCCTTGTCCTTGGTACTCATTGGTAACAAGAGCGATGCTCCTCCAGTACGATCAGGCATTTCTGGAGTAACAACAAAAGTTAATGCTGCAGCTCAAATATAACCAACCAAAAAACATAGCAATAACCGAGTCAAATAACCCAACCTGGCAATTTATTGTCTATAAAGAACACCACCAAATTAACAGTATACCTGCAGGACGACCATTTGGTGAACTAAGGATAAATTGAAGACAAACTTTTATTCAGAAATTACAAAAGTTGATAGCAAAGTAGATCATACCATGCAACGACAACATCAACTGTGTAATGTTTGCGGGATGCTACAATCAAGAAACTCTGGATTACAGCAAGCAACCAGGAAAGCCGTTTTATCCACCTGCGGTGATGCATATTGGCAAAATCTAAGATGAGTCAAAACTACCTAGTATGACAGCACTTGGTATAATCAGATAGCTTGTAAGTCAATCCAAATTTAGAATATTTACAAGTCAGTTTACCTTAGCGTGCCATATTTCTGGTATGTGAGCACAAAGACTAAAGTAAAAATCATGTGCGATGAAAAAATCAAATCCCCACAACCATACACCATGCCCCGAGGAACTGCATATTCAAAACCAATAATGAACACAAATAAGAACTATGTCATGGCAATAAGCCAAAGAATTTGAGTAATATACAAGAGCCACTCACAATTGATCAAGAGGACTTCAATTACACTATCAGGACGAGGCAGCCTTGCAAGTTCTGAACCCTTCATAATACAGGGGGAGATTTGGTGAAAAAAATAAAAATAAAAAAATTCAAGATAAACCCTAGTCCAGCAAGTACCCTGTACATAACAAAATCATAAACTCGTATCAAAGAGTCTTACCTCACGACAATGATAGTTTGGACCAGGAAGCTGGGTAGAATAGAATGTAAATATACGAAGAATTTGAGAGGCCTGAAGCAAACAAATACACAATATGTCAATAACCAACTATCAGAAAACTTTGGACATCACTTCCATGCATAATATCTTCCCCATATAAACCCCAGAGTTGACAAGCCCATCACCACCCCAACCCCACAGTTAAATAATGCAGAAAAACAGAAGAAAGGAAAAACACTTATATAATAAACTAAGTTTGGATTCTTATAGGAAAGAATTTGCTTCCTTCTTTCTTCATTATAACAGGTTAGTTTGCTACAGCCATTACACAATTTATATTAACTTAGTGTTTGGTTAATTAAGCAACACTTTAGCATTATTCAAATGCTTGGAAGTATGCATCATGATATCAATTAGTACCACTAAAATACAAATAATAATTATGAAAATCACAAATGGTTTTCTTCTAAAAACTACAAATTTTTGTGGCCAAATTGATAAAGAACAGTAGAGGATTATCAATCAATCAAAGGATCAATCACGTAATGGTATGCTCTCCAACAGGAGTACCTATCACAGCAACTTTTGCCAAACAACCCGCATTACTGAGCAGTAGAAAGCAGGCCATAAGAATTCAGACTCGACAAATTTTCTAAACTAGAAATTACAACAAAGTGTATATTTTGCCATAATCTACATCAACTAAAGCCAAAAAGGACCCTCAAAGCATGAACAAGGACAGCACAAAAAGGATAAAGTAACAAATATTATTGTCACTTACAACTAAAAATGCTAGAACCCTGCACCATACTAGAACTGTGTAGATCTTTTTGCTCTTCAAGATGAATGGATGGAAGCTCCACTGCAATACAACATACACATTATTAGGTAAAGTAAATACAGCTTTCTCAGCAAAATTGATCCAGGAAATCAGAACTCAAAAAAGAACCTCAGTGAAAGACGACAGGAATACTTAAGGAATGGTAGCCGCAATAGAAAATGAATTATCAGTTAACAAAAATGCCAGAAATTTTCCAAAGCAATTAATAAACTGTATAATGATAATCATTAGAAACAGTAGATATCATGAATGAATAAAACCATAAGATAAGAACTTCTTTAGCATTAGACTTCTTACTCGGCAACTAATTTAGCAGGTAATTCTGCAAGCCAACTCTCACACACCTTGTCTCCATGCTGAAAAATAATACACACTGCTCCTATCCTAATTTGTCTGAATCCCGTAAGACAGAGAAGCCAATGGGAAAATCAACACACACATTGAGAGAGAAAAATCTATATTGTACATTCACTTTCAAGAGTAGCAAGTTTCACTGAGCATGAATGTATTATTGCCCATTGATGTCTCCATGAGTATAATGAATTCAAACTGTCTCCACAAATGTGAATACAATAGGCAGCAACGAAATACAGAGCAGTTTCTAATCCACAAAATCTACTGCCTTTAAAAAGGAAAACAAAACAGCGAAAGACACAACTATCAAAAGCAATATGAGCAAGATAGTGAACAAAGAAAAAGGAAAGAACCTTACCAAGATAAAAGATAAGAAAATGAAGGTGAACAGAGTCTCACTGATGTAAGCTTTGTCTTGGCCAAGCTCCTATTTTCATATGAAAATGAAATATAAGGAAATAAATTTATTATAATAAGTACATTACACAGAAATGAAATAATACTAAGAGTAAAAAGGTAAAGAACAAATGGATACAAACCGGAAGAAGAAAGAACCCAGCATCCTGAAGTACTGGCCCTGGCCGATGAAGATAATGAACTCCTCGGGCAGCCAGACCATGTACATACTGCAGAGGGAATTGTATTTGTTAAGACATATATAAGAAAAGAAAACGGCATAAAATTCAAAAAGCAAAACAAAACAATCTCGACAAACAGCAAAAATGTACAACCAAGTAAATTTAAAATCTGTATACATAATGACATTCATAAACGCAATGGGATGTCATGATAGACTTGGCTGTTAGAAGGAAGACATGGCAACAAGATTACCGTATCCAAACATTCGACCAAAGCCCGATGAAAAGTAAAAAGCAAAAAATTATACAAACACGAAAGGGCTTTTTGAGTTTTGATGAATAATACGCATCCCAAATTACAAAGGACTTTTTCTTGCTTTTAAGAGTAAAAGGAGAAGCATGATAATTGATTCTATTAACACTGACATACAATTAAAGATATAAACACAAAATGCAAGTTTAAACTTCATTCTCCAAAATGAATCAGATCAAACATATCTGAAAGAATCCCTCAAACATGACCAAATTGATTCCAGCATTTCAAAATAAAAAATTTAAAAATTAAAAAAAAAAAAAAAAAAAAGGGTGCCCTCCATTCTCCAAATTATTTCCACTTGAGGAAACTAGAAAAGCGTGAAGAAAGGAGTTACAATGTGTAGGAAAACTTGGATTCTTTAACATTCTTGGAGAAAAATAAAGGGAATAGACGACGGTGAAAGTAAAAGTCGGACTATCCAGCAATCGATCAAAATAGAGAAACCTGAAAAATGAGACCCGCGAGAAGGTATTTCCAATTCTCTGCAAGAAGGTTGATCTCTGTCAATGTCTCTGCGCAAAGTCTTTTCCACAACTTCACCCCCACAAAAAGAAACAGAAACGAACCTGATCAATATAAATCACCGACAAACAAATAGTTGCATAGCATAAGAGATACCGAATAGAGGGTAACCATTAACCAACCTTCGAAGCCTCGCGACCAATGTAAAGCGTCATCGTATTGGCGTGTAACAACCACTTCCATATTACTTCACAACCAAACCAATGAGGCCAACATCATTCATCGCCGGAAATTAGTCGATACGGTGTCGGCAAGAAAACCCAGAAAAAGTAACACCCAAAACTTGGTGTATCACTGCTATGCAACGGATCGAGACCTCGTAATCGGAAATTGAGATCTGAATGAACAAAACTGACGACGACGACGACGACGAAGAAAAAGAAGAAGATGAAGCGAAGGGGATTTGAGAATTCAAAAGTGGTGGGTTAGACCCCAACGCGTTTATCTGATTGAATATAAATCGAAAAAAAATAAAAAGACCCCTCCGATTCTTTCTGTGTTCTATCTCTGATTCTCTCTTGCTTTTGGCTGACTGCTGGGGCACGCGAGTTGAACACGGATCGACAGTTGAGAATGCAAAATGAAAAAGGAGAGGCCTTTTATAAGAGCAAAGAAAATTGAAATGGCGCTCCGTATAAAATTCCGAGTGACTAACGAAACTTCCGAGTCCGACTGAAATGAAAGATTGGTGGAATTCTGAAATGAGTACTTCTACGGACAATCGTAAAGTGCGTAATCGTCGCGTAATCGTTTTGAAAAAGAGTGGAATTCATTATTAAAAAATTAATTTTTTTATGTGAGTCTCATGTTTTATTCATTTTTTTCAAAACGATTACGCGGCGGTTACACAATTCACGATTGTAAGTATATTTTCTCTTCTGAAATTTAACTTTTTAAATATTTATTTATTAGATATTGAATATTTTTTGAAAAATGAAAATTATTAATATATTATAACTCTCAATTCATGTGCTTATTTTCTATTAAGTTTTAAAATTCAGGCGGAAATTGTTGGCTAGATAAATTATTTACGCCAAATAAAAATGTCAATTTAAAATAAAGAGAAGTGCTATAGCGACAAAGAGATTACATAAAAGTAATCTCACAAAATGATATGATTTTATGTGATCCGTCGGTTTTGCTTTGCAATAAAAATAAATTTATAATATAATAAATCATATCAAATCATATTAATTTGTGAGATTATTTTTATATAATCAATTTATGGTTAGAATATCTCTCTAAAAATAAACCATTTTTATTATTTCATCTCGCTCCTATATATGCGCTTGTTATTGTTTACTATACAAGTGAGTGTGTGGGCTTTATTTGGTTCATAAATTCATCTCAACTAATCATTACAATTTTTTAAATTCTAATATAAAATATAATAAAAAATTTAAAAATTTAAAAATTTCAAATTCTAAAATAATAATAATATTAAAAAATTATTTTCTAACAATATTTTATCATCTCAATTCAATTTAGTTCAACATCCAGACACAACTTAAAGAGAGACAAAAAGACTCTCGATCACAAGTATTTATGTGTTTAAATTCGGGGGATAAATGCTATTTATATTTTGAATTTTATTTACATAACTATTACTTACAATAAATAATGTATATATAAGCCATTGAAAAAGGTGATTTTTTTAAAATTTGAAATTAAAAAAAAAATATTAATAAAATAGAACTAGTACGTATAATATTGTGTGTATAATTATACATATATAGTATATCACTTCTCTTTACTTAATTATGATTTTTTTTTTTTTTTGTGTTAGTTTTGACTCATAATAATTCGAACTCAATCATTTTTTTTCTTGGATAAGAATCTTTGTTTTTTGAGTCTTCACCGAACAATGAGAAATAGTATTTTTTTATTTTTTTTTAACTATAAATTTTTTTATCATAAATTTCACACTCTTATAAATATATTTAGAATTTTTGCTTAAAATTCAAAATTCAAAAATAAATAAAATTTATGAAGTGGGTATCTTCAATATTCATCTAATAATAGCCTGGAAATTGGAAGGGGCGAAGAAGCGTAGCAATTTGGACTTGAAAAGAATATTATTTTTGGAGTCAAAGGTCAAAAGGTCGCAATAGCCGACCGCCACGTTGTGGAGTGCGCTATGCCATACATACATGAATATATTATAAATAAATTAATATTTTCTTCTAGAAGAGAGATGTTATTTATCATTTCTATATACATATTAATATGTAATTTTTTATTTTTTATTTTTATTATTCTATTTACATTTTAATTTGTAATATATGTGTTTAATGTTCTGTTTAGATATAATAAATGTTTTATTTTATTTTATTATTATAATTTTTTTAAATTTTTATAAAAAATATAATAAATAATTTAATATTTTTAATTTTTAAAATAATATTTTATTTAATTTTTAATTTTCATCTCAACTCAATTTATTATCTAAACATAGTTAAGAGATAAGGGTTTTTCTATTTTATTTCTAGAGGACCGGCCAAAGGCGGCTTCTTCAACGCGATAACGACGTGTCGTTCCTTCCAAGCAAATCTTAACGATACCGTTAAGCCTAAGGCAGATTTCCATCAATCGTAGTACCATTTCGGTACGAATATTTGCTTCCTTATTTACTACTTTATTAAATTATTTATTATCAGGGTATCCTTCTTGTGTCTTTCATTTAACTTTTTTAAAATAACTTATTAAATTCCTACCTCAAACTCTTTAATTAAATAATTTTGTTAAATTTATAAAGTAATCTCGCATAAATAAATTATATATACGTTATTGTCACCGACACATTTCATAATAATTTATATTTTGTCATCTCAATATAGAAATTTATTTTTTGGATGTTTGGAATTGGATGACTGGAATAAAGGTTTTAATATCCTTAATTTTGGAGGACCTATCGTATCATTTAACGACCACTAGCTCTATTTTAATAAAAAAAAAATTAGAATAATACTAGGTACAAATCTCAAATAAATAAGTTCCGTATAGACTTTTTATAAAAAATTAGATCATACTAAAAACAAAATGGTTTTTTTACACTTTAATAGGTGGAGCTTACTTTTTTAAAAAGACTTGTGCGAGATTTGTTTATTTCGAATTTATATAAATTATTTTTCAAAAAATTATTATCTTGATATTTGGAGGAATAATGAGAATATTATGGCATGAAACTGAATCATGTTTCTTTTTTATCTATTTTCTGTTCATTAATTATTTCACTATTATTCACAGATATTCCCTTAACATCCAAAAGCATAAGATATATCCCCATCATTTAAGGACCTAGCACTTTTTATTTATTTATTTTTTATTTTTTTGGTTCAGGATTAGGACCTCCTAACTGAAGCCACTGAATGACATTGTTGATTGCTTGGTTGAATGGCTTATTTTGTAATTGTTGCCTTGGATTGTGGCACCAAAAAACCCACCGAGAAGGCCATTTAGGCTTCGTTTGTTTTCAAGAAACATCACATCTTATTTTACCTCATCATTATAATTTTTTTAAATTTATAGACAAAATAAAATAAATAATTTAATTTTTTTAAATTCTAAAATAAAAATAATATAAAAATATATATTCTAATAATATTTTATTCAACTTTTTAACTTTAATCTCAACTCAACTCATCTAATTTTATCTTATCTTTGAAAACAAACGAACCGTTAGTCTTTTTTTCTTTTTCAATACGTTTTTTTTGTACTATTAAATATTTTTTAAAAAAAAATTCACAACATCATTAAAAAAATATTTTCTTAATCATTAAGATAAAAGAAAACTATTGTCGGGACAATGTGTCTGGACTCATAGCATTTTCCTTGATGCCTTAAGCTCCCTTCTACTCAACAGCATCAAATTAACCTGCAGCAGGTTGCAGCCAAGATGTTTGGTCTGAAACCTTATGACTTGATGAGGAAGACCACAGAATGCCATCTTAATTGAGGAATGAAACCTTATATAAATATATATATATATATATATATATATATATATTGATCCTCTTTATTTAATGGTACTGTTCACTTTGACTGTTTTTTTTTTATGTAACTCTTGTTTTAGATGATCATCATATTTTAAAAGCTCTCACTTTGAATATTTTAACTTCCGGCTATGATACGGAATAAGGCTTGCTTATATAAAATAAAAAAATAAACATTGAAGAATGAAACAATTCTGGTGCCACCATGGCTGCCCATTTTACTCTGAAAATAGCTAGACACCCGCATGCATGAGATCAAATCTACCACAGAATTAAGACCATACATGAAGGTGTCTCACGTGAAGACTCTCCCTCGTCCTCTTCCTGATCATATTGCTTGACATATTCTATATATGGAGGTGAAATAAGACACTGGCACCTGTCACAGCCACTCATATTATATGGATAATATTCGTTGACAATATTTTAACACCTTCATTGGTTTTGGATAATTTTTATATTGTAACCTCGATATACTTTATTTGTAATTACGGTATTGCTCTACTTTTTGTTAAAAAAAGTAAGATTCCCATTAAAATAAAATAAAATTTTCACGTGATTTTAAATTTATCTACTTCTTTCAAAACCGATATACGAGACTTGTATACAGTACTACAAATATATTTTATAAGGTCAATATGTCAATTAACAACTCGTTTGGATTCAAGAATCATTTCAACTCATCTCATCTCATCTCATATTATCATTATAATTTTTTTAAATTTTTATATAAAATATATTAAATAATTCAATTTTTTAAAATTTTAAAATAATAATAATATTAAAAATAATATTCTAACAATATCTTATTTAACTTTTAATTTTTATCTAAAATCATTATAAGTTGGATGAAATATAATTGTTGTTGACTAGCATGAGATCCTCCGATTCAAACGTGATTTGAAAATTCAATCATCATCAAGTTGTCCAACCATATTTCAAACTTTTGACTTGGAAGTTTTCAAAAGGGCTGCATTAAAAAAGGGTGAATTCAAATGATATTAGAAATGGATCTGGACTCTTTTGAACATCCGAACCGAGCAAATTTGACCGAGTCAGAGTTTCATTTTCAAGGACCTAACCTATCCAAATCATGATATTTAAGAGAAATGGAGGGAAAGTTTGTGAATTTTTAAATCTTTTTTCTGCTAACCCAAGTCATGTTCTATGGTGGTGGAGCCGTCAGCCGTGGGGATAGCAATGCGCGCGGCACAAGAAAAGCAATTTTCATGTTAGGAAAGAGGAACAGATTCATTTCCATTCCTTTTTTTTTTTTTTTTAATCAAATTTTTATATGTTCAATGCATCTACTCGTAAAGAAAGATTATTAGTATGTATACATAGAACATGAGTAAATGGGATATTCTCATCCTTTCACGCATTGTTATGTCATTAATTGAGTAATGTTAGATATAATTATAGGATATGCAAGCTCTGCACACTCTTATTTAAAAAAAAATTTTGAGCTATTATTAAAAAAATAATTTTTTACGAGGGTTCTAAATTTTTCGGCCTTTTTCCAAATAAAGTATTCAACTCTAAGACTATAAAATTTCTTTTTCAAAATTATTATGATAACATTATAGCATATGAGTATATCTGTAATTTAGAACTATTTAATTTGTTTGGTTGGCCCCCAAGTTTGTTTGGAGATCATTAGTTGCTGTTGTTTGGATATAAAGATAATTTCATCTTATATTATTTTATTTTATCTTATTATTATAATTTTTTTAATTTTTTATATAAAATATATAATTTAATTTTTATAAATTTTAAAATAATAATAATATTAAAAAATAATATTTTATTTAATTTATTTAAAATCACCTCATCTCATTATTTAAATCTGCATCAATTAGCTGAAATAGAGAAGGGAATTTATCTCGAGGAAGTCTTTGAAGACCGAGTCTTTGTTTTCAGAGAGCTTTCTTTTGTCTTCACAGAAGAAAACGACATGCTTTTGCATTTTCAATATATAATAAATTTGTCATTAAGGCTATAAATCCGATGCAATGTTATTCTAATTGGTTGGCCGCCCAATGTAGTAGATCCAGATCCCTTTGGTTTTCCTACTTAATAACTCCTTTATATACTTCTTTGGATCCTATTCAGCTAGGATATAAGATTGGGTCATACTCCTAAAAATTTCATAGGAAAAAAATATTTATGTCAAATCTTGATTTAAAGAAAGGAAAGTTTTACGACTGCAAAAATAATTCATAAAAATAAATTTACAAACTGACTTGATTTCATGTGATGGGTTATGTTTATTTTACAATCAAATTAATTTTATAATATGAAGTATCACATTAAGTCATGTCAATTTATAAATTTATTTTTATAAAAAAAATTGTGGCTAAAACACTTATGTTTAAGAAAATAATTTAAAATGTATAATATTAATAAATATAATTAGAAATGAAAATATCTAGGATGAAAATTAACATAAAAAATAAATTATTTAGTTAAAAATTATTATATTAAAAAAATTAAAACTCCAACACATGGCCTACGATTTATTTTCACAACTCATCTCATCTAATTATTATGATTTTTTTTAATTCTCACATAAAATAAAATAATATTATAATAATATTTTATTCAATTTTTAACTTTCATCTCAATTAATTTCATCTCATCTCATTTATAAAAACAAACGAAATTAATTATCCTTTTCTAAATTCTCACACGAAATAAAATAAACAATTTAATTTTTTCATATTTAAAAAAAAATAATATTAAAAAAATATATTCTAATAATATTTTATTTAAATTTAAATTTTTATCTCAACTAATTTCATACCATCTTATCCGTAATAACAAACGAGATTAATTATCCTTCAAAAAATAAAAAAATAAAAAAGAAACGTTGGCAGTGCAAGTCCATTAATTAGATCCATTCATCCTGCCCAGCCAGGACAGCCCATTTTCCATTCCATCAGACTATGAAGCCCAGCAGAGGATTTGCCTTTCCTTTTTCCTCGTATGGACTTTGGTCCCATGCTGATGCCGACATACAAATTTATCGCTTGTGATCCGATCCCTGAGAAGATAAAAAGGCAATCCTTTGTATAAGAGAAGGTCAAAATCCCGCCCCACCCCAATTCTTCTTCATAATTCTTGACCTCTTTGTAATTGAACTCTTCAATCATGGCGCTACAGGGATCTAGCTTCTGCTACAATGTGAGTTATGCATTTCCCCGCTTATCTATGTTATCTTTTGCTTCGCTCGAAAGGTTCCAGATTTTTTTTAATGCTTTTCAGTTAGGCATGAGTGCCGATCGCCATAAGTTGCTGTTAGAAGCCATCAGGAGCTAAGTAGTTTTCTGGAGTTAAGTTATCTGGATCCCAATGTTTAGGTTTGTAATAAATAAACCCTTGTAGTAAAACCCTCTTTCGGATTTTCAATTTTTTTGGCTGTAGCTTTTGTAATTTTTTTAAATTTTTGGTAAATGAGGGCAAGAAAAAAGGTGGAAAATACTTCAAACTTGTAGAAGTGCTTGAGGCTCTTTCATTTTAACGGCTTCTCAAGTACCTTACTTGTGGCTTGATTATATACCTTAGTCGAGGTTGAAATTGATGAATGCTAGTATTGAAGATATAATGGTTATTGATAAGATTGGGCATCCTGCTATTATAATCAAATCAATATTTAGCTGAGTTGAAATTGAGATTGGTTTGCTAAACTTGCATAAATAAGTCAGATATTGTCTTAATGTGAAAAATGGAATGTAAGACAATTGATTCCAAAGCTTATGCCTCTCAATTTATGTTGTCCACAGCTCTTTTATGTGTTTGTTTCACTCATAGTTATATATGTGTCTCCTAACCTTTACTTCTACAGGGAGATGCTTCTATTATCAGGGAAGTTCATGGCTTGCCTTGTTCATTTGTCAAAAGTTTTGCAAAACCTCATCATCTTTCAAAAACTTTCCCGAAGCAATATGGTATAGTTTTAGCTAAACCCTTTGGACAAGGATGTAGGATCCGGGTTTTGCCTAATTGTTGTCGCCTCAGTTTGCAAACCAGAAGATCCAGTAAGTCAGATGCTTTTGACATTCTCTTTGCTATATTCAGTTGCCCCGTCTGCTTGTACTCATAATTAATGGTTACACCATCATGCGTAACTGCAATTTTGAGTCCATCGACCGTCCATAGGGCATGTTTTTTTTCCTGAATCATATTCTAATTTTTTTATTAGGCACGAGTTTTGAGTACTTCTAATTCTGTGTACTTAGTACAGGATTCCTTCAACAAGCTTCCGGTTTGGTCTCATTGAGACCATGCCAAGTGAAAAGAGAGGACACGCAGGATCCTTTAGGTGGTGAAAGCATTATAATGGATGAGCAAATCTTGGAGCAGGACCTACAGATTGCCATTGCCGAGGAAAACTATGTTGAAGCAGCAAAAATTAGGGATAGCCTTAAAAATCTCCATGAGGATAGCAAGACTTCAGTATTGCTAGCAAATGCTCGATTTTATGACTCATTCAGGACTGGAGATTTAGCTGCTATGCAAACCCTTTGGACCAAAGGCAATGAGGCCTGTGTTGTACACCCAGGTGCAAGTGGGATATCAGGTTATGACGATATTATGGAGAGCTGGGAGTTTGTATGGGCAGACTATGAGTTCCCCCTAGAGATTCAACTGAAAGATGTAAGGGTTCATGTTAAGGGGGATGTAGGGTACGTTACATGCCGGGAATTTGTTAAGACTGAAGGTAGCAAATGGGGGGTACAGTTTGCTACAAATGTATTTGAGAGGATTGATGGTCAATGGTTCATCTGTATTCATCATGCTTCACCGGTTGATTTGTGAAACCCATCTCAAATTAGTTTATGATGCAAAACAATTACTGTCTTCCTTCTTTCTGCAATTTTGCTTGAATTTGCATTGCACTCTGTAGGCTACATTGTGTAGGCTATCAACATTATACTGTAGGCTACATTGTGTAGTCCATTTTTGGTATTCACCTTGACAAACTGCCTCTAGCGAGTTTCTGAAGAATTTCACTTTGGGCTGAGTTGTTATCATCTTTATCCTGTCTTTGTTCATGATGCAGATCACTGCACGGTAAACAACCTGGCTTTTCTACTTTATACTTCGATTTGCTTGGGGTAATGGAACTCTCAGCTTCACCATCTTACAGTTGTTTTCCTATCTCGATTTCTTTAATTCAGAGCTCTGAACAATAAGATGCAGTGCCCCTCTAGCCGCCACGGCTCATTGTCATAATAATACAGTCCGCAAGTCGTACTGCACAAAAATCACAAATGGCGACTTCCCCTTAACAAGGATGGGTAGGGATCTATTCATTGATCTCATAGCCCTTTTTTTTGGTTCCAGAACAAAGAACTTCATACATTAAAGATGAACTAACTCAGTCAATACAACACACTGAATACATCTAGAAACACTTTCTAAATCAATAACTACATCAGAACATAAAAAAGCGTTTTTGCCACATAAAACAGAGAGATCATCTGCCATTTGAGATTAATTACTAACAAACTCCACTGGCTACCACCAAGGAGAGAACTTGCCCTTGGTAAACTACCCCTATCACCTTGGAAACCAACAGAGAGACTGTTTCTTTTCCTAGATAACTGACCCTGAATCGTCAGAGCTTTTCAAAACTCTATAAACCATTAAAAAAAACTCTATTTTCATAGCCATTTTTTTATTTTCCTTTTAGTGTTGTATTAATTATATGTATTTTAGGAGCATGTAACTATCTCTCTCTCACCATTCACTTTTCAAAATATTCTCCAAGATTGAAAACTACCATGCATATAAAAACGAGGGCGGTTAGTAATTAGGTTGGAACCCATTACCCATGAAGTGTAGACGTGAGCTAAGATTGCTATAAAGATGATAAGTGGAGTAATTTTGATAACTCCCTATCGGTTAATAGCTTTTCATCAGTATTTAACTCCACATCACTTAATTATATCCCCACCGACAAGAAGTTAATTAGCCACCTATCAATAGACTCTTAAAAACTGGGAGTCTCTTGTTAATTTTTTAATGTATGTATTAGAACAAAAAGCCTCTCCTCTCTCTTTACAATTTTTAGAGTAACTACCTCAAAACTAATCTTAAAATGTGGAATTAATTTGGAAGACACTAGCAGCTTCTTAAATGACGTAGAATTATAATCTTTACAATTGGATGTTTTGCAAGACGAACAAGAGATTTGATTTTGGAAGGGAAATGGTTTATAAAGTTATGAGGTGTGCAAACTCCACACACTCGGGGGAGTGAGTTTAGCCTTTGAGCCCTCCCTCGTGCAACGTGTGGCATTGCACATTGAGAGAGAAATATTCGGGGCTCGGAGCGACAACAAGGGGGAGAGAGTCTGAGAGACTGGATGGCGACGATGAGAGATCGACAACAAAACAAAGAGGAGGAAAGAGGTGTAGTGAGGGAATGCATTTAAAACAAAACCTAATACAAAACAACCTCGTTGCTCTCCAAAACAAAATTGTTTTTATTACAAATCTATAATTTTAATATATATATATATATATATATATATATACACACACACACAAAACCTAGACCTTGTCACCACCTAGTACTATTCGCCTGCATGCCTGCCCCAAGAGAGGGTCAGATGCTAAGGCTTGCCGCCCAGCTCTACTTTTTTAAGAAAAATTTTACTCATCATCCTCACATCATTATACACCATATATAATTTTTTATTTTTTTATTTTTTTCTTTTATCAAATGTGTGGTGTGTAGATGATGAGTAAAAGAACTCAATTAGTTTAAGAAGAATAAAAAAAATTTTAAAAAATAAAAATAAAAATAAGACTGGTGTGTACCTGGTGTGTAAGAATGATAAGTAACAAAATCCACTTTTTAATATTGGATCCCACTATTTTTCAAAATAAGTGCGCAAATTTGCACACCCTAAAACTATATATATTTAGCATTATTATTTGCGAAAACGTCTTGCTTAAGGTAATTCTAATAAACTTCGTCCAATAAGTCAGCCCCATATCAAGAAACTCACATATCTAGGAGAAAAAACATTGATAAAAAAAAATCAGATAAACACAAACTCAAGATCTACACATGCATATATGGTCATAAAAAAATATTACATGTCAAATATATACATAAAAATTGTATACTTTTGGTGCTTTGTGTGTATGTACATGCTAGTTCTGTTTGGTTGCCGAGAAAAGTAAAAGACACCGGAATAGATGAAACGAAGTCCGGCATTTTAGATGCGCAAGTTTTTCAAAACAGATAGGCATTATGAAGAAGACTGCAAGAATCCAAGATTCGATTTTTGTTCACCCGGTTTCTCAACAACCAAGCGGATCATAAAGAAACCATAGATGTAAAAGCCAAAGATTACATCAAGTCCCCAGCTCAAGAAATTTGTAAATCTGGTCACATCAATAATATGAAATATGTACACTGATTTATAAATAAAATAATGTTTCTAATATGTAATAGGATTAAACGGAAATAGGTGAGAAAGACTGAAAAGGGTGTGAAAGTGGTCACATTCCTTTCTATTGTAAATGGCCAAAATAAAAGCCAAGGAGCCATTTATTCCACGAATTAAGTAGAGCCTAACCCTTCCTATACGTGCGGTACTCTGTCTGCAAGTCAAGTACCCCGGCCCTCACAAACCTCTCTTTTTCTTTACGGCCCAATTTCCACGCACCCGATCGAGTAGACGAAGAAACGGCCAAGAAAAAATGAAAATGACTAGATGAACAAACAAACAAATTCTCAGGGAATATAAAAATTTTACATATTAAAACAAAAAGAAAGGATAATCAAAGCTGTCAAACGACCATTTACATGATTTCAGACCTCGTCATCACCTCCAGTGTCATTGGTTTTCTTGTTTACATATACAATCAGCAAGAAAAACTTACATAATTTCCTCCAGCCAACTCTCCCTCTCTCTCTCTCTGAAAATGTCTTATGAACATGATCATGGAGATCACATGGACATGCCTCCTTACGGAACCATGCCGAATGGTGGCATGAGCAACCACATGATGATGCACATGAGCTTCTACTGGGGCAAAGATGCTATAGTCCTATTCTCCGGGTGGCCCAACCAAAACCTCGGCATGTACGTGTTGGCTCTCTTCTTTGTCTTTTTGCTAGCCCTAGCTATAGAGGTCTTGTCCATCTTGCCGGCCGTGAAGCCGGGGACGAAACCGATTATGGGTGGGTTGGCTCAGGCCACCGTCTATGCCTTTCGTATGGGTTTAGCTTACTTAGTCATGCTCTCCGTCATGTCCTTCAACCTTGGAATCTTCATAGCCGCGGTGGCCGGTCATGCCCTTGGGTTCTTCATCATCAAGACTCGTGCCATTGCCATAGCCAAACCTGCCGAGAACATATCCTCCACCAGTATCATGTCTAAAGTTTAATTTCGGATCAAGAGTTACTGTATTCCGAAGGACGTGCATGCAGGGTGTACTTTCACTTCTGTTTCCGTTCTTATCAGTCTGTTTATATCGGTAACTTTCTTTGTTCTCTGTGATCTGGTTCTCCTATATATATCTTGATGATTTATCGGGAAAACGATTTAGACAGATTCCAACTCAATTAAAAGTATCTAATATTTCCGTGTAAAAATAGATTCCTGTGTAAGCATTTGAAAAACTCAACTAAAAGTATCTATTTCTTCTTATGATGGATTCCAACTTTTTTTCAAAGAGCTTCCACAGAATTTGCGGGTACTAGCCAGTATTTTGTTAGTGTTAATATATATGTAATGTGTGGAGATTTCTATTGATCGATATGACACAGATCGTGTTAACTTATTGCGTGTTGTCATCAATATTGCTGCTGTGATAATTAGTAAGGTTGAATTAAACATCCTTCAACTGTTTATTTTATATGCTAATTAATAGTTGAAAGATGAGAACTGCTACATATATATAAAGAGATTATACAAAACTAAACCCACAAATTGATGTGGTTTAATGTGATCCGTTAAATTTACTTTACAATAAAAGTAACTTTACAATATGACATACCATATTAAGCCACGTCAGTTTGTAAGTTTATTTTTGTGTAATTTCTTTATGTCTAAATTATTTCACATGCAACAATATGGACCTTTTTTTTCCCTTTTTGAAATTTACTTTTCCCATTCGGACAGTCGAGTAGAAATAGAAAGTTGCATCAACGTACATGCATGTGCATGGGTGGGGGGCACTTATATACGCCTAGGAAAAATCTTATTGCAAGCAAGTTTATGCACCAATTCGTGCACTAATATTGATATGTAATACATATGTTTAACGAAACGATGTAAATTAAAAATAAAAATATTTTTATGATATAGGAGATTTTCTTCTTCTCTCAAACAAATTTTTTTCATTTTTTTTAAATAAAAAAAATCATCGGTACGCGATATAGTACACGAACTCGCTTATATCTAGCAAAATCCGCTTCTAGACAAATACAGTCCTCTTAATGGCATGCATGAGGTAATTATCGGGTCATGTAGTCCTTTGGATTGTCTAGAAAAATACTCTCAAATCGACGAGCTGGATATATAACATGGTACTGATCTCATTGATCCTTTATAGTATTATTAATGGCATCCCAGGTCCGCTAGAAAATAGAAAAACAATCTTAATTAGATTGTTTAGTGTAAATGAACAAAATAAAAATAATTGCCAAAACCACACACCCCTGCATCTGCCTCTTGAGCATGTAAAACCTACACTACTAGCTCATCAAAATGCATCAACCAATCTTTGATTGTTAGTGTGATTGACTCATACTTGTCGTGGGGCGCCATTGCAACTGGTTCGTCGAACATACACTGTGAAGTTGACTTTGCCGATGCGATTCGTAGAGTAGTGAACAAAATCATAGAAGGTAATTTGCACACGCCGCCTTTAGGGGTTTCAGGTGTTCTAAATTGAATACATCTAATGCATAAATCTCAAAGGTGCCTTAGAGATGGTCATTCATTTGCTATTTTGTGTTTTCTTGGTACATGTATGCTTGTTACAACTGATTCTTTCTCTGGCCACCAACCCAAACATAAATTGCCACCGCACTCAATGACTGGGAATGACATAATTTACCATGACCGGGCCAGGATGTTATTTTGACATCCAAATCATAAAATGGTGCATCTTTGCAATCCAAGACCTGAAAATAGTCTTCTACCAGTCGGCCAGAAGTGGGAGAACCAACCCATTTGATGTGCATCGACTGCATCTTCATGTGATTCATCTGAATTTTCCGCATCTGAATCCCCCTTGTCAATGTTGTTCTGCTTTTCACCTGTATTATGATCTTCTTCTCTATCTCCAACCTCAGCAATTTCCCCGGGCTTCTTGTCAAAAAGACCTTTAAATTGTTTCCGAGCCTTCCTTTCAACTTCCTGCACATCAATTGATCAGCAGAAGCTATGATATAAAGCATTTTTCAATTCCGGCTCAGATACTACTACAAAGAAAATTTGTGGGTCTCTAACTCACCTGCTCCTTCTGCTGGAGTTTTAAAAGAGCAGCGGTTGCCTCCGCTTCAGATGACTTGTCACTTTTCATCATCTGATGACATCCAGAAGCAAGTTTTAAAATGGTGTGAAGAATTTAATGATCACATACTATGACCACCAATTATTAGTTACTCCTCATAGTTTAAAAATAAAAATAAAGAATACATTGCTATTGTTTTTGTTTTAATAGCATTACCATTTTGAAATCAGCCCTTGCTTCCTCAAAATCTCCGGCTTCCATGTAAGCCATTCCACGGCGATATAGAGCCTTCACATGTGCACGGTTTGCATCCAAAACCTAAATAGTTCCAGGATGAGTAGACATCAGAAACAAAACTCAAGAAAATTTATCTTGGCCTTTGAAATCAATTATAAAAACCAGTTGAAGATCTACAGCGCAATGATGGTCTGAAACCTATGAGCATACGGGGTTTCTTTTAGAGTTAGAGAGGATATCCTTTTAATCAATTACATCTCCTTATATATTGTTTGTATTCATTCACCAAACAACTAAATTGTTCATGGTAATGGCCCATGATGACATTAGAGGGTGCTAAAGCCAACCAATGATTCATAGTTTGCTATAAGAGATAGACACTTCATTGCTAACAATTTACATATCACTGTCATTCCAAGCGGGAGACAGAGAGACAGGAGGCGGCTTTTTTCCCAAGACCAACACGGGGAGAAGAAAGAGGGAAGGGGTTGATTTACATATCTTCCATATACAATTAATTGACTTCTTCAATAAAATCAACTGACAGCTTATTACAATTATTAAGCTAAGAACTCGTTTGATTGCTAAAATGTTCTTTCCCCAAGAAACAAACAGGGCTGCCACAATTTGAAGTCACAAAGCATACCTTATTGCATGTCTCTATGGACTTTCTGCATTCTCCAAGTTTCAGCTGACAAGCAGCCACATTCAGATGCAAAAGATTCTTCAAAACAAGAAAGAAAAACTTAGCAAAATTGAAATGATTGCTAAACTATTAGGAGATGACATTATCAAGAATCAACCAATTGCTGCAGCAGCCTTAGTTTCCTATAAGAATAAAAAGTGCACTTACTCGTGTATTTGCAAACTCCTTCCCTTCATCATCATCTTGTGGATTGACATGATTAAATTCCCTGAGCACCTAAAGCAGCAACCATAATATTATATGACTTGAAAGAACAACAGATACATTGGCAACATTTTAGATGAGAGATTCTAGTTGTTGATTCAGAAGAATATTGTTTATATCAATAGCACAGTTTTCATTGGTTGGTGAAAAAGATTATTCAAGTACTTAATGCCAAAGTAGGTGCTGGCATTTGAGTCCATCCACAACAGTTATTGAAAGAATTAACTATTCCAAGTCAGAAAAGTCAACCACTCAATAAATAAATAATATTTATGATGTAGCAGTACAGCACCAGCCAGATTGGGCGACATGATTGATATCTTTCAACAATTACAGTAACTGAAAGCTGTACTTTACAAAATGGCAATTCCATCTCAAAACTTGGTCAAGATTCAATGCAAGTTTTTCTTTGATTGATAACATCTAGAAAAGTTAACAATATATATCTGAAATACTTTATTATAAAAAAAGGATGAAAAAATTACCTTGTCATACTTTGCTTTAGCAAGTTCAAATTTTCCTTCTTTGAACAGCCTGTTACCCTGACAATGAACAAAAGCATGAGAGATCTCACTTTGCTTGGTCCAAGTAAGATGCTCTCACTTGAATGACACTTGAGTCATTTTTTTAGGGTAAGGATAGTTAACGTCATTTATCAACATAGAACAATGATAAAACATGGGCTATATCAGTAGACTGCAACAGTTGTGCATAGGCAAGTTTGAAGTGATAAGATGGGTAAAAACATCCCATAGCTACTAGATGGACCGATGCACCACATTATATGTCAGTGGCATACCGTGTGTCTGATCTTCTCTGCTTCATCCATGATACTTTTGAAGTTCAAACCAGTCCAATCCTGCAATTTGTATTCAAATCATGCACAAATTATGCAATATAACTTATAAGTGTCAATCACTTCATCACTTAACCAGAAAACATCTGAAGGTACTCATGGTTTAATCAAGAAAAGAAATCTCACAACTAAAGAAATCTACAACTAAATTCAGGTCCACTTCTCTTAAAGAAATTTAAACACAAGTTATTACTAAATATACACCCAGCAAAGAAACTTAAAGCCCAAAACAAATTTCAAGAGGTTTTAAAAGGAATCATCTGTCATGTAGTAGTTTCTGCGGATGTTGAAAAGCCGATCTAAACTCAGATCCATTGATCTTTTGGACATCCATATGTTTGGTATATGAGTCTAGCATTGGTTCAATCTTCATCCCATAAATTTAAAATTTTTAATTTCTTCCTGAAAGAAAAATCAAAAGGAAATTGATCTGACCAAGAGTTAAGAGTATACATCAGCCATCAATCAAAAAATTCAAGCAAACTGAGTTAAAACTCCAATTTCTTCAATTAAACTAAGACGTTAACCAAGTTTTAAAATAAATGACCCTTTTCAACAATGAGAGAGTTCTTATATCCAACTAAACACGAGTCTAATTGTCAACAATAGCACTTCTGCA
Source organism: Juglans regia (assembly GCF_001411555.2). Lineage (NCBI taxonomy): Eukaryota > Viridiplantae > Streptophyta > Magnoliopsida > Fagales > Juglandaceae > Juglans > Juglans regia. The sequence goes on from NC_049904.1 coordinate 2,604,468, forward strand.
GCCAGTTGACACTAGCCCAGGGAAATATGCTATGGTTGCCATAATAGGTTTCATAGCATCAAATCTGCTGCTGCACGAAAAAAAAAATTCATAGATTACCTTTGGCATCTCAAAACCAAGAAGTTCAATTTCCCATTCAATGTGAGCAGCTTCAGGAACATTAGCAGGCCTGATCATATCAGGGAAAATTTTCTGTCACATATTTCGAAGTAGAAGAAAGGAGATTGACATAATGGATAATGGAAAAGTCAATTAGAACAATAGCCAAAATACTCTATATATGTTGTTTTGGAGACACTGAATAGCAATCAGAGAGGGAAAGTAATAGTTTTTAAAGTAACCTCGGGAATTTGTCATATGCATAATCAGGTGGACATGTGACAAGAGCTATCTCACCAGGCAGCATCAAACGAACAGACATTTCAAATCCCTCAGGCACCTAGCATACGAAAATTAGATTTTCACTCAGTTGAATTGCATTATAGCAGCAAAGATTAAGCACAAATTGGTGAGATTTGTGTGATCTTGCATTGTTAGTGAGTTGAGTTCTAAGCTAATGTGGTCTTCAATGCTGAAAATTTGCAACTTAATGATTAAAAATATTCAAATATAGCATGAATTTTCCCATAAAACTCACAAGCCCTTCTCCAGAACTGAACTCCAAAGGCTGACCATTGTTGTCAACTCTTGTATCGTAAAAGACCCTCTTCTCCTCATTAAGAAGCATGCCCTTGTAATGGACTCGTAATAGACTGTCATGAAGAGGGCAGTCCATTGGAAATTCACCTAATTGTTTCAATCATTTCAGAATAGCATCATGTTTAGGTTCATGAAATAATAATAAAATTAAATGAAGAAGCTGAAAAGGCAGTAGCTGGAACCAAAACCATGTGCAAGTAGATAAATCATACAGCATCCTTTAGTCTCAGTTTACCAACTAATATCAATTGCAAAGGGGAGAAGAAATGTTCCGAAACCCAACCCAACCTTTTCCATCACGAATCCGACGTTTTATCAGGCGTCCATCTCCAAGCATGTCCCGCACCTGTCAATGCATAAATAGAAAGTAAACTGATATTTCAGTACGAATCCAGCTGGATGCTTGTCTGATATCTAGGGATTAACTCAACAATACCGGAACAAACTACATTACGTGTGACACATGGGATGGAAGAGTACAATAAAAATAAAAAGTTAATGTCTTACATTACGACTTCAGACAGAATGAACCTAATTCTTTACATGACTTGGATATTTTAATAAACCAACATCACCTTGAAGCAACAAGACTGCATTTGAATCTAAAGGGGGAAGGGTGGTTTTTCATATATATATAGGCAAAGAAAAGGTTGAAATATGTAATGCACAGCCAAAAAAAAGGAACCATGACCAAGAAGAAAGCACACCATTAAGCAGTTGCAAATCAAAGACTCGAAAGCTCAGAAAATCATTTGTAAACAGTGAATAGTTGGCATACATATAGATGAGCTGAGCAAATAACTATGTTTTGCCAATAGAAAGAGCTTCAGACCTGAATGAAGTGGACAAGCTCCACCTCAAAATGAACTTCTTCAAAACCTTCTATCACAGGGATCAAAGGCGATGGAGTTAAGTACTGACTGGTGACAAATATTATAGCCTTCTCTCCCCGTGTCATTGTTCCAATTCCCATCTCAAGACCTTTAGGTACCTAATTTACAAATGAGCAATGAAAAACACCTTATAGAAAAGTGCATAAGATTGTGTACAGGAAAAAAGTAGCATTCTTCCCAGTTATATCCAAGAGACATAGTTTTTCTAATCAGCTAAAAGCTCCATGCTTTTCTGAGTTTATCTCAACAAATTAGCAAGCTATGATTGAGTTAAAACATAAAAAACTTCATTATGCATATCATTCCATTATGAAAAAGAAAAAAAAAAAAAACAAGCATGTCTAACAATTTGGAGAAAGTAAATCATAGGGAATGTGTTGCTGACCTCTGATTTTCCAAAAGTAAAGAAATGTGGTTCTCCCTCCGTGTGTGACAGAATTAACTTCCCATTACCAGTCTTTGCAGAAATCCTGGAACAATCATACTCCAGTAAGAACTTCAAGCATTCCACTTTGCAGTTTAACATTAACATAGAAGAGAGGAAAATATATAAAGTGACAAGAACAAACTCCTACCAGGCTTTTACTTCATAAGGTTCTCTTGGTGATTCCCAACCCTGCCCTTCATTTATCACCTGTTCATATAGGAGTCTTCAAAGTCTTATAAATATCACATGCTTACTCAGAAAAAATGAAGTGAGAACTCAGATATATCACCATCGTGTTTCTTATCTTTTCCTTTTTCCGACAGCAGATTAAGATTTCATTATTACAATATAAAGAAATTCACTTCCATGCATTTATAATTCTTTCATAAAGCCAATGCAACAATTCAGAACAGATACTCTCACTGGTGAATGAAAGACACTAAGAAACAAAAAGAAAATTAAAAATTAAAAGGTTACAGCCAGCATCTAATAGAACCACAGCATGCAGACAATGAAACCATCTCAGGTTCCCAATAAAGTACCCTGAGATCATAGCATGACCCTAATGAAATTATAAACAATGAAACAACCATGTAGCTTCCAATACCTTCTTTAAAACTCCCAGATCATCACTAACAACCTGAAAATCAGTAAATTAGACAAGCAAATATTAGAAATAAAGATACGTCACATGCAATTACTCACTTATTCTTCAGATTTAAAGGCATCAAAAGCAAATCAAACATTTGCAAGAAAACACCAATTAGTTGAAGGTCCATGATCTTGAACAAATTTCAGTCATAGAACTGATATTGTAACAGCCACCCCAAAAAGTAATGAAAATTACTGTGTGCTGGGAGTGAAGTTCCACACAAGAGGATTTGAAAATTGATAGGCTCACCTTAGCTTTGAAAAAATCTATCATCTCAATCTCAAAATGAAGTTCATCATCCTTTGGAAAGTTATCAGATGCTGAAACTGGACAATCATCCTCACCATAATGCAATTGAGGCTTCATCTTAAACTGTGAAATAGCAATACAATTTTGTAGTAAGTAAAATATACCAGTATATCTAAACCATCAAAGTACTTAATTTGCTCACTCTAGAAGGTCCTTATCCAGGAAGTAAAAAGAAAACTTTCAGACACAACTAAAATTAGTGAAGGCTACAAGGATTAAGAAACAAATTCTAAATATTTTTTTGTGAAATATATATGGTGTACATTGAGTTTATTCTTCTCCATTCTTTGCCATATATTTTGCCTATTTTCTTTTTTAATACACAGAGTTTTGGAAACAATGAAAATGTTACCATTGCAACTTCACCCTTCAACATCGTTGGAATACCTTCTAGCAATCCCAATATCATCTTGCTTTTTCCCAATACAATTCTTATTGGGGTACTTTTGCCTGTCATGTAAGGTACATATTTATTCAAGCCAATGGCTATAGTAGAAGATAAATCACATAGTAAACCTTACAACAACAGCACATTAATTACAGGATAAATGAGAAATAACTGTTAATGAATGACTCCATCTCAATTATATTGAACCTCAAAAGGAATCTACAATGCAGTTGAAACATAAACCTTAAAAGTATTGAACAAAGAACTCAAGTGCTATTCTCTAAACCATCACTGTCTATGTGATTTCTGCAGTCATAAGAGAAAAGAACAGCCAAACCAAAGGAAATAAAATGAGTTGACCGTATAGGCATTACTAATGTACAGGATAGAACAGCAACCATTTTTGCAAAGAAAACATATGATATGTAACCAGAGGGAAAATACAGAAGTGTCTTTTTCAGTTTACTCAAAACGTAACTAGAGGCATACAATCAACTGACCTCCATTTTCAAATCTACTAGATTCAACAACAACTCCATCCAACGTTCGAATGGTACAGTGATACACGACCTGCAGAAAATGAAACACAACTCAGATTTCACATTTCAAATCCAAACTTCTCAAATAGCGCACATTCCATGATGACAATAAAGCCACTCCCCACTAGTATAAGACAGCAGGTCAATTGCAAAAATGTCCCGTAAATTATAGATTGAAGCATTTCTCACTACTCATATACCCAGCCGTGCTAGTTTATCTTTGAGTTAACTCAATGTTTTGTGTCTAATCGGGTACAATATTTGAAATGAAAAGGAATACAATCAGGCAGAACCAGAGCATGGCAAGCGAAAAGAGCTACCTGATCACCATCTGAAGGCCTTGAATCCCCCCCACCGGGCCTCATCAGCGCTTTCATCAAGCTCCCGGGCACGATTTTGCTTTTCCTTTTGGTCATAAGATGAAAACATAGAAACGAATAGCGTTACACTTGAGAGTTCTTATTATCATTAAAAAAATTGAAAGTGGAAAGAAAAAAAATATGCCTCTTCTCATCATCAGTTGGTGGTTTCTTCTTCTGTGACGCAGATTCCTGTTCCGTATCCTCGTCTAAAGCCATAGCCAATTACACTGGCCGCAAAATTGGCGAATAGTCTTTTAATATAAACCGACCCTAGATACAATTAATAGAATTACAAGAGCTACACGGTGAATTGAGCTAAAAAATAGTCACGATTAAGTTCAAGAACGAATAAGATATAGCGAACACATTGACGAGAAATGACAGTAAACCCTTACGTTCAACTTGCTTAAAAAAGCCAAGGAATTTCCTCTTTTTTCCACTATTTGAGAGCTCGCACAGCTAGAACACAAACACAATTGAGTATAATTGGAATGTTTGGCGATTGAAATGAACTTCCCGATTCTTCTCCGACCTGAATACTTTCGCTGTAAAATTCTTCCTTCTGGGTTTGGCTCCCGAGAGAAATTCTCGGAAAATGAAGATTTCGGATGTGGAAGACGAATCCGGACCGGTTGACCCAACCGTAACGCAAAATACTGAAATAGTATGCACTTGGTCAAAAAGAAAGTGCATTTCTGTTCTTAATTCGTCTGATATATATATTTTTATTTTGAAGAAACAATTTATTTATTTAACTGATATATACCTTCTCCTATTCGAAATTTATATGGAGCAATGCTACAAAGATAAAAGAATTACAAAATGTAAACTCATATGATTCATATGAATATAATCACTTTATGTAAATTCATAAAGTGATATGGCTTCATATTATTTATTAAATATAATTTTATAATCTAACGTATCACATCAAATCAGATCATTTTATGAATTTACTTTTTGTAATTCATTTGTAGTTAAAATATTTATTATCATTTTATGAGTGTCAATTTGGAATTGGGTCCAATTTAAAAACTTTCTTCAAATTATCAGATTTATATTTACTTCTATAATTCTTTTATCGTTTTTTTAATGAGCTCAAGTAGGGTTGCTATCCGCAACTACCGAACAGTTTGGGCCCCAAGCCCACCCTCCATGTGTGAGGGCCCCGCCCAAATGCCGAGGGCAGATTGGCCCCCACGGTTGTCCGCCCACCCACGACAATTGACGAACAATTTTGCATTTCAAAAACAACTTCACAAACTCACAACTAACTTAGAGAGAGATACCAGCTAGGAGCGACGGTGACTCGCGAAAAGTTTAAACTGGAAAGAGAGAGAGAGAGAGAGAGAGAGAGAGAGAGAGAGAGAGAGAGAGAGAGAGAGAGAGAGGCCATGGGGGAGGGGTTTTAAAACAAACACTATAATAAAACGACATTATTAATCCAACCAAGGCCTCGTCTCCCATCCTTTTGTCTGCAGGCGGGGGAAGGATGGGATGGGCGGGATGGTAGGTGGCGGAGCCCCGCAGCCCACTCCTATACTCAAGGGATGTAATATGTGATGATAGGGCTGTACAAAAAAATCGATAAACCGACCTAGACCGACTCAGACCGGCCGCCGGAGCTCGGAACCGGCCGAAACCGGTGAAGAACCGGTCGGCGTGCAGCAGAAAATAGTATAAACCGATATCAGCCGGTTCGGCGTCAGTTCGAACCTGGTTCAAACAGCTGAACCGGCCGATTAAAGAAATGTTATTTTTTTTTATATATTCTGTATTCAAAACGACGCCGTTCCAGTTAAGTTTAAGTGGAACGGCGTCGTTTTAAGTCTGTAATTGTGTTTTAACATAACTGAAACGACGCCGTTTGTATTAAACCAAACGGCGTCGTTTTATTCATAACGTATTAAAAAAAAATTAAGTAGAACGACGCCGTTTGGTTTAGACCAAACGGTGTTGTTTTGAAATTAGGTCGTCTTCTTCCTCGGGCCTCTTCTTCCCAGTGACGCATCGCATTTTTCATCCCCTCTCTCTCTCCTCTGCGACACTCTCTCTCTCTACTCTCTCAGACGAAACTCGCCGATGAATCGACCGTGAACCGCCAGAGAATTGCCGGTGTCGAGACGGCCGGTGTTTTTCTCCCCATCGATCGGTTTCGGCCGGTTTCCTCTCCCAAAAATAAACTATTTGTCGGCGTCAGTTTTACCCCAAAACCGCGCCGATACAGTCGGTTTTCACCCCTATGTGATGATATACATTTTTGTGTTAATTTGTAGGTTGCGGTGGCAAAAATGGAGGAACCATTTATTTTTTTTTTCTCAATTATTGATAATTAAAAAAATATTTAAATAATGTCATAAACTTATAGATAAGTAGTGTATTGTAAAAATTTATTAATTAAAATAAATTAAAAAAATATTTTTAATAAGAGCCGAGAAAAGTGAATGCTCTGTGCTTTAAATTTTGAAGGATAGGTGTTGGGCGTATCGACGACTATAAAAGTGGTAGGTCGCCAACTCTATTGTGTCGGCAATTACAACGTGAACCTGTTTTCTTTTTTTCTTTTTTCTTTTTTTAAATTTCTGGATATGAACAGTTTGTTTTCATATTAACGTCCCGCATAAACAAACTAGACGGCCACGGCCACCTATGGATGCGACGATGAATACAGACTTATTCGGTGATAACTTTTTTAGAAATGCTTTAGTTTTACAAAATTAAATTTATAAATTGACGTAATTTGATATGGTAAATTAAATTATAAATATACTTTTATTATAAAGTAAATTTAATGTATTATATAAAGTCATATCGATTTATAGATTTACTTTTATGAGATCTCTTTTTTATTCTTGCATTAATCTAGGTTTTTTAGATAAATTTTTTAGCCAAAAACAGATCTTACAAAAGTGAACTCGTAAACTGACGTGATTTGATATGATAAATCTGATTAAAAAGTTATTTTTATTATAAAATAAATATAATATATCATATGAAACCGTATCAATTTATAAATTTATTTTTATAAAAATAAAAATTATAGCCGTATTACTTCTCTAATTTTTATAGTTTTCCTTTCTTATTTCTTGTAAAAGATACCGAAGAGGATGAGGCCGTGAGAAACTCTATCTGCATTATGGCATTGCATCAAAAACTACATTTTTAACGGTCTTGTCCTTAAGTTTAGTCTAGAAACGTGGGTAAAAAAATGTTTTACCTCCACATCTTCTCTCATTGTTTTTATTTATAACGGTATATTGATTATAACTTAATAAATTTTATTTATTAAAAAGTTACCATTGGCTCTAAGGGGTCAATTTATGTACTAGTCCTTGACAATTTGTCGAATTTCAAATTTCTCTTCGCATATAAATTTCTCATTAGAAAATATATTTTAAAGTTATGTAAGAAGTATACCCTAGGAGACTAATGTGGCCCACATATTATAAGATACTTATTTAATATAAAGTTATAGGTGATATATACTCACGAAAGGTTGGATTGCTTGATAATACACCAAATTTGCATTCCTTGATGGAAGGGTCCCTGACCCACAATGAACCACAACATTAGTTTCAAGCATGTGTACTCCATCTATGATATCTTTTGATATGGGAGGGCTAGTAATTCAAGACCAAGGAAATACTTTAAAGGTCTAAAGTCTTTGAGTTTGAATTGAGAGTGAAGAAACTGTTTTAAATCAACTACAAAAGCATCATCATTACTAGTGATGATAGTATCATCCACATAAATCAATAGTGCAATAAAAGAAGCACCTATTTGTCGGGTGAACAATGTATAGTCAGTTGAAGATTGAACAAAGCCATAAGCTATCACGGCAATGGAAAACTTTGAAAACCATTATCTTGAGACCTACTTAAGGTCGTATAAAGACTTGCGCAATCGACATACAAGTGGAGTATTTGAAGAATTAGTAGTTGCTTTGACAAAAATAGAAGGTAAAAACTCCCCTTGAGTAGAAGCTCCATTATTAATGCATTAAAAATTAGGTGGAAGAGACAAATAGTGTAACGACCCAGACCAATAATTCTAATGTTAGAATATTGATCATCTTTATTGGGCATAAATTATATTTAATGAGCCATATTAGATAATCACACAAGCGATAAATTATTGAGGTTAATTATGAGTTTTAATTAAACTCAATAACTATGTTAAATCTCATTTAATATTTATTGAATGAGTTAGACTCATTTTAGAATTTAAAAATCAACTATTAGAAGTTTATTTCAATTTAAAATCATCACTGATTGAAGTTCCCTACACAGTCTCAGTACTCACAATCTTGCATTAAATGAACTACTAAGCTACTAAAGTAAGTTTTAATTTCAAACACACTAGGATTACAATTCTAGGATCCTATTCATTTTAAAATTCCTAAATCCAACCCATACCATCCTATAAATAGAGTCTCATGCACTGTACGTGCACCTACCTCTTCAAGCATAGGTTTTTTTTTGTTAACTCTCTTTGTACCTTCAGCATGTTGCAACCTCGTCTCCCCCACCATAAAACACAGCAAGACCACCATGTCTCTTCCTCCCTCCTACTCACAACCATCGTCGTCCCTCCATCGCAAAGTGATTGATTTTGTGTTGAAAATTTTAGGAAGCAACACTACAAGGTAAGTATCTTGATTATAAATTAGGATTAGCATACTTTAGCTAATTATACATATATTATTGAAGTCAGTTATTTCAAAGTCAGTGTTTATGTACCACGCATGTCATGATATTTGTAAGCACGTCATTCATCATGTTTCATTTCGCATATTATAATTATGTATGTATCATGCATCTCACATTGTATAAAACATGTAAGCTTTCATAAGATTAAGTGTAATATAAACTCAGAACAATCAATCAGATGGTCATTCATATGCATGGTACCAATGCAGTTTCAGGATGGATGTGCAAGCCATAGACTCAAGCGTGGTCTATCATAGTATGCCAGAATACTATCAGCGGCTCCCCTTGTGACAGCGGGACTTGAGATCGGTGCATAATCTCGCACACAAGATTAAGTGTGTTGACCAGTTAGATCAGTCAAATAAATCAGTTAAGTTAGTTAATTCAGATAAATCAGTCATGCATAGCATAAACATTAGTATGATTATTCATGATTTCAATTCGCAGCATGAAATATTTTATGAAAACCTTACGTTAAGTATGTTTACGTTATGATAAGTTTCTTACTGAGTCATTGACTCATTTTAGTTTATTTTTATATTTTTAAACCACCCCAAGTCAAAATATTTATAAAGGTAGAGTTACGGTATGAGACTTAGTCCAAGGAGGTGTGCCAATGGCCTAGGTCATGTACATGGATTTAAGTTACGATTTTTAGGCATAGATTTTGAGAAATTTTAATAAATGTCAGAATATTTATGAAGGTAAAGCTACAGTACGAGACTTAGTCCAGAGAGGTGTGCCAATGGCCTATGTCATGTACATGGATTTAAGTTATGATTTTTAGGCACAGATTTTGAGAAATTTTAATAAATACTTCCGCGCACTCTATCTTCTGATCTCAATATTTTTAATAAATAATCATTTTAATTATTATATAGAATCTTTGTGTTTGGTGCAAATATAACAAAATATTTTTTAAGTCAAGTTAAGGGTGTAAACTCAAACCGGAAAACCGGTCCGGATCGGACCGAACCGGACCAGTTTTACCGGTTTTGAACTGGTTCGGTTCGGAACCGATTTTTAAAATGTAAAAACCGGCCAGTTCAAGTCCGGTTCCGGTTCCGGGATTTTTTGGCCCGGACCGGACCGGTTGATTAAAAAAAATAAAAAATAATATTTTTATATATAAGTTTTATACAAAATATTTTTTATATATTAAATATTAATATATATAAGTTTTATATATAATGTATAATTATAAATTTTTATGTGAAATTTTATATATAATATATATATTCATATATGAAATAATTTCTTATTATAATTTATAAATTATTACATAAAATGTTAATATTAAATCACTAAAAGTTTATAACTAATACTAATATATAACTTATAACTATATCAATAGTCTAATATTAATACTATTATATAGTCTAATATATTAATAAAAGTATAAAACAATTTTTTTTAAATCAAAAAAAATTTTTTTATAAACAAATTTTTAATGACAAATTGTGAAACTTACATTTTAAAAAAACCGAAAAACCGGACCGGACCAGAAACTGGTAAAACCGGAAGTACCGGTTTAGGAGGGTAACCGGTGCGTAATCGGTTTTAAAAAATATAAAACCGGTACATATCGGTTCGGTCCTAGATTTTATCCAAAATCGGACTGGACCGGACCGGTTACATCCCTAAGTCAAGTTCAGTAGTAGCACTCCGGCTCCCCCAGATCTTTAAAAATGACTTTATTAATAATTGTGGGGAGCGGGGTGTTACACATAGACCTCATCCTCTAATTCTCCATGCAAAAAAGTATTATTTACATCAAGTTGGTGCAGAGACCAATTCTTGGATGCAGCAATGGCTAAAAGAGTATGCACAGTCACTAACTTGGCAACATGTGAGAAAGTTTCCAAGTAATCAAGTCCTTCATGTTGTGTGTAACCCTAAGCAACTAACTGAGCTTTGTGTCGCTCAATAGAACCATTAGAATTATATTTAATCTTATAAACCCACTTACATCCAACAACTTGCTTGTTTGGAGGTAAGTGAGTTATTGACCAAGTTTTGTTATCTTCCAAGGCCTAAAATTTAGCTGCCATGGCATCATACCACTGAGTATGTTGTATGGCTTGATGAAAAGAGGTAGATTCTAATTGGGAAGAAATGGAAAGGGCAAAAGTTTTATGGGAATGAGGAAGTTTGGAATATGAAATAACATAGGAAAGTGGATGCTGAGTACCTGAAGCAAGAGCATTACTCGAGGAATCAAATGAAGTGGCTGTTGTAGTTTTGGCTAAACTACAATGATAATCTGCAATATATGATGGATATTTATGAATTCAATTGGATTTTTGAATTTTTGGCTTAGTAATTGGAGTAATTGATTGAGTAATGGGATTATCATGTAATGATTGAGAATGCTCCCTTGTTTAGCCATAGAATATATAGCAGGAGCTTGAAAATCATTTTGTAGAAGATATAAGCCAGTCACTTGTTTAGCCACTCCAATCGTCTTCCAAGAGTGTAGGTCCTATATGAAGCAAGTTTGAGAAAGAAACACAAGACAACAAGAAGAATTTTCAGCGAGTCTTTTGACTGGAATGATATTAAAAGAAAAGGATAGGACATATAGAACATTGTGTAGGAATAAGGAATTTGATAATTTCATAGTACCAACATGTGTAACAGAACAAGTGCTATTTGGTAATTTTACTGAAGTATTGACAAGGGAGGTAATTGAAGCTAGGTGAGAAATAGAACTAACGATATGGTCAATAAACCGCTATCAATTATCCAGGAATTAGATTAACTAGAAACGTGATTAGAGTAAAAAACATAAGATAAAGTCATACCTGATAGGCTAAAAGAACATGAATTAGAAGGTGAATTAGAATGGCCCATAAAAATCATTGATGCGGGTTGGGATGATTGTGAAGAAGATTGAAGGCAAGAAGCTAACGGCATTGTTCTTTGGAGAAGGGAAATTGAGGAGTGGTATATAAATTCATGGTTGCTTCATCAAGGCCAGTAGAAGATAAAGAAACCTAGTTTACAGAAGATGTTTTGGTTCTAGGACACTGATGAAATCCAGGTAGGTAACCATGTAATTTGTAGAACCTTTCAATTGTGTCTAGTGAGGCCACAATGGGTACAAACAGGCTTAGAGCATAGCTTAGGATAATGCTTGTTGTTTGGTCTAGGAGAAGTTATACTCTTACTGAGCAAAGCAGCCAATTCAGTCATCACAGAGGCTCCTACAACTTTTCGTTGTTTTTCTTCTTGCAAATTCAGAGACAGCACCCTATCAATGGATGGCATTGGGACCATTAATAGGCTCTGTCCTCGAATATGTGTAAATAAATCATTTAACCCCATAAAAAACTGAACAACATATTCATTTTCATGCTGATCAATCACTGTCTTTAAAGCCCCATAAGAACTCCTCGGGTTACAAGAACAACTGGAAATTGGTTTTATAGTAGAAAATTCATCCAACATAGCTTTCAATCTTGTGTAATAGGAACTCAACATAAGATTGATCTTGAGTAAAAGAAGCAAGATCTTTCTTGAGTTGAAATAGGCTAGGACCATTACCTTGAGTGAATCAGGTCTTTAAGTTTCTCCAAACTTCTTCAGCGATTGGGGTACTAATAACACTAGCAACAATTTCTTTGGTAAGAGAATTGAGAATCCATGAAAGAACTATATTATTGCAACGAAACCACAAAAATATACGAGGGATTAGATTGATCTACAGGTCGAGAGAAAGTACCATCTACAAAACCTGTTTTGCTTTTAGCATTGAGAGCTGTCAATATTGATATGCTTCATGTGTAGTAATTCTCACCATTTAATGCTTGAGAAACTAGAATAGAACTGGGGCTTTCTCCATGACGAAGAAAATAGGGATTTGAAAAATCCTCTAAGAGAAATGCAGGGTTTGATGCAGAAGCCATACCAGGATTATCGGGTCACATTCGGAGTAGGGCGTCTTAGAATGTTTTTCGGGCCATTAAGTAACTAAGCCCAAATTGGGTTTATGAATTTCCTAACAGCATATGTAGCCCAATAAAGAAACCATAGTTCTATTTCTGTTGACCCGTGACAAATCCAATCTTTAGGTATTCGGGTCCCACTGCATTCAAGCATTGCATGTTGATCTGCCTGGACAGGTTCCGTCCAGATTCCATTTTGTCAAAACGGAAATGCTTTAGGTCTTGAATGATTTTTTTTTATTATTTGGTAATTAAGAAAGTATTTTTTAATGATGTTGTAAATTTTTTTATTTTTTTAAAAATATTTATGATGATTAAAAATATACATAAAATAAAATAAAATAAAATATATTGTTCAGTAGCCTAATTCAAAACTTTTTTTTGGTTACTCTAGCAGAACTCTTGTAAAAAATACCGCATCCCATTAAACAATTCTCAACAAACTTATTTCTTCTCTGTAATTAATTAGTTGCTATCAACTGGATTTGGGAGCGAATGAAGAAAGATAAGACATACAATTGAGGTTCTAATTTTATCTTAAAAAATTCACTCGAATAACCATAAATGTTATGGGACACATTTTATATGTTTATCTCTCGAATAATTCTATACATCAGCTATTATTCACTTTTACACTCCACATTTATAATTTTATTTTTCATAGGATGTAGGCCGGAGTGCTTTTCATAGAGTGTGAGATATTCTTTATAAAGTATGGGATGTGGAGTAGTGAACAGTAACTGATGAAAATAATTTTACGTTTAGATAGTGAGAATACCTGAGAAGTGTTGAGAATGTTTGTGAATAATTATAAGTAGAGATTAAAATGGATTTGTGGGTCTCATTGAGAGTATTTTGAGTTATTGACTTTTGAATAGATAATTGAAAAAAATGTAGGTCCCATCAATGATTGCTTTTTTATTTATATATAATAGTGATAAATATTATAGAATATTTATGAATAGTTATGAATAAAGATTAAAGTGAGTTTGTGAATCCCATTAAAAATATCTGGATTATTTATGCAAAAAAAATGTTTACGTTATCCATGATTCATCTCTTACTACAAGGGAAGAGATCCTCTTCTATCGTACCATCGTATACTACCTTGCCACAATGGATTTTTGGGCGTTTAAGAATTTGTTTATATTGATTTTTTAATATATTTATTGAAAATGCAATAGGACCCACCAATTATCTAAAGGATCAATGTTAGGTTTTGTAGTGCCAAACATTTCTTTTGAAAAATAATGAAATTTATCATTAAAAAAATTAATTTTTTTTTATGTGATTTTCATATTTCTTTATTTTTTTTTAAAACGAGTTCATGATGCTTACGTACTCCATGACTGTAAATATTATTTATTTATTCTTTAACTAAAATTAAAAGTTTAAAACCTTCTTGACTTCATATCATTTTTTTGGCTCAAAAACATCGCAATCTCAACCAAAAAATTTGTTAAGGTGGATGTAAGATACAATGTGGTTTTATCATTTATGAATAATGTAAGAGTGTATATGAATAGTATAAAAACTTGTGAGATGGTTTGGATGTAAGATAATTTCATCAATACATAAGTGTTTGTGAAAAACTCTTTAAGACCTGGTTTTATAGTGATAAAAATAGTAATATACTAATAAATTCATTATTAAAGTATATTTGGATGTAAAAATTGAAAATAATTAAATCATAAATGATCTAATATTAATTAATAATACTCAGCCATGATAGACGGAGTATTCATTTAATACATGTAGGCTGCAAAATGTAGAGAAAAAAATATATTTTCATACTATTTGTAAAGCATACGTAATAAATTGATTATATGATATAATTTAATTTAATAAAAAAAAATTTAAAATTCGAAAATAGAATAAGCCAAATAGAAATGCGAATTGGAAAACCAATCACGAAAGCAAAACAAATGGGGAAAAATGGAATCCTCGGCAGATAAGAGCAAGTCAAAGTTCAAACACCTCCCCGCCGAAACACGCACGCAGCCCACGTCCAACACCACTAAGGACACAACCGACGTGCAGAGCGGATACCCCAAGAGGCCCCATTCCCAACCCACCCCCCCAACTACGTGCCTAACGCACGTGGTGGCTCCCCCCAAATCCCTTTTAGTTTTAGTTTTGGTGCATGCAAGCAGCAAACTCCATGTGATTCATTCAAACTTACCAGACTCGTCGAGCCCAGTCTTTGCCGGCAAAATGAAGCGATGTGACCAATTTAGAGCAAAAAAAAAGAATGCATGCCATGCCATGCCTTGTGCCAGCACTGTTGTAAAGTGCTCGAGATAGTGAAAGCAACATCTTCTCCACTCATCTCTATCGTCAACTCTGATAGACAAAGCTTCAAGAGATTCAGAAAAAGACCCGCCATCATAGAATCAAGCGAGATTATGGAAAAAAAAAAGATGATGACAGGAAACGATAGGGCTGGAGCCACGCTGTGCAACCAAAACGTGTAAAAGCAGCAGCCCACGCGTAGTCGCGTATGATCAGTGTACTTCATGACGACTCCCATCATTTAAGCCACATCAAAAGATACTTCCATCCTAAGCAAAGCCACGGACTCTCATCACAGCTCAAAATTCACTTCATTTCTTCTCTGTTCCCTCTCACCCTTGGTTACATTCTCTACCAGAGTTGCGGAAAGTATGGTGATATTTGAATAGTAAATTAAGATAAAAGTTGAATAAAATATTATTATAATATTATTTTTTAATATTATTATTATTTTAAAATTTAAAAAAGTTAAATTGTTTATTAGATTTTATATAAAAATTTTAAAAAATTTATATAATAATAAGATAAGATGAAACACTTTCATCATCCCTAGCTTCGAGCCCACAAGGTAACTATTAAATAGTTTCATTTAGTTTACAAACAAGTTATAAGAGCTAGCTAAACGCCGGTGTCTAAAAATTAAATTATTAATTAATATATATAGTGTATTTATAAAATATAAAAAAAATTAAAAAAATTAATATTAAAATATCTAATATTATTTTATTATTTTAACTTTTAGATGGATAGTTCAATGTGTATTAACCTTTCTAATGATTTGACTTTAATCAAAATCTCAAATTTTAGACTTGGAACCATTGCCGATGCTCAAGTATAAGAGTATAAATTTCTGCACTTAAAAAAAAAAAAAAAATGATAGAGTTATTACTCTATTATTACTTATTTACTACTCTTTTTGTATTTGATTTTTTTCTAATTTTTAATTTTACTTAATGGTCTAAGAATTTTACTTAATGGTTTAAGAAGTGACTATTAGTAAAATTATATATATATATATATTTTTTAATTTTTTCTTAATAATTAAGAATGATAAAAAAATACTAAAAAGAAAATTATAAAAATATATAAACTTCAAATACACTATAAGTAAAAAATGAGTAGAGAACTTCCAATGTATGCTCTATAATACATTTTTTTTAAAAATATAAAGAAACTCTCTTAAAAGTGCCTCTAATAAGAGCATTGGTAATGGTCTAGCCATTACCAAGTCTAAAATTTGGCTAGAATCTTAATTTTTGGCTATAATATCAATTTTTGACTAGGTGAGTCCACATTGGACTAGCCATTATAAAGTTAAAATAGTAATATAATATTTTGTTTTTTATTTTATTTTTAATTTTTTTTTACAAATACAATGTATATATTTCTTATATCTTCATGCTTTGTAGAAATAATGTGTCTACTCTATCAATCAGTAGAAATAATGTGCATGACATGCATGTTTTACCATTCAAAGAGAGAGAGAAGTGATGAAATAATTAAATATTGCTTTCCATTGTGAATAGTAGCTAGCCATATTTGGAGAGGACTTAAGATTTACTATTCATCAAGTCTTAAGCTTTGGACCATTGGCTAGTCCAATGTAAATGTTTTTTCTCACATATAGCTAAAGTTTAGACTTGCATTGGCATTTGGCTAGTCCATTGCCAATGCTCTAATGGATTTTATATTTCATCATTCATTTTAAATTCTGCTACAATAGTATGCTAGATGTGGAGGGAACTTTAATCCTTGCAAACATTTGAAATTGGGTAATTCTATGCATCAGCCTACACTCTCCACACACCATGCATTCAATTTTTTTTTTTTTAACTCAATACACTAAGTGTGTGATAAATAGTAGACTGATACAAATATTTTTCCTTTTAAATTAGTTTCTCCCCTGCTGATTGATTTTTTCTATTTCTTCATAAGTCATTTATTTTTATTTCAGATCTTCTTTCA
Organism: Juglans regia; assembly: GCF_001411555.2. Classification (NCBI taxonomy): domain Eukaryota; kingdom Viridiplantae; phylum Streptophyta; class Magnoliopsida; order Fagales; family Juglandaceae; genus Juglans; species Juglans regia. The sequence goes on from NC_049904.1 coordinate 2,621,650, forward strand.
TTCTTACACTTTCTTTTTTGCTGGACGCCAAAAAACAAAATTTATCCGTTTATTTTCACATATGAGATAAGATAAGTTGAGATTAAAATTAAAAAATTTAATAAAATATTATTATAATATATTTTTAATATTATTTTTATTTTAAAATTTAAAAAAGTTAAATTGTTTATTTTATTTTATATTGAAAGTTAAAAAAATTGTAATAATTAGATGAATAATATAACATAATTATATAACATTATATATAAATAAATATTGTAAATATTGTAAATTTTAAGATATTATTGATAGTTAGAAAAAATATTTAAAATGAATAAAAAAATATTAAAAATATAACATTTAAATGATATAAAAAAATAAATAAATTTTAATGATATGATTAAAAAAAAAAGATAAAGAATCAATTAAAAGTTCGAGAGAGAGCAGTAACCTATCACTATCCGAGTAAATGGAAAATGTAAAGTTCTAAATTTTTCTACTTTTTTGTTGAAAGGATGTGCGCCATGCCGTTAGACTATAGAGATCATTTCCTACGACTGAACAGATCCGGAAGCATGAACAGTTCATTGCGCGTTAAAAGAGGGACCCAGTCACCCATTTTGCAACATCAAATGGGCAAAACCCAAGAAAGAAACCTCCAGACCAAATTCAAACTCAACCTTAGTAAAAGATCTCCAAGAAAATTCCAATTCCTATAAAAAATCGTTCATGACATTGCAGAACAGGAAAGAGAACACGCGTGAGAGAATTGAGAAGGTGAAGAAATTAAATAATAATATGCTATTTTATTACTCGATGGCATGCATATGCGCTGGGCAAGACAGGTTGGGAATCAAATTTCAGGGGAGAAGGGATGGGCATGATGATTGTAATTCACCATACTAAACAAAACATAATGGGCTCCAACACCTCCTCCTCTTTAATCCCGTGATTTTCTTCCAATCGATCCCAAAGCTTATTCCCAAACTAGAAAAAAAAAAATCCCATCCACCACTTCCTCGTGTGAGCCCAACCGAAAGAACAAGAGCTGTAGCTTCATCGAATTCGACATTTATTACCTCTAACCCTACACCCAAAAACTGAAAAACCTATGCTTTTAATCCTGTTCTTCTCAATCTTCTTCGACCATTTCTTTCTTCATTCTTTCAGATACTGTATCTTAATATAACTATTCCTATAGCAAACTAAAAGCTTCCAAATTTCTTTTGCTTCCTAAAACTCCCAAAACACAAGGATATGAAGAACACAGATTGAAACGGGAATCAATAAGTCCACTCCTTTGGTAGCCTAATCTCATGGCTCGTTTCTGGCAGCGGCCGGATGTTACGCTTCTGATGAGAATAGACGGTGTTACTCCTACGCCTCGGAGCAGTGTCTGCAATAAAGAAAACAAACAAACAAACAAACAAACAAAAAAATGGGTAAAAACCAATTTCTATTGTTTGTACCCGAGGGAAAAAGCTTGACATGAGAGTAACCGTATATATACCAGCGTCTGGATCAGTAACTGTCCCAAAGAACCGAGGCTGAAGCTGGGGCTGAGAGCCCATCATATCTTCCGAGTTGAGGTTCAGTGCCTGCGCCACTCTTGCAGGGACTAAGACGGTGGAACACGCTGTAAGAGTTTATAGGAAAAGAATCAGACATGTTGTATAGGAGGGAAATAAGCTAACTAGATCTGACTATCGAGACAGCCGACAATAAGTAAATTAACAAATTCCACACCCACCAAAAAGGCTAAAAGAACTTGACGCAGTAGAAACATAGGGGAATAAACCAACATTTTTCTAAACCAACTAGAAATGGACGGTTTACAGCTTTAAACTCAAACCAACACAGCGGAAAGTAACAGTGAGTGGACCTGGCTTCCGGCGTGTATCGGATGGACTATCAACTTGACGAGGCAGAAACACCCCAGTGCCGGCGCATTCCCTTTTACCACCAGGACGCCCAAGAAATACAGCTCTCATGCCTGAACCATTTTTCTGCTGCTGGTGCTGGTGCTGGTGCTGGTGCTGTTGCTGAGCCTGTTGTAGATGGGGCCATGCAGAAGCTGACAAACCCAGAGGGCCACCGTTTCTGCCTCCAACGAACTCGCTGTTCCTTCCCCTGTTCTGGGCCTGCCGCTGTTGGTATTCTCCATTCGGCTTTCCTTGTGTTCCCCAAATCGCCGAGCCCTGCTGCTTCAACATCTGTTGCTGTCTGAGCTGCTGAAACTGTTGGAAGTAACAAAAACCCCATCAATAATAGAAAGTTTTGCAAGCTTCAGGATCTGATTAAACAAATCTCGGGTGGTGCCAAGAAAGCAGAGTAAATGAGAGCCTTACTCGCATTTGCAACTGCTGGTGGGAAAGCGCGTGTTGAGGAAAGAACCCAACATCAGTGTTGGAATTATCCTTAACGGGAACAGGAAGGGGAGAGGGTTTCCTCAAGGGATCCATCAGACCTCTGCCATGGTTAAGCGCATAAAACTCTTCGTTCATCCTCATCCTTGCCACTTCCCCTGCAGCAGAGTGAAGCAGATCCCAAGTCGCTGGTGGGGACGAGACTTGGGAAGAACCATTTGGGCTACCATGGCTAGAGCCCTTTCTGCATCCACATCCGCTGCCCACAGCGCACAGCGTCGATTGTGGTGAGCCGGACGAAACCCAAGCCTGCAAAATGAGCAATAGAAACCCCAAATCAGAAATCATAGAAACAAAACGCGTCGATTATAAAAAGGAAGAACTGTACCAAACCTTCGCGTTCTCAGAGTGAAAAGCGGGGCCTGATTTCCTGGACTCATTCACCAAGTTCGAGCGAGCCATTTGGCGGGTCAAGCCAGCGAGGTAGTCCTCCTCATCGCTCTCCGTCTCACTCGAACCGACAACTGACTCAACCGGTGAACCGAGATCCGATGAGGAAGTCCCAAAAGAGTCAAACCCGTAGGGAAACTCTAGAGGGAACAAAGCCTTCGTCGTCTCAGAGTCGGAGACGAACCCATTTCTTTCATTCTTGTCCATGGCAAAACCGTCTTCAGTGAGGAACTCAGGTGGGAGCCAAAACTCAACGTCATCCAAACTCAGAGCCATCCTAAAAAACCTTACAGAGAGAAGAAGAAAGAAGCTAGTAAGGAAAAAATATCAGGGGACTGGGGGCTTTTTGAAGTGACGATGGAAAGAGGTTCGCTTCTGGGTTAAGATTTTAATAACCAAAACCCTTTACCCAAGTTGGGGATTTGCGGGTGTGTGCGGGAGTCTGATCAGGGGGCCCAGCCGAATCAAAAAGCAGGGTGAGAAGGAGAGTGATTGAAGGAGGGAAACTGGGGAGGGGTCTCTACGAAAGCCTCGAGGCCTTCCTTTTTAACAAAGCCCCAGCACAGTAATTAGCCTCTCTGCTTTTCTTTATGCGTGTGTGTGAGAGAGAGAGAGCAGAGATACGCGCGGAAGAAGGGAGGTGAGAAGAAGAAAAAGAAAGAAAGAGAAGACAGTGGGGTCCATTTGAGAAGAGGGAGTGGGGCACATAACCTGCTGCTTGTGATCGAGCATCCAACTGAAGGCCACGTTCTCTGTAAAATTGTTGGCTTTTATGGTGGGACACACCAAACTCCAAAGTGCTTCGGTAATATCTATTCATTATCACTTTAAAATATTATAACAAAAATAAATTATTATAGATTACTCCCAATATTTTCCATTTTTTTTTTTATAAACTACGGTTCCATTTTTTAGAATATAAAAAATAATTATGGATGTATGTTTAGATTTAGAATGAGATAATTTTAAACGAAAGATAAAAATTTTAAAAAAATATTTTTTTTATTTTAAAATTTAAAAAAAATTAAATTATTTATTATATTTTATATATAAATTTTAAAAAATTATAATAATAAAATAATATGAGATGAGATAAAACATTTTATAAATTCAAACAAAACCTAATAGTAATGAAGAATATCACATTTATATAGTGAAATAAAGTAAAATAAATGTGTCCTATGTAGTAATTTCTTTTTTTTTATACTATCACCCTGTTATAGATATTATAAAAAATTTAAAAATGATCACATGAGATCACGTCAAATTGTAAAAATAAATCACAATAATGCCCAATTATTATTATTTAGATAGCTTGTATGAGCATTATTTTTAGGCCTCATTCGATTACACAGTTAAAATGTGACGAAATATTTATATAATTAAAAAAAATAAATCTTTTTATTTAGAAATTGGCATGGAGGATATATTACCTACTTTTTACATGACAACATACATCATTTGACTTGTATGGTTTGAGTACACAATTAGTTTTATTTCAATGTTTTTATATTATTTATGAAATTTATCTTTCAGATCAAATTATATCAGATTGTATAATATATAATATAAAGATTTTTAAATATAATTATTCTATACTTATAATATAAAGATTTTCAAAGGAAATTGCAGTATCCTTCTTGGCTAAGTATTGTAGAGGATACTTACTATATACAATGTGTGGTGGATTGCATATGCTGTGACTGTATCGTAGCTGTTAGCTTTTACGAAGGCAACAGCAGACGTACATTTGTCCATGTTAATGAGTCCACTTGGCACTTCAGGGGGGCGCCTCCTCCTTCCACGCATGCAACTCAGAATCTCCGCGGTTCCTTTTTTTTTTTATTTTTTTTAAAGTTTCCCCGTTTTCTTGACTTATCTGTCTCTGGAATCTTGCACATTGACCAAAGTTGGCATCCCCGTACAGTTCCAAGTTCGTAGCTACTGTACATTTTAACGATAAAACCAAAATCAGTTTAGCTGCCGGAGCTAACCATATACACACTTTTAACGATAAAACAAAAATAAGTTTATGCATTTTTCCTTTTACTCTATTGTATATAAGGATTTTAATCTTTATGTTTTAATTTATGAATGTTTAAAAATTTGTAATCTAAACCTCTTTTATGTTTATAAGAATAATGATCATGTCACATGTCCTGCATGAAATAATAAGAAGTCGGTATGAATAGTTGATAGATATAGTTTTAAAGTGTATAAGTCTCGTACATTCTATTTGAAAAAAAAAATAGAATTCATCATTAAAAAAATAAATTTTTCATGTGTATCTCAAATTTATCCACTCTTTTTCAAAAGTAATGCACGAGATGTACACACCTTATATCTGATGTTAATGTCAAAAATTACCCAATAGGTCAGAACGAAGGAAAGAGTTATCATCATCCCCTACATCACACACTAACATGTGATCTATCATTTTTACCATTCAATTTAAGCACACACATATTTATGTATAAATATGTATGTTTAAATAGAATGACAAAATTGATAAATCACATGTTGGTATGTGGTTTGGAGATGCTAAGTAGCATTTCTCAATAATAAATAAGCAAATAAAAAATAAATGAAGAGACACAAGGATTTACGTCGATTTCGGGAGGTTGAAGATGATGCCTTTATTGAGAGAAGATCTTTTGGAGTCATTGTGCGTGGTGGAGTCTGTGTTTAAAAAAGTCATAGAGAGCCCATTGATTTGTAGAGATCTCCTCATTTTATAGAGATCTATTTTCTTCCTCGGAGTGATTTAGTCCAACTTGTTTTGTGAACTCCTTTCCTTTTAGGTGTTTGAGTCAATTATCTCTTATTGGCTTTATTTCTTGACTAAATTCTTGACTTTATTTATTCTCTTATTATTAGCAATGGGTTGGACCCAGTCGACTTTATCCCCAACAGATGCTCACGATTCTTAAAATCAATTTGCTCAACAAGAAGGTCTTGAGAATCTTCAAGTCAAGCCGCGCTAGAAATAGTCTGTAGAAAAATAAACTCTGAAAATAATCCATTGGTTTTCTATTTTTATGTGCAAAGCAATGAAACTTCCTGAGCCCAGAGCTCGATTTGGAAGGTGGGTTAGAGATGCACTTGACAGTGCTAGTCGCGAGCGCAGAGCTCAACTTGGAGAGTTAGGAGGGAGATATGCTTGATCACGCTAGTCGCGAGTGTGGAGCTCAGCTTGGAGTTTGTTTGTGAACATTTGTCTGATAGGTTGCGTGAGACTGTTTATTGTTAGCAAAGAATGCGTATTTCCTTGATTGTTTTTTGCTATTTTTTTTAGTGGTGGATTTTTGTTTGCCCCTTGGTGTGAATTGTTATTTGATGTTTCGATTTTGGCGTTGACGTTAGAATTTGTTTGCAGTAACCCCTGCTTAATTGGTCAAAAAGCCTGTTGACCCCTTGAGTCCATCTTAGACTGTTACCTAGCCCATTGACTCGTTCTCGAAGGTAACCTGCACCTAGCAATTGTGAAGCTAGGAAGCTCCACAATCTGTGCTGGAGGTGGTTGTGGCTTGAGTGTCAGCACTCGGCATTTGTTTGAGAAGGCCTGGCGTTGTTGTCCAAGTGCCAGTGTGAGAACACTCGACTTTAAGTGGCGAGGGATGATGCAATCAAGGGACTTGCATCGTTCATATTCACCATAAGTCTAGGGACTCAACCACAGTGGGGCGAGGGTCACACAGTCAAGGGACTTGCGAGCCTGTGTTCGACATGAGTCATGGGACTCGACCTCATTGGGGCTAGGGTCATGCAATCAAGGGACTTACGGGCCTGTGTTCACCTTGAGTCTAGGGACTCAACCTCGATGGAGCTTGTGTTCATCGCGAATCTAGGGACTCAACCTGGGTGGGGCTCATGTTCATCGCAAGTCTAGGGACTCAACCTCGGTGAAGGAGATGCTCGACCGCACTTTTGTGGCGGGAGGCTGAGTTCGACCATGTTGTTGCGGTAGGAGCCGAAGCTCAACCATCTTGAGAGATTTTCACCAAAAACCAAATACGTTAGTGTAATATAAATTATGAGTTTGAGATTTGCAAACCTAAGCCATTTTGCTGGAGCGTGATGAAGGCTTGAGGCACACAAGAGAGACCCATTGGCAGCCCTGATTTGGTAATGATAAAGATCTTGGATGCTCGTTGTATCGAGTGGTCTATTCTGGTGGAAATAGGTTAAAATGTCTAGTTCCCACGGGGGTATTTGTAGCTAGCATTTCGCGTTGTACAAGTGATTTCCAGCAAAGTATATCCCCGAGGCGTGTAGCCACTATGATTTCCATGGAACCTCAAAGAGTTCTGCAGGGAGAACCTCCAAAAACCAGATTTCTTAGTAAAAATTAAATTAAAATAACAAGTTTGAGAGAGAAGAACTAGAACAATTTAGCTTTTTCTTTCAATTTTTTCCACCTGAGGTTGTTTACTGCTGAATGACGATTTTTGCATGGGGAAGTTGTCCATCCTTGAGCCTTTTTGTAGCAATGGAGATTGCCCGTTACTGAATAACTTTTTTTTGAACTATGTTGTCGAACTAAATTCTTTGTTTACATATCTTTTAGATCAACATCCTTATTGTTTTGTTGAATATGATTGATGAGCCTTTATGGTTACCTTTGAGGTTGGACTTGTGGTCCCATTGGAATTTCTCAAGCGAACAATTATTGTGATGAGCACTTATTGTGAGCAAGCAAAGGTGATGGCGACGACCTTCTACGTGGTGAGCAAATTTTTTGTACTAAGGTGCTTCCACGTTGTGGAAGATTGTCATCTCCATTTATTTGCTAGCTAAGTGTGGAGGGTGATATTGTTTTTGCCCGTTATGGGCAATGGCTCAACTGGTCCCGATGTGGGCAACTTCATGGTGGCGAGCCATGGCTTTCCAACGGGGACTTCGAGGTGGCGAGTGTTCTTTCATACATGGCGAACGATCTTACTAGCATTGAGGTTGGGTGAGGTGCATCATGGTGGTGAGGAGTGTGATGGTGTGGCAAATAATGCCTCCAGTGGTTTTTGAGTTTCCTGTCATGGGCTTTGCACCGATAATGGTGTTGGCATGCTTACAGGGGATTGGTGGCCCATTACGACCCATTCTGGTGCAGGCACGATCATTCGGTGAGACGTGGTTGGGCTCTCCGTGTGGCTAGGGATGCCATGGTGCCCCCCGTCCACCTTACCGCGCCATTGAGGTGCATATGGCTAGGTTGAGCTTCATGGGCACATTGTGGTGTCAATTTCCTGCGGGAAGCGTCAATGATGGTAGAGAGGAATGATGGCGAGGAAAGCCTCCGTGGTTGAGGATCATCTTGCGGGCTACAGGAAGTGCTGACCGTTTGTGTGGGGACTGGTGGTGGCTCTATCAGCTCACGGTTGGCTGGCATGTCCTTCCAGCTTGTTTCCAGGCTTTAGGTGGTGAGAAGTCGACATGAAAACTCTTGTTGGCTCCGTCTGGTTGTCCAACCAGGCAGTTGGGTCCGAGCCACACCATTCAAGATAATGGCAGTGGCGGTGTGCACAGAGCGTGCCATGCAACTTGGTTTCCCTTCCCTCTCCCCCCTCATTTTTTAAAAAAGTGTTTTTACCAAGGAATAATCCAAAGGTTAACAACTTTGCAGAGAAATTTAGAGATAATTAAAGATACCAATCGGATTAGTAACTATGATCCTTACATAATTTCATAGAACAATAATAGCAGTTATTTTTTGGTATATAATAGAAAAGAAACAAACTATATTTTTTTATCAAAAATAAATAAGAAAAGATAATGGATAAAAGGAAGATAAAGTCTTATCTGCATTTTTGAAGATGATCTTGTGAGTCAGAGAATATTCTTCTCCCAATTTTGGTTTAGAAAATTAATTTATCCCATAAATAGCGCTAACTGTTAATTTAAAAAATAGTCCAGTAGGCTGGAATGGAGGAAAGAGTCATCATCGACCCACGATAATAATTCGGACATTGATACGGTGCTCTTTGTATTCATCCATAAAATAAATAATAATTAAGTAAATAAAAAATAAACAGAGAGACATATAGATTTATGTGGTTTGACATAATAGCCTACGTCTACGGATTATTTGGGAGACGAAATTGATAATGATAGGTGATTTTACATATCTCTTATGACTTCACATGTTCTCAATACAATGGAGAAATTTCGGGAGGTTGAAAATAATGCCTCTTTTGAGAGAATATCATTGAATTCATTATGCGTGGAGGAGTTTGTGCATAGATAAGTAGTAAAGAGCCCATTGATTTGTAAAAATCTCCTCCTTTTATGGAGATTTATTTATTTTTCTTTTAAATGTTTGAGTCCAACTTATTTTATGAATTCTTAAGAATCTAAATCAGCTTGTCTTATCTCTTATTGACTTTATTTTTATATTAGATTCTAAACTTTATCTACTCCTTTATTATTAGCGATGAACTTTATCCCACCTAAAGGTATATATCCTTATCCAAGCTGCAGCCATGATATAGAAGGAGAAGGCATCCATGGGGTGGACTGTGCATATTGGGGTGGATCGCTGACCACGATAGGAATAATTTTTTTTGTTCTAATTTTTCTAAAACTTTGGGATTTTTTTTAATAATTTATACATTTCTGATTAGTATAAAGATGCCCAAATATTTTTATAAATTAGAGGCTCATTTTTTTCTTATTGAATTTTGTCTTTGCTATTTATTTAAAATAAAAAAAAATTAACGATTTACCACTTTCTAGCAACTTGTACGACTTTAATTATTTCATTAATTTTCTTTGCCTTACAACTATGAAACATTAATGGTCGACCATGCACTCATCTAGCAATTAGTGACCAGAGTCATACATACATATGTATATATTATATGGAAAAATATATGCATCTGCCTCACACCGGCACATACTTAACTTATTGAGTGTAAAAAAAAAAAAATGATGTGAAGTGTGTGCCGGTGTGAGGCAGATGCATAGCATTTTCCATATTATATATATATATATATAAGTATTCCCAAAAAAAATAAAATAAAAGGGAATATAAATGTGGGCGACGTGCATGGTGACATGGACGGGTGCTCTCATATTTTGGTCAATCTAAACTGTGCGTTTATTTTTGTTTTAACCGACGTCGTTTACTGTGTAGATCGTCACTGCGTGTCGTTATCCACTTGCCTAATTGTCGGCGTTGGTCGGCAGTGTCGTCTCTCCCTGTCGTGGCACGATGTTTTGTGTTCTATTTGGCTTTTGTAAAAACGGGAATTTGAAGCTTTATCTCGTGTAAATCTCCCGCCGAAAGATAAGTGATCAAGAACATAATCTTCACATTACACGTGTGCACGTGATTGTCAACTGAATGACCATACTGCTCATGAAAGCCATCTTCTGTCAAATAGAAACACAAAACCAATAAACTTCCTTTTGAAAAACTGAAAACTGAAAAAAAAATTTCCCTCATCTCTTCAATCTGTCAAACAGAGTTGCAATGTTTTTCTTCTCCATCATTGTCGGCATCCCGTGCTCGATAGAGTCTGATATTTTTCTCTTCAATCCATTTCCGTGTTTCCATGTTCGACCCACTCCAATCTCCTCACAACATTTTGAGTTCTGAGATTTATCTTGTTTATCATGATGAGAAAATAAATAAATAAATAGATTACAACAAATTGACCACATTTTTTTGCTTGCTCTAAATATCAGGACTCTTAAAGTTTAAAACTTTGCTCGCGTTTCTTTTGCCAAAATTCCCCAAAAAGCAAAAGAAATGGAACCAACAATGAACTATTATTTATTTTATATAACAAGAGCCCCATTTGCCAAGGATCTGACAAAAAATGCCACCAATTTCATATAATCCAATTCAATAATATATTTACATTACAATGATAGGCTATCAAATATCCCTGTAACCTACATGCCTTTTGACAATGATCCAACTCAATTACCGTCTTGAATTCCACTAAAGAACCCTGAACATCACCCTTGTGGAAAAAAATGTCCAGATTACACAGACTGAAATGCTTACAAAATTATGTACAAAAATGAAGTCGGAACTAGTATGTGTTATGTAAGATGAAGAAGCATAATATATACCTTCTGAAAAAGCAGCATTCCTTGTCGAATGGCAACACCAGCTTCACGTGCATGGTTACCGCCAATCAAAGCATCCCAAATTCTAGAAACTGAAGGAAGGAACAATCTTCTGGATAATGTTGGTGGTGGGATATGGTGGCTGTGAATTCCTGAAGGAATGACGGTGAAGAAGAGTGACTTAGAGTGGGTATTGAATCGAAAAGGGCGTAAGCGTACATAAGGAGTGAAATGTGAAGATGTGGGCAGTAGCTTTGAGCTGAGGAAGGGGACGTCGGGGTCTCGGGTTGATGAAGGCAATGGTGATCTCAATCTGAAGGGGACAACGTGTTTCAACAAGAAAGACGTGAGAGTAGGGGAGATGTGTTTCAGCAAGAAAGATAGGAGAATTCTGCGGTGTGCAGGGCCACTTAATGGAACGACACCGTTTTCACAATTAATAAAATGGTGTGTTTCTGGGTCGTGCACGGGTAATCCTCAAATGGAGATTGCATACAAAATTTTCTTACTAATTTAGAAGTTTGCACATATGTTGGAGAGACCAAAATCTCCCTTAGACCTCAAGGCCCACATGCCCAAAGGAAAGAGCCCATGATAAGCCGCGAATGTCATATGGCTCACCTATTCAGAATCAATACGTCACCTGCAAGAAAAGGATTCAACGGATTTTGTATCAGTAGAGTAAGTTTAAATAATTCATTGGTGATTGAACAATATCAGATAAGGAGGAAGATTCAAATTACTAGCCCTGTCCTAACTCAAATAAGAGATAAGGTTGTTACAAAGACGAGAGCAGCCCCTCCCAATCTCTATATATGATGACAGACACATGACCTTCAAATATAAAGAAAAAAAGTGAGAGACATGCAAACACAAGCAAATTGAGACAGCTTTCCTAATAAAAGAGGTAGACTAGTGAATAAATGATCCATTCTCGGGGTAAGTACTAGAGTGACACATGATGCATGATCAAAATTAATTAATGTAGAGATCAAGAGATGATCAGTAGTTAACGAACCTCTCTTCATGTTCATGTGATCTCCTCATTTTAATTAGTAGTAGTACTACTACTACGTACCTTGGCAAACTAATAATGAAATATATATATATATATATATATATATATATATAAGATGTCGGGCAAAATTTCATGGCAGCTAGCTCGATCGATCTCATGCGTGGACTTTTTGGATCAAATGCGAAAAAGATTTTCCACTGTACATACATGAGTTGCATGCTGCATGCAACCAAATCTCACATCCCCCGCCCCCATTTTTTCCCCTCAAAATGTCTGTTTTAGTTTGACTTAAAACTGTCATGTGCTGGATTAGAAAAAGGCCGTATACGGCCATGGGGCGGTGCAACGAGCTCGTGAGTTGCGTGCGTGCGTGTTATAACGACTATGACTGAGAACTTTAAATTAGTTAAAGCTTAAAAGCTGCATGCATCTCCCTGGCCTTCATATTCGTCACATATAGGCTAGCTGGAACAAACAATGATATAAAACATGACGACGTACCATAATTATATATGATCGATCTAGCTTATAAAAGGAATTAGCGTGTGCACGCATGCAGTACTCCTTGATCTTATCCACATGATGACTTGATTAGTGGGTAACATGTCGATGATCTGTAGATAGAGAAAACAATATATATATATATATATATATAATGAAATTATATATATGTATGGTACAGCTTGGGAGAATGTTAATCATGTAAATTATAGTCCAGAAAAATATACTAATTAATTATCAGATATAATTATCCTTGGAGTATGTATCATCTTATTTTTTGTGTATTTCTAGACTACTATACTAATAATTACTAAAAAAGTATCATCATGTATAGATTCCTACAAAGTCTTAATTAAATTATATATATTGTGTGAGCTTTACCTTGGATCGAGTAATTGTATATATATTTTTGTTATATAGTTTTGGTAACGCTAAACCATATAAAATTCCATCTTGTAATATTTAATTTACGTACGTTTTAGAGCAATTCAAATTCATCTATATATATATATATATATATATATATAATTATATATATAATTCGGTCTTTTCGGTAAGCCCGATATGATATTCCACTTGAACTGATAAGAGCTCTACAATAAAATCCAAAATTATGTCTGTAATTAAGCTGTCTCGATCGAGGAGATCAGGAGAATTCCAATGACTTGCTCTGATTATATATATCCCATTAGTTTACAATTAAATTTTACAAATAGTACTTAGGGTCGTAAACAAAAAGATAGATCAGTTAATGTTCCTCGATCCTTTTATAAGCTCAAATTTTAAAACCTTGATTTGAGTTTGGTTCGTATAATAAACAAGTTAGTATTACACATAAATTTATACTTGTTTATTAATGGACCTAATTCACTATAAGAATAACGAATATTTATGATAAATTATTTATGAAAAAAATGATTATTTGTGATGAAAACAGACTCGTTTTAACAAGAAATAATCATTTTCGCAAGAATAGCTAGTCACAAATAAACAGTTTTATTATAATATAAACTCATATAAATTGGATTTGACTCGATCGTATAAATTCTATTACTTTGTAATTAAACGTTAATATTTTTACTTACACAATAAAAACATTTTAATTATTAGAGAAGATAAAAGGGAATCACATTTTTATTATTATATCATGGATTCCTTTAGATATAAGTACTTTATATATAGATACGCTTGAATTTATATAAACTCAAAATAAATTTATTAGGATTTATCGATAAAGTCACAAATCTAATATAAATAACATATGTTGAGATAAAATTCATATATAACATTCATTAGTTTTAACTTTTATAAGTGTTTATATATGATTTACCTAACTAATTTAAATGATATATATTTGCATAACTAATAAACTCGTTAAAAAGTGTAGCTAAAATAAGGGTGCTACCCCCACCATATGATGCGGGTTATAATTTAAAAATTATGTAATTTTTAAATTTATTAGTACATATTTTTTATAAATTGTAGTGTAGTAGGCGTATACACTACAAGAAAATTGTTTATTTACGATCAGTTATTTCTAGTGAAATGATTATTTTTAGTTAAAATAAGTCTATTTTCGTCGTAAAAAAATTTGTCACAATACCCGTTTTTCTTGTAGGGAGTGTGACATTTTTATAGATTGTATTCACAATACAAGTCTCACACTTAAGAAATATGAGACTCTTATATTACTTTAACAATTTATAAAAAAGTAATCATAATACACTACAACTTATATAAAATATTAAGTAAAAAATTTTACTTAATATATATTACTATATTTATATAATAAAATATATAAATATAGGGCGGGGTTGGGCCCCGCACCCTGATGCCCACCCTAAGCTAAAATATCATTAAAATAATAATAGAATGAAAACACCTCGTATTAGGATTAGGACAAGTAGGCCCCAAGTAATTATTAGTGCACATGAGAATTAAAGGGTAGAAAGTTCACATAAAAGAAAATTAACTAATTATGGTTAAACTAACATCATCATAAAATAATCAACCCACCCAACTATAACCTCAAGAAAAAGGATAAAAAAAAATAAAAAAAAATTGGATAAATATAGTGTAGAGTTATAAGGATAAATAAAAAAAAATTGGATAAATGGAGGGGGAGATGATAACATCTCTTTGCTTGCCTCCCGGCTCTACAGTAACAAAGTGGAAAATAGATTTATCTTCACGAATATATAACTTTTTCTCAATTTGATCATAGCCCTAATTCCACTAGTCTAAAGACCCGTATGAACAAAAAGAGTAATACTAGGTATAAATTTTAAATAAATAAGTTCTGCATAGATATTTTTATAAATAAAAATTCTATTTACAATCTTCAAATGGAAATTATATGTGCAAGCCATTCGTTAAATAAAAAAAAAATACTATTTTAATAAAGATATTATTATAATTTTGATAAAAATTAAAGATAAAATTAATTAGATTTATAATATAATTTTTAAATAGAATCTGTATGTAACAATGCTCTTAAAATTATAAAATCCATAAATTAAGGGTTCTTAAAATTTTAGGATTGACAGGAAATCAGTTCTTAAAATTTATTAATATTTGTACGAATTATTAAACAGCATTAATTAGGTTTGTTTTTTTGTCTTTTTTTCTTTTCTTTCTTTCGAGATTCAGAACTTTCCAAGTATCTTAATGGAATGAGATAACCTAGGAAGTTTATTCTATACATTTTTTTATTTTATTTTAATTAATTTTGCATGGCCCAGTTGCAGCAAATGAACTTAGGGGTAAACTAGCAGACAAGGTGGACTAATGAGTGTCTTGTAACACTGCACCTGACAACACACGATCATAGTACCTTTTACGAAGAAACCTTAGATCCCAATCACCGATTCACCGCCACGGTCCGACTCCACCACGCTTTTCGTCAGCGCGTGGTATAAAAAATCTTCAAAATATTTTTGATCTTTTACCTTTTAAAATTACAGAAAATATTAATTGAAGGCGTGAGTGGTGGCAAAGTCGGTGGCCTGAGTGGTGTCCAGATGGGCAGTGGGTCTTTAGGATAATGTGAATCTATGAGTTACCCTAATTATTTGGTGGTGGGGGTGATTTCCTTTTGAGTGTCCTTCAAGCTTAGCTTGCTACGATGATACCATCATCTTCTTCCCTTCCCCGCCGGCCCCCAGCTGCTTGCTTTATGTCTTTCATCTCTTTTCCTTTTTGCTTTCACCTTGGAATCCTTCGATGTCTGCACCGCATCGGAGATATGGCGTGGGTGTTACAGTATTTAATGAATGATTTTGGTTGAATTTTCATTTCCATAATGCTTTCTGCCATCTTATCATGAAACGACGTTATCTCTAGCTGCTTTTCATCAGTCCAAATTCTTACCCTATATTATATATGGGTCCCCGCAGTAGCTTCGCATGCAAGGGATTAAAAGATTGATGATCTGTTCAGGGATAGATTTTTTGGATCTTAAGAAGTATATATCAATACATATTGAGATACTTTTCATCAATTAGCATAAATCACGTCCAACATCACCTTCTTCAAAGCATGCGATTGACTTATATATAACACATATATATTAAACTTTTGATTGTTGTAAAAACACGTAGTGTTGAGAAACAAGTGAAAGCAAATCAATCAGATCAATCACACGATATAAAATTAATATGGTTTGGTAACGTGTCTATGTCTATAAAACTGCAGAGAATTTTATTATATTGAGGAATTATAAAATACACTTTAAATGTGAAATCTCACTGTTCAAAACTCTCAAGTTATACTAAATTGTTTATTAAGTACATATTTATAGTGTCACATAGCAGAAATCTTAATTTTTACTTTTCTGCATTATTCGCTCGAGTAGAGTGTCGAGTGCACCTCAAGTAAGATCTCTATCCGAAGCTCGCTCGAGCTACCTTTCAAATGAGACTTGAGCGAACTTTCTACTTGAGTTTTACTTGAGTCACCTGTCCCGCGAATGTTGAGTGAGTTCTTTACCTGACGCTTTTTCTAAATGCAAACAGTGCTAAAAAATTTTCCCGACAGTGGCTTTGCCCCGAGACACCACAAGGCTTGGGCTGGCATACCAACAAAACTGGGCTCGACAAATAAAAAATTAATTAATTTAGATTAGTTTTTGAACATGTATCTTAATTAGGGCATCTCCCATAAATAGTTTATTTTATTAAAATTCTTTTTCGCCGCTGTACGTGGAATCCGTATTTTATGTAGATCGAATTCTCCGAATATGAGTGATGACTGTACTGGAGTTGATTGAATTGGTTCTAGGAAAAGTTTCAAAAGCGGATCAAAGAAGATATGTGGGAGCTGTCTTGGCGAATATGCAATCAATCATATCAGGATCGAAAATCATCCGAATAAAATTTAACCCGAGATGTTTGGATTCGCAAGTCATCTCAGCTCATCTCAACTCATCTCACTATTATTCATTACTATTCAGTAACTTTAACTTACAAATCTCATTACTATTCACAACTCATCTCATTACTATTCACAATCCATCTCAACTCATCTCAGCTCATCTCAAGTCATCTTCGAATCCAAACATCTCGGGTAGGTTTGGGGTGAGATGAGATATAAAATTTTCATCTTATCTTATCTTATCTTATTATTATATATTTTTTAAATCTTCATATAAAATATAATAAAAATTTTAACTTTTTCAAATTTCAATTCAATAATAATATTAAAACATAATATTTTAAACATTAAAATAAAATATAAAATTCTCATCTTGTCTTTCAAACATGTCCTTATTCGATTGTGCCAAGTGTGAAATTATCATTTTTTAAGTTGATAAAAAAATATAGATTTTATTATTTATTTTATATTTTAATATTTTTTTTACGTGTAGATCAAACTCTTCTTTAATAGGTGGCTTAACACGTAGAATATTTAATTAAATCGGTTAAAGTGTAGAGTCAGGGTTCGAACTTAGAAACTCTACTATGATACCATGTGTAAATTACCACTTATCCTAAAAATTTAAACTGATAAAAAAAATATAAATTTTATTATTTATTTTGTATGTTAACATTAAGAACGTATGTACTGGAGTGCTATTATTGCATATATTAGTTTAACAAGAATAAAATAAAATAAAATATTTAAAATATAAAAAATAATAATAGATAATTTTAAAATATATAAAGTGTGTGATATGAGATGATGAATAACATCCCTCAATATGGTTTAGTGTAGATCGAGATCAAGATGAGACGCACATGGGAATCACCTACCACTAATTAAGATTAGGTTTGGATACACAAACATTCTTATCTCATTTCATCTCATAAATACAAATTTTTTAAATTTTCATTAAAAATTATAATAAACAATTCAACTTTTTTAAATTTTAAATTAAAAATAATATTAAAAAATAATATTTAATAATATTTTATTCAACTACTATTCAAAACATCTATTCTCATCTCAGATGAATTTTCTATCTAAACCCAACCTAAGTATCATCTAAGCAAAAGAAGGAGAGTTTTCTAGATGAGTTTTGCTATACATCATTACTATTCATCCCACATCTCACTATTCATAAAATGTAGAGTTTGAGATAACGAATAGTAATTGAAAAGAATATCACAAATCGATATAATCTTTTTATTATTATAAAATAGATTCATAATCGTATAAATTTATGCATTTATATATGTACATATGTATATATATACACAAACATACAGATAAACCATTATGTATATATATACACAAACATCCCTAGCTTGTCCAATGAATGGATTAATTAATGGATACAACGCATATATAGATGAAAAATGATACCATGCATATACGTACCATGCTGAAATGTTAGTAGTAGAGCAGATGATCTGGTCATGTCATGACTAGATCGAGGTTGGTCGACATTGGCGAATAAGATACGACTGAAATGTCTAATGTTTTGGCTGCATAAACTTACCACCATGCTCATTACATGACATCATCATCATCATCCTCATCCCAATAGTGACTGATAAATTAATTTTTATTAAAAAATTAAGAAAGCTATTTAGGTCAGAATAGCGATAATTAATCTCATTACGAATTAGAGTTAAAATAATTAAGAAACTTTATAATTCTCCGATCCAATTGCATTACTCAAAAGACAGAATTGTAAAAAGTGTTTAAGGAAATCATGATGGGATTATCATGCATATAAAATAATGTTTTTTTTTTTTTATATATATATATTAAAGGGTAGAGTAAGACACAAGGGAAAGAAGGAATGGATTGTGAGAATAACGAGGAACATGTCCCCTTGAATTGCGGGGTGAAGTATGGGTTTGGTGTTTTAAGATTGTCGTTTTGCCTTTTCGATATTGGTCCGAGTATACGTGTGTGGTTGCGTCTCGCTGTCTATGAAGTAGTGCCTGAGATTCTGTTCTTATATATGGAAAAGCTAGCTTGACCATCTGCCCCCCTCATTTAAGCAGAGCCAGCTACCTCTTTGACTATCCTGAACCTCTGACACTGTAGCTTCCATTTCTCAATTCTCACCTCCTCCACCTTCCTCTCCTCTCTCTCAGTGGATGCCACACCCACAATCGACTATTATAAATAATTAAAAAATAATAATAATTACAATCATAAATATGTAAATATATAAAATTTACATAAAAAAAATAAATAATTTTTTAATAATAAATTTCATTCTTTTTCAAAATAATTATACGATACTTACGTATTCTAGGACTACATATAACATTACTCATAATTAAATGAGATAGAATTAATTTATATATCTAATAAAATATTATTTAATTTTTTAAATATTATTATCATATCTTCAAAAATTTAAAAATTATAAGAATATTTTCGTTGATTAATAATTTTTTTAAAATTAAATTGAAACCACGTAACGTACTATACAAAAAAACATATTTAAGAAAAAATATCAAAATATATTTTTTAATTTATTTAAGATGAAAAATACTTTACTACGTAACATCCAAATAATTTTAAAACTATTTAAACACACTTTTTTAAAATTTCAAAAGGCCCCAAGTTGTGTTGATACAGTTAATCGGGCGTTGAAAGTCGCTCAAGGCTTTTTCTATTCTGATTATGGTGTGTTGCAACTGTGACTAAAAGATTATGGAAATTGACAAGAACCTAACACAACACAATAATGGTAGATATCCTACTTTTATTGTAGAAACAATGAGGTTGACAGCTCGAGGTCTATGTAGCACCTGACCTTAGAGATTTTGGGCTGTATATGTCATGCTTTCCTAACTTGTGGACTTCCTTTACATGGGCTCGCGTGCCCATACTAAAAAATTTTTGAGAGAAAATATGATGTTTTATTTTATCATAATATAATAAGTGTAATTAAAATTGATTTCAATTGACATGGTATCTTATAATAGAAAGTGAATACTGCCTATCCATATTATGAAAATATATAATGTTAATGCCTTAATTTGTACAACAGATCGAAAGGGAGGAAATAATTATTCTCGGCTCACGATGATGATCCGGGCTTCGATACAATGTTTTTCGTGTTCATTCATAACATAAATAATAAAAAAGTGAATACAAATAAATAAAGAGAGACATATGGATTTCCTTGCTTCTGGTCTGTTAAGGCATTAACATCTAATAATTACTCTTTTTTTTAATCTATTTAAACTCACATTTTTCACCTTATAGATTCTATGATCTAACAACTTTTTTCTAATTTTCATACATGTTCAATGAAATGCACCAAGCAAATGCAAGCAAGATCATTGTGCCTCCCAATTTGGCTTACTTTCAAATCCAAAACCACGCAACATATGTAATATTTAAATTATATCTTAATACTTTCATTTCTCTTAATAGGTAGTTTCAACATATGTAATATTTAATTAATGAGATGAATTTTAGAGTTAAAGTTCGAAATCAATACCTCTGCTTTGATATCACGTAAATCTTTTGATTTCATTTATCTTACAGAGATGACCGAGTGATTAATTACAAAACAAATTTAAATATTACAAAGTAGAGAAATGTCTTATCTACAAAAGGATTTAAAAAAAAAATCTAAATTTATATGATTTGATATAATAATTGTAAAATGTTCTTTTATTATAAAATAGATATTATGCATATTGTGTTTGAATGTTAAATTGAGTTGATTTGAGATGATAAAATATTGTTAGAATATTAATTTTTAATATTATTATTATTTTAGAGTTTGAAAAAATTAAATTGTTTATTAATTTTATATTTAAATTTAAAAAAATTATAATGATAAATTTAGATGAATTAAGATAGATTTAGCAACCAAACGAAAACTCGCACCTCTGTGTTTTCTGGGTAGTCAAAGACCAGCCGAGCTCCCCTGCCCCGTGGCCCAATCTAGGACGCTCTGTGAACAAGAGTTCACACGACTAGGCGAGCAAAGGCAAAGCCCAAATTATCTTTCTAAGTTTTTTGATTTTGTTGTTTCCAAGGGGAAACGAGACTCGTTTATGTGACTATATGAATAAAATTAATCTATATGAAATAAAATTAATTTTTTAATAATTTATTTCACTTTTATTTTTAAATAATTATGTAAGATTTGTACATTTTATAATCGTACGTAGCATTATTTGTATAAATAAAATTAGTTATAAACTGATAAAAAAGTGAAAACAATGATGAAAAGTGAAGAAAAAAGAAATTCCGGTATGAATTTGGTCAAAAGTAACAGTACCCTAATCATATAAATGAAATGGACGAATATGATGTTTGACATTGTGTTATATATTCACGAGGCGTTTGATTCGGAAAATCTAATATTCTATTCGACATTTATATTTTTCAAGAATGTGATGCCAGAGGATATAGATTCTTGGAAGAGAAATTTTTTTAACACATATAAATTTTATAAAAATACATTATAAACTGGCTTGATATGATATAGTATATCAAAATGTAAAATTATTTATTTTATAAAATAAATTTAACGTATCATATAAAATAATATTAATTTATAAATTTATTTTTATAAAAGAGAAAATATATTTATAATTGTGAATTGTGCAATGTAATTATTTTGAAAAAAATGAATAAAATATAGAATCTATATAAAAAAAATTAATTTTTTAATAATAGACCATATTCTTTTTCAAAACGATCACGCGACGTTTATGTACTTTACGATTATATGTAAAATTACTCTACGCCATTAGTCCAAAATATCTTGGCAGATATCATTGTAGTTAATGTTATGATTCACACTTCTTTCGAGTAAAACTATTTTCGAATTATAAAAAATGGTTGTGTAAAAAATTCATAAAGGATCTTAATGGCAAAATTAAAAATTTCCTTAGACAATTCTTAGGCGTTTGATTACATAAATAAAAAATTTATGTATAAAATATTAAATAGATAACTTAATTTTAATTTTATTAATTTTTCTATAGAAAAAAGAGGAAAAAAAGATATTTATGGATCGAATTAGACTGAATGGACCGATAACTAACCATCAAATTTGACAAAAATGATAGGCTAAAATTCTCAACCTATGAATTTCCCGGACCAGAGCAGACCGATTCATCCGTATTTCAGACTGAGAGTTTGCTGGCAATTGAATTACAAATTACAAATTCCATATGCAATAAATTGCATGTCGGGCCCACTAAAATGAAGGTATAGTCAACCAACCGCTATTATTTGAAGGACAAATGGATCACAAGTCACACCCCACTTGGTTTGAAGGCGTTTAATGCTTTTTTATAATATATATTAGATTAGTTTATAATAAAAATAATTTTATAATATAATATGTCACATTAATTTACGTAAATTCATAAATTTATTTTTATAAAATATTTATATAAAATATGTCTCTTTTACATTTATCGATATATTTATTATTTTCCCTTAATTTTATTGAAGGTTTTCGCTTATTTTATTTGTGAAACTTATGAGCTCTTGAGACTGAAATTTTTGCTAAGGAAATTATCATTAATATTGCATATAAAAGAAAGTATCATGGATATGACAACTGACAACGACTAAGGAAGGTGTCGGAAGGTGTCGAGTGACTTGATTTGAATTTGTGATTAGTTTCAAAACCGTGTAATTTTATCTTTATTGGTGGTTTTTGGATGTTAATATATAATGAGAAATAAAATAAGAGATTTTTACTATCTAAATTAGGCTTTAAAAACTTTTTGTGTACCGTTGATGTGATGTAATTTTAATTTATAAGATTATGTTTGAATGTTGAGTTGAGATTAGGGCTATACAAAAATCGACAGCACCAGCCGCCATCGACGCGAACTGACCGGCCGCATTAGGAATCGGTAGAAAATCGGTCGGCGTGCGGTGGAAATTTTAAGAAATCGACGTTCAGCGGTTCGGTCTCAGTTTGAAGCTGGACTGGACCGCTGAACCGACCGATATAATAAAATCTTTTTTTTTTTTTTAAATATACCATTATCAAAACGGCGCCGTTCCACTTAAGTTTAAGGTTATGTTTGGGTACCAAAAGTTTCTCAACACTTTCCAAGTATTTTCGTACTTTTGAAAATACTTCACATGCCAAACAACTTAAAATACTCTTAATGGGACCCACAAACCCATTTCAATCTCTACTCATAACTATTCACAAACATTCTATAATACTTATTACTATTACATATAAATAAAAAATAAAATCACTATAATATTTATCACTATTAAATATAAATAAAATAAAATCACTATAATATATAAATAAAAAATAAAATCACTATAATATATAAATAAAAAATATTTATCACTATTATATAAAAATAAAAAATAAAATTGCTATAATATATAAATAAAAAATAAAATCACTATAATATATAAATAAAAAACAAAATCACTATAATATATAAATAAAAAATAAAATAACTATAATATATAAATAAAAAATAAAATCACTATAATATATAAATAAAAAATAAAAGCGCTATAATATATAAATAAAAAATAAAATCGCTATAATATATAATAAATAAAAAATAAAATCACTATAATATTTATCACTATTAAATATAAATAAAAAATAAAATCATTATAAAATATAAATAAAAAATAAAATCACTATAACATATAAATAAAAAATAAAATCACTATAATATTTATCACTATTAAATATAAATAAAAAATAAAATCATTATAATATATAAATAAAAAAAAAATCACTATAATATATAAATAAAAAATAAAATCACTATAATATATAAATAAAAAATAAAATCACTATAATATATAAATAAAAAATAAAATCACTATAATATATAAATAAAAAATAAAATCACTATAATATATAAATAAAAAATAAAATCACTATAATATATAAATAAAAAATAAAATCACTATAATATTTATCACTATTAAATATAAATAAAAAATAAAATCATTATAATATATAAATAAAAACTAAAATCACTATAATATATAAATAAAAAATAAAATCACTATAATGAAATAACTATAATATATAAATAAAAAATATTTATCACTATTATATATAAATAAAAAATAAAATCACTATTATATATAAATAAAAAATAAAATCACTAAAATATATAAATAAAAAATAAAATCACTATAATATATAATAAATAAAAAATAAAATTACTATAATATTTATCACTATGAAATATAAATAAAAAATAAAATCACTATAATATATAAATAAAAAATAAAATCATTATAATATTTATCTCTATTATATATAAATAAAAAATAAAAACACTAAAATATATAAATAAAAATAAAATCACTATTTTATATAAATAAAAAATAAAATACTATAATATTTATCACTATTATATATAAATTAAAAATAGAATCACTATAATATATAAATAAAAAATAACATTACTATAATATTTATCACTATTATATATATATAAATAAAATCATTATAATATTTATCACTATTATATATAAATTAAAAATAAAATCATTATAATATTTATCATTATTATATATAAATTAAAAATAAAATCATTATAATATTTATCATTATTATATATAAAAGTAAAATAAAATCACTACAATATTTATTAATATTAAAAAATCACTATAATAAAATCATTATAATATTTATTATTAAAAATCAAATCACTATAATATTTATGGGACCCACACATTTTTCAACTACCTACTCAAAAGTCAACAACTCAACATACTTCACACATTCAAACAACTCAAAATAATCTCAATGGGACCCACAAACTCACTCCAATCTCTACTCATAACTATTCACAAACATTCTCAACACTTCTCAACACTTTTCAACACCCAAACGTACCCTAAGTTAAACGGCGTCGTTTTAATTAATAAGTACTACAACAGATACTGGAAACGACACCGTTTGACATTAAACCAAACGTCGTCGTTTTATTAAAGACGTAAGAAAAAAATAATAAGTCTGAAACGATGCCGTTCCACTTAAATTTAAGTGAAATTGCGTCGTTTCATTAAGAGTAATCTTCTTCCCCGATCGTCTTCTTCCTGAACTCTCATATGTAACTCTCTCTCTCTCCCCTATGCATCTCTCCCTCTCTCATTCTCTCTCGTAATTATCTTAGTAGAACTGTCAAAGAACCGACGCCGACCGAGAACCGGCAAAGAACCGCCTCGATCGGTGTCCTCCTCGCCATCGACCGGTTACGATTGGCGCCTCACCCATTTTTCCAGACGTCGGTCGGCGTCGATTTTGCCCAAAAATCGTGCCGACGACGTCAGTTTTCACCCCTAGTTGAGATGATAAAGAAAGTTTTGTAGAGCCTATCTAAAATGAATTTATGTGTTTGAATGTTAAGGTAAGTTTCGATATATTTATAAAAAGTTGAAAAAGATTGTAAATCTTGTATATAAAGATGTATTGAGTTAAAAAATATTATGAATCTCACGTGTAAAAAAATTTTAAATTAAATTGAATTTAATGATTTACAAATTAGACATTAAATTTAATTTAAAATTAAATTGAATTGTTAAATTGAATAATTTCAAACGGAGCCTAAATCAAATTTAATATATTAACGGAATGAATGGTTTATTGTATGCCATCGACTCGCAATTTTTGTCTCTCGAGAGAAAGAAAAGCATTTGATAATTATTAAAGGAAGGAGTGCCATGTGGGACATCCTTTTTTTTATTTTTTTTTTCCGTTTCTTTCCCATTAGCATTTACTACATTTCCGAATAGGGATTTTGGGGTAGTGGGAAGCAGATAGCAATGAAAACACACTGGCGACGGTTTTCCATCCCCATCACACGAAACTGCTGGGAATGCGCACTTGAGTCCTTGAAAACTCATCCATTTTACTTTGAATAAAGCTACTTTGCCCACCGGTTTTGGCCGCTCCATTTGACCGCTGATAAATTTTTTTTTTTTTTTTTTTTTAACTTAGTGATTAAGAAAATATTTTTAAATGTATTAGTATATATTTTTTATTTTTTATTTTTTAAAAATATTTAAATGTATTAAAAAATGTAAAAAAAAAAAAAAAAAAATTTAACACTGGGCGGTAAGCCCAGTGGTAAGAGTGGGGCGGCAGAGTAGCCCCACTCTTTTACTTTTCCAGGCATCAATCAACGGTCTGTTACTGCGGACCCACCATCAAGTGGACCCATGCACAGAGCAGTGTGCACGCATTCATTCAAGCACCCATCTGCAGCAGAGACAGGATCTCTGCAAGAAAAATGATATCTGTACTTTAAAAAAAATAAAGAGAAAATAAGTTTATACAACTTGATCAACAGTCTCTTTTTCTCGTATTTATAAAGAGAAAAATTTTAAGAAAACTTTTGTTTTGAGAAAACTTCTCATCTCATCTCATCTCATTATTATAATTTTTCTAACTTCTAATATAAAATAAAATAAACAATTCAACTTTTTCAAATCTCAAAACAAAACTAATATTAAAAAATATACTTTAATAATATTTTATTCAACTTTTTAACTTTAATCTCATCTCATCTCTGAAAACAAACGAAGCCTAAGTCTCATATTTTACATATTTATTTAAAAATATGTGATTATATATTTTTAAATAGATATATAGAATATGAGGCTTCTACATAATTCAATATAAAATATAAAAATAAAAAAATAAAATTACATATTTTTAAATAGATATATAAAATATTCTACGTAGCACAACTCTTACCAGGAAACCGGACACCGTCAATTTTTTTCTCGTCTATGAGAATCTTAGCTTTATCTTTTTTAACTCCACACGCCGAACCCGTCTACTCCTTTTGCTCATTTTACAAAAGCAAGAGATCTCAGCATCAGCAAGACAGCAACGGCAGGAGAAGAAGAAACTAGATACAGAAAAATGGCAAAGGATAGGAAAATAGGTGTGGCCATGGACTTCTCAAAGAGCAGCAAGAACGCTCTGAAATGGGCCATAGATAATTTGGCTGACAAAGGTGACACCCTTGTCATCATCCACATCAACCCCAACTCCCTGGATGAGTCTCGTAACCAGCTTTGGGCCGAATCTGGCTCTCGTAAGTATCTTGTTCAAACTTTGATCGTTTTCTTTTTTTTCCTGAAAAACACTAATGATCACGAAGACGATCTGAACTGGGTTTGATCTGATATGATTTGATATGGTTTGCGAAGCTCTTATTCCTTTGACGGAGTTCAGAGAGCCCGAGGTTATGAAGAAGTATGATGTTCAGACAGATATCGAAGTCCTTGATACGCTTGACACTGCTGCGAGGCAGAAAGAGGTTATTTTGTTTTTTGTTTTTATCCTCTTGTCAGGTCCATCAAATTTCTCTTTCTTAAATAGTCTCTAATATTGAATTTTTGTGCCTTTCCTTTAGGTGTGCATTATCGCAAAACTGTACTGGGGAGATGCTAGGGAGAAACTTGTAGAAGCTGTTGAAGATCTGAAGCTGGACTCTCTGGTTATGGGAGGCAGGGGACTTGGCACCATCCAAAGGTTTTTTTTTTTTTTTTCCTGACCAAAATATCAAATACTGTGGGTTTTGATGATTGTCTTGAATTCTTAAATCATATATACATATTGTGAGATCTATCTTCTATCCTCTTTTACTTACATGCGTGTTTTTTGGGTGCTTGTAAATTGTGCTATATCATATGGAAAGCAGGATCCTGCTGGGGAGTGTGAGCAACTATGTGATAACCCATGCTCCTTGCCCTGTGACTATCGTCAAGGATTCAAGCTCTGGCCAGCCCTGATTTTGTCATTGGCTTTTCGGTTTTGAGTGCTCTTTAATTACCAGTACCATCAGCAGTGTTGCTGAGTTTAAGATATGTTCTTGTGTACTCCTCTGATCTCAGTCATAAAGAATATTGTAGTTTGATAAAACAAAATCCTAATATTTTGCCATTTTGTTTTCCTGTAAGTTGATGTTTTCCAATTGGTGTCGTTTGATTGATAGTGAGGGGAATTGAGATGAGACGTTTGAAAAATACTATTTTGTCCATTCAATTTGTCCTCTCATGTATTGAAAAATTTTCTTATTCAAAAATCTATTGGCATATCAAAATTTAAAACATTATCATCATATTATATTAGAGCATCACATCGAGATAGATATTATGTTTAACCCTTGTAGGGTTATGAACTACTATTACTCTTGCGGCAGGGTTGTATACCACTATTATACCCATGGCGAGTTTTGTATGCAACTATTATATCTATGGTGAGGCTGTACACCATTATTATACTTGTGGCAGGGCTGTATACCATATTTAACTCTCGTGATAGGATTATAAACTACTATTATACCCGTGATGGGGTTGTATACCACTATTATACCCATGACGGGACCTTAATGAAAAAAGAACAGAAATAACATCGGAACCAAATTATAATCAGGTAGAGAATCAGAACATTTATGCCAAGATTTTCAGATGACACATTGTATTAGAACAGAGTGTTGAGTAAGATTTAGATCATTTCACATATTCAAAATAACATAATCAAAACTTTTTCATTTAATCAAAGCAAACTTTTTTGATCTCATATTTGCTCTTTTTGTACAATTTAGAAACATAATGTAACAAAATAAGCTCATGACAAAAAATACTTCATTCTTATACAGATTTCATGAATATGCAGAACACATATCCGAAGTCATTTTCAGGTTTAAGCAAGCATGCATATTTTCAAAACCAACCTCATTTCATTTCTTTTATGTAAAATTTAGTATAAGAATTCCGTTTACCTAACTATTGTACTGTATTGTCTAAAGCTTGAGTCGAGACTAGCAATCTAAACACCTACCAAAGAATAATCACTGACCTATTAATAACCTACACAAACATCAAAACTACTCAATACAACAACTACTCGATTCTAACAGTGAATTAATAAGAACACATAGTTAGCAGTTAATTCATTATCCTTGTGGAAAGCAACACAACCTATTTTCCAGCAACTAACACAGCCCAACTAACCACTCATACCAACCTATACAGCACGCATAACTGCTTCTTCAGCCAAGCACAACAATCCAGACAGCCACATGCCCCACTTAGCATCACAACATCAACCTAAACAACCATATATCAACCCAACTAGTCATCATCATACTCTCCTCCATCCACTTCACCTATGCAAAGGAACTCCCAAAGCAACTATCCAAAAAGAACCCACACAAATTATATGCTTCGCCATTTAATATATTTTCATGAAAATTTTTAGCAACTACCAAGCATACCCATCATACACATTATAGTGCAAACAATGAGTCTAGTTATCATACTTACTTTCATTGGTGGTCGCTGGAATTAGTGAATGGAGTGACACTGTCCAGATATGTGAATACTGCCCTGTGCACCAGCAACCCACTAATATTTAGATTTTGTATTTGAAAAGAATACGCGATGGTTAATTCAAACCAAACAAGCAGAAAATGAATTTACCTAAGTGATTAGAACATATCTTAACTTTGTTAACCTAAGTTAACTGTAGGTTATCCTTGGGGAAAAAGTGATACTATAAGATAAATCCGAAGGTTTGAAGGGAAAATACGCTAAATTAATATACATTTAGGAAGGAATAAATACAGTGTAAAACACGAACAAAAAACTCGACAGGGACTTACCAACGTTGGTGGAGAAATCCCAACGATCCCTAAATAGGAGTGATACACGGTGGGGGAGTAGAAATGATTCGTGCAAAAATTATGTGAACTGTAATTTAGTGAAAGTGCACGGTGAAACAACAGAAAGACCTCCATTGATATTGAAGAGGCTCACCAGTGTTGGTCGAGGATATTGGCATTAGCAACAACAACCCACAAGTGCGGCGTTGATACTCCGTGTCCAGCAACAGAGGATGTTCACATACAAGGCTAGCAGTGAAAGAGAGAGAGAGAAAGAGAGTGAGAGATACTTACCAATGAGAAAAGGGTCAACCTGCAATGACCCTTGATGGTAGAGGTGCATGACGTGGTGGTGGAGGGGTGTCCTATTAGAGGAAGAGAAAATTATGAGGGCAAGAGCTTGAGTATGTGCGTGGTTGAGAGTGAGATCGGAGAGTGGGATGAGAGACTTACCGTCGTTTAGCCTTGTTCCGGTGAGGAGAGTTTGAGTATGGTTGATGCGGTTGCTGGGGAGTATTAATGAGTAAGACCCATGATGCCACCTATGGACTTCTGGAAGAATTGGCGTCCAACAATTATCAATGGTCTGATGAGAGAGCAATGATGAAAAAGGCAGCTGGAGTTTTTGAATTTGATTTTATTACCACACTGGCGGCACGTATGACAAATCTTTCACAACAATTAGGTAAGATGAACGTTAATGCTATTCAAACTAATGTTGTTTGTGATCATTGTGCAGGAAATCATTCAAGTGTAGATTGCCAAGTGGAGAATCCTTTTGTCCAATCGAGTCAAAAACAAGCCTACTACGTGTCCAATTTCTAACGTCAAAACAATTCTTATTCAAACACGTTCAATTCCGGATGGAGAAATCACCATAACTTTTCATTGAGCAATAACTAAGGGTCGGTTAGACCACCTCAACAGTTTCCACAGTAAGAGAAGAAGCCGGCATTTGAGGATATGTTCATGCAGTACATGCAAAAGACTGATATGGTGATCCAAAACAACTCGGCATCCATCCACAATCTTGAAGCCCAAATCGGTCAGCTCTCCAACATGCTTATCGAGAGGATAACAAGGACTTTACCGAGCAGCACTGTAACCAATCCGAAGGAGCATGTCAAAGCCATAACATTGTGAAGTGGGCAGATATATGACCAGCCACAAACAGTAAGTACAAAGCGAGATTCAGAAGTTGAAAATGTGGAGACCGAAAAGAAGGAAACTGAAGACGAGGTGAAAGAAACCGATCAGGAGGCGACCGACTAGCAAGCTGAGAAGACTAAAGAGAATAAAGGGGCTGCAAAATCCAAGAAATCCAAAGAGTTTACTTTTGAAACTTATTCTCCTTCAATTTTTGATCCACCAATTCATTTTCTGCAAAGATTAAAGAAAAATAAAATTAATAACCAATTGAAATTACCCAAGTACCCCCGTAATGCAGCGAGAATATCTACCAATTCACTCAACAAATTGGTTAGTTGTCAAATATGCAATTAATTTGATAAACAATCAAATACATAAAATAAACGAAGTGCGTAACACCAAGATTGGTATCGAAGGGAAACCCTTTAAAGAACTCTTTAAAGGTAAAACCTTATGGGGAAATCAAACCCAGAAAAATCAATTTTATTATTTGAAAATCAATTACAAGTACTCATTAATTACAAAACCTTTGCAACTTGACTATCTTACTTGCCTAGACAAACGACCCGTTTGTCTTTTACAGCAATAGCAGCCAGAACCTCTGGCGATCTTCAAATATTGTTTTTTCTCCTAGAACTCTGGAGACTGAAGTCCAATCATACGATCATCCACGCTCAAAGCACGATCACACTTAAAGAGAGATCACAAATATGAAAATTCACTAAGAAATTTTCTCCCCAAACTATGCATTAGAAAGTGCTCTAGAAAATATGTAGATCTGAATCTCTAATGATCTTAACCGGTAGAATCCCTTAAATAAATTATCTGGAAATAGTTCTAGTTTTAGTTGGATTCTGCTGGCAGATAGAATCTGTCGCGAAGACGTCTCCTGACAGATTGCTGACATGTCGCAATAACTCTTTTCTGTAGTAACTGATTTCTGTTCAGCTTCTGTTCTAGATAACTTCTTGATAGTTCGAAATTTGATATTTTCTTTTTGAATCTTCTATCCAGATTACTTGATATGTCCTATCTTTTTAAACATTCAATTTTGATCAAAAGTCTTTTGAACATTTATCTATTTAACCACTTATCTTAGAATTCAAATATTCATAGATAAAGATAAAGACAAACCTTTATCTATTAATCTATTTATTTTTGAATATAAATATTTATAGATAAAGATAAAGACAAATTATATTCATCTAATAATTCAAATATGTCATAGTCATCTAATCCTAGCCAACAAACTTTTATATCAACAATCTCCCCCTTTGGTGGATTGGTGACAAAACCAACTTGATGAATGCAATATAAAACATGTGAACATCACAAACAGTAGACCAAGAGACCGAGTAGAGATTCCAGACAAAAAATAATGACATAGAACAATGACTAAGATTAAAGTTCACAAGATTTAAAATCTAAGCATGTTCTAATCT
This sequence comes from Juglans regia, assembly GCF_001411555.2. NCBI lineage: Eukaryota > Viridiplantae > Streptophyta > Magnoliopsida > Fagales > Juglandaceae > Juglans > Juglans regia. Next base: position 2,653,694 of record NC_049904.1, read on the forward strand.
TGGAGTTTAATTATATGCATATTTTAGTTCTCCCCCTCAATATTAAACTTTATTAATTAGAACAATAAAAATTCATTCAACTCCCCCTCAACAACACACTTACTTAAACTCCCCATAAAACTCACAATACGAATTTCATAATACCCGAAGTAAATCAATCTTCCAATATATCTCCCCCTTTTTGTCACTAATCTGACAAGACTCAACTCACATGTGTCTCAACTTTTGATAGATTAAATGCCTCTGATGCATGAGAATGAATGCAAGTAAAATCATGACAAAATGAATGAAGTGGTTTAGTTGAGACATAAAAACAAGCACTTGGTATGCACTGAGATAAAACTGAAATGTATAATCACATAACTCACAAAAAATCGTCCTCAATACATGAATAAAATACTCTCATATGATCAACAATGTCAATGTCCACTCTGCCCAATCAAAATCGCAGCCTCAACATCATAAATCAACAATCAAAATCCCAATTTTTAGATATTGATGTGCCGAAACCTAGAACTAGAAGGAGAGAGTGATTTGAATTAACTCAAAATTTTACCATGAATCCGTGATGGAGAGCCTTTAGTCAAGAAACTCAGACTCGAGTATTTCTCCCAAGTAAATCATAGATGATATGGAAGAGATGAGGAAGGCTACGGCTTGCATATAGAGAGTGCCGTGAGCTGTGTATAAGAAGATTTAGAGAAATCAACTAGGGGGCTGCGCATGTGACTTAAGTCACTTAAGTGACTAAGGACCATGCACGTGCTCTGTGCCTTAGAGTCCTACTGGGACTTAGAAACAAAATAGAGACCCACCACTAGGACTTATGCTAATATATCAGAAACCAAGTTCCAGATTTAAACCAACATCCAACACTTACCCAACCAAAAATTATATATTATATTTTTATCACTTTGTTCATAAAAAAATGAAGTAAAACAAATAGAAATTTTTTATTTTTTATTTTTTATTTTTATCTTTTTTATACATAAACTATTAAGCAAGTAACATGCCTAGATGCATCTTAGTTCAAGCATAATGTCAATCACAAAATAAATTCAATAGAGTACATCCTCTTATTTGCAACAATCACTATGGATGTTCACTCCTCATAAGATCATTAATCTCAAAATTCATGTGAGTGTGTGAGTGAGTAACCTTATATCATAGCACTTTTATATCTTCTTTCTTCAATATATTTTTGAGACCTTTATTTATGAATGTTTTGCTTCTTATAGGAGTTTGTTACTCACCTTAAAAGTCAAACTTTATGTTAGGGCCCAGATACATGAGCATCTCCTCCAAACACTAGTTTGCACAATCCCCTTTTTGTGTTCATGTTTGTTGCTTATCTTTTTTTCATAATGATTAGATTAACAATTATTTCTATAAGAACTTAAGGGGGTAGATCCGTGTAGGGTGTTTGTCTTTTTCCGCAATGATTAAACACCAACTTTTTCTATATGAATCAACTCTTTGTGTTTGGCAAGGGGAGATCTCTTTATTATTGTACTAGGTTCAGCTAGTATTAGTCAATTCAAGGCATGAAATCCCTCTATGGTGAGCATCTCAATATTTAATTATGAGGTGCATACACATAAGCTTCTCACAGTATTTTGTAAATGAACTTTGTCAAGATGACTCATAGGGTTAGTATGCATAAATTGAACTGCTCAAAGTAAAGTAGAGATATGCATAAGTTAAAAAATTTACCGTGTGAGAATACAAGTGTTCAAACTTTGACATATCAAGCATGTACTTTTTTTAAAAAAAAAAAAAAAAAAAGCTAATCAAACTGATTTTTATATTTTATTTTTTCTTATATAAAACTGAAAAAACAAAAACATGAAACAAAACAAAATTATAAAACAGAAAAATAAAATGCATGTCCGAAACTACTAAAATGAAATGCAATGAATGCAAGAACATGCAAATAGTCCTATCAATTAATGTGATAGAACATCTTCTTTGACCACCCACTTTGCTTTAAATTTTGGCCTATTATTTTCATCAACGCCACTTTGTATGGACTTTTCTTTATTGTGAAGGCAAAATGCTGCTAGTTCACCAAGTTTTAGAGTTATGAAGGTGATTTGTTGACTCATCTCATCAACTTGATTTTCTAGAGTCTTTCCTTTCTATTTTAGCTTTCTTTCTCCTCCATTTTTCTTTCCTTTATTCAAGTTAAAGCAATATGGTCTTATATGGCCAAGAATACCACAATGATGACAAGTAGGAATAAACTTAACTTTGGACTTACCTTGGTTGGGCTTCTTTGTCATTAATTTATCGTGCGAGGCTCTTGAAACATGAGTTTTAGACATGACTTTGTTTGAAGCTTTCTTATCTCGACTTCTTTTAATAAAAATGATACATTTTGATGAAGTGTCAACGGATGATGACCCCTGAAGTTCCATACCTTGGGAAGTTGTATACCCCAAACCCGTGCGACCATAATTAGATCTTTGAAAACTCAACATCTCTTCTAATTTCTATGTTGCTGTTTTTTGCTTGCACTCCTGAAACTTTTCCAATTCTTTTTCAAGTGTAGTCCTTTGATATTTTAATATTGATACTTCAATACCAGAAATTTTTAATGCCCCAGAGAGATATTTTTCTCATTCTCCACAATAGTAAACCTATTGTACAACTTCTTGTTGAGTTTCTTTAATTTGACCACTTCTTCACACATCATTGTATGCTTCCTGTAAATTTAGTTCTTGGTCAGCATCAACAAGTGATACATCCGAATCACTGAAATTACAACCACTTTCAGATTTTGTTAGTGCAATCTCAGAAAAATCATTCACAATAGAAGAAAAAGTCATAAAAGATTTTTATCATCAGATGATGAGCTTGAACTTTCAGAATTTGAACTATCACTAAATGTGACATTCAATGCTTTTCCTTTACTTTTCTTGAAATTTGGACATTCAATTCTTATGTGGCCATAACCAGAACATTCATAGTACTTTACTTTATTATTATTGTCAAATTTTTCTTTATTCCAATTTTCAGAATAATTTTTCTTTGCAAAAAGTTCTTTATCTTGCTTTTGTTTTCCACTAGCTTTTTTGTTAAACAAGAATTTTTTGAATTTCCTTGGAATGAGATATATATCCTCTTTGTTAAAATTTTCTTCATTAGAAAAATCATCTTGATCATCTTTTATTATTTTTAAAGCAATGAACTTACCTTTTTTTATTTAACGAAGTAAGGATTCATACGTTTGTAAGGAACCGATCAGCTCTTCAACCCTTATTGCATCCAAATCCTTACTTTCCTCAATGATAGTAACTTTAGGCCGAAATCTTTCTGGTAGAGACCTCAAAATCTTTCTTACGACCTTTGAATCTTCCACCTTCTCACCGAGATTAAATCTGGAATTAACAATTTCGTTAAGCTTAGTATAAAAATAATTAAAACTTTCATCTTCCAGCATCTTAATCTCTTCAAATTTTGAAGTAAGCAATTGTAATTTTGAGTTTTTCACAATTTTTGTTCCTTTGTGTGTAACCTCCAATATGTCCTATGCTTCTTTAGCAATCTCACAAATGGAGATTCTCTTAAATTCTTCCGGAGATACAACCATGAATATAGCATTCAGTACCTTGCTATTCCAATTACAGTTGCTGATCTCATCTTTTGTCTAAGCATCAATACTTGTTGCTAGTTTAGTCCATCATTTTTCAATGAAATACCACACTCGTTCATCCGACGATTTGAGAAAAGCCCTCATACGAACTTTCCAATATGCATAGTTTTCTCCATCAAAGTGTGGCGGGACATGTAGCGACATAGTCAACAGGGAACGGATCACACTCGAATGAGTGAACCACACTCTGAAGCCAATTGAAATTACCTAAGTACTCCTGTAATGCTGCGAGAATATCTAGCAATTCACTCAACAAATTCGTTAGTTGTCAAACATGCAATTAATTTGATAAACAATCAAATTCATAAAATAAACGAAGTGCGTAACACCAAAATTGGTATCGAAGGGAAACCCTTTAAAGAACTCTTTAAAGGTAAAACCCACGGGGCAGCCAAACCTAGAAAATTCAATTTTATTATTTGAAAATCAATTACAAGTATTCATAAATTACAAAACCTTTGCAACTTGACTCTCTTATTTGCCCAGACAAATGACCTGGTTGTCTTCCACTGCAGTAGTAGTCAGAAACTCTGGCGATCTTCAAATATTGCCTTTCCTCCTAGAACGCTAGGGGTTGAAGTCCAATCACACGATCACACTCAAAGAGAGATCACAAATATTAAAATTCACTAAGGAATTTTCTCACCAAATAATGCACTAGAAAATGCTCTAGAAAATATGAAGATATGAATCTCTAACGATTTTAACCAGTAGAATCCCTTAAATAAACTATCTGGAAAGAGTTACAGTTTTAGTAGGATTCTGCTGATGGATAGAATTTGTCGCGAAGACGTCTCCTGATGGATTGCTGACATGTCGCGATAACTCTTCCCTGTAGTAACTGATTTCTGTTCAGCTTCTGTTCTAGATAACTTCTTGATAGTTCGAAATTCTTTTTGCTTGATATCTTCTTTTTGAAACCTCTATCCAGATCACTTGATATCTCCTATCTTTTCGAACATTCAATTTTGATTAAAAGTCTTTTGAATATTTATCTATTTAACTACTTATCTTAGAATTCAAATATTCATAGATAAAGATAAAGACAAACTTTTTTTTATTAATCTATTTATCTTTGAATTTAAATATTCATAGATAAAGATAAAGAAAAATTACATTCATCTAATAATTCAAATAGGTCATAGTCATATAATCCTAATCAACAAACTTTTATATCAACACCAACCACTGCGCGCACTTCAACAGTCGGCAACAAGCAACCTCAACGTGCACTCAAGCCTTCGTTAGCCCTTTCTGCCGTCTCAACCTTGCATCGAGAGCCCCACGGCACCGAAGCCTTCGTGGGAAGCAGAAACCAAAACTGCTATGGTTTAAGCCCATAGAACAGAGCAACGCGACCCCAAGCATGCTGCACGTCTCCTCATGTACTACCATGCATCACCAAGCAGCACCACTGTGACACGCACCTTGCACCACCCCGAACCACCATACCCATCCTGGAGTCGTCGTGAGCCACCATCACAACACCTTCAACCCTCTCAATTACTCCCTGTCGGCATGGTCTTCATGCTCTCTCCCTCTCTCTGAACTCCACCGCCTGCCACGGAGGAGGCTGCCGTGATTGTATCTCGCCAGCCTAGCCCCCTGCACCTTCATGTATTCCCTGCTCTCCCTCGGTGAGTGTTCTTTCCTGTTATGCCATGATCTCTCTCTCACGCATTGCTCTCACTCTCTCCCTCTCTTTGTGCTCTTCTGCCGCACCCAGACTGCCATGCTTGCCACCGTCGAGCACAACTCAGCCACCCACGTTGCACTGCCTTCTCCCTTGTCTTGTGCGGTAGGTCCCTCTTTCATGCAACTTTGATACGCAATGCTGCTACACCTGTGATGGGTGGGTCGTGGGCCACAGGCCCATGTGGTTTCATGACATTACCAAAGTGATTTTATAATTTTAGTAGTATCGGCTTTCGCATCGGTTTATTTTGAATTCTTCTTACTTTAGGATGTTTAGCTTTAAATGAGTTGAATTGTATGGTGTTTTATTTTATAGATTATGTATTAACAATTTTAAATGGGCTTATAAATTATTGTATTATTTAAAGTGGGTTATGTTCAAGAGATGTAAGTTTTAAATATGACTAAGTTAATTTTCAAAATGAATCTAAGTTTTTTTGCCATATTTGGTAAAATTATTTTATGATAAGTTAAGATTATTTTTAATGATAATAGTATTTATTAGATTTATGATAACTAGATAGTTATTTAGCTATTTCCGTAGTATGAATTTAAGTAGATGGAGAGTTTTAACAGTTATTGTAGAAGTTTAGTAACGTTTAGTATTTTGTATATGTGACGATTGTATTCATTTCAGCACAATTGTGGAAAGATTCGGAAAAGCTAAAAAGTCTAGGTAAGCGAGGTTCCTATGCTAGGCTTTACACGAATTATTGAGACTAAGGTTGACATTCTGGAAATTTTGCATGTTTTGTTATGAAATGAGAACTTGGGAAAAACAACCTCGGTAGTTTATTTGCATTACTCATGAAATTTGTATGAAAAAGGAAAATTATTTTCTGACATGCATTGGTAGACATGAGCTATATTTTGTCATACTGTCTCTGAAATCTGAAAAATTGTGCAATGATTTAAAAAGATGATCCGACTTTTATTTTTAGTATGTGAAAATGATTTGAATATGTTTTGATTCTCTGTTTTGTTTTGATTTGGCATCTGAAAACCTTTGGCATGGTGTACTGATTTTGTATTTGATTTTGTCTCTGCTTTACTCTGTTATGCTCCACTCTGCTCTATTTGAGTTGGTACTAACTTCTCTGTCTCTAAGTGCACCCACTTTGGAAGCAAAGTGGTTTTATTTGGTCTTTCCTATGTGCACACTTGGAGTTTCGAGAAAAATAAGAGAAATATTTCATCTTTGTCTCTGCCCGGTTTAGCCACTAGGGATAGCACAGCCCTTTCACTAGAGTTAAACATGGTCTCAGCTTTGTGAGATCCTCTATTTTGATGTGATGATGATACTTATGTTATATTATGCCAAAGTACTCTGGTTTTATGTGTTTTAAAACTATCGCTCTGTTACGTTTGAAAACATGTTTTGCTTTGCATAATAACTCTAAAAGATATTTTGTTATGCATACTATACTCTGTAAATGCTCATTCTTGCACATTGGTATATATCTTTTGCCTACTCAGTTGTTGATAACTCATCCCTTATCTTCATAATTTTGATGGTACAACTGGGGATCAAGATTAGAAATTATGTATAAGGCTATGTGAGCATAGTGGATTAAGTACAAAGAAGGTATTTTGGTTATTGGTGATTTTATTCAATAGTTCTATTTTGCTTAGTCAACTTGGTATTCTGGAAGGTTATTGTTTAATTTGAGATTTTTGTGGTATTTAGATTTATTATATTGGAGTAGTTGATTAGAAACAGTGGGTTTTATGTGTCATTGAGAACTTTGAAATCTATGATTATATGGTTAAGACATGTTTTCAAGCGACATAGAGTAACTCTCCGACCTCTCCGGGACCGGGGCGTTACATCTATTCTGTTCCGTTTGGTGCATTGGAGACCTACAGAAAATCTTTTGAATCTCATCTGCTATAGTTTGAGGTAAATAATTTATGTATTCTATTTTCGTGGAAATTCAAGTAATAAGCAAGAGCAGCAGCCTGCACAATACACACAACCAACAACCATTTAACTTTTCTTTGAATATCTGCTGCTGTCCATAATTTATGTTTTGAGTTTCACCTTCCTTTTCTCACATCTTTCTTCTATATCTTGTGCATTTGAGTGGATAATCATAAGGAAGGAAAATATGATCTATAAATAGGATTAAACCCGCCTGTTAGAGCTCAAAGTACATTAGGAAATTTGTGATGTTTTCTATTTGTGCTGCAACAGTTTCCCCTTCATTTTTAGCTTATATCTTCACTCTACAAGGCTGGAACTTTGGCTTAAATTTAATTTGTAAGAAGACTAAGTTCAGTTTAGATTAAAACTCCATCATTTTCCCCTCTCTTAGCTCACGTCTAGTACCTAAAAAATAGTAGCAACACACTTCCAAGTTCTGAAATTTTCTGCAACAGATTTTGTCGTGGTGTCTTCCAACCTCATCTGTCCTTTCATGTTCCCCCTAATACTTTTTTAGTTGGGTGTGTAACTAAGTGGAGGGAGGGTAGAAACATGCATAATTCGTGCAATCTACTGCTTGAAGAGGTGAGATGATTTTCTGCCTTGTTTTGTTCCAAGCTGTACAGTTTCTACAAAAAGGTTCTGCTATAGTTTTAACTATACTTCTTCCTCTTTTTGAATCACTTTTTAGTTATGTTTAGGCCTCCATTTTTTTGTGTTAATGTAGTAGAGATCAATATGTATTTTTTTACCTTCTACTCAAGCTAATAACCAAGTAAACAACTAAGGATTTCATTCAAACTGGTAAGTTTTTTCTTAGAATTTTCTGGTTTATCAAGAACTATCTCTTGCTGTTTTTATGCTATGTCTACCCATAAATCATGCTTATTTCCAATTTTTCTTCCAACGCTAGTTCATTGCTTGTGTAGTTGGGATTATAGTTGAAGGAGGCAGATTTTGAAACAGGTTTACAACCAACTTATTGGTTGTACAAGCTAGTGCAGAAAATTCAGCAACTTTAGCTTTGATTCTTCTTAAGTTCTAGCCCCTTAGTTTGCATTTATCTCATCTCTTTAACTCAACCTCAATATGTGACATTAGGAGTGCCAAATGACCTTAAAATCTCAGATAGAAAATGGTATGAATGGGATGGTGGTTGATTTGCATTGCTAAAGTAAAACTGGACGCGATCTTCGTGCTAGTGGAATACTCATGAACAAGTAACATCATGATTCCCCCTACAATAATTTATTTTTGCATGTAGGTGATGTATCTGAGTACGTTAGTTCAAATGGTGATTTACTTAATATGGAAATTTTGGAACCTTGCGTTGAAAACTGGTTGCTACCACTTCTAAATTATTCAAAACTGCCTACTGAACTCCATAAGGGATTATATATAAGGGTGTTGTATTGCTCCTTTCAGGCTAGTGGAGTATTTGGTGTTGGATCACTTGTGGGTTGCTAGCTTCAACAACTTGCTAGTAAACAGGCAAATTTTGAAACCGGTACTCTAGCAAATTTTGATTTAAAGGACTGCCATTTTTTTTCTTTTTATCTCTTTAATCCAGCACTCTGTTACACCAGATTCCATTATCCTATCTTTGCAATATTTTTTTGAGTCCTAATGATTTATATGATGTATTGGCTTCAGGATACATTCACTCGAGCCAAACTATGGGTTCAAGAATTGCATAGAAAATGTGAGGTCGTCAAAATTGCTCTCAACATTTCCGAAGTAATTCACTCTTGACATTAAAATCATTTTGGATGATCTTAGACTCACTATGTCTTTTCTTGACTCAGAATATTACACATGATTTCTTAGATTATATACTTTGATAGTAAACTTGAGAGTGGGCTGATGATTACATGCTGTAATCACAAGTATGTGGCATACTATGACTTAATATTTTACAAAACTAATATTTTCAGCTTTTTTTAGGGTGCTGAGAAATAAATAAATCCTTCCATAGGATAACATATGGATGGATAACATTCGCAGCTTGCCCTTTGTGCTGAGAAATTGGAAATGATTGAGATGCAGAAATGGAAAAGGGGGCTAGCTGCTATTTTTTATGTGATCTTCAATTCTTGTCATATAGGTTTTTACTGTTATTCAGTCTGATGCTTAAACAGATAAAAGGTTCGTTTAATTTGCTAGGAAAGTTTTGGAGAGCAATTATGTCTGGTGCCCTTATTTTCCACCAATGGTCATGTTTTATAATCATGTTTATGGATCTTTGAAGTTTGGACCCATAACTTCTAGCAGGAAAATGTGTGGAACATATGATCAGGTACCATAGAGCTAACACTTTGAATATTTTCAGGGGAAAGTGTACCTGTTTTGCTTCTTGGAACTACTGCTCTTAGTCTGGTATGAAGTCATTTTGTTTTATGCTTTAGCTGATGTGATATGTAGTTTATGTAGTGCATGCATGCAATCGATGTACCTTGTTTGTTTTGTTCAACAACATCTTAGTGTTCGTTGGTACATATAACACAGTACGATAATTCTGAATGGGACTGTAAGAGTCTGCATTTTGTGTTTTTATCTTTTTAAATAAATAAATAAAAAAAGGTTTGGTGAACTTTTCTCCTTTCACTTCTAAAATTCATAGATTCTTTTCTTTTTCCTGGAATCCGGTAATGATGGATTAACAATTTCCTGAAACCAGTCAGAAAAAAAAATTATATGATGATGAAAAGTAAAGTCAAACTGGAAATGTAGTTGATATTTAGTTTTTCCTCATCCTGCAGGAAATGAGGATTTGAAATGATGAGTGAATACTGATTTCTTCGAATATTTTTACTTATAAAATGATAAGGGTGATCTGATTTGACAAAATCTTACATGAGCAAGAGGAGCATTCCCTGCAAGGGGCAGAAGCTTAAATTGATTTTTTTCATACAGTTTAGGCTGTTTCCTCCCTGTGATTAAGCATCCATATTCCTTTGGTTTTTGTTGATATTGGCGATAACTTTGAGTTCACAGAAATGAGTACATAAGGAGTCAACATGATGATTTCAAGTAAAGATGAATTCTCAATGTATAAAAGTCGTGTCTTTATTACCATGAGATTGTTTTTATGATTGCAATTTTGTAAACTTAAAAACTGAAAATTGTCATTCATGGATCAAGATTTGATTTGATTTGATTTGATGTTATTAATTCGATCTGAATGTATATATATTACTAGAGAATAACTTAGAACCGGTCTCTTTGTTCTATTGTAAAACATAGCCCACCAATAAGTAATCGCCACGTAGGCAGTCCATTTGAAAAACATATGGGACTGCATGTAGGAGCCTCCTTCACTCAAACCCCTCGTTTGGGGTCATCTCTCTCCTTCGCTCAAACCCTAAACCTTATGCACGCACCTAACCCTTCCTTCCTTCCACAAACAGATGAAGACGAAGACAAAGACGAAAACATGTTCTTCTCATCTTCTTCTTCACATGCCCTAAACCTTCCTTCCTCCCGCAAAGTCGTGCCTTTCCACGAAGGGATGACTCTCCCTCCCTTCGTCTTCCCACATACGTGTTCCCAATATCAATCGTGATTCATGGAAACAAGTAAAATAAGTTCAATAAACATAAAACTGAGTCACATAATACAACTCCCCCTGTTGGAATGCTATCAAAATGACAAGTTCTATCAAAACTTTAACTTTGACAAGTTGGAATGCACTTCTGGTCTCGATCTTTTGATTTCTGTACTTCATAAGAACTAGAAACACCACTTATTCAATCCCACGAAATTCATCATTGAACTTCAGTTCTAAACAAAATTATACGCAAGTTATGAAGTAGATATACTCAAATACTTGAAAGACCACAAGACCAAAAGATTTATCTGACGATGAAAAAACTCAAAACTCAAAATCCCAACAAAAAAATAAAAATTTATATATTCTACAGTCATGATAAACTTCCACAAGTAGGATTTGGGTATCTGCAAAATAACTAAGGGGAGGGGAATCTATGAAATTCTCCGTTATCATACATTGGGAAACCACTAAATAGAGTCGTCGTGGGCGACAGAGATGGTGGGCGGATGGTGAGTGACGGAGATGCTGGGCGCGACGAAGATGGTGGGTGCGACGGAGATGGTGACACCAAAATTGGTGTCTGACGGAACTGTTGAGGCGTTTGACTACACAGGGGGGTTCGATTGAGGGCACTAGATTGGGGTGTTCGACGGATCTACAGTTGGCGTAAATTCCTTCGACTGGGTTGAGTTTTTTGGCAAGGGCGTTCGATTGGGACGTTTGGATGATCTCATGTTAATTGTGTGGAATCGCTTATGTGACGGCTTATAATTGGTGGCTGGTATTCCCTTAAAAACAGCCAGACCGCTCCAAAGCGTTTATGATATTACTAATCAATTTGCTACTTTTTCTTTGCCAGGTCTACTTACTAAGTTGATCTGTGTGCAGTATCGAATGTGTCAAGGCATTATGGAACTATCAAATGCATTAATATATGGTGACATATTACTTTGTGGTTCCTCTTAAATAGCTAAAGGAGGTCAAAGCATTCTTTCACAATGTCGTTCCATTGTGATCTATTTATTGTCTTCTTGCCTTTAGCTGATATATTGTTTTTATGATTGTAATTTGTATTTTTTACGTAGAATGTTTTAGTACCGCCATTTTTTTTTCTTTCAAAATAAGTCATTTCCGGTGACTTCTTTAACTTCTTTAAAGAAGTTATGATACTATAAAAAGATATCATAAGGAATACTGGTGAAATGTTTCCCTAGTTTATTTTATTTTATTTTTGTAATAGATAATTTGCGGCGACTTATGCAAAAGGACCCTTTGTCATTGAAAATAACTTTTTGCAACGATTAATGATGTTGAAAATATGCTTTTAGCATCAGAATCCAAATTCATCGGGAAAATTTTATTTGCGAAGTGGATTTCTTATGGAAATGGATAATGGCGGCGAATAATGTTGCTCACAAAAGTCCTTATGGTTCTATTACCATTTAGCAACGAAAATAAATATTGTTGCAAACACTTCTTTGTGGCGGTGATTTTACCGTATTGAGACAATTTTTACCGTTGCAAAAACGTTTTCTCAATGATAAATGCTATATCGCCGGGAAATAGAAGAGTCTTTTGCGGCGATTTATTTACTTTTTGCGAAGATATATCGCCACAATGGATTTTTCTCAATGATTTAAGAGTAAACAGAAAGACCATTTCCGTAAATTTTTGGGACAATTGCGATTGACAAAAATGTCAGAGTTATATATTTTTTCCGACGACTTTTGCCTATTGCTAATTTAACTCATAAATGACACTTTAATTGCGTCTAAAAATAATTGGATTTATCATAAATTAAGTTTAGAGGGACGAGTTACCACCATAGTGGAACTCCTCTTAGGGAACTTGCCATCTGTATGCTTAGAATTTTCTGAGTCCGTACTATAATCTTTTTGCATGTTTTCCTTCATGTTGTCCCTCTTCACTTCGTGTTCGGATTGCACTTCGTCAAGAGCAGCCATATTAATTTCCTCCAAAATTATTTTCTCAAACCCATCTACCTTGAAGCCTATGGACCCAGGTTGCACCAACTGACCATCCACAATAACCCCAGCGTCACCCACCGCTTGAACAAGTTCTAGGGACCCCTTCATTCCGTGCACCACGTGTTGACTAGCAAGCATAACTAGTGGCTGCATGTGCAACTCAATCTGTCCATCCGCACCACTTTGATTCTCCACGGACCCATTACATGCTGCTGCAAGGTTGCTTCTCCACGTCCACCTTCACCACGTTGTCACAAGACTCACCCTCACCCTCACCCAGAGATTCCATATAAACCACCATCTGCAAATTCTTTTCTTGCAAGTTAGGAGGTTCTACAATTTTAACCTCACCATTAATACCTTCCTGTGATGCTTCAACAGCAACCTTGGCCAAAACTGAATGCAGGGAAGTTTTTTAACCACCAACCTTCTTGCACTTAATTGCACAGTATGAGTAGAATGTGCACCTACTGTGCATGCCATGCACAGTGGAGCACTGGGATATGGGTAGGAACATTGTGCACATAAGTGCACGGTGTGTACAACAGGTAACCGGCTATATGTAATGGGTGCAGGCTCGTGGCGGCAGGGCTGTTGCCCATTGCCCCTCATGAATGGCCCCGCTGTCGGTGTCAACTCCAATGGACGACCACGTTGAACCGACAGAGATTTCTCTGCCTAATTCTCGCCATGCAAGGTCTAGTGGCCAACGAGAGCCATCCCGTCGACCACCTGGGAGTTGGAGAAGCAACCGGCTGCCACCACGAGCTAGGGTCGCGGGCGGTGTCAACTTTTTTCATGCCCATCAAGGGCCCTAAAGTCAACTTTTTTAGACTAGTGTATCAAAGTCAACTTTTCGATAAACCCTCCCGAAGGAAAAAAGAGCTTCACCCTATTCTATCCAATCCAATCTGGTCAGCGGCGATTACTTGATGTGCGGACAATTATTTAATACAATATCTCATACGTAATTTTGTTCAACAAGACAAAGTTGAGTTAAGTACGAGAATCAAGTAAGTTAGACATATTGGTAATTAGATTTTATAATATTTATTAACCATTAGATATTTTTATAAAAATTATACAAATAATAACAATAAACATCATGATATAGCTATATATTTTAATTGAAATTAGATAATAGTTAGTAAAGGAGAATGCGCAATAAGTTAGATTGCATGCATATTCCCAAAGATCAAACTCATATCATTAAAATCCGTTTTGCAAAAAAAAAAATTATTCATTTTTTATAAATATGTCCAAGACATTGTTTATAAATAATGTAGAATTATTTCTCAACAATCTTTTACTAAAATATTATTTACAAACTAACCTAGCAATATGCGATACATGTTAGGTCTTTTTTTAAATTTGATGTACTAAAATAAATTATGTCAATTTAAAAATTTTATTTTATAGGAAATGAGCCAAACAATTTTCTTAATAAAATCACTAATGATAAACAGCAACTCGCTATTAAAATAAGACACACACAAAAGATAAATAGCAAACCGTACACAAGTATTTGATTTGTGACACGTACGGATAGATTACATTACATTACATAAAATACATACAGAAATATAACTTTTTCACTAACAGCGAGTGCATATTGTTACGTACGAAGTAGTCTTCTTCTTCTTCTTCTATTTGGAGGCATCAGTATTACGTGTCCCAAAGCGAGTACGTAAATAGGCGATTAATTTGTCTCTGGGAGGAAGGTTTTCTTTGATGCCACTGCTGCTCACGAACACATCAGCCCAGTTGCTAAGTTTGGGAAATTCCTCTCTTGTCAACAACTTTGTACCTGAAATTTCTTCAGTTATTCCCAACCAAAACCCTATGATGTTAGCAACAATGTCTACAAATCCAATCGCCTCTCCTCCAAAATACTTCTTTTCTCCGATCTCGTTTTCCAGATGCTTTAGAACTTCACATGCTTCTTTTACAGCATTCTCATGCTGTTTCTCTTCACCCCAGAGAGCATTGTGTATCACAGGCAAACACTGCAAAAGTAGAGAATTAAAGAGAATATTCTGAATATATAACAGCACAATTAACATTCCAACAAGCTGGAAAAAATATATATATGATCTACGTTTTCGTCAATGAATTTGGCCCAGAAACGTGCGTTGGCTCTCTCGTAGGGATCTTTGGGAAATATGGGATAGCCTTTCCAGGTCTCATCGATGTATTCCAGAATAACCTGGGACTCAGCTATAGGCTTTCCATTGTGTACCAGCACCGGAATTTTCTTGTGAATGGGGTTGTGTTTGAGAAGGGTAGGACTCTTGTTGGTTATATCTTCTTCAAAATATTTGTATTGGATTCCTTTCAGTTTTAGAGCCATATCTACTCTTCGACTAAAAGGGCTTCCCCACGCACCAAACAGCAAGACTTCTTCGGCCATAATGGAACTTAGATCTTCGGAATTAATCCAAGTCAATAATGCTGGGTTTTCAGATGCTGCTCTTTCTGGGGCTCTTGATCCTATTTTATAGATAAAGCCAAGCCATATATTTCAACGGTTACTTAGCCAATAAGGTCCTACAGTCCCAATAAATTTTAAATGAGGGTAGGTGGCAGTTGTCATTGCCGGTACATGACTTGCAGTACTGATAATCTGATATACTTGGGAAACAAGCTATACTATATTTGGGAAACAAGCTATACGACAAGAATAAATCTTTACAATTTCTTAATACTCTATATTTTATATTATTTTTAATTTTTATTAATTTTTATCAAATATTTATTATATAAATAATAAATTATAAATTATAAATAATTTAAAAAGAATAAACTAAAAAAAAAATAAAAAAAATAAAAATTATAAAAATTTAAAAAAATATAGAATATAAAGTATAGTAGAGATTGTAAAGCAAAACACGTACGACAAAAACAAATGCATCTCATGCGTCCTTCCTTACCCAGCAAGGATAAAGAAAAAGAAACAAACATGCAGGTCATTAATGATCTTGTTGGATGACTTCAATTGAATTTAGAGAATGCAATATCCCCAACTTTCTCTCTAAATCCAAACCCAGACCGTAACTTTCTCTCTAAATTCAGTTCATTCTGACCGGCTAGAGGGGGTGGGGGCTTCGGCTCCTTCCCCCTTCACTCTTTCCCTCTACTTCTCTAATTTTTCTTTGTATTTTGTTTTTTTTTTTTTCGTTTTTCAGGCCAAATAAAGGGAGAATCGCCGTTCGTGGTCTTCGGGGTCCCTATAGCCAACATGCGACCCACCAGGAGGTTGCCCAGCCGCCGATCTACACGTCCACCGAACACGGCCCCAACCGGAGTGGAGCGTAGCCTGCACGCGTGGGATGAAAATTCTGAAACTCGTCGGCGCGTGGCCCTCACGCGCCACCAAGGAGCTCTCTGCCGTTGCAACGAGCGGCAGTTCCCGAACCGGCGACTCTGGATCTCCCAAGACCGACCGTCGGTTTTCCCTTCCGAGGCATTTTTTGTGCACTGTTTTTTCCTTTTTACAGTGTTTTATCTATGTAATTTATTTATGCATTGTCTTTATTTTCAAGAAAACAAAAAAACCCAAAAAAATTTGTCCCTTCGGACTTAGGTCTAAAGGGTGTTGTCCCCTCTTCGCTTAGTCGGTGATGTTGGGGTTTGGTTTCTCCATACTCAATCTAGTTGGGTATGGAGTTTTATGTTTAGTTACTGTGAACTCTGTTGGGAATTAACAGAGTTGTGCTATCTCTTAGACTTCGGTTTTTAGAGATAAGCCGTCTGGACTAGACCATGTCAGTCACATTAGTGTATTGAGATTCTACTAAAGTTTGTAATTGACTTGTTGTTTGAAGTCAAAGATGTATGTCCTCTTAAATGAATGGAATGAGATCCTTTTTATCAAAAAAAAAAAAAAAGAGATGTGTTGAAATGAATTATAAATAATAAAATAAAATATTATTTTTTAATATTATTATTTTAAAATTTTAAAAAATTAAAATTATTTATTATATTTTTTGTGAAAATTTAGAAATGTTGTATTGATAAGATGAGTTGATGTGAGTTTTCTTGTCTACACAATAGATGTCAGAAAACACTTTAATTTTTTCATAAAGATTTTATGAGTAATACAAATAAACAACCGATGTTTATTTTTTTTCTAAGTTTTCATTTCATAACAAAATATGCAAAATTTTCTGAAAGTCAACCTCAGTCTCAATAATTTATGTAAAGCTTAGCATATGAACTCTGCTTACCTAACTCTTGTAGCGTATTCTCTAAATTTTGAAACTGCACTCTTGTGTCATGATAACCTATAATATAATAATTATGCACATGCTAATTACTATACCAAGCTAGTATACAAACTTAACTAATCCAAATTTACAACCCTTAATAGATAAAACATAAGCCAATCAATAGCTAAGTTTACAATAGCCCAACATCAGTTATAGCATAATTTGTATAGTTGCTTATTCCAATCCCGAATAATGACACAACACATGACATGCCTACACAACTAACCCCACAAAACTCTTCACACAAAACATTCATAAACACCATCCCAAAAATTGGTACCAACTCAAAAGTAACACCCAAACTAGTCCATCTTTTTCCCCGGACAGCCTCATAATTTTATCCATATCGCTACTACAACTCTACAATTTCCACATATTCCAATATAGGCAATAAATAATTCACCACAACCACATAATAAGATGCAAACATCTTGCACAACTCCAAAACAGATGATATGGATTAAAAACTGTCACATCAACACCAACCAACCACAACAATTCTCACCACCCAACACTTTCAACCACACTTTCTATAATTCATCCATGAACATCATACGAGTACAAAAATCATAACAATTCCCAAGGTTTGCTTTCGTGATTACCTTGAAGCACTTCGAATGGGGTCGTGAAGAAAATGCCTCTTTTCACCAAGCACGATGGTGATACTAAGACCTCGTTTGCTTTGAGACATGAAACACAAAACTTTGAAAACAAACACTCATTTTTTTATCTCATCTTATCTTATCTCATTTCATTTCATCTCTGATTATTTTATCACTATTCATCAACTGTACTATACACAGAAAAAGTCATTAGTGGGACCTATCCTTTCTTTCTTTCGGCAGCAAATAATGGGTCCTAGTGGCAGTGGGTCCTAGTAGTAGTAACGCCGAAATGTGTGCGAAAAAGAAAAAAAAAAGGGCAAGTGGCAAACAGAAAACGCCGAAATGTTAGGAAAAAGAAAAGAAAAAAGAAAAAAGTAAGTGGTAAACGCAAAACGCCGAAATGTTAGGAAAAAAGAAAAAAAGAAAAAAGAAAGCAAGTGGTAAACGGAAAACCGAAATGTTAGGGAAAAAAAAAAGCAAATTGTTGGAACCCTAGAGAGGAAATAGAAGACACGAAGTGGAGAAGTGAACTGGGTGAACTGAAGACATACGAAGTGAAGAGGGATCCGGAACTCAAAACGGCAGTGCACAAGGCCTCCTCAAAGCGCACCGTTTGGTTTTAATACGTTTTAGATAAATTAGAGAATTATGTTTAATTGCTCATCTGGGTGTAATACGCAGCGTTTTAGTGTTTACACTAAAACGGTGTGTTTTCAATTTTGTCCTTTAAGTTACGTGAACAGTGGTCATTTTATGGTTTTTTCCAGAAGTTTGTTATGAGTGGAGTATTTGACAGAGAACCGGGGGAGAGGACAGGGGTCTTTTGGATGATTTTGAAAAGTTATCTGTTGTAGTGGAGGAAGGAATGACCTCGAATTCATTCCACCTTGGTTCATAATGCATATCAATATTCCCTCATCTTCCTTGTCTTATTATCATTGTTCATCCCCAACCCAGTAGCACCATTCGGATTCCATCAAGGGCCTTAACAAGTGGTATCAACTCTGAGCACCGATCCTGCCAACCTTCCCTTCCGCAAATTCAAACCAAAAAAAAATTAAAAGTCCATCCACACAGTTCCATTTCAACGCCGGGTGATCAAGAAAGCCATAAACCATACATAACACTGAAATCCAGAAACCCTTGGACCAGAGGTCCTGCCCAAACACACAGCCATTCACAACCCAGAAACCATCCAAATAGACACCCATACACCGTATCCAAACAGAAATTCAGAAACTAGACTACCATACAAGACCATGGCTGATGCCACAAGATCCAAACACATGCAACAACAAATCGACAGCCTGGAGGAGAACCATCAAGCAACCGAAACCCGCCTCAACTCCATTGATGAAAGACTCGACCAGCTCACTGAAATGGTTCGCACCTTGGTAGCTCACCAAGGAAACATGGCAAGGGACCTGCAACACCAACAAGAAAATGTTCAGCAACAGCAAAGGGGCCCAAATGTGAGAGGTGTTCGCCTAGACTTTCCTCATTTTAATGGAGACAATCCATCAGCATGGATTTTCAAAGCTTCACAATACTTTGAATTCCATCAAACTACCCCTGCCCAGAAACTCTTGTTGGCCGCATACCACATGGAAGGAGAAGCTTTGGTATGATACCAAGAGGCCCTAGACACAGTCCAATTTGTGAGCTGGGAAACCTTGGTGCGTGCTATGTTGGTTCATTTCGGGCCAACAGCCTACGACGACCCCATGGAGACCTTGACAAGGTTAAAACAAAGCACCACGGTAGCAGCCTATAAGGCTAGTTTTGAGGCACTGTCAAATAGAGTTAGGGGCCTATCCGAGCACTATAAGTTGAGTTGCTTTCTTAGTGGGTTAAGGGATGAAATAAGGTTGCCGATTCGCATGTTTAACCCACACAACCTGACTGCAGCGTTTGGGTTAGCCCGAATCCAAGAAGAATACTTCATAAGCACTAAGAAATCAGGTAAGTTGCTGGGAGAGAAGAGCCCTTTTAATTCAAGTAGCACTTATACCTCTCATGGTACTAGTGGTACTAGTGGAACTTATAACCAAAAAAACAGTAGCCCTATCAAGAAAGTGTTCTCTACAGCGTGGGATGAAAAGCGAAAAAATGGGTTGTGTTATCATTGTGACGAGAAGTGGAATCCCAATCATGTATGCAAGAATCCAAAAATTTATTTCATACAAGGGATTGAGGAGCAGGAAAATAAGGAAGAACAGGAAGAAACAGATGTTGTACTTGCTGATATCACTACTGATTTGGACTCAAAACAAAAAGGGGTCATGGTAGCACCAGAGATTTCTTTGAATGCGATCACGGGGACTCCTAGTTCAAAAACTATGCGACTTGTTGGGTGGATTGGCAGCTCTCAAGTGGTACTTTTGGTGGATTCCGGGTCTACTCACAGTTTTTTGGACCCATCTATTGTCCGGGCTGCAAGGTTGTGTGTTGATAAGAGTAAGAAGATCGCTGTCAAGGTTGCAAATGGACAATTGGTGCAAAGTCTAGGCCACTGCAGCAACGTTAAGACAAAAATTCAAGGTACTCAATTCAACCATTCTTATTATATTTTAGACCTTGGAGGTTGTGATGTGGTCCTCAGGGTGGATTGGTTGGAAACCCTTGGATCAATTGTGTGGAATTTTGCTGAATTGAATATGAAGTTTGAACATTCGGGTAAAAGGGTGGAGCTATTGGGGCTGAGGTTAAATGACCTTACAATTGAAAAAGGGGGAAAAGCCATGTTGGCTTCGATGCATAAGGGGAAGGGGTTGATGTTACAGCTGATGGGGGGGAAAATATTGAGAAAAGAACAGAGTTGAGGGAAGATATCCAGCACCTACTTAAGAAGTTTTCCCTAGTGTTTGAGGTACCAAAATGGTTGCCACCCCCAAGATCCCATGACCATAGAATTCCCCTTAAAGAAGGAACTCAACCTATGACAGCTAGACCTTACCGTTATCCCCATTACCAAAAATCTGAAATAGAAAAGATTGTGGTGAAGCTGTTGGAGTCCGGAGTGATAAGGCCTAGCACAAGTCATTTTTCTTCTCCCGTGCTCTTGGTTTGTAAGGCGGATGAGAGTTGGCGCATGTGCGTTGACTATAGGGCCCTTAACCAAGTGACCATAAAGGACAAGTTTCCTATACCCGTGATTGATGAGTTGTTGGATGAATTATACGAATCGGTGGTGTTTTCCAAGCTGGACTTACGGTCCGGATACCACCAAATCAGGGTGGTGCCCAAGGACGTGGAAAAAACAACGTTTAGGACTCATGAGGGGCACTACGAATTCCTTGTCATGCCTTTTGGGTTAACTAACACCCCATCAACCTTTCAAGGGTTGATGAATGATGTTTTCCGACCCTATTTGAGGCGATTTGTACTAGTTTTTTTTGACGACATTCTAATATACAACAAGTGTTGGGCAGATCACATGGAGCACTTAGGGATAGTATTGGGGGTGCTAAACAAAAATCAGTTATATGCCAAACTTTCAAAATGTCAATTTGGGGTTACCAAGGTGGAGTATTTGGGCCATGTGATTAATGAAAGGGGAGTGATGGCTGATTCTCATAAAGTAGTTGCCATGTTAGATTGGCCAATACCAACAAGTGTAAAATCCTTGCTGGATTTCTTGGGATTGACAGGGTACTACCGTAAGTTCATTAAGGGGTATGGGACGATTGCTGCCCCATTAACAAATTTATTAAAAAAAAATGCTTTTGTTTGGAATGATGAGGCAATGAAAGCTTTTAGTGATCTGAAATCAGCTATGACCCAACCCCCGGTTCTTAGGCTTCCGGATTTTTCAAAGCCCTTTACAATTGAGTGTGACGCAAGTGGGAAGGGAATGGGAGCAGTTTTATTGCAGGCTGGGCAGCCCCTCGCTTACATGAGCAAGGCATTGAAAGGTAAGGAACTCCTCCTCTCCACTTATGAGAATGAGCGCTTAGCCTTAGTGACGGTTGTGAGGAAGTGGAGGCCCTACATCTTAGGGCAGTCGTTTGTAGTTAAAACGGACCAACAGGCCCTAAAATTTCTGTTGGAGCAGAGGGTGGGGACCATAGCCCAACAAAAATGGGTGAGTAAATTAATGGGTTATGATTTTACAATTGTGTACAAACAAGGGAAGGAAAATATTGTGGCGGATGCTTTATCCAGAAAAGAAGAGGGGGATGAGTGTAACGGGGGATCCTTGGCCATGATATCTTTTCCAACACCCGAATGGGTAGAGGAACTCAAAAGAAGCTACGAGGGGTCAAGGGAATTAAGTGAGGTTATAAAAAATCTCAGGGATGGCACGGTCCCTATTAAGAGTTATAAATTACAGCAAGGTTTAATTATAAAAAAAGGGAGAATTGTTCTTGCTGCAGATTCTGATTTCAAGGGTAATGTGCTACAACATATTCATGATCATCCTCTAGGGGGCATTCGGGATATTTGAAGACCTACCAACGGGCAAAAAGAGATTTCTATTGGAAAGGAATGAAGAAGGACATAAAAAAATGGGTACGGGAGTGTGAAATCTGTCAAACCGTGAAGTACGAGACAACACCCCCTGCAGGTTTATTACAGCCTCTACCAATACCTCAACAAGCATGGACAGATATCTCTATGGATTTTATAGAAGGGCTACCATTGTCAAGTGGGTTTACAGTGATATTAGTTGTGGTTGATAGGTTCACTAAGTTTGGACACTTTATACCCCTATCCCACCCATATACAGCATCTATTGTGGCCAATTTGTTCATTCTTCATGTGTTTAAATTGCATGGGTTACCCCGCACTATTGTTTCTGACCGAGACCCTGTGTTTCTAAGTTCTTTTTGGCAAGCCTTCTTTTCTCTACAAGGCTCAACCTTGAATCACAGTTCTGCCTGCCACCCTTAGTCTGACGGACAGACAGAAGCTTTAAACAAGTGTCTGGAAGCTTATCTCAGATGCTATGCTGGAGTTAAGCCCTAGAGATGGTCACAGTGGTTGCCCTTTGCAGAATGGTGGTATAACACCACCTACCATACAGCCACCAAAATGACACCGTTTCAAGCACTATACGGCTACCCACCACCCCAGTTATTATCCTATATACCCGGGACATCCTCAAAGCAGACCGTGGACCAGACACTCCAGAACAGAGATCAAATTCTAAAGCTATTAAAGGAAAATCTTGAAAGCGCACGGAACAGGATGAAAATACAAGCTGATAAACACAGAACCGAGAGAAAGTTTGAAGAGGGGGATTTGGTATACCTCCGGTTGCAGTCGTACCGCCAAAAATCAGTGATCCACCGCCGCAATATGAAGCTCTCCCCCCGCTATTATGGGCCTTTCCAAGTGGAAAAGAAAATAGGGGAGGTCGCGTACTGTCTCAAGTTGCCAGAATCCTCTCGGATCCACCCCACATTCCACGTTTCATGTCTAAAAAAGAAGGTGGGGGATTCGGTTCAGCCCTTAGTGACTCTACCACCTGTCGACAGGAACAGAGAAGTTCAGCCTGAGCCCGAATCAGTTGCAGATCGACGGATGAAGAAAGAAGGGAACCGATGCATCACTGAGATATTGGTGAAATGGAAGGGATTAACCGAAGAGGAGAACACGTGGGAGAAGCTGTGGAAGCTTCAGCAGCTCTATCCCCACCTTGTGGGCAAGGTGCTCTAAAGAAGGGGGAAATTGTTGGAACCCTAGAGAGGAAATAGAAGACACGAAGTGGAGAAGTGAACTGGGTGAACTGAAGACATACGAAGTGAAGAGGGATCCGGAACTCAAAACGGCAGTGCACAAGGCCTCCTCAAAGCGCACCGTTTGGTTTTAATACGTTTTAGATAAATTAGAGAATTATGTTTAATTGCTCATCTGGGTGTAATACGCAGCGTTTTAGTGTTTACACTAAAACGGTGCGTTTTCAATTCTGTCCTTTAAGTTACGTGAACAGTGATCATTTTATGGTTTTTTCCAGAAGTTTGTTATGAGTGGAGTATTTGACAGAGAACTGGGGGAGAGGACAGGGGTCTTTTGGATGATTTTGAAAAGTTATCTGTTGTAGTGGAGGAAGGAATGACCTCGAATTCATTCCACCGTGGTTCATAATGCATATCAATATTCCCTCATCTTCCTTGTCTTATTATCATTGTTCATCCCCAACCCAGTAGCACCATTTTGATTCCATCAAGGGCCTTAACACAAAACCCAAGTGGGTCCCACAACCATAAATACTTCACAAAAAGTCGAACTAATTTCATCTCATCTCTATAAACAAACACAATTTTATCTTATTTCATCTAATCTCATCTATACTAAACATATCTTAATATTATTCACACATATCTAAAAAAATCTCATTTCATATCTGAAAACAAATGAGGCCTAAGTGAGATGAAAAATCTGAAATTTCCAGTATGCGTGAACGATTAAAAGACCAAACGAAAGAGAAAAGAGAATTTAAAAACAAAATTTTAAAGGAACAATTGGTATCTAAACTGGTCTAATTTGTGGCATGATGTAATGATTTGAGAACAACAAAAAAAAAAAAGAACCTTGTGAGTGTAAAAACAAAGTGGTGGGGGCGTGCATGTGTGAGTGAAATAGAGAGTGAGTGGAAGAGAGTGGTCAAAAACTTACCGTCGTCAACTGAGTTTGAGAAGTGGTTGGTGGTAACACCGATCCAAGAAGACAATGCAGTCCAACTTCCGAATTCTTTGAAATTTGTGGAAGAGGGAAAAATTCAATGTGATGTGTTCTTATGGGGGAGAAACAAAGCGATAAAGATAGGGAGAAGAGACTGAACTTACCAGCGCAAGATGTGATCGGCGGCACCAAAATGAAAGATTCTAGCAAAAATCAGCCACACTAAAATCTCAGGAGAGTGAGAGAGAGGATGCAGATTTTTTGTTATTTGTGAGGAAACTGAAAAATGATTAAGCAACTGAACAGAAGGAAGTTGGGAAAGTGAGATTTCATGGGAGAAAAAAATGTGTGAGGAAGAAAACTGATGAGAGGAAAAATGGGAAGCAAGAACTGATGGAAGGGATGCATACCAAACTACACCGTATTTGGTTCAGGAGGGCTGGGCTTTGATCACGGGTAACGGGCTTGGGTCTCAAATCCTCTCCCTTACAAAAATTCCATCCTCGAAATTTGCTACAAGCTATCAAGAGTCTCGTCGAACAAGTGGGGGTACTTAACTCTCATCTCTTCCTCAAATTCCCAAGACGTTTTGTTAATATCATGATTATTCCAAAACACTTTAACCAAAGGAATAGTTCGAGTTCATAGCACTTGCTCTTTCCTGTCCAAAATCCATACTGGTTCCTCGGTGTAGGTCATATTCTCTTGAATCTGAAGTGGTTTATGATCTATAACGTGGGTGGGATCATGGATGTACTTTCTCAACATAGACACATGAGACACATTGTGCACTCCCAAGAATGCCGGTGGTAATGCCACCCTATAAGCCACTAGTCCAATCTGATCAAGAATCTCCAATGGTCCAATATATTTTGGGCTCAACTTGCCATTCTTTCCGAATCTCATAACTCCTTTCATTGGTGCTATCCTCAAAATTACTTTATCTCCAACCTCAAACTCTAACTGACGACGACGTTTATCTACATAAATCTTTTGCCGACTGTGAGTTGCTTTCATTCTAGTCTGAATGATATCTATCTTCTCTGTGGTCTGCTGAATAATCTTTGGCCCCAAGTGTGTTTACTTTCACCTACTTCATCCCAATACAATGGAGATTTACACCTTCTGTCATACAAAGTCTCGTAGGGTGCCATTCCAATGCTAGCCTGGAAACTTTTATTATAAGCAAACTCGACCAATGGTAAGTGTTGCATGCAAGTTCCCTTAAAATCCATCACACATGCCCTCAACATGTCTTCTAAGATTTGAATAGTCATTTCTGACTGCCCATCTGTCTTGGGGTGAAAAGCAGTACTGAAACTTAACTTAGTACCCATTGCCTCATGTAAGTTTTGCCATAACTTGGCAGTGAAATGAGGGTCTCTATCCGACACAATGGATATCGGTACTGCATGAATCTCACTATCTCGTGCACATACAGCTCATCTAGTTTCTCCAGTTTATAAGAAACTTTAATGGGCACAAAACGAGTAATCTTCGTTAAGCGATCCACGATCACCCATATAACATCTTGTCTGCTCAGCGTCCTTGGTAGGCCTGTCACAAAGTCCATGGAGATATGCTCTCACTTCCACTCTGGAATTTGGAGTGACTGTAACAATATTGATGGTCTCTGATGCTTTGCCTTCACTTGTTGGCAAGTTAGGCATTGTTCCACAAATTTAACTATTTCTCTTTTTATATCATTCCACCAAAAAGACTCTTTCAAGTTTTGATACATCTTTGTACTCTCCGGGTGAACTGTGTACAAAGAATGGTGTGCTTATTCAAGAATTACCCTTTTCAGTTCATCATTAGCTGGCACACACAATCTACCTGTAAACCTCGAAAGTCTATCCACAGGGAAAAATTTGATGTGGTGTGTTCTTATGGGGGAGAAACAGAGTGATAGAGAGGGAGAAGAGACTGAACTTACCAGCACAGGAGGTGATCGGTGGCACCAAAATGAAAAATTCCAATAAAAATCAGCCACACTAAAATAGCAGGAGAGCCAAAGAGAGGATGCAAATCTTTTGTTGTGTGTGAGGAAACTGAAAAATGATTAAGCAACGAAACAGAAGCAAGTTGGGAAAGTGAGATTTTGTGGGAGAGAAAAATGTGAGGAAGAAAAACTGAAGAGTGGAAAAATCGGGAAGGAAAAATTGATGGAAGGGATGCTTACCAAACGACGCCGTATTTGGTTTAGGAGGGTTGGGCTTCGTTCATACGGGCTTGGCTCTCACAAGAATTCTTTATAAGGGGGGATGATGTAATACCTAGGCCTAGACCAGATGGAAGCTCAGCCCCTCAGGATGATACGACATAGTTTAGGTAAGATTTTTGTTTTCCTAGTTTTCTTCTCCCCAAGCACTTCTCCCACGTCTTTGCATCCCAGTTCCTTCTCCCCCAAATATCTCTCTTCCCTTTAGTTTCTCCCCATGATTTCCTCTTCCCCAATCCCACTCCTTCCCCACGCTTCTTCATTTTAACTTAATTTTCTCTTCACTCTCAAAGACCTATACAACATACACTCTTTTCCTCACCTCTTGCAAAACCCTTGTGAGCTTGGTATTGTGCGTGTGGGTGTTCCTGGGTTTTGGGTCGTCGAACTGAACCAAGGTAAACATCATATATATATATATATATATATATATATATCTCTCTCTCTCTCTCTCTCGTTTTGTTTCTCACACATACACACACACTCACTTTGAGTTCTCTCCCTCTTCCACAAAATTTCTGTGCTTTTGTGTGTTGTAGTTCGTGGGTCTTCTTGGATCGGTGTCATCATCGAGCATCATCATCAGAACTGCTGGTTGGACGACGATAAGCCTCCCTCTCACTCCCTCAAACATCCTTTGTCCCCTTTCAATTTCTTCATGGCCCACAAATTCTTCATGGCAAAGCATATTTCTCCATGTGGTGCATCGCCGCTGCCCAACATCAATTTTGGTTGTCCCGTTGCATTGGTAACCGCCGCTATCCCTGCCTATCACTTTCTCTCTTTCTCTATTTCTCTCTCATGGTGTGTGTATTTTGCTGGCCAATGACCGTTTTCGTAGTATAATTGGTACGCCACCACCTTTGTTCGTAGACTTTGTTGTTGACCCGACTCCACATCGCCAACATTGGTGAGTCTCTACTAGTGGTATCGATTTTTACTACCTATTTTTACTTTCTTGGTTAATTGCCTCTGTTACTTGTTCCTCTCTCTCTAACCCCTCAAGTCTTGCTTTTCACAGTTGCATCCTTTTTCTCTAAGATTTCGGCTGAGGCCAATTGAAGCCATCGAAAACAACCTCTTCAAGGTAATTTCTTTCCACCCATGGTTTGATTTCTGGTGTGCCTCTGTCATGTATATTAATCCACTATACGAGCTCAGTTTAATGTGTTCCTTGTCACAGGACACTAAATTAGTTCCTAGACAGCGTTACTATACTTTCGAAACTCAACAAATCTCCACTCCGAGACTAAGGTATTCATGAGTGATAGCCCTGTAACCTTTGAGTTTGACGAGACTTGTGTAATAGTGTTTGTTATAAATATACACTGGTGCTGTATGTATGTTAGAACTGATTAATTATGTAAGCGTATGGTGAATTGGGTTATTTCTGGTGGATTCGCCGTTGTGAAGGGTATCTTGGTTTGTGGAGATTCTTTTGGCGTAAGATTGGATGAGTTGGAAGTTAGAGCACTAGCATTGGACTCATCAAATGAGTCCAATCTTCAAAACTTGATGATTTTAGTTTTAAAATCCTAGTATTGAATTCACCATATGCTTAAATGTCAAGTTTTTAGCTACAGTACATTTCTCTTCATCTTCAAATTTGAAGACTTACTATTTACACTCTATAACCATTATTTTATTTATTTAAATTATTGTTTCCTAATTTTGAGCCACAATATATTTAAATTGAAAAATAATAATTGAAGTACAAATTAAATTATTAATTAACATATAGTTAGCGTAATTGTAAAATATAAAAAAAATAAATTAAAAATATTATTATTAACAAAATAATATTATATTATTATTTTGATGAATCCAATAGCTAATCCAATGTGGGGTTATGGATATAGAAGCTTTAAATTTATGAAAAATATGTACTTTTCATCAAATTTTGAAGATGAAAATGATGAATCTAATGCTAATGCTCTTATGGCAGGTTATGCGGGACATGGAGTTGGAGATGATGGTTATTTGGGTCGAGTTATGTGGCTATACATGTTTGCTTTATGACTGTTGTTGGGTTGGTATATGTTTGGGTGGGTTGTGTTTGACATATTGTGAGTCGTATGGATACTTGAGATTGAACTGCTAGGTGGTTTATAAATGTAACTACTGGTAGGCTCGTTCTATTCAAGAGTATGACTATGGAATTTTCTTTTTCTAAGCAAGCTTGAATGTTATAAATAAATAAAACTATTACAAACTACTAAGGAGGATCATTTCTACTATCAATATAAAAAATAGCAGAGGGATTAATATCTAAAGGAATGCTACCAAACAAAAAGTATGTAGCTGCCCATTGCGCATCCGAGTGCGCGAATCGATTTTGGGATCGATCAATCTTATGAAAGCTTCAGCTTGTATGAGGTTTCAAAGAGTTTGCGATATCTTCCGAGATAGG
Organism: Juglans regia; assembly: GCF_001411555.2. Taxonomy (NCBI): domain Eukaryota; kingdom Viridiplantae; phylum Streptophyta; class Magnoliopsida; order Fagales; family Juglandaceae; genus Juglans; species Juglans regia. The sequence continues at coordinate 2,682,637 of NC_049904.1, forward strand.
TGCTATTTGCCATATCTGTTATTCCTTGTAAATAGAAGAAATTACCAACTGAGAGTCTCCAGCTAGGGAGATGAAAGGATGGTTGAGATGTTCCGCCATTTTAAGAGCTAACTTAGCCGCAAGTGCCTCTGCCATTACCGGGGACGTAGATAAATTTGTCTCAATCAAGATTTAGATAACTTCTCCTATTGAGTTTCTGCTTACAGCTGAAGCCAAGGAGAAAGAATTCTTGACTGCTGCATCAAAGGAAATACATATTTGGTTGATGAGAGATTTTTGCCATTCTTTTTCCACTTTGGATTCAAGCTTTTTTTTCTATGCTTGGAGATTTTTTTTATAAGAGAGATTCAGCTGCTGTGAAAGATTGTGGAGAGAGAGTTCCTTGCGATTATGAACTTGGTCATTTTTTAGCCTCCAGATAAAGTCTAGAATTTGACCCGCAAAGACTTTGAAAGGGTGTTCTTCCTGGGAGGTAAGACCGAGTTTTTTCTGAGGGTATAAAATAATCTGAAACCAATCCTTTATTGAATTTACCGTTAAAGAAGATAGATTTAAAGGCCAACTGCTACAACTCCAGAGAATTCTGGTAATGGGACATTCAATGAATAGGTGCAGGAGAGTCTCTTCTTTTTCATCACAGAGTGTGCAGTTTATGGAAGGAATGCTCGGAATGAATCTTTTAAAGCGCTCTCTTGTCAGCAAAATATCCCAAAGTATCTTCCATAAGAGAAGTTTGTGTCTGTCATGGATCTTGAGTTTCCAAATTTTCCCTCATAGTATATTCGTGATTTCATCTCTGGAGTAGTTTGCGATAGTTGATGCTAGATGGTAGACACTTTTAAATGAGAAATCCCATTTTGGGTTTTAGTCCAAATAGCACCATCCGCGGCTTGGTTGGATTCGAGTAGTGGAATTTTAAGAATTTCCTTTATGCTTTCTTGTTGGAACAGAGAATTTAGCAATGGGATATTCCAGGATTTATCATTCTGAATAATCAGGTCTGAGACCTTGAGGGTATTCGAGAAATTAGTTGTGTGAGTGCGGGGAAAATGTTTAAAATTTTCCAAGGTCAGGATCCAAGGATCTAGCCAAGCTCTCACAGACAAACCATTTGCAATTTTGAAACAAGTACATTTTTCCAAGAGTGGTCTTGTCTTTAGAAATCCTTTCCAGAGACTCGAGTTAGTTACCATTTTGGTTGCTAATTCGAAGACGTTTGATTTCAAATATTTCTTGGATAGATGCTTGTGCCAGATATTGTTGCTTGGTTGGCTCATTTTCCATCCTGTCTTCGCTATCAAGGCCACATTCATGTTTTCCATAAGTCTTAATCCCAATCCAACATCTTTTTTTTCGGTTGGCAAATAGATTTCCATGATTTTAGGCAAAACTTGTGCTTCTGGTTATTTGATTTTGCCCACAAAAAATTTTTAAAACTTGTGTTTAGCTTCTTGCAGATTGATTTTGGTAGCATATGCGTTGACATTTGATATATTGGGATGACACTTATTACTGATCTGATGAGCATCGTTCTACTGGCTTGAGAGAGCATCTTTGATTTCCAGCCATCCATTCTTTTGTTGATTTTTCCCATCAAATCTTTGTAGTCTTCTCTCCTAGATAGACCAAAAGTTGTTAGCATGCCCAAATATTTTATTTTTGAGAAAGACTCTTTGTATGGCATATTCTTTGAAATTACTCTTCTTGTTGCTTGACTAGTATTTTGAGTAATGTAGATAGAGGATTTGCTTTGATTGATGCGCTGGCCAAACCAAGCTTAATATTTCTCTAGAATATTATTGATCTCCTGGATTGACCTTCCTTTTGATTTTGCAAATATAATTAAATCATCTGCGAAAAGAAAGTGAGATATTGTGGGACTATCTCTGCTGATTTTAATACCTTCCAATTTTTTTAGTTCTTCTGATCTTGCCCATAGCCTTGAAAGTACCTCCGTACATAGGATGAACAAAAAAGGCGAGATGGGATCGCCTTGTTCAAGATCCCTTTGAGCCTTGAAGAGGCCTTTTGGAGATCCATTGATGAGGATAGAGAATGAAGCCGTAGAAATACATTCTTTAATGAGATCTATCCAAGTAGAGTTGAAACCCAAAGCTCTCATAACATCATAAAGAAAATCTCATTCAATAAAGTCGAAAGCTTTTTCCATGTTTAGCTTTAAAGCTATCTGACCTTTCTTCGCCTTGTAATGCTTTAGATGATGAAATATCTCATGAGCTATTATAGAATTTTCTTTGATATTGTGACCGGGAACAAAGGTTGTTTGGAAAGGTGAAATTATAGATGGAAGAGATTTTTTCAGCCGGTTTGCCAAAAGTTTTGTGATGATTTTATAGATGACATTTGTCAGACTTATTGGCCGGAAATGCTGAGGGGAAACGGGGTTGACTATTTTTGGGATGAGAGCTATATGGGTGTGGTTTTTTAGTTTAAGAAGTTTCCCACTTCTAAAAATATTTTGGATCGCCGCAACTACATCTTTTTTGATAATATGCCAGTAATGTTCTTAGAAAAGAGCTGTCATCCCGTCTGGTCCTGGTGCTTTATGATTTGGAATTTGTTTGAGTGCACCAAGAATTTCCCCTTTCGAAGGCATAGCTATTAAGAGATTATTTTTTTCCTCTGAAATCTGTCTTTCGAAAAGATTTTCTAGGTGCTCCGGGAATATGAGAGTTGTAAAGGTATAAATGGATTTAAGAAAATCTATGAAAGTAGATTCAATGATATCTTGATCCATTGTCCAATTATCTGGGCTTAGCTTGATTGAGTCGATCTCATTTCTTCTTCGGCGAATAAATATTGACAGATGATAAAACTTTGTGTTGAGATTAGTTTTAGTGAGCCAGGTGATTATTGATTTTTGTCGCCAAAGAGTTTCTTCATTTTTGAGTTGTTCTTGAAGTTTATGATGGAGAAACTTCTCCCTATGTAGGCTCCATTGATTCAGCGGGTTACTTTGAAGATTGCTGATCTCTGACTCGAGGTGCTGGATGTTGGTCTCAATCTTCCCAAAGTGGATTTTATTCCAAAGCTTGAGTGCTTTTTTTGTTTCCTTGATTTTGTTACACAGAATAAAAGCAGGGTTTCCGTAGAAATGATGATTCCATACCTCTTGAATTATAACATTGCTGAGTGGCTCTCGAGTCCAGAATTCCTCAAATTTGAAAGGAGATAGATTCTTCCTTATCTTCATAGTATTAACCAAGAGGGGGTTATGATCAGAGGTTAAAGAAACAATATGTTGAACAGTGGCATCTGGAAAGAGTAGGCGCCAATTTGCGTTGGCTATACCATGGTCCAAACGTTCTCTAATCATTGCCTTTCCCATTCGATTATTTGTCCAAGTGAAAATAGGTCCAGAGAACCCAATAACAATGAGGCCATGAGAATCCATTAAGCTTTGTAAGCCGCCTATGGATGAGGACGTTACTGGTCTGCCACCATATTTATCTTGTTGGCCTAACAAATCGTTGAAATCACCTATGCAAAGCCATGGACCATTAAAAGAGGCGTGAGTTGAGTCCATTTGAGTCCAGAATTTTGCTTTTTGTTGCATTGTGCTGGGGCATAAACAAAAGTTGCTAACTAGGGATTATTGAGAGGATCAAAATAAACCAAAATAGAAATAACAATAGCATTAATATGAACCGGTTCGATATCTACACTCGCTCTCCATAATAACAAAAGGACTCTTTTCTTCCCCGAGGCTGGGAAGTGTACAAAAAGTTGGAAACCCAGTCTATTTACAATAGTCGAGGTGCTATCATCAGACACCACGGTTTTCGACAAAAAGATAATGTTCGGACTAAAATTATTTATAAAAGCCCTTACATTTCTAATTGCCTTAGGGAGGGCTAGACCTCTGCAATTCCAAATCAAGGACTTCATGGAAAAGCTGGAGGCATGGTAGAGCCCGCCTCGTTAGCTTTCTTGGATTTTCCGAGTAGTGATGCCTTGGATGAAGCTTTGGTGTATGGCTTTGATCTTGCAGCTTCCTTTGATTTTTTTGCCTTACTAGTTGATGCTCCTCTTGATTTGATAGACAATAACAAACCGCCCACTTCTGCTTCCTCATCTCCAGGATTTTCGACAATGCTGCCTGTCTGTGGGTTATCAACCTCAAGTGTCTTTTGCATTTTTATTCTTAGTGGTTTAGAGCCTTGGTCATAAAGAGGTGCCACCCTTTTGATAGGGATTTTTGAAGTTGAAATTCCTTGAAAACTTGCTTGAGAAAACACTAGTAGCGAGGACACAATAGAATGTATATTGGCCCTTGAATCTGCGAATGAACACTTAGGACAACATGGTGATAAGTGATAGAAAGCACAAAATTTAATTGTTTTGGTTTTGGGTCCAATAGGCTTAAGGCATTGAAAGGGGGGTTGGACTTCCATCTTTTTATCTTGAGCCATACCTTCTTGTGGGCTTTTGGAGTTCGCTTCCGTCTCCATTGGGTCCTGTAGAGAATGATTAACCGGACTCTTCTTTGAGTTATTGGCCACTAACAAGATGCTAGTCAAATTAGTTCGCATAAATATTTAGGCTTTTGTCTTCAACCAGTTGGAGACCCATTCTTCGGTGTGTGTAGATGGAGAGAGGATAAAGTTCGTCGAGTCCGTCCCCTTGAGGTTACTGCAGAGTACCTGTTGGGAGATTGATTGAGAACCCTGTGTCTCTTGAGTGATTGATGGATCAGAGTTTGGTGAAGGAGAGTTAACACCCGAAGTGAATGAAGGGGTTTCGGTTGCAGTAGAACAAATTAGTACAGTTTGAGAGCCACTGTAGACTACAGTCTATGGAGCCATCCTCACCATCCAATCCAGAGGAACGCTGCTGTGAGCATCACCAACTGGAACGCCGCTATGAGCATCGCAAAGGACGCCACTGTGTACATCACCATGGATGCCTCCATGAGTGCCACTATTAGGGCCATTAAAAGCGCCACAAAAAACACCTCCATGAGCGCTGCAAGGAGTTGGGAAGCTCTGTGGAGAAGTGGCCCGAATTGCTTCTACGTCCTTTGGGAATCTCGCAAGAGACGTTAGGTTTGGCTTGAAATCCCTCTGCCTTGTCGAAATCTGGGGGATGAGTTGAGTTTTTGTCTGATTTTCGGCTAGATTGCTTTTTGAAATTTCACTTTGTTTGCCGCGTGCATCTGCATGAGATTTGGAATGAAATGAGTTTGGATTTTTGCTAGAAATAAGCTCATAGGGGAAATTAACTCTAATCGGAAGTATTTGCCAAGAGGAGAGTCCGATTATCAGCCTGATTAAAATCCCAATTTTTTCCCATTTTTCCTCTAACGAACAGATTTCCTCTTATCGAGAGGTCTTCTTCTGTAATAATAGCTTTTCCTTTCCCTTTGAAATTGTCTGTTGTTTGTTCTTGTGGATGAGGCATTGGTAGAATTAGGGCTGACGAATCAAAGTCCCTACTTTCTAGCATTTCAAAATTTGGATGGTCCTTTCTTTCTTGAGACTTTTCTTCATCTGGAGAAAAGTCCATGAAGATTCTAGGAACACTATCTTGGCCTCAGTTGGTGGGATTAACTGACATGAAAATAGGTGATTCTGCACGTAGCCAAGGCCCAAATGGCATTTGTTCTGTGTTAGACTTCAGAGAATTGCAGAAAATTTGAGAATGCCCAATCCTTCCACAGGCATAACAAAAAATAGAAAGATGTTCATACTTAAACGAAACCCATGTGTTAAAATTGCTTTCTCTTGGTTCCCATAGTCCTTGCTTCAAGGGTTTAGTGATGTCTAAATCCACTTTTATTATGATAAATTTCTTACAGGGTAAACCAAATAGAGGGTCAATGTCCACACCGAGGAAGGTTCCAAGTGCATTCCCTATTTTGTGAGCATTTTTTTTCTGTCATGTGTTTTCTGGTAAGCCTATGGATTTGGATATGGAATGGTGATGTGTCAAGACGAATATCTTTCCATGTAGTTTCTGCATGACAGTTTTTGAGGATGAGAAGGTGGCCTTTAAAGTTCCAAGGGATTTGACTCAGAATTCTCTTTTTGTCACCAGCATTATGAAAAGTAAAGAGGAAGATGTTTACATTAAGATCTTCAATATGAAACTTGCTAAGGAAGCTCCAAGCTGCTCTGAAGGAAGCATGTAAGGAGATTCTGCTCAGTGGTCGAGTCGCAACAATTCTACCGATTTGAGCTTGTTCAGGATCACCATTGGTTGGTTCATTTGGATTCGGCTAGAGTGTGGACTCAAAGCGTAGAGAATACACAAAAGTCAGGTAAAAATGGTTCCTATATTAGACTTTACATAAAAGAAATGAATTGAGATCGATTTTGAAAAACATACATGTTTTGTTATGAAAAGAAATTTTAAATAATGTCAGTTGTTTGTTCTGCATTACTCTTGAAATCTGCATGAAACATAATAGTATTTTTTATTATGATTGGTGTAGACATGAGCAAATTTTTGGCATTGTGTTTTTGAATTATGCAAAAAGAGTGAATATGAAATTTATGAAAATTTTTGCATGTGATGCGAAATTGTTCTGAATCTGTTTTAAATATGTGAAATTATCTGAATATGTTTAGTACTATGTTTTGATATGATGTGGCATCTGAAAACCTTTGCATTGAGTTTCTGATTCAATATTTGTATTTGATTCTGATCTATTTCTAATAGTTTCGTTAAGGCTATGCCACAGGTATAATCGTGGTATACGACTCTGTCAATGAGTATAGTGGTGGTTTATAACCCTACCACGATGGTTAAACATGGTATCTGTTCTGATGTGATACTCCGATATGATATGAAGATGATGTCTCAGATTATGATATGCGAAATGATTTTTGAATAAGAATGTTTTTGAAAGTTTCGTTCTGATATTTTGATAACATGTTCTGATTCTGCATTTTAAAAGTAAATTTTTTTTTTTTTTTTTTGCATTATGGATTCTATAAATGCTTATTGTTTACATACTAGTATATGTTCTCTCCTTACTGAATTGTTGATAACTCATTCTTTTATCTTCACAATATTTAAGATGACTTTGATGGTTCAACTGAGGATCAGTAATAGAGTGTGTGGATAAGATTGGCTGATGATAGTAGTTGAGTACCTCAGATTACTGTTGTTGTTGGTGGATTTATTTTATTCGGTATATAGGTTTCAGTATGTTAGGTAATTATGGAGACTTTTGTGAGCTCTGGTTTATTATACTATGTTATTTGAGATATGTGGACGAGTAAATCTATTTTATTTGGTTTATTGTATTGAGTATCTGACATATGAGTATGTGTATTTAATTAGATTAGAGGAATTTTTGTTTGATTTGGAGTCTAAATATATATTTGGATTTGGAGAATATATTAACATTGTTGAAGTTGATTTTCAAGTAACATGAGTTAACTTCCTGGACCTCAGGGATCGGAGCGTTACAAAGAACAAGGATACAATCTACATTTTCTTCAATGAATTTGGCTGAGAAACATGTGATGGCTCTCTCATAGGGATCTTTGGGAAATATGGGATAGCCTTTCTAGGTCTCATCAAGGTATTCTAGAATGAGCCTTGCTAGGTACAAGCGGTTTAGCGCATTAAACTGCGTACCGATATTGACATAAATTTTTTTTTATTGAAAAGAAAAATAAAAGAAGGAAAATTTTGAGAGAATAAGAAGATTCTCTATTTTGAGAAGTATGTACAGATACTTTGTACATACTACATATACTGTTAAATCTTTTTATTTTTATTTTTTAAAAGTATTTTTTTGTGTATTCGTTTTGTAAAAAATATAAAATAAAATACTAAAAAAATAAACAAATATAAATTTTAAAAATAAATTGTTAAGTACAAATGATAGATACACTTTATGTGTATATCTATAATTTTTACCTTTTCAGAACTCAACAAAATATTAAAAATAGGTAAAAAATCAAATAAAATTTAAAAATTTATATTTTATTAAATAATTATAAAACAAATTGTGTAATAGTCGTATCTTTACCATTTTTTAAAAGAGAAAATATAAATATCAGCCTACTGTTTGTTGAAGCCGCCGCACACTCAATGGATTGAGTGAAAAAAAAAAAAAAAATCTGTGTGGTGTGCTGCGGCTTCCAGCTGATGCGCAGCACAGCCCTTTTAAAAATCTTAAATAGGGATTGTTACTACCTGTAGGTAGACTTGCAGTGATATTTATTTTGCAACAAAAGAGGTTACAGTCTGAATAGTAGAGTTTGTTTGAGTTCACATTATACCAATTGTATAATTATGTTTTTGCCCTGATTTGCATAATTATATTTTTTTTCTCTAATTTATAATTAAAAATATAATTAAATCTTCTATTATTCTCATATTAATTAGATGATGATGATGATAAACTTACAAATAATCTAAATTGAAGATTTTGGTTTATTAAACTTTTGTGGAACAAATTAATAACTTAGGATTTTTATATTGCTTCTCAGATTTAAAAATAATAGTATTTTTCGTATATAATATTATTTGAAAAATCTAAATTCATGTTACTTTTAATACTAATTTGTAAAAATAAATCATAGTCATTGGACTAATAATATTTTTATTTTACAAAATACAATTATTAATTTTTGGTTCCAATTTATGCATTGGCTTATAATTGGTTTTTAATTTATCATATTCACTATTTTAATTTTTGTGGTAATGCATTTCATAATAATAATCTATTTTTAATGCATTTTTTAAATTATTATTAAAAGAACTAATAACACTTTTTATCCTTTAAATTCTATTTTGGTAAGAACATGCTTTTATTTTCTAAGATCAATATTGCAATTCCAAATTTGAAAAGAATAATAATATTACATTTAAGTTCAAAAATGAAAATATTGCCTTTAAATTTAAAGAATAATATTTCATTATCATAGGAAATCGTTTTTAAAAAAATAATAATTGTCTTCATATTATTTCTCATAATAATTAATCATACTGAATAAACGTTTTTAAATTAATATTATTTTTATTTAAAAAAACATTATTCTTCTTTAAATTTCAAATGAATAGTCTATTTTTACAATTTATCATTCCAATAACAATTACATCCATTAGTTTTCTAAAATAATTAGAAAATAATATTATTTTATTTTTCATTTATAAGAGATGCCTGATTATTCTTATAATGAGTTTTAAACATTTGACTTTTTATGTTTTCAATAATTTTATAATTTCTGTTTCCTTCATTTTTTCAAGTATATTGATAATCATTTGTAAAATTTGTTAAATAGATTTATTATTATCTTTACATTTATCATAATTATTGTTCTAAGTGATATGCATCTTAAAATTCATATTTACCATATGAAAATGCAATAGCATTTCGACTTGTCACGGACTCACATGTGAGATCACTTTGCACGGTTATGTCCTATAAGCTCAGCATTAGAAAAGCTTAATAAAATGATAGGGGTGTTAAAGACTTGTCCCTATATTTATCCCTTTGCTAGTGTGGTTTAACAAGGATGTCAAACATATGGCAGTAACAAGACATAGAGAGCTGCATTGTCGAGAAGTATTGTTATATTTACTTTCAGCCCATGTTGAGAGAGAACTTTCACCTTCCACTCGCTTATTTTTAAGAATTATTAAAAAATTGTTGGTCCTTTCTATTAGATTCTAAAGCTCGGCAATTGTGTGTGGAAGGGATAAAATATCCTTGGCCCATATGGCACCATAGGCCCACCTCAAAGGAGGAATTTCATCAGAAAGGAAGTGAGAAAGGAGGATATGGGTACAAGGATGAGACAAGAGATAGGGGAAGTCAGGGGGATGTCAAAGGAAAATGGGGAAGTGACAGGAAAAAAGGGGAAAAGAGAGAGAAAGGGGGTCAGACACGTAAAAGAGGATAGCGAAGTGACATAATGCTGAGTTCTTCACCTATCACTGACAGAGGCCAATAAAAAGGATTAGGTTGGCTAAGAGAATAAGAATTCTAGGCGACTAGATGTTAGAGTTTCTTCTACCTCTAGACGAGAGCTTCAGTTTTATTATTTTCTCTAGGACTTAAGGGCTCATTGATCCCATTTGTATTGTAAGATATGAGAGACCATAAAAGATTGTAAAATACTTCCATTTATAATGAATTTTCCCTCCAAACAACCAGTGGAAGTAGGTCCTGTGCCGAATCATATAAATTTTTGTCTCATTCTCCATTTATATTTGTTGTATTTATTTTCTATTTATAGCAATGGGCGCATGTACAATACCGTTGTCGTCGCTCCAAATTTCCCTCGTGACCTTCTAAAGACACTGACCAAGGCCCGAGTCACCCTCATGGGTCGGAATGACTATTTCTCCCTTTCTATCCAAGTGGTTACAAAATACAACTTAACAGTTGGCATTGTTTGTGAGATCCGATTTATTTTCTACACCGGAAGTGGAAGAAGCTAGAAGATTTCTTGGCTTCTAAAGTCATCTTTGAATGAACAGATAAGATTCTCCACACTTTTTCATCTTTCATTATTTTTATCACTTTGGATAATACTGTTACAAAAAGAAAGAAAGAGAGAGAGGAATTGCATGGAGTTCCTTGCCGTTAGTGTTGAGAACACTGTGCACTTCTTGGGCATAAAACACATGCACCCATCAAGTTCCTTGGTGATGAAAAGACCTATGCCCCAAGTACTTTGTGCACATAATTGCACAGCCTGCATATATAGCACATGCACCCACTGCATGCACAGTGGAGCACCGAGATATGGGTAGGAACATTGTACACATAAGTCTACAGTGCATAAAACACGTAACCCGCTATACATATTGGGTGCAAGCTCGTGGCGACAGGGTGGACATTGCTCGCTGCCCCTCGCAAACGATGCTGACAGTTGGTGCCCACTCCAATGGACGAGCGTGCTGAACCGACAGAGATTTCTCTGCTTGATTCTCGCCATGCAAGGTCTAGGGGCCAACAGGAGCCATCCCGCTGACCAGCTGGGAGCCGGAGAAGCAGCCGGCTGCCACCCCGAGCTAGGGTCGCTGGTGGTGTCAACTTTTTTTATGCCCATCAAGGGCTCTAAAATCAACTTTTCATGCCCATACACTGCGGGGTACCACAAAAAAAAGTCAACTTTTCATGCACATACGTAATTTTATTCAATAGGACAAAGTTGAGGTAAATACGAAGATCAAGTAAATTAGACATATTGGTAATTAGATTTTATAATATTTATTAACCACTAGATATTTTAAAAAGTTATACAAATAAAAACAATAAATATCATTATATATCTATATATTTTTAATTAAAATTAGATAATAGTTAGTAAAAGAGAATATGCAATAAGTTAGATGGCATATTCTCTTTTACTAAAATATTATTTACAAATTATCGTAGCAATATGCCATATACGTTAGGTATTTTTGTTCTACAGTAATAAAATTTTTACAATTTGATGTACTACAATAAATTATATCAATTTAAGAATTTTATTTTACAGGAAATGAGCCAATATTTTTTTTAATAAAATCATTAATGATAAATAGCAACTCGCTATTAAAAAAACACACAAAAGATAATTAAATAGATATGGATCGACAAGGTAAGTTGGTAATTACGAATTACATGAAAATGCTTAAAAATAAAAATTACATGAAAATAACAAACCCTACGCAAGTACTAGATTTATGACACGTACGGATAGATTACATTACATGAAATACATACAGCAATAGAATTTTTTCACTAACTGCGAGTGCATGTTACGTACGAAGTGGTCTTCTTCTTCTTCTATTTGGAGGCATCGGTACGTGGCCCAAAGCGACTTCGTAAATAGGCGATTAGTTTGTCTCTGGGAGGAAGGTTTTCTTTGATGCCACTGCTGCTCACGAACACATCAGCCCAGTTGTTAAGTTTGGGAAATTCCTCTCTTGTCAACAACTTTGTACCTGAAGTTTCTTCAAATATTCGCAACCAAAACCCTATGATGTTAGCAACAATGTCTACAAATCCAATCGCCTCTCCTCCAAAATACTTCTTTTCTCCGATCTCGTTTTCCAGATGCTTTAGAAGTTCACATGCTTCTTTTACAGCATTCTCATGCTGTTTCTCTTCACCCCAGAGAGCATCGTGTATCCCAGACAAACACTGCAAAAGTAGAGAATTAAATAGAATATTCTGAATATATAACAACACAATTAACATTCCAACGACGAAAAAATATATATATGATCTACCTTTTCGTCAATGAATTTGGCCCAGAAACGTGCGTTCGCTCTCTCGTAGGGATCTTTGGGAAATATGGGATGGCCTTCCCAGGTCTCATCGATGTATTCAAGAATAACCTGGGACTCAGCTATAGGCTTTCCATTGTGTACCAGCACCGGAATTTTCTTGTGAATGGGATTGTATTTGAGAAGGGAAGGACTCTTGTTGGTTAACTCTTCTTCAAAATATTTGTATTGGATTCCTTTCAGTTTTAGAGCCATCTCTACTCTTCGACTAAAAGGGCTTCCCCACAGACCAAACAGCAAGACTTCTTCGGCCATAATGGAAGTTAGATCTTCGGAATTAATCCAAGTCAATAATTATTAATGCTGGGTTTTCAGATGCTGCTGTTTCTGGGTCTCTTGATCCTATATTATAGATAGAGTTAGGGGGGTCTATACATGACAATGACACGATATGTAAATTCAATAAGAATAAAACACGAAATTAATAGATTTGAGTTTGATGTTAACGTATTCGGATCAAAACGGATTGACTTGTTAAGATACGATTTATTAACAAGTCAATCTACTTAACACGAAATAAATCCGGTTTCATTCGTTTAGATTTCATTTTAAAATTAAAATTTTATTATTGTTAAGTTGTAATATTAGTATTTATTAATATGCTTATGTTTTTATTGTTGTTATTGTTATGATTGTAGTTTTAGACCTATACTCATATTTATTATTATATAGTAATTTGTAAGTTTGATTTTATTATATGTTAAAATTTAAAATATATTTATATATATATTTTAAGATATTGTGACTATTAATAAATTATAGTATTAAAAATGTTAATCAGGTCACATAAGTTATGCTTGTAAGTAATTTAATCCATTTATATGAAATAAATTTAAATGGGTCATATTATTTTAATATAACCCATTATGTAAATAGATTAAATTAAGATTTAAAAGTCTGACAAATTTAATTTAATCGATTGAATTGGAATTCCATTATCTCGAGGATTACTTTAGCCAATAAGGTTATACAGTCCCAATAAATTTTCAATGTGGACCATGTGATTAGGTGGCAGTGGTTGCCGTTACATGAACATGACTTGCAGTTTTTTCAAAAAAAAAAAAATTAAAAAAAACATGACTTGCAGCACTGATAGTCTGGTATTCTTGGAAAACAAGCGAAACAAGCCATACAGCAAAAACAAATGCATGTCATGCGTCCTTGCTTACCTCAGCAAGGATAAAGAAAAACAAACAAACAAACATGGTGATTAATGGCACGATGGGACCTTGTTCGATTTAAAAATGTTATAATATATCCCAATTGTAAATTAATTTAAACTTATTGAGATCACTCTAATTGAAATAGTTTAAAATAAATGAAATCTTTTAAATTGCTGTTAGACAGAAAAATCGGCAGATTAGACAAAGGGACGGCTACTGTTAATTTTAGTTACAGTATTGTTAAAGTCAAATAGTACTGTTAAAGTCATATTTGCCTTAAACTGTTGATCAACCACACTCTCTCTTCTCTACATATTCTCTCACAAAACTACTGTCTATTTATTTTTTTCTATTTATTTTTTTCTGTTTCTTTTCTTTCTTTCGCCCTAGTGAAATTGTAGAAATCAGGAGACATCACATATTCAAATTGCACCGCCGCCAAACAATTGAAATTCTGGTCGTCGATGTTAGGGGTGTAAACTCAAATTGGAAAACCGGTCCGGATCGGACCGAATCGGACCGGTTGTACCTATTTTGAACCGATCCGGTTCGGAACCGATTTTTAAAATGTAAAAACTGGCCGGTTCCAGTCCGGTTCTGGTTTCGAGATTTTTTGGACCTGACCAAACCGGACCGGACCGGTTGATTAAAAAAAATAAAAAATAATATTTTTATATATAAGTTTTATACAAAATATTTTTTATATATTAAATATTAATATATATAAGTTTTATATATAATGTATAATTATAAATTTTTATGTAAAATTTTTATATATAATATATAATTATATATTAAATAATTTCTTATTATAATTTATAAATTATTACAAAAAATATTAATACTAAATCACTAAAAGTTTATAATTAATACTAATATATAACTTATAATTATACCAATAGTCTAATATTAATACTATTATATAGTCTAATATATTAATAAAAGTTTAAAATAGTTTTTTTTAAATCAGTTTTTTTTTTAAAACAAATTTTTAATGACAAATTGTGAAAGTTACATTTTAAAAAAATCGAAAAATCGGACTGGACCGGAAATCGGTAAAACTGGAAGTACCAGTTTAGGAGGGTAACCGGTGCGTAATCGGTTTTGAAAAATAAAAAACCGGTACAGACCGGTTCGGTCTTAGATTTTATCCAAAACCAGACCAGACCGGATCGATTAGACTTGATGCCACCGCACCACCCTCTCCTCTCTTTCTCTCTCTGATCCCGTGTGTTCTCTTCCTCCCCCAATTCGACCAGATATTTCGTCTTTCTCACACAAGCAATTCTCTCCCCATTTGCTTCTCTCTCTCTTAAAATCTGTTGTAGATAACCCTTGTCTAGGTGATTAATTTATCATTTGTAACCCCTCCAGTATTGGTTGTTTTCTAGCTGCTATGTGACTGTGACCCGTTATCTAATCCAATGAATCATTATCCCTTGTGATTTTCGTCCAGTAGTGCTCCTTCTTCCTTTACATTTTCTTTTTTGCTTTTTTTTTTTTTGGATTTTTGAGCTGTAAATCATCAATTACCATTTGCAAATTGCAGAAGCTAATCGTAGAATATGTGCCACCAAGATTCCCGTATGCGTATGTCGGCGGAGGACTAGGAAAGTGTCGCCGAAGAGAGCCTTTCTATTTCCTGCAAGCTCGTAGAGCTCTACAACATTCTTTAGTGCTGTGCCATTAGAAATGTAGTCGCCCTAGAATTTATTTTTGTTTTTCTTTTGTGTTGCTTTTGTCTCCAATTCTGTCTTTGCGTTTCCAACTGGAACACCTACCTTTTCTTTTCTTCATAGATGTTTGCGCCACAAGATATAGGTAATGCATAAAAAGAGGTATGTTTATGTCATGTTTCGCGACCTGGACAACTCCATGCTATTGGGCTCAGGCCTGGTTCTTGCTAAAATAGAGAATGGGGGGCTTGGGGGCCACGGTACTTCCGACACTCAACTTAGTTTCGGGATAGAAGATGAAGAGAGGAAAACACTTGCTTAAGGAGTATGATAGTAGAAGGATATAAGAGTGTGAACCCTCTTACTGTGTAATGCCCCATACCCATAAAGGGTCGGAAGGTTACTATTTAATACCTAAAATCATCTCCTCACATTTTAAATAACATTTCCAAAAATTTCATAAACAATTCACCTATTCCAATCAAATATAAATAGAATCCTCATAGAGTTTTCAATGAAATGACCCAACAAGATAAATTAAAAACTTCTCAAATTCTCCATAATAATAACAAATCTCCCAACAAGTTAGATCAACATAATAACAACGTCATCAACACTAAAAAAATTTCTCTCATAACCATAGTACTCTTAGGCACTCAATAATTAGCCAACTGCTAATCCCGCCCATGCCTCCTAATTTTGGTTCTCAGCAGTGTCATCACAATCATTTGAAATGTTATGAATATAAGGGAGTGAGTTATCAATAATTCAGTAAGTATGGAGCATATACCAGTATCAAGGTCTAAGGGCCAATGGAGCCATCCTACCGACCACCTGGGAGCCAGAGAAGCAACCATCTGCCACCACGAGCTAGTGTGGCGGTGTCAACTTTTTTCATGCCCATCAAAAGCCCTAAAGTTAACTTTTTATGCCCATAAAGTGAGGGGTAACCCCCACCCTGCACTATATATATGTTGTAGTATATTAGTTCTAGTGTAACTTGTAGTGCAAGTTGTAGTATATTGGTTCTAGTGTAAGTTGTAGTATAATATATATATATATATATAAAACATGTAAGCGTGGTCGTGGGCGTGGGCGTGGGGCAAGGGGTTGCCTGCCCCTCCATTTGCTAGACTGGTGCATCAAAGTCAACTTTTCGATAAGCCCTCCGGAAAGAAAAAAAGGAGATTAACCCAATTCTATCCAATCCAATCAGGTCAACGGCTATTATTTGATGTGAGGACAATTATTTAATATAACTTCTCATACGTAATTTTATTCAATACGACAAAGTTGAGTTAAATACGAGGTTCAAGTAAGTTAGACATATTGGTAATTAGATTTTACAATATTTATTAACCATTAGATATATTTTTTTTTAAAGTTAAACAAATAAAAACAATAAATATCATGATATATCTATATATATTTTAATTAAAATGAGATAATACTTAGTAAAAGAGAATATGCAATAAGTTAGCTCGCATATTCTCTTTTACTAAAATATTATATTTTACAAACTATCGTAGTAATATGCTATACATTAGGTGTTTTACAGTAATAAAATTTTTACAATTTGATATACTACAATAAATTATGTCAATTTAATTTTTTTTTTTTTTTTTTTATAGGAAATGAGCCAAAACAATTTTTTTAATAAAATCATTAATGATAAATAGCAACTCGCCATTTAAGATAAAAACACATACACACACGAAAGATAAATAGATAGCGATCGACAAGGTAATTAGTTGGTAACGAATTACATGAAAACGCTTAAAAATAAAAATTACATAACATACATTACATGAAATACATACAGAAATAGAACTTTTTCACTAACGGCGAGTGCATATTGTTTACGTACGAAGTGGTCTTCTTCTTGTTCTTCTTGTTCTTCTTCTATTTGGAGGCATCGGTACTACGTGTCCCTAAGCGAGTTCGTAAATAGGCGATTAATTTGTCTCTGGGAGGAAGGTTTTCTTTGATGCCACTGCTGCTGACGAACACATCAGCCCAGTTGCTAAGTTTGGGAAATTCCTCTCTTGTCAACAACTTTGTACCTGAAATTTCTTCAGTTATTCCCAACCAAAACCCTATGATGTTAGCAACAATGTCTACAAATCCAATCGCCTCTCCTCCAAAATACTTCTTTTCTCCAATCTCGTTTTCCAGATGCTTTAGAACTTCACATGCTTCTTTTACAGCATTCTCATGCTGTTTCTCTTCAGCCGAGAGAGCATTGCGTATCCCAGGCAAATACTGCAAAAGTAGAGAATTAAAGAGAATATTCTGAATATATAACAGCACAATTAACATTCCAACAGGGAAAAAAGATATATATGATCTACCTTTTCGTCAATGAACTTGGCCCAGAAACGTGCGTTGGCTCTCTCGTAGGGATCTTTGGGTAATATGGGATGGCCTTCCCAGGTCTCATCGATGTATTCCAGAATAACCTGGGACTCAGCTATAGGCTTTCCATTGTGTACCAGCACCGGAATTTTCTTGTGAATGGGGTTGTGTTTGAGAAGGGTAGGACTCTTGTTGGTTATATCTTCTTCAAAATATTTGTATTGGATTCCTTTCAGTTTTAGAGCCATCTCTACTCTTCGACTAAAAGGGCTTGCCCACAGACCAAACAGCAAGACTTCTTCGGCCATAATGGAACTTAGATGATCTTTGGAATTAATCCAAGTCAATAATGCTGAGTTTTCAGATGCTGCTCTTTCTGGGTCTCTTGATCCTATTTTATAGATAAAGCCAAGCCATATATCTCACCGGTTACTTAGCCAATAAGGTTCTACAGTCCCAATAAATTTTAAATGTGGGTAGGTGGCAGTTGTCGTTGCCGGTACATGACTAGTCTGATATACTTGGGAACAAGCTATACAACAAAAACAAGAGAATAACTTCAGGCCGGCCTCCTATAAAGTTAGAATTTTGGAAATCAATAGAAAATAGACACTTAAGCGAGTGCACATGTCTCCCTCCCTCTCTCTGCTCTCTTAGGGTGTATTTAGATGTTAAAGTGAGTTGAGTTGAGATGTTAAAATATTGTTAAAATATTATTTTTTAATATTATTATTATTTTAAGATTTGAAAAAATTAAATTGTTTATTATATTTTATATTGAAAATTGAAAAAATTATAATGATGAATTGAGATGAGTTTAGGATCCAAACTCACCCTCAGTGGATCCAATTCTCCCCTCCCCCCCCCTCTCTCTCTCAAGAGAAACCCTCTGCTGCCTCTCTCTCTGCTCTCTCACTGGATCCGAAAGAGAAAACCATCACTGTCTCTCATCGAAGCCATCAAGCACACACCAACGTATATCTGAAATTTTCCAAGATTTTATAGAGATAGACGTAGCATTACACCTAGTTATCAAGAAACAAAATCAAGCATATTATTACAGGCCAGCAAATTTGTGGACAAATCAGACCCGAACCATACGAATGAGTCTCACCAGATGGCTCCCATATATGCAAAACTAAAAGACAAGGCGAGAGGAAAAGAGAGAATTGAAATGATATCGAGAACCAAACCATAAACTCAAGAAAAGAAAATCTCGGAAGCTTAAGGGGAGAAAACTGAAAAAGTTGGAAAATCAGAACCAGAAAATAATAGGTAATTTACGCAAGCAAAACAATAAAGAATTAGATAAAACAACCACACACAAGGGATTCAAAAACGCAAATACAACCATTAAGAAAGTTTATGAATTGGGTGCTGGATAAAAAATAATAGACAAAAATTGGAAAAAATGTTCATCTAGTAATCATCCAACGATTCCAATTACCCCCGCAAGAAAGAAAGGAAAAAAAAAAAGCAAAAAAGAAGCACCGAACAGAGCATATATAGAAGAGAACCAAAACCATAAACATCCACAAGCATTAGGCCTATGATGACAAACCAACCCTGCAAAAGCCAAAATTACCTCATGACATTGACACGCAGGTGAGCCGCTCGTGCATCTGACCAAGGTCTGCAGATTTGCCATGCGAGTACAGCAACGTGAACCGAGCAAGGGATGCCTACAGAACATGGCAACAATCTTGTTCCCGCCTTTGCTATCCCGCTTTCTGCTCTATCACTGGATATGGAACTGTACCGTCGGAGAGATGGCTTGGTCTTGAAGAGTTAGTTTGAGACCGGGTGATGATGGGTGAACGGGGAGGAAGTAAGATGGGAGGAGGCTGAGGTGATGGAGAGCTTTGATTTTCGGAAGAGATGAGGGGATTCGAGATTGCAGAGGACGGCGACGAGGGATTTTGAGAAGAAGATGAAGGAGATACGGGGTGGGTTTGATTCGGTGATGGTGGAATGATGGGCCTAGTGAGGGACAAGTGAGATGGAGTAGAAGTTGTACTTGATGGGTCAGGTGAATGAAGAGGACCGGGACCAAGGATAGAGGGAAGAAAACACGGAAGTGAAACCGATTGTGGACTGGGCTTGGTCACGGGATGAATAGAGCTGGGCTTTTTGAAAGGAAAATGTTTTTCATTGAAAATAACATCCCGTAAAATCTAAAACTGATTGTGTTGTTGGTCAAAACACTTGTACCCTTTGTGAGAGGAACTATAGCCAAGGAATAGACATGAGGTTGAATGAAAACCCAATTTATGACGATTATATGGTCGTAGATTAGGCCAATATTCACAACCAAAAACTTTTAAAAAAATGTAACTTGGAGGTTCATGATAGACCATGAAATAAGGAGACCGATTTTGTAAAACTGGAGTGGGAAGTAAATTGATAAGATATGTGGCGGTTTCAAAAGCATCATCCCAAAAAGATAATGGGAGGGATGCATGAGCTAGTAGTGCAAGCCCAGTTTCGACTATATGTCTGTATTTTCGTTCAACAATATCATTTTATTGATGTGTATGGGGACACGAAAAGCGATGTATAATTCCAAGAGTCTTGCAAAGAATTTTAAGGGGTAAAAATTCTCCTTTAGCATCAGTTTGCAAAGAGATTATTTTAGTATTAAAAAATCTTTCAGTAAATGTGATAAAAGAGGTAAAAACAGAGAGCACATTCGATTTATTTTTATTAGGAAAAAGCCAAGTGAAGCGTGTGAAATGATCTACTATACTCAAGTAATATTTGTAGCCATTTCTTGAAAGAGAGAGGCTGGGCCCCATACATTAGCCCATAAAAGATCTAATGGCTTAACAGAAGTAGTGGATCCTAATGAAAAAGGTAGCTAGTGCGCCTTAGCCAAGGGACAATCGGGACCAACAAAATGAGACTGATTTGGGAAAAATGGCAAGCATATGGTGCGCAAGACTCTGGAGACAGTGTCGAGAGAAGGATGTCCAAGCCTTTGATGCCAACAGCTAAGAGAAGCTTTTTCACCAAGATGGAAAAGACGGTTGCATGGAAGATGGAAAATGGTAAAGACATTATGAGTTGGACTACTGATGATGAGCTTCCCGTTCAGTTGGTCCTTCACCGAAAAATGGGTTGCATGAAATTCAAAGAACCAAGAGTTGTCAATACAAAATTGCAAAAATGGAGACAAGATTTTTTGTTATTGAAGGAACATGAAGGAGATTATGTAAATGAAAGGAAGAGGAATTGACACAGAAAGAGGAGTCACCAATGTTTTGTATTGGGAGACCAGTTCCTCTTATTTGCTCATTTACACCATAAGGTTCAGATGAAAGGTTAAGGTGAGAAAGGTCATGGGTAATATGGTGGGTGGCTGCACTATCAGGATACCATGTGGAATCTGGGATGGTAGAAGGTGAAGTGTAGTTGGCTGAGAAAGAACGAGGTGGGTCATATTGATAGGCATGATCAAAACGGAAATGACATTGGAGAGCAACATGTCCAGGTTTATTGCAAACCTGACATGTTGGTCTGTTTGAGTGGTTGGGTTGAGAATAAAAGTTGGGTTGGGAATTTGGAGAGAATCGTCCTCTGTTATTGGGGTACCTCCCTCGTCCACGATTATTTCGGTTACCATGATAGGAACCCCTGTCTCTTTGGTCACGTTGGTTATTGGCACTGAAATTTGCAAATGGTTCAAATGGGGAAGACAAGTTTATGCTGCGAGAGGTATGGTTCAATCTGCTTTCATGTATAAGCAAGAGGTGATAGAGCTCTAGAGAGGTCACGAGGTCAGCTCTTGTGGTTATAGAGGTTGTAAAGGACTCATAGGTGGAACCCAGACCATTTAGAAGGTAAGTGAAAATTTCTTTATCTGAGAGACGACTACCCGTGGCAGTGAGAGTGTCAACAAGTGTCATTACTTTGCTAAAATAGTTTGAAATAGACTGATCTCCACAGCTCAAGTTAATGAGCTGAAAGCGGATTTGGAACTCCTTGGCTTGTGAGTGAGAGCTAAACATGGATTCAAGTGCAACCCAAAGCTCACGAGAAGAACCTGCAGAAATTACATGACCAATGATTGAGTCGGTTAGTGAAGAAAAAAGAATGCTCAAAATGAATTGGTCTGTTCTTTGCCAAGATTGAAAAGTTGGGTTGATTTTTTGGGTAGAGGTATTTGCAGCGAGAAGCTTTTGGGACAATTTGTGTTCCATCAACAAATGAATATAGATCTTGGCCTCTTAGATAGGTAGATATCTGAACCTTCCAGAGTAACAAATTGTCATTGTCGAGTTTTAGAGTGTTTAAATGAGAGAAGGATGAGGAAATAGGGGTGGATGATGATGGTGGCCGTGGTGGTGGTGGTGGGGTTATGTTTTCAGCCATGGCAAGAGAGGATCAGAGAGACTGCTAGTCTAGCAGCTTTGATACCATGATAGAACGAGACAAAAAGATAAAAGTCATAATGCTCATTGTATCATATTTACTCTCATGCGGATACACAGTGTCTTGGGTAGTTTATATAGGCATTCAATACATCAGGCATGTTCTAGAATAAAAGCAGAGAAAAGGAATAAGTTTGTTACAACTAGGGGTGTAACCGGTCCGGTCCGGTTTTGGATAAAATCTAGGACCGAACCGGTATGTATCGATTTTGTATTTTTCAAAACCGATTACGCATCGGTTACCCTCTTAAACCGGTACTTCCAATTTTACCGATTTCCGGTCCAGTTTTTCGATTTTTTTAAAATGTAAGTTTCACAATTTGTCATTAAAAATTTGTTTATAAAAAAAAAATTTTGATTTAAAAAAAACTGTTTTATACTTTTATTAATATATTAGACTATATAATAGTATTAATATTAGACTATTGGTATAGTTATAAGTTATATATTAGTATTAGTTATAAACTTTTAGTGATTTAGTATTAACATTTTATGTAATAATTTATAAATTATAATAAAAAATTATTTCATATATGAATATATATATATATATTATATATAAAATTTCACATTAAAATTTATAATTATACATTATATATAAAACTTATATATATATATATATATTAATATTTGATATATAAAAAATATTTTGTATAAAACTTATATATAAAAATATTATTTTTTATTTTTTTTAATCAACCGGTCCGGTCCGAGCCAAAAAATCCAAGAACCGGAACCGGCTAGTTTTTACATTTTAAAAACCAGTTCCGGACCGGACCGGTTCAAAACTGGTAAAACTGGTCCGGTTCGGTCCGGTCCGGACCGGTTTTTCGGTTTGAGTTTACACTCCTAGTTACAACAGAATAGAAAACATAATTCTTGAAGCTTCTAGAGCAGCTGACGTGGGTTATTACAGCTTTGAATCTTTTGAGTGTGCATCAGCTTGATTTAGGTTAATAAGCTCTGAGCTCGATGAAGAGCTCGTGCATTTGACCAAGGTCTGCAGCATTGCCATGCAAGTACGGCAACGTGAACTGAGCAAGGGGATGCCTCAAGAACATGGAAACAATCTTGTTCCCGCCTTTGCTATCTAACAAATTCATTTCCATGTTCATGTCCGCCATCACCCCTGGGAATACCGGCCTCCCATCCTCTTCTCTGTATATATCATACATTGGCAGGTTTGGTGGGAAAAATGCAAACTTTGCAGCCACACTCGACGTCATATTGCCCATTAAACACAAACCCAGTTCAGAAATGGAGGTCAGGAATAGAACCCTGTATTGTTTTTACCACATGGGATGCAGATTTTCTCTTGAGAGATCGAAGGAGAGAGAGAGAGAGAGAGAGTCGCACAATCGAAGTAGAGAGAGAGAGTCGATTGAAGCGTTTCTGAAATCGAAGGAGAGAGAGTTGATTGAGAGTGATTCGGGATGAATCACTGAAGGAGAGAGAGAGGAAATCAAGAACGAGAGAGAGAGAGAGAGAGAGAGAGAGTCGATCGGGAAGGACAAAACAAGATGACCCTGTATGCGTCCCCACATTAACATGGCATGGAAGGGTTACGTGTCACCTATTGATTGGTCTCCGATAAACCCACATTTTAGGTGTCTCCATTCTGAAGCGTTTCTACAAAAACAAATGCATGTCATGCGTCCTTCCTTCCCTCTGCAAGGATAAAGAAAAACAAACAAACATGGTTATTAATGGCACGATGGGACATTGTGTTGGGATAAAAGAAATAACAACATTTACTCACAAAACACCAAGACTTAAGTAGTTCGACTCAATTTGAGCTTACGTTCACTGGCAGGGTCGGTTTCAACTAATTCACTGTCAACGAAGATGGAGTACAAGAGATTAATTACAAAATCTTCTTCCCAAAGTACCAATACACTCTTGGGAATATCACAAGAGGACCACTCTACATCACAACAGGACCACTCTTTCTCTATGTAAATTTTTGGCAACTTCAAAGGTGAAAAGTGAAAATAGAATGAGAAACATTCGTATTTATACTAAAATGGCATAGACCCTGGAATACGAATATTCGCTTGAGCGAAGTGTCATGGTGTGCTTGAGCGAGTGTTAGGATTGCCATCCCGCTCGATCTGAGTGTTAAGCGGGTGTCGAGATAACTTTTGAGTTGCCATCCAACTAGAGCTGACTGTTGAGCGGGTCGAGTAAACTCACGGGTTGTGTCCCGTTCGAGCTAACTGTCTAGCAACTGATGAGTGAACTCTCAGGTTACCATTCCGCTCGAGCTGAGTGTCCAGCGAGTGTCCAGCGAACTGACGGGTTGTGTCTAGCTCGAGCTAACTGTCGAGCAAATGATGAGCGAACTCTCGGGTTGAAGATTCACTCGAGTGGCAGAGACACCGCGTGAGAGAACAATCTATAGAGGCGCATTTTCAATGGGATTCAAGCCACCTCTCAACAAATCTCCACCTTAGTTTGGA
This sequence comes from Juglans regia, assembly GCF_001411555.2. NCBI lineage: Eukaryota > Viridiplantae > Streptophyta > Magnoliopsida > Fagales > Juglandaceae > Juglans > Juglans regia. Next base: position 2,706,984 of record NC_049904.1, read on the forward strand.
TTCCACTAAGCCTAACAAAATCCATTAACCCAAGATCTGACCTCCTCCATCAAATCTCCTAAGGGAATCACATACCCCAAACACCAATCAAGTCTAAACAGAGTTTGAGCTTGTATACTGGAACTGACTTTGTCATCATATCTGCTAGATTCTCAGTAATAGTAATCTTCTGAAATTCTAACACACGCACTATAGCAATCTCTCGAAGAAAGTGATACTTGGCATCAATATGATTTGTTCTCTCATGATACATTTGATTTTTGATAAAATGTATTGCACTCTGGCTGTCACAAAACACTGAAATTACATCTTGATGTAGTCCTAAATCACTTATCAGACATTTCAACCAAATGGCTTACTTAATAGCCTTTGCTGTTGCCATATATTCTGCTTCTGTAGTTGATAAAGCAACAGTAGATTGTAGTGTTACTTTCCCACTAATAGTAGAACCACACAAAATGAAAACAGACATTGTCAATGATCTTCTCTTATCTAAGTCCCAGCATAATCAGAATAAACATAACCAACAACCCTGGAATTGAAGTCAGCTCCTTTATAAAAAAAATTAAACCAAGGTTCAAAGTCTATCTCAAATACCTGAGTGTCTATTTCACAGCCTGCCAATGAGCTCTACCCGGATTAGCCATGTACCTACTGACAACACTCACTGCCTATGAAATATTTGGACGAGTACAAACTATTGCATACATAATATTGCCAACTACACTAGAATAAGGAACACTAGTTATGAATCGTTCCTCCTCATCTGTCTAAGGAGATAGGGATGCTGAAAGTTTAAAATATGTAGTAAGTGGTGTACTTACTGGTTTGGAATTGGACATTCCAAATCTATGTAAAACTTTCTCAATGTACTTTCCCTGGGACAAGTACAACTTCCTAGCAATCTTATCTCTGTGGATCTCCATCCCCAAAATGTTCTTTGTAACACCAAAGTCTTTCATTTCAAACTCATGTCTGAGTTGGGTTTTCAACAAGCTAATATCATATACACTTTTAGCAGAAATAAGCATCTCATCAACATAAAATAGCAAATAAATGAAAAACCCATCAGATAATTGCCTGTGATAAACGCAACTATCATAACTACTCATCAAATAACTATGATCTATCATAAAAGAATCAAAACATTTATAACATTGCCTCGGAGACTGTTTCAAACCATACAATGATTTCTTTAGTCTGCACACACATGATCTTCCTTTCCTTGAACAATGAACTTGGCTGATGTATGTAAATGATCTCTTCAAACTCACCATGCAAGAACGTTGTTTTAACATTAAGTTGCTGAAACTCTAGGTCATACAATGCCACCATAGCAAGCAATACCCTGATTGAATTGTGTTTTACAACTGGAGAGAAAACTTCATTGAAGCCGATGCCTTTTCTCTAACTATAGCCCTTTGCAACTAAGCGTGCCTTGTACCTTGCATCTGCAGCACCTTGGATTCTCTCTTTTCTTTTAAAGACCCATTTGCAATCAATAGTCTTCGTCATCTTAGGCAACTTAATCAAATCTCATGTTTGGTTTTTGTGAAGAGACTCAATCTCCTCAGTCATCGCTGCATTCTATTATACAGACTCCTTACTTTTGACAGCTTCTGAATAACTAGAAGGCTCGTCACCATCAATGTCCTCTGCCATAGTAAGTGCATACATCACCATGTTTGCATGAGCATATCTTTGAGGTGGCTTGATCTGCCTCATTTGTCTACCAGTAGCAATACTGTAGTCTTGCTCAACCTGTGTGCCATCATCAAAATCAAAATCATGCTATTCATGATCTTGGGTGCCACTTGGCACCCCTTGTGAAGCTTCAACCGTAACTTTACATTCTTGCCATTACCCTGCTTTTCATCTGTAGACACAGTAAACTTCTTTCTCGGATTAAACATGGATTGTTAATAAAATATAACATCCTTGCTAATTACAAAGTTTGGTGATTTATTATTAGTACACCACAACTTGAGTCCTTTCATCCCACTGGCATATCCAATGAATATATCTTCTTTGTCCTTGGCTTAAGTTTTCCATCATTAACATGGAAATATGCAGGACAATAAAAAATTTTCAAATTTGAATAATTAGAAGGAATACTAAACCATATCTCATTTGGAGTTTTCAAGCCAATAGATGTGGTTGGAAAGCGGTTAACCAAATAGCAAACTATGTTGACTTCTTTAGCTCAGAAATCTTTAGACAAGTTGGCATTTGAAAGCATACTGCAGGCTCTCTCCAATAGAGTTCTATTCATCCATTCAGCTACCCTATTTTGCTGTGGAGTATGTCTCACTGTGTGGTGCCTGACAATGCCTTCATCTTTACAGAATATATCAAACGCACCTTCGTAAAATTCCATACCTATTAGTTCGAAGTCGCTTTACCTTTTGGCTTGTCTGATTTTCAATCAAAACCTTCCATTGTTTAAAGTTAGCAAAAACATCACTCTTTTATTTCAAAAAATAAACCCAAATCTTCATTGAGTAATCATCAATAAAAGTAAATAAATATTACACTCCACCTTTCGATGGAATAGAAGATGGACCCTAAAGATCAAAATAAATATAATCCATAATACATTTAGTTTTGGGAACCCCTGTAGTAAACTGAACCCTGCACTGTTTTCCAAACACGCAATGTTCACAAAAATCAAGTTTCTCTATCTTCTAATCACACAACAAACCCTGCTTACTCAGAATAGACATCATCTTTTCACTCATATAACCCAAACGCATGTGCCACAAACGGGTAATGTCTAAATCTAGATCATCTGAAACAGACACTACAACTGCACCTGTCACTGTACTACCTTGATTGAAATAAAGACCATCTGTCTCATCTCCTTTCATTACAATCATGGAGCTATTACTGACTCTAATAGCTCCACCTTCACCGGTGTACTGAAAACCCAAAGAATCAAGTGTGCCCAAAGAAATAAGATTTTTTATCAAATGTAGGATGCGTTGGACGTTAGACAATATCCTAACAATCCCATCACACATCTTAATTCTAACTGAACTAGCCCCAGCAATTGCTGGTTCATCAATTGTACACGCCATATCATTTCGCATCAAAGTAGAACCACCATTGACTTGCTCATAGGTAGTGAACCAGTCCCTCTTGGGACACATATGAAAAATACAAGCTGAGTCCATGACCCATTTGTCACCAAAGCGACCATTTGAGCCGCTAACTGTTAAGACAATATCTAAACCGTTAGACTTTTCATCATCAGTGCTAACAACATTATAGGAACTAGTGCCTTCATCTTTGTTTTTTGTTTAGGACACTTATTTTTGTAATGACCAAATCTATGACAGTAATAACATTTAACATTTTTCTTATTATACTTTGATTGTGAACTGCCCCTGAATTTACCCATGTTCTTCTCTGAACCTCTCTCACTAGATCTACCCCGGCTAGAGGAACCCTTAACAAAAAAACCATTGACTTGATTGTTCGTCCTTGTTAAATTCAATTTAGTTATCAATTCTTTAGAATTCAAAGTAAAATTCACATCAGCTAAGAAAATAGTATCTCTATCATACAACATTGAATTCACAAAGTTATCAAACAACATAGGCAACGAACACAGAACAATTAAGGCTTGATCCTCTTCTTCAAGCTTAATGTCAATATTCCTTAGATCTATAATAATTTTATTAAATTCATCTAATAGTTCAGAGATAGAAGTACCTTCCTTCATTTTGAGCGTGTATAACTGTTGTTTCATATACAAACGGTTGGTGTCAGATTTCTTCATATACAGACTCTCGAGTTTAGCCCAAACACCAATAGAGGTCTCCTCATCAACAACCTCCCTCAAAACTCCATCTAATAATGACAATAGAATAGCTCTGTGTGCCTTCTCTTCATCTTCTCTTGCCGGTGCAGGAGAATCATCAAATACCTTTCCATCCAACACCTTTGACAAACCTTGTTGTCATAGCAAAGCCTTCATCTTGATGCGCCATAAACTGAAGCTACTCTGACCGTCGAATTTCTCCACTTCAAACTTTTCCATAGCCGTCCCTCAAGAACTCGCACAGAGCCCAGCGCTTTGATACCAGTTTGTTGGGATAAATCGGTTATCAAAGCCTAATTTGAAATATAACAACGGAAGCAAACAAAAGATTTAACAACATTCATACACAACACCTAAATTTAAGTGGTTCGGCTCAATGTGAGCCTACATCCACTGGTAGGGTTGGTCTTAATTAATTCACTATCAACAAAGATAGTGTACAAGAGATTAATTACAAAATCCTCTTCCCAAAGTACCAATACACTCTTGGAAATATCACAAGAGGACCACTCTTTCTCTCTGTAAATTTTCGGTAGCTTCAAAGGTGAAAAGTGAAAATAGAATGAAGAAACATTCGTATTTATACTGAAACGACGTGGACCTTGGAATACGAGCATTCACTTGAGCGAAGTGTCGAGCGGTGCTCGAGCAAATGTTAGGGTTACCATCCCACTCGAGCTAAATGTCGAGCGAGTGTCGAACGAACTGACGAATCCAGCTTGAGCTAATTTTCAAGAAACTAATGAACGAACTCTTAGGTTGCCATCCCGCTCGAGCTGAGTGTCGCACGGGTATCAAGAGAACTAACGGGTTGTGTCCAACTCGAGCTAACTATTGAGCAAATGATGAGCAAATAATCTATAAAGACGCTTTTTCAACAGGATTCAAGCCACCTCTCAACACGTTGTTCGATTGAATAATGTTATAATATATCTCAATTGTAAATTAATTTAAACTTGTTAGGGGGCCGGTAAGCAGATATACATTTGGACAGATTTAGCTCATATTTAATGATCGAATTGAATTGATGATTTTATTACACATTTATTTTTCTAATCAATTCAACCACGACCAACCAATCAATAAAATGCAACAAAACTCGCAAATCTTATGAAACTTTTTTGTGATATACAAGTTAAATTTTATAAGGACGTGGTGCATTATGATACCCCATATGATAAGGATAAAGGTAGGTGGTGAATGAGATTCCACATTGCTTAGGAAGGAAAAGTTATTGCTCTTTATAAGCTTTCAATGGGGCTCTAATTATATGATTATTGACTACTCTTTTTGAAGCATAAGCCATGTGATTTGGGTTTTATATTGGAGCGTTACAAATGAGTGCAAGGTTATTATGATACCCGATGGATAAGAGTAAGTGGTGAATGAGATCTCACATTGTTTGGGAAAGAAAAGTTATTGCTCTTTATAAAGTTCTAATGAGGTTCCAATTGTATTATTGGCTAGTCCATTTGGAGTATAAGTCATGTGGTTTGGGCCTTCTATTGGGACGTTATAAATGGTATCAGAGCTTATCCCAACCAGAAATGTGGGACTTGAGCTGTGCCACCTACGATGGACTGGCACGACGAAGACGTTGGAAATTTAAGGGGGGTAGATTGTGATACCCCTTATGATAATAATAAGTGTATGTGGTGTATAAGACCTAACATTACTTGGGAATGAGAAGTTCTTGCTCTTTATAAGGTTCCAATGATGCTCCAATATATATAATTGGATCATTGACTAGTCCTTTTGAAGTAGAAGTGATGTGATTTGGACTTTCTATTGGGGCGTTACATGCATGGCATGCATGGCAACTATGGTGGTAATTGACTACGATTTCATAGATCGATCGAGTTGGGTTTATACGAGTAAAAGGCTCAAGATGGCAAAGGAAGTTGGCTTCAAAAGCGAGCGACGTGCATTAATAAATTCGTGGTGAGATCAGAGCCGAGAGGGCAACACTTTAATTTTGTTGCGCTTACTGTATATGGGATATTATTCGACGTTTCAAGAAGTTTTGTAAAATATGAAATATTTTCTGATAATTCTCTTATCAATCTAATCCATTTTAAAAGTACAATAATCATTTTTAATTCTCTAATTATCGTTTTTAATTGGATTTTGGCTGATGTACGTATGTTAATTGGATTTATAACTTGTACTTTAAATTAAGGAATTTTATAAACGCAACATCAATGGAAGTCCCAAATTTGGGTTTTTGCATGGCTAATATTAATTAATTGACAATTAGTGAGTAAACTCACCATTTATATATCTTAAAAGTCTAAAAAACGGCTCAATCATTTAAACTATATTGTAGCACTTCTCTCTTTTTTTTTAATACATTGGGGAGGGGGGTCGAATCCATGATCTCCATTTTGGAGATATGAGTCTTGTGCCATCAAGGCAAGGCTATTGGCAACACTTCTCTCGTTTCTATAGGTTTAATACAAATACAAAAATGTATATAAAGAGTGGAAAGTAAGGTTTACTCCATTAATAATCCAATGCCTTCAATTCAGTGTCTTAAAATGTTACTTTAAGGGCTCGTTTGGATGTTGGAGGCATCTAAGTTCAGTTCACTTTTAGACTGCACTCAACATCTAAACACACGTTTTCCCTTCACTGAGTGCAGTTTAATTTTGAAATCTATGGGATCCACAACTGGCAACCTTTAACTTTTATTTCATATGGACTTGTGCAACAGCAAACTCCCATGAATAAAAAAAGAAAACAGAATCAATTCAATAGCAAACCCAAGAAACGGAAACTCCAGCACCAACGTTCATGTTTTTGTTTTTGTTTTTGTTTAAAGGGTTGAGCCAGCTATCTCATGTCAGGTGAATAGTGGTGGGACCCATATATTTTACAATTTTTTATAAATATATCTAAACTCATCTTAACATCTAAACTTATCTTAGATAGATCTCGTAAAATTCACTGCACTATCTCAACTCACTATTGTTCATAAAGAAGTCAGTTCATCTCAATTCAACTTAACATCCAAACGCTGCCTAACTTTGTTAACCATCGAGTTTCTTGAGCATTTAATTAGTTCTCACATTTTAAAGAGAAATCCCAATTTTATTAATAGATTGGCTGGATTTTAAGTTTGAACATATATAAGACATGTATGCACTAATGTGAAGTAATCATTAATTGTTATTTAATTAAGAGAATTGAATTTTCTAATTTATGGATTAAATATGAAAACAGTCTACATGATTTGCTCCGAAATCAAATTACTCTCCTCCCCACTTTTATTTATATATTGAGGATTTTAGTTGATGTGATCTTACTTTCTGCCGTCGAGAAGTCATTTTTGAACTGTTATCAGGCCACGTACGCTAATATGTTACTTCTTAATAAAGAACTAAAAAACATAAAAATGGATAAGACTTAAAAGAAAATTGATAGAAAACTCTTTAATTCCCTTGTAAGGAGGGGTGGTGGTGGAGGCCGATGATCCTCCCCAACCTAGGTCACTTCTTGTCTTATTTAATTTTATAAATGAGATAAGATGAATAGAGATTAAAGTTAAAAATTAAATAAAATATTATTAAAATATATGTTTTTAATATTATTTTTATTTTAAAATTTAAAAAAATTAAATTGTTTATTTTATTTTGTGTAAAAATTTAAAAAAATTATAATATATAGATAAAATAAGATATTGAAATGAGTTGAGAAGAATTATAAAAACCAACGAGCTCAGTGGCCCAGACTAGACTGCCCAAAAGTGGTGGAGCCATCTCGAGATATGGGGTTTCCTTGAGAGAATGATCATTTCCCTTCACCCCCATGACCATGGTATAGGGTTCCCTTTCCTCTCCAAGATAGGGAAATTATCCCTTCCACTACCTTCAAATACTCTTTATCTTTGTTATCTATATTTATTTTCTTATATTTTATGTACTTTTTTCATGTATTTTGAAACATGGAAATTAAAACTAGATTAGTTTTTTAAAAGATGTTTTCTTTATCGGATTTGTCATAATTGGACTAGTTGACAGTGATTAATATAAGAAGTTAAAATGCGTCACATTACCATAGGTAGAGTAATATATATTATATATATATATATATACAGTAAAACAGGTAGAGTTTGAAACGAAAGCGAATTAATTAAGTTCCTTGGGCCTTGGAGCCGGGGAGTGTTCTGGCCTTCTGCACACGGGCCTAAAGAATGGAGCATGAGCTGCTGCATGTATTTGTTGAAATTTATTATGTATTAGTCACTATTTATTTTTGTATTTTATATTTATAATTTTATTTTTTTATAAGATATAAAATATTTTTTACAAGATATAAAATATGAGATGGTAAATAGTGATTAATGAGAAAAATTTTAACTAACTTTTTCACATACTTAACCCAAAATATGAAAAAAAAAATAGATTTGGCGTTAAGTCCGGATGTTACATTTTTCATAAGATGTAGAGTGTGAGATGGTGAATAGTGACTGATAAGAAAAAAATTTTATATTGCTACACCAATATATCGTAGCAGGCAAAGGCTATATATTTTCGTGTCTTTGAATTTGATTTTTGAATGAGCATATATGGTAGCCTCAAAATTACTTCTTTCAGGCCTTTGAGCGAATATAGATAAAGATATCTGTAAATTTCACATTAAACACGACGGTACCATACAATCCTACAGAAATTATGGCAATCAAAACGCGCGCATTTTTACATCTTACTGGCCGGCAAGAAAAGTGTCTGGTCTTTTAAGGCTCAGCATTCAAAAATTGAAATGGGGAGAGCGGGGTTGAGGGGAAAGACATGCCATGGTGAATAATAATAAAAATACCAACTTTTTGAAAAGAAATAATTCAAACAATTCAAAAACAGCTAAAGTAGTTTGTACATACGCAGTGCAGTAGCTTTAATTACTAAAGCAGAAATAACCATGAGAATTCAGTAACCTTTCCTTTCCATTTTGCCTCTAAGGGATTTCAAATTGGAAGTCAAGATCGACCAAACCAGTTGGTAGCCTTTGGAGGGAGCTAGCTAGCCTTTCTCTTTATTTTCGGTTGGAAGTTGGAACTACCGGCAACATCATCAAAGTATAAATTAGCCTTGCATGGGAAGTGACGAAAGCTCAAATGTATGAAGCTGATCTTCCTCGTAAACGAATATGATTTTTCTTATCATTATTAATTGTTTTCTAAGTTGTTCATGTGTGTGCATGGAAAAGATCATCTTCCTTTGAAGTAAACCCGAATTGTTTTACTGATCATTACTACTTAAAGAGATGTTTTCTTTTGTGCCGGAGAAGCATCCTTAAATTAAACTATATATGGGCCATGGCGCGTAACCAACGAAAGTTGAGTAAAGAACATACATTTAAATTCTTTACTCGAGTCATGGTGTTATCAGTAGTAAATAATACGAAAAACATATATATATATATATATATATATATATATATATATATATATATATAGGAGAAGCCATCTCTGAAAGACAAGACTCTTATGGATCGAGGAACCTGCTAACTTTGCGTCTCGAAGTTGCAAATTGAAACCCTAAGATGATGTCCCACGAGACATGATTACTAAGAAAATAAAAGAACACGGGCCGAGGATTATTTTGACTCCCTTGCTTCATCGCTGAAAGACAAGACGAATATGTACAACTATCTCCCCTTGGTCATGTCTTAGGTTATCCTTACTTTATTAGGACTATCAAACTCGTGTGGTTGCTCAGTACCAATATTCATTCCCTTGTAATTTTGTTTTTCTTTTTAAGAAATACTCTAATCACAAAGTGATTACATAAAAATAATTTTATAATCTGATGTGGTTTGATATGGTTTGTTAGATTATAAAATTACTTTTATTGTAAAGTAGATCCGACGGATCATATAAAGTCACGTCAGTTTGTGATATTATTTTAGTATAATCACTTTGTGACTGTAGCACTCCTAAAAAACTTATAAACATAAGCCTCACACCCTGCATAACTATTTAAAAAATATGTCATTTTACTTTTTTACCCACATAATGAAAATGATTCCAGACATATTTGTAAGTAAAATAGGATAAAAAAGTAAAATGACATGTTTTTAAGTGAGTGTGCAGGGTGTGAAACTTATAGATAGCACTGCTCTAAATATAATTAACCAATTTAATCTTGAAAAAAAAAATATGCACAAGAAAATCAGTCACGCTCTGTTTTGAAACAAAGATGCGCTCTCGTCCTTCACACAGAGTCTCCTATTCATGTTTTCTTAACCATGGACAGGTAAAGATTGTAAATAATGCACTGTCCTGGCCTGTTGCCCTGGTTGGTTTTCACATCCTGTAAAGAATCTAAAGATGACTTGCAAAATGCATAAAATGACAGACAAAGTGGAGCGGGAGCATAGTAAAAAGACTTAATTAACCTAAGCATCTAATGAAATGGACATCATGGGTGGTTTGGTAATGCCTAGGCAAGGAAGGATAATCTAGTCATTCACCGCTTAAATCAAGAGCCTTTGAAGAGGTTACGACCATCATGAAATGGTGGCCATCATTGACAGATTCGTCGCTTACACGACTCCCATGACCTTAGTTTATTATGTTTTTCAAACAGACCTTGGAATAATTTAACAAACCTATCATGTTAAAAGCCTTGTTTAAGCAAACCAAAGCAAAGCTGTGTGGGAGGGAGACAGAGTGGTACTTTCTTGTCTACTTTAAAATCAGAGGTAAAATGGTGGGGTTTGGAGGCTTCTTAAATGTAGTTGGAAGAGAGAAGAGGCTCTTCATGTCACTTTCACATCATGTGCTTGAGCAAGCTTCAGTAATCATGACTGCTTTCACCCTTCACATATAAGTATACACTACAAATACAAACCTCCTCCAAAGGTAGAATATCACCAATCTCTCCGTATTTTACCATGTATCCCTTCACCTTCCGACATGGTTGAAACCTTATGGATACAGCTTTCAACCACCAACAAGAAAGACAAGGAACTCAGCAGCAAAATCAGCACCTCAAGCTTTGTCTGCCATTGGGGAGGTTCAGAAGCTTTGATAACCGGAACCCGTTTTGCGTTATAAGGTTTTGGGTATCAAAGTCTCTCCGGAATTTGTATCGCAGAGTTTGTTTCTCAAAAGGGTTTTGCTTGAGAGGGCTTCGGTATAATGGTATGGTGGTAAACAACTCTGTTTTTTGTGCTTCGTCCGGTCTTGTTGAAGAAGGGAAAGCTGTAATGGAGGTTTTGACTGAAAATAATGAAGGCATTGAAGAAGGAAATGAACAGTGCAAGGAAAACGTTAGTCAGGATCATGCATTAGCGTATTTGGTTGAAGAAGAGCTCCGTGAGAGCAGTTCGAGCTCTGATATTTTCTCGTCTGAGACGACAGGCCATGAGAAACAGAGTCATAGCAGCTCCGAGTCATCTTCTCCAACTTCATTGGGTTGGCCTATTCAGAAAGCTGAAGTATCTTTTTTCACTAGTACCAATGGTAATGAAGCTGAGGGGAAACCCCAGTCGGGCGATAGAGTATTCGAAAAACAAGGTTCAGAAATATCAGGTTTCTCTCTCTCTCTGACACATTCATTACCCAATCAAAAATGTTGAATTGGTATTATATAGTTAAAGTAACAGATTTTGATTTTGGGATTATAGAGATTGAAATGATGAAGGAAAGATTTTCAAAATTGTTGCTTGGAGAAGACATGTCAGGTTGTGGAAATGGGGTTTGCACGTCATTGGCTATTTCAAATGCCATTACTAATCTTTGTGGTATGCAATTATTCCCAATTGCTTATAGTTCTTCTTGGCATCTTTGCTACAGTTGTTCGCAATGCATTTTTATGGCAAGACTACTGAATTGTATATCCTTATGGTTATTGCTCAATTCCCGTTTGATTTTGTAGCCACTCTATTTGGGCAACTATGGAGATTGGAACCTCTACCCTCTGAGAAAAAAAGGATGTGGCGAAGGGAGATGGATTGGCTTCTTTGTGTTAGCGATTACATGGTCGAGTTGATACCTACTTGGCAGACATTTCCAGATGGCAGCAAACTCGAGGTAAAATATAATTTCATTATGGATGTTAGAAGATGTCTAAATTTGAACCGAACTGAATTGAGTTCGATCAAGAAACCAAATGCAACTTATATGATATTTTTGAACCTACCATCACATTGCAATGTAGGATCATTTCTTCTACGCATTAATGCTGGACGAATTTGCAAATTGGTTACCACTTTATGGGAGACTCAAAATTCCCTTCAATTTTATAACCCAAACATTTTCTACAATTAGAAGACATACAGACATAACATGTAAACTTAACCTGTTAAATGCTGGATCCCACACTGTCCACACAAAATTTAATGATGTGGGATTCAAGTATTGCATCTATCTTTCTCCCAATTATGAAGTGTTTGGGTCCAAAAATTAAGGATGCTTAGGTCATAAATACAATGGTGCATTAAGCTTCTTTGGGATGCTTGAATGAACTCTAATAGTGTTCCTTTTTATGACCTTTTAAAACTTGATTGGTACCCATGTAATGCTAACCGAAGTAGGGTGGTTTGACTTGTTTTCACCTTGTAATGCAGGTCATGACTTGCAGACCCCGCCCAGATCTTTATGTTAATCTTCCGGCCCTACGTAAATTGGATAACATGCTTCTTGTAAGTACCTTGAGGACATGTGACTCTGTAAAATACATCCAGTTTTAAGAGGTCGTTATGAGTTCAACTCCGGCCTTTTGCAGGAAATATTAGATAGCTTTGTCGATACAGAGTTCTGGTATGTTGACCAGGGTATTCTGGCCCCAGAGGTGGATGGGTCATCCTCATTTCGAAGAGCACTTCCACGCCAAGAGGAGAAGTGGTGGTTGCCTTTGCCCCAAGTGCCTCTTGGCGGCCTCCACGAAAATTCAAGAAAGCAGTTGCAGCACAAGCGTGACTGCACAAACCAAATCTTAAAAGCTGCCATGGCTATCAACAATATTGCTTTAGCTGATATGGAAGTCCCTGAATCATATTTGGAAGCTCTTCCGAAGGTATAAAAGTCTCAGTATTTCTAGTGTTGGAATATATAGAGAAACATGGTTGTTGATTGTTGATCTAACTTGGTTTCAGAATGGAAGAGCTAGCTTGGGAGACCTCATTTATCGATATATTTCATCAGATCAATTTTCTCCTGAATGTCTACTTGATTGCCTCGACTTATCTTCAGAACATCAAGCTATTGAAGTTGCTAATCGAGTGGAGGCCTCAATGTTTGTGTTCCACAAAAGGACAACCTCAAAACCTGCCAATAATGCAACCCGATCCAACTCAAAGTCATCATGGGAAATGGTTAAGGAGCTGATGGTTGATGCAGAAAAAAGGGAATTGCTAGCAGAAAGAGCAGAAACCTTACTACTTTGCTTGAAGCAGCGATTACCGGGTCTCCCACAGACAACCTTAGATATGAGTAAAATCCAATACAACAAGGTTAGTATATTTGTCTTCGCCATTATGAGCATGTGTTTTACTACGAATGCCTTTTGATTTCGATTCTAACAGTTATTTGATCAAACTTATTCTTTCATCCAGGATGTTGGGAAATCAATTCTCGAGAGCTACTCGAGAGTGTTGGAGAGCCTGGCCTTCAATATTGTAGCACGTATTGACGATCTTCTATACGTGGATGACTTCGCTAAGCAATCAGATCAATTCTCATCACTCTCCAAAGCTGGTGTGATTGCTCACAAGAGCATTCCGATATCATTTCCAGTGCCTGTCTCAAGCAGTCCATATAAAACAGCTTTCACCACACCATGCTTTTCACCATCACAACGATTTAGCCCTGGAAAGGGAGAAAGATCGCCACTCATCACTAGCAGCAAGATTCCACATCGTGGGATCGGAGTGAAAAAGGTTCTAACAGATTATCTAAGTATTGATGCCAATCTAGAGAATTTTGAAATTCCTATTGATAGATCAGATACTAGACCCAACACATTACGAGAAGCGGCAGCATCTCAAACTGGAATTGAATCTGCTGGCTGTTAAAAAGTTGCAAGCCCACCAGCAAAGGACTCAATCGTGGAAGAATGGACCTTGAGTTTGGGGGCCTTTTCAACTCCACTTTTGAATTGTAAGTCAGCTCTTTTCTATTTACTTTTCAAAGGGAAGAAGGTATATATGAGATTGAGTGTTCTTGTAATGAGATATCTATAATAGTGATGAGTTGTATGCTTCATGTTTCTCATAGGCATTTTGAATTCTTCAGTTCCGAGTTTGTTTCTTATTGACCAAACTCGAACTGTGCATGTAAACAGAGATATTACTGAAGTATATGTTGAGGAATAATTTCACATTGTCTGTGGACAAGGTCTTGTACATGTTTATAAGGAATGTGCAATTCTCTCTTGTAGAACCGGTTTTAATGAGGTGAGTTAAGCCCATGAATTTCTTCATGATATCAGAGCCTGCCAAAAGACGAATGTGGGCCCACACTACTTATCCTGTGACAAGGATCAGAAAAAAAATATTGGCATGCACGTGAGGGAGGATGTTTAGGAATAATCTCACATTGCCTGTAGACAAGGTCTTTGGCATGTTTATAAGGAATGGCCAATCCTCTCTTGTAAAACTGGTTTTATAAGATGAGTTAAACCCATAAATTTCTTTAGTATATGCTTCTCTGGATTAAATAAATGAATTCAAATTCATATATCACGACATCAGTCAACATAAGTTTATAATGATAAATCCAGGAATAGATGTTTAGGAAATGGCCTTACATGTTTGGCACACTATTGAAGTGCTTAGGGGATGTAGCATTGTGTGGCTGTGTATTAGCAATAACAAACTCACCTCAATGGAAGAGGCCAGCTCAGCATCTGCATCAAATAAACAAATACCTCACAAGCCATAGAATGATCTAGAATAAGTTGTATACGTGTATCATTATGTTAGAAAGAATATTCCTTATCACTTGTGTATAAATAGACTCTGAAAGAATATTCCTTATCACTTGTGTATAAATAGACTCTGTGTAAAGCATACAATGTAAGGGAAAATCTTCCATTTTAGACTCACACTTTCTTCGTGTTATCTATTTTTCATTATGGTATCAAGAGCCGTGTAAGGACTCGCGTCCTAACTAGTCATGGCATAATCACAAAAATTTTCCCTGCCTTATCCCTCCCACTTTATTACTGTCAAGTTAAACCATGACAATTATCTGTTGTGGAAAGCACAACTTATGCCTTGCCTCAATAGCCAAAATGTCTATGGATACATTGATGGGATTAGCGTTGCGCCTAACTCGCTCGATGAATGTCTCACAAAACCAAATCCCGCTTATTTGGCCTGAAAACGGAAAGATCAAGCCATCATGACCATTCTCATCTCCTCCCTCTCCGAAAATGTGATAGCTCATGTTATTGATGCATCCACTTCACGTGAAATTTGGATCTGTCTGGAGGAACTCTTTGCGTCTCAATCTCAATCCCGTACTATGCAACTTCAGTATCAACTCACCACACTTAAAAAATATTCGGATTCTGTTGTTGACTATTATCAGAAAGCAAAACTCATTCTTGACACTCTTGCTGCTAGTGGTAAAGTTCTAACCTCATATGATTTCATTACGTATGTGTTGGCTGGTTTGGGCACCGATTTTGATTCGGTTGTCACCTCCATTACTAATCGAGTTGATCCCCTCACCCCTTCCCAAGTCTATAGCCATCTCCTTATTCATGAATCCAGAATCTCTCACCAACAGAAAACCCTCACTGCCTCCCCTGAATTTTCGGCTAACTCCACTACCACAAACTCCACAAATTTCAGTAACAGAGGAAGAGGATCATCTCGAGATAGAGGGGGTCACAGAGGTCGTGGTCTTGGCCATAATGGTGGTCAGTTTACTCTTTCTCACTTTTTTCCAAATCATCCCTCATGTCAAGTTTGTCATAGACAAAGTCACACTGCCATCCAATGTTACTATAGGTTTGATCACAGTTATCAATCTCCCCCTCCTCCCTCCTTATTAGCCAATTTCACCTCTGCACCATCCTCTACTAATGACACTGCTTCCTTGGTCGACAATAACTGGGGAGACAAGCAAGTTCGTGTAGGTGATGGAACTTCTTTGCCCATTCACCACATTGGCAGCTCCAGCGTCCCTGCATCTTTTGGCAATCTTCTTCTCTCTCAACTCTGTCATGTTCCATCTCTTTCAAAAAATTTAATCTCGGTTAAAAATTTTTGTGAAGATAATTTTGTTTTCTTCGAATTTTATTCATCTTGTTTCTATGGGAATGATTCATGCCTAAGGATAAAGGATTAGCGCGCTATTGAAGCGCTTAGCACCTCCCTTGACAATCATATTTGAGTGAATCAATTTCATTTGAGAAAATTCAAAATATCTGGAAAAAAAAAACTATTGATTAAATACATTATGATTATCAAAGTGTTTAACGAAAAGATTGTTCTCAACTGGTTGTGGACATTTGGAAGCACCTGTTCACAAGCATAAACACGTAGAATATGGCCATAAATATAGTTAATGGGAAATGATATTTGTAGTCTCGAAATGTGTGGTTTCTGTGTATTCTTTTTGAAAATAATAAGTAAATCTGAAATTTAAAATTAATTTTTTAATAATAATCTTTAATTTTTTAAAAAGAGTACGTGAGAACTGCCATTGAGAATCCCCACCGACAAGGCAAATTTTATTTTTCCACACAACTTATTAAAAAGTAATTTAATTGTCGGGAGCCAGAGTTGCGTTTTCCGTATGTATGATAGGCAACTGAGGTTTCCCCTTATTTTTTTGTCAAACGTTATCTTAAGCAATTTTGTCTTAGCTTCCAGCGAAGTCGTTGTAGTATAGTGGTAAGTATTCCCGCCTGTCACGCGGGTGACCCGGGTTCGATCCCCGGCAACGGCGATTTGCTTTTTGTCAAAATTTGTTGTTTTTGGCTTTTAAAGCAGATGTCTTTTTGTTTTGTTTTGTTGGCCGCACTCGGACTGTTTCCTGCCCTTGTCGGTAGCCATGGATACGAGTGCTGCCTAGAGCTCTTTAAAGATCTTTTTTATGACAAGCAACTTGCAAGATTACTCTAAAAAACTTGGGGATTGTGATAATTTTCTGTCTAAGCAACCAGGTGATGAGATTTCCCTAACAATTTCTTGTAAATATCACCAGATCAATGGAACACGTACGTGTTAGTTCACCTATTCAGTCTGCCATTGTTAAAAGGTGATCCGTGAAGTTAGTGAACTTTAAAAAGATGGCATTAAGATTAAAAACAATACCAAGTTTTTGGAGTCTTGGAACGGTTGTCCCCCAACGCTATAATTAGTTTCATTGTAATTAGTTTTGCAGAATTTGGTAATTGTGGGTCGGTTTGTTGCAGTTACACTTTAAAACATATGATTCCTGTAGCTCAGAATGAGAAAAAAAAGTCATATTTTTGGGTTTAGTCTGCTTTAAGACTTGTTGGGATGAGTTATTTTTAAATATCAAAGCTGGGTTTTCAGGTGTTATGAGGTCGTCGACTGTGGTAGGTGTCTAGAGGCTGGTCACAAGATTCCAGAAATAATGTGCGGAAAGGGGCCAATATGTTCGATGGCGGTAGTGGAGTTTTACAGAAGGCTGAGGTGGCTGGATTTTGAGCCTTTACACGTAATCCACTATCACTAATGGTTGCATCTGGAAGGATTGAGAATTTGAGAGACGGGATGGCATTCATGGTGGAGACACCAACCTTGATTGGACTAAAAGGAAGTAGATGTTGCACAGACCAGTTTTATTTAGAGAAATGAAGAAATTCATGGTCTAACTCATCAAATAAAATCGATTCTATAAGAGATAATTGTTCATTCCTTATAAACATGCCTAAAACCTTGTTGACAATGTCAAATTATTCCTCAACAAGTGGTACAATATTTTTGTTTTAGTGCAACATCCATTATACCGAAGTGGGTGATAGGAAGAAGCACTTTTTTAGCAGAGTTTCAGTATAAAAACTGTCTAGAGGGTAAAGGTTTCTGCATTGTAAGATAGCAAAGATTCAAAGAAGTTTCTGCATTCTGATATACGGGAATGGAGGCTCCAATGAAGTTCATCTGCCTTTTGGGATTGCTTGTCATTGTCAGCACGGCTGGGCCAGACTCGGTTGATGGGGCAAGCGCATGTGGGAAATCTACTCCAGACAATGAGGCTTTCAAGCTTGCTCCTTGTGCAGAGGCGGCACAGGATGAGGCAGCAGCTGTTTCTGACAATTGCTGCCTCCAGGTGAAGAGAATAGGCCAAAACCCAAGTTGTCTATGTGCCGTCTTGCTTTCTAACACTGCCAAAAGCTCAGGAATCAAGGCTGAGGTTGCTATCACCATCCCCAAGCGCTGCAACATTGCAAACCGTCCAGTCGGATACAAGTGCGGACGTAAGTAAACCTCATTCTTATTAGGCAAACGCTACGGCCTTCTGTACTTGATCTTGTCATTTACCGACACACTTGTTCATTGTTTTGTAATCCTACAGAAAATAATGTTTTTCATTTTATAAGATTTTTTATCCTTTTTGTTTTATGTTTTTCTCATCACTTACTAGAATCATTGTTGTCAACATTGCAGCGTACACGTTGCCTTGATGGAACATAAGGTGCTGAAGGCTATGGACAGAGGCATACATATATATATATATATATATATATATATATATATAAGCTACTTAAAAAGTCTGGTAGCTATTGGTGTAGCAATGGCCGAAGCTTTGGCATTGTAAATTTAGGCAATAAAAAGCTAGCACCTTGTAATATTGTATGCCTCGTATTAAATAATACTTTCATAATCAATGAGTGTGAACTTTTGAGTTTCAAATCGTTGTCTTGGTTTATTCTGTCTAGAGTTCTCTTTAGGACAAAAGTGTCTTAAAAGCAACCGTCAGCTCACAAGCTTCACAGCTAAAGGATTCAAGCGCAATCACATAACCAACACTGCACTGCATGCACTGTTATCCTCTGTAATAGGACTGTTTATCCGACCCGACCCGATAAAGAGGTATTCCGATTGGCTTGTTATGTGGTTGGCCGATTACCCAACCCGAAAAAGTTTCCAAAGGAACGGGTATTCCGACCTGATTTTTGTTTTTTTACTTATTATTTTTTTTTCCCCTTCTTCTTCTTCTTCTTCTTCTTTTTTAATTTTTTCATCTATACAAAAAATAAGCGAGTAAAATTGCATCCAATTAGAATGATTTCACTGTACTGGTTTTTTTTGTTTTTGTTTTTTGCAATAAAATAAACTGAATTAGAATGATTTCAGAGGTGGATCAGTCCAACAAACAAGTACGCCTGAGCTCACTATACAGTTTCATTAGCAATAGTTTTTGCAATAAAATAAATTGAATTTGGTAGAACGGTTGTAGGTAAATATCATTTTGATGGGGATAATCATAGATGATTGGGAGGGTTCAGATGTTTATATTTCTAATGAAACGATTATTTAAAAAAACAAAGGGAAAAGAAATGCTTATGATTACTGAAATTGAAATTTTCTGTAGCGGCTGCTAGCTCGACATAATCAAAGCTCCTTCAAGACGGCTTGGGTCTGGGAATCCCATCATTGTCAATCCTCAGATTCTTAGTGAAAAACTTGTGGCTTGCAATCAGCAAGGGAATGATGGATAACCTCTTCGCAGATTTCCTCTTCAAGGCCTCGATCACGGACTTCCTCTTCAAATCACGGACTTCCACTGAGACCTACCGTAGCTCTCTTGGAGTTGAGAAGTTGGCGCCAGTTTTTGCGTGGGAGAGATACACGAACTGAAACTACTATCATTTGTGGTTCAAGTCGAGACAGTGAGAAAGAGGGACATGTAAAAATGAAAATGATCAGGTAACGGGTAATACCCGTTAAAATGAGAAACGGTGCGGCCATTTCCTCGTTTTCGATTTTACCCGTGAATGGGTCAAGTTTTTGGGTCGACTGAATTCAAAAAATCGGGTCGGGTAAGCGGCTTATTTGTTTAGCTGAGTTTGTAACAACAATACTAGACCTAGAATATTCCATTCTTTGTATTATTTCAACTCATGTCTATAAAACATCAATTGTAATAGCCTTCTCAATATAATGAAATACATAAAAACTCTTTACTGCAACATAGAACCAGAGCCCTTCAAGGACTAACATCCGCCCTTCAAGGACTAACATCCATGGCTTCCTCACCAGATTCATCTTCTTCCACCCTACCTCACCCAAATTTCTCCCACACAATTTCTGTAAAACTCACACCAGAACATTATTTACTACGGAAGGTTCAGCAAGTTCCATATCTATGTGGTCAATGTCTTTACAAATACGTCAATGGTTCTTGTTCTCCCCTACAAACCATAGCTCGATGACCTCACCCTAAACCCAACATATGATATCTGGCTGCAACAAGACCAGTTGGTACTGTCTACCCTTATCTCCTCCCTTTCTGAACCTCTTATTGCTCAGGTTGTTGGCTGTGAATATGCACAAGCCGTATGGCTCTCTCTTGAGTCCACCTATCCATTAGTTTCACAAGCACGCCTAATCCAAATCCAACTGCCGCTTGCATCTTCAAAGAAAGGATCTGACCCCATTTCGACTTATTTTCATTGAGCTAAAACTCTGGCAAATACAAAGGCAGTTGTTGGTCGTCCCTTACCACCTGCTGAATTTGTCCCATATCTCCTTGCGGGTCTTGGCTCTGAGTATGATGCTCTTGTATCTTCACTCACCACTCGACTCAAACCAATCACCCCTGATGAGTTGCTCGAGCACTTGCTGGCTCATGAAGCACGCTTACTTCATCACTCAGACACAACCATCTTCCCCACGGAGACCTATTCCAATTTCACAGCCAAATTCTCCTTTGCTTCACGTGGCCGAGGGCCTCGTGGTGGTCAACACTTTTATCGTGGACGTAATGGTGGCCTTTATAATCTAAACCGTGGTCATGGAAGTCATTCAGGTAACACCGGTACTAGGTCCTCATCACCAATTGACCAATGTTTAATATGTCAGATATGTAGTCGACAAGGCCACTCGACGCTCACATGTCTTTATATATTCAATCAAGCTTATACTATTGCCCCTCCCATCATTGCAAATGTTTCTTTCTCAAATAATCTTTCGGATGCAAGCTAGTACCTGGACACTGTAGCCATAAACCACATCACAAGTGATCTGGCTAACCTAAATTTGCAAGCTGTTGTGGAGAAGATCAGCTGCGTGTTGGTGATGGCTCTATCATGTCCATCTCTCACTCTCGTTCAACTTCCTTCTCTTCTCCCTCAAATACATTTCTTCTTAATAAAATTCTTTGTGTTCTCTCCTTTCAAAAGAATCTAATCTCAATCCGTCAATTTTACATCGATAATGATGTGTTCTTTGAATTTTTCTCTAACTTTTTATGTGTTAAGGACTGCAAATCAGGAAAACTCTTTCTTCAAGGGACCATAAATAATGGTCTCTATTTCTTTTAATCACCAGCTGCTAGGAGTGCTACTCGTCCCCTACGATGCGAGGCCATCCCATCCTCTCATGAAGCAGGGGGTGGGGTTTTCACCCCCTTCCCCCGCCCCTGCCCCCGCCCCCGGGATGTGGGGTGGGGTGTGCGGCGAATTGGGAATCCGTCCCGACTCATGTCTACTTAAAAAATAGACTATATTCCACTATGTTTAAAAATTATTCCTAGGTCTAAAAGTGATTAAAAGTACATTTTTAGATCCAAATTGTAAATTTAAATTTTGTAAATATGACTATAATTTAAAATTTATATATTTTTTAAATTTGCTAGTGCATACTTTGTGAACAACTCTAACAAATTGTAATATATACTTATATATACATAATTTTAAAATATAAATATATATTTATGTTTATATATATAATATTTATATATATATATATATAAACATGTAAGAGGGGGTGAGGCGGGGTTGGGCCCTCCCCGCCCCCTGCCATGCGGGGGTGGGGCAGCAGGGTGTGGGGCCGCACTGCCCACCCCTACCGACTGCTCCTCCATCTACTTTGACCAGTACCCTGTCGATTCCACTGTGACACTCTCGACTTGGTCATCCCTCCATCAAGCTCGTTCGCTTCTTGTCCAACAACATGATCTGCCATATGACCACTCCATGGTCCCATTCTGTGATGCATGTGCTAAGGCTAAAATTCATAGAATTTCAGCTTCTCCCGATTAAATAAATCTATTGCTCCATTTCAACTTGTTTTCTCAGAATTATGGGGACCATCCTCTCGTGTTTCTCATTATGGTTATAAATTTTATATCACGTTTGTAGACGACTTCTCTCGGTACACAGTTATTTCCATTAAAATCTAAATCTCAAGCTTTTGATATCTTTGTCAAATTCAAAGCACAAGTTGAACTTCTATTTAACGAAAAAAAAAAAAAAACAATTTCAATCGGATTCGGGGTCTGAATTTAGGCCCTTTTCAAATTACTTAGCATCTTGTGGTATGCCCCTATACTTGGACACAATATGGCAAAAAATGGCATCGTCAAAAGAAGACACCGCCATATTGTTGACACAGGCTTGGCACTTATTGCTCATTGTTTGGTTCCATTAACCTTTTGGCCACATGCATTTCTTCATGTCGTTTATTTAATAAATATATTACCAACTCACACACTCCATAACTCATCTCCTTATTTTCTACTCCATTAAAAACATCCTGATTATAAAGGTGTTTGGTTCCGAATGTTGGCCTTTAACCACTCCATACAATACCCATAAATTCTCCTTTCGCTTGGTTCCATGTGTTTTTCTAGGACTGAGTCATGTCCACAAGGGCTACGTCTGTCATGATATCCCAACAAGTCAAACCTATATTTCCAAAGATGTTAAGTTCAATGAAGCTAACTTTCCATATGCTACTTTTCCTAAGCCCAAGCCCATCACTCAACCCACTCACGTGGCACTGTCTCTTTTTAACTTTAATTTCCCAACGGTCACTTCTCCTTCTTCTTCCTCTATTCTAGGCCCGCATCCTTCCTCCCCTGCATCTTCCCCACCACCCAGACGCACACCACCCAGACACAACACTTCTCAAATGAAATCTTAGCAACCTGCACATTCGATGGTCACCAGATCACACACTAACTCCCTTCGCCCTCGACAGTTTCATGATGGCGCCATCAAATGGCCTCCAACCCAGACTCCCCGTGCACTCTTCAGGAACCCAAACTCTGTACCAAAAACGCCTTCCAGCTACACCATCGCCCAACAGTATCTTGAGTGGCGTGAAGCTATGGCAAAAGAATTCAATGCCCTTCTTGCTAACCAAACTTGGCCATTAGTTCCAGCTTCAGGGGCTCTAAACATAGTCACCTATAAATGGGTTTTTCGCACCAAAAGACTTGTCGATGGCTCAATTGAACACATAAAAGCTCGTCTCGTCGTTAAGGGGTTTCTTCAACAGTCTAGTATAGACTTCGAAGAAACATTTAGCCCCGTTGTTAAAGCCACGATCTTCCGTGTTGTTTTTGCCCTAGTAGTTTCACAAAATTGGCCTATTCAGCAGTATGATGTGCAAAATGCGTTTTTGCATGGCCTTCTACACGAAATTGTGTTTATGGTTCAATCTCTTGGATTTTCTCGCCCTTAATTCCCTTCTCTTGCTTGCAAGTTAAACAAAACAATATATGGTCTTCGACAATCTCCCCGTGCATAGTATTCATGTCTGAGTTGTCGCCTAACAGACCTTGGATTCACCATCTCCTCAGCGGATCCATCTCTATTTTTGCACACATCTGGAACTGTCACCACTTTTATCTTGGTTTATGTTGATGACCTTTTGGTCATATGTTCCTCTCTACAATGTATTTATGATCTCATCTAAGCCTTGTGGATTGACTTCCCTATTACTGATTTTCACAATTTGTGCTACTTCTTGGGTGTTGAGGCAACGTCCATTTCAAAAGGCCTGCTTCTTACACATAAAAAATATATCATTGTTCTACTCCAGCAAACAAACATGCATCTTGCTAAGCCTGTTAAGTCTCCAATGGCCACTTCGGAAAAATTAAGTGCTTTCATTGGAAATTTATTTGAAGACCCCACTTTGTATTATAACACAGTCGGCTCCCTACAATACTTGTCATTTACATGGCCTAATCTTACCTTTGTTGTCAGTAAAGTGTGCCAATTCATGCACACTCCTCATGTACCTCATTGGCAAGCCGTTAAGTGCATCCTTAGATACCTCAATCCTTAGATACCTCAAACAAACATCTAATGTTGGTTTGCAAATCTCCCCATCTTCTACTTCAAATATCATTACATTTTCCGACGTTGATTGGGCGGGGTATCCCGATGATCGGAGATCAACCAATGGGTTTTGTATATTTCTTGGATGCAACTTAATCTCTTGGTCTTCGAAGAAACAACCCACCATCGCACATTTCTCCACAGAGGCTGAGTTCAAAGTTGTTGCCAACACTACTACTGAGGTAATTTGGCTGCAACATCTCTGTCGAGACCTTGGAATAACTCTCACTTGTGTTCCTCTACTTTATTGTGACAATTTGGGAGCAACTTAACTCTCCTCCAATTTGGTTTCTCACGCACGAGCAAAGCATGTCGAAATCGACTTTCATTTTGTCCTTGATCGAGTTCTTAATAAATAGTTGAATGTTGTTTTTATATCTGGAAAAGACTAGCTTGCAGACCTCCTCACAAAACCACTCTCGACAACTCATTTCACAAAATTATGTTCAAGTCTTCGTCTTCCTTTACTGCTTGACTTGAGGGGGGATGTTAAAGATAAAATTGTCTCTAAAACAACCGTCAGCTCACAAACCTCATAGCTAAAGGATTCAAGCGCAATCACATAACCAACACTGCACTACATGCACTGTTATCCTCTGTGACAAACCGCAAATACTAGGCCTAGAATATTCCATTCTTTGTATTCTTTCAACTCACGTCTATAAAGCATCAATTGTAAATAGCCTTCTCAATATAATGAAATACATAGAAACTCTTTACTGCAACACAATCGAATATTCAGAAACCAACCAAAGAAGCTGCTAGAAAGACAAAGGCCGAAAGTCGAAATAACAGAACAACAAGTTTTTAGGCCCATTCGAGACAGTGATTCATCAGAATATCAAAATCATTTGTAACTTTGCAAAGGTGTGGCTGAAGAATCTTTGTCAGCAAACTAAAATTTCTTCCAACGACCAGAACTTAACGACCACCGAAAAGGATCATCCCACCGTCACATGGATAAGGACTACTGCTTTAATGGGGTGGGTCACATGTTGGATAGGGAATAACCTCGAATCAAAATCTCAAGCTCGGATAAGAAAGAAAACAAAGAACAGTCCAGAGACAAACCGTCCATGAGATCGTCAGATAATTGTGCTCGCTGGGCCACACCTTTGAAAGCTGATTTAACGTGTAGCTATGCGTGGCACCTTGAGCGAAATCTAAACTCTTAAATGCATATGAAAAAGTAGTTGCATGGAACCTCACCATCATCAGCTACATGGGTCGACCCTTTTTTACTGTCGTAGAGAACGAGTCATGCTGCTAATTAATGCGTATTACTTAGCTGATGTTGTAGGCTTTTATATCAATAAAATATGCTTGATTAGTGTGTCAATAAACAGACTTACACATAAATTATGTGTAAAAAGCTTGGTATTAAAACGTCACCATCCGATAAGTCCAACATGTTGGGCGTCGGGTGGTCGAAAACGGGATATAATCTGGAAAAGAAAACACAAAGATTTATATAAACATCTTATCTAAAGAAAAGAGTAGGGATGTTTTAGGAATCAAGAGTCCCAACATATGAACATGAACCCTATCTTCAGAAGTTGTACAAATTTCAACCACAGATAAAATACATCCACTTACAAAATACCAAATTAATAAAGCGGCCAGAACGAAGCTCAACCATATAGTAAGGATAAGTGACACTACATATTTAAAGTTTCAACTACATGATTAAAGTAGGTGGTAGAAAATGAAAGTCTCCCAAAACCAAAAGTAACCTCTACAAGAGCTTCATATAACGATTATGTTGTTTAGCTGGAGGAAGCCATTATAACCAGCTATCACAACCATCCATCCAACTGCTATCATCTATATATCTTCCATGCATATAACAAAAGATAGATTCAAGCTGCTACCCTACGTTCCAGTATACCTGCAAAAGATCTGGTCACAAGAAACATTTCAAACAGATCAGTTTAAGATTAGTGGAAATAGTAGTAGGACACTCCCTCAAAATCAGTCAGCAATCTTCTTCTTGTCTTTGATTTAATATCCCAAGTGAGTGAAAAATCAAAACCAACAGCTTCATATGGTATATTTAGTCATTTACACACACACACAAAAACAATACAAAAAACAA
The DNA here is from genome assembly GCF_001411555.2 of Juglans regia. NCBI lineage: Eukaryota > Viridiplantae > Streptophyta > Magnoliopsida > Fagales > Juglandaceae > Juglans > Juglans regia. Next base: position 2,733,181 of record NC_049904.1, read on the forward strand.
AAGAACTTGTTGGAAGGACCAAATAAGCAAAGTCCAGAGGCGGCTTCTAGCTTTAGACATGTTCTGCCAGATTCTTCCAAAAGTAGTGCAACAAAACAAGATGAGCAGAACAACCATCAGTGTAAAGTGTTGGAATAAATCGATGAAAAAATCTATTACGGAAACTGAAGGTTTTAGCAAACAAACAATATCTTATTCATTGACTACTTAAGTTAACAGGTAAAAGCTACAAAACTTCTGGTGAAGATAGAGCCGACTTGCATTGCACACATGCTTTTTAGGTATTGAATAGACATGTGTACCAAAAAATTAAATACCTTGATGAGTATATGAATAGGCAAGTGAGCTCTTAATAATAGAGAGACCCTGTAGATAGAGAATTTAAAAGCAAAAGGAAATATTAGTATATTTAAATCATGCCCATAATGCCTAATCATGCACCTCCATAGCATTCACAATTCATACCTTGCCACCAGTTTCCTCTTGAAGCACTCCCTGAATCATCTTCTCCCCCATCTTTCTTATACTGAAAAATTCACAAAGATTAGCATATTTCCTAACTTAAACAAAAGATCAAGGAAAAATCAATTTAATAATGCTGTTCAGACTCCTTTGTGGCCTACAAAGACTGGGGGACAGAACATGCTAAGTAAACAGCAACGGAGATAAGAGTCTAGGAAAGTGTTGCTGGTTGGTACCTCGACTAAAATAAAAGATTGCCACCCAATGGACCAAACACTTCAACTCTAAGTGAGCCTAAAGTTATTTTGATAAATATGTCATGCTTTTATAATTGCTTCAAATCTGTTGCTAACTCTTCAAGAAACATGCTCAAAGTGCTCTGGGTACACTTCTTTTCTGACTAAGTAATATATACACTCACCAAAGAGCTCTGGGTACTCGGGGGATGAGAATAGATGTCTTGGCCACCATAATAGATTGATGAACTGAGATGACATGGCTGTACTCTTTGATCCTGATAAATGGAACTCATGTCTCGATCTGGCATGCTCTCGCTTGTGCCATCAATGGTTTTAAAGGTATCGTCTGCAGGCAGAAGTATTGTTAATTCAGGGAGACAATCTCTGGACAAATTTAAAAAAGTTCCCAAGTCTTGGACAATCAATGAAACCAAAGCCACAACAAAATTAAATGAGAGATCAGCAGCTTGCGAGAGAACATGTTTTGTCAATTGAATAATGTTTCTGTCTCCAAGACAGAAGTAGTGTATTTTTGGGTTTACATATACTTGTTAAAAACACAAAATATAAACACTAATATGGGCATTTTTTATTGACCTGCTCCAGGTTTTTTCTGCCATGAATCGTTCTTCGAATCCTGCTTTCTCCCAGCAATCTCAGAGTGCAGAGAGTCCCTGCCTAGCACCTGTAGAAATACCAGCAAGATACATGATGTTAAAGCATTGGTTTCTTTTTTGTTTTATTTCAATGACTTGCGTTAATTAATTAAGAAAAAATCCATCTATTTAGGCGACTCTTACAGGAAAAGATAAAAGTAAAATAATATACAGAACATAAAGAATTTACTACACTCAATCCATAATAGCTATTCGGTCCAGGTTCATGTTGCAACTCTGTTTTCCCTTCCACAAACTACACCTTTTGATTGCGTTTTTATTTCGTATCGACACCATTAAAATGCAGAAAACTCACAAGCGAAACTAGAATAGAGCGATCAAAATTGAATCAAACAACCGAAGAAAACACATTATTAATCGCAAATATATAAAATTTCTTTAAGAAAAACGATAGCACAAAGAGACAACCGAGAACAAAAGCTGGCAGGACCTTGGACGAAGGAGCAAAGATAGACCCAAAAATCCCCGTTGAAGACGATGGCGACTCTTTGAATCCGAAAAGCTCAGCTGTCAAGGAAGAAGAAGAAGATGATGATGATGATGACGACGACGACGACGACGCGGCTTGCTTCCTCCCTTCCATTCTCTCCCTCTCCAAAACCTCTGCTTGAGCCCTCAACAAATTGTTGATGTTTAAATATTACTGTGTATAATATAATATCTATATTCAACGACACCTTTCAGAGAAAACGGTGTAAGAGATAACAAACTGTGAAAGTATTTCCTGGAAGCCAAACAGGAAAAGAAACGAGATGGAAGGTAACAGAACGAAGAGAAGAAGAAGAAGAAGAAGAAGAAGAAGGAAGAAGAATGAGAGAGAGAGAGACGTGAAAGATCGAGTAATACGAAACCGTTCGCTGAGACCAATTTATAAGCCAAAAAAGTCGGCTTATTTCCCAGCCTTTGATCTCTCGACTGTTATGATTTGATTTTGGGACACTGTACGGATAGAGAGACAGATTATCGCCACGTGGAGTGATAGGTCCTCCGCGACGGTCCAACATACATGTCCCAATGGTATAGTGCCACGAGTACACTAGAGGATAATAACGACCCTAGACCTCTGCCCTAACGATTAGGACAGTCCGTTTGTTTTAAAACCCTATTTCTGACTTTTTTTTTTTTTTTTTTATTTACTTTTCCTTTCTTTAGTACTCTTCTTCAGCTTGTTTCTCTGTTTAGAAACAGAGATGGCCTGACCCTATCTTTTTATCTTGTCGGATCAACAGGGTCATCTTCTTCTTCACTGTCCCTCCCTTTTTAAGACTCGTCATGGATGTCATAGGACAGGACGCTCGTAATATGGATACCATGGAATTTACTCTAAGTGGATATCTCAGTTACTTTTTTATTACTATTATGCAGCTCCTCAACTTTCAAACATAATCTTAAAAATTTTAAATTCAAAAAAAGTTATCTCATATTAATTATAAATAGCTTAAGGGCTTTTCTAAAAAAATAAAAAATAACTTAAGGGTTGGTTTAGATTTAGATACGAAATGAGATGGTTTTATATGAAAGTTTAAAACAATATTATTAGAATATTATTTTTTAATATTATTATTGTTTTGAGATTTGAAAAAGTTGAATTGTTTATTATATTTTGTATAAAATTTTTAAAAAGTTATAATGATAAGATGAGATGAGATGAGATGAGATGAGATAAAATATTTTCTGAATCTAAACGATACCTAAAATATGAGGTTAAAATATAACACTACTTACCATTCTTTTTATAAGAGAACGGCTAAAGACGTGACTCGGTGAGTTACCAATTTTTATTTCATCCAATATTAGTCTGACATCTGTATTTCTTAGAAAGTTTACAAACCCCGTGTAGTCTCACTTCCCTCTCCTCCTACCTAGTCGATCTCTCTCCCCCCCTCTCTCTCTCCCTCCCTCTCTCTCTCTCTCTCCACTAAACCATAGATTCTCTCTCTCTCTCTCTCTCTCTCTCTCTCCTCAAGTCGAATACCACCATAGATCTCCCTCCCTAAAACCAAACGATAGAGCTCTTGATCTCCCTCAGTCAATCTCCTCGAAACCAAACGATAGGTCTCATGTACAAAGTAGGATCTAGCAATTAGGATTTCGTCGAAGGCGAAATAGGGTTTATTGAAGGCTCAATTAGGGAGAAAGGGAGGGGCTTTTGTCAGGGGAGCTGGGGGAGAGAAGGGAGAAGAGAGGGAGTAGGGAGGAGAAGAAAGGCCAAAAAGGGTTATGTGGGGGAGTTGAGAGGGTGGGCAAGAAAAGGGGAGAGAGATTCAATAAAACGCACACACGATTTGCAGTTGTAAATTGCCAACATGTCAAAAGATAATTCGAAAGTATAAAACTTAAAAATGGAAGCGCCGGTTTGAAGATAAACTCTTTTTCTAATTCTCGTTTCATCATATATAACATGGTATTAAATAATTAAAAGTTATTTGATAATTTGATTACATATCAAACAATGTTGGAAGAGGGGGAGTCCTGAAACCCTAGCAAACCTCTCGCTCTCTCCCTTTTCTCATTACAGCAGCCCCCTCAAAAAACCCAGACCATTGGAGGGGACATGGAGCTTTAGCTCATCCCTCCGTCCTCCCTCTTCTCTCTAGTTTTTTCTTTTATTTTTTCTGATTTTGTGTATTTTTCTTTTAAAAAAGGGCGAAATGCCGATTTGTTGTTCTCTGGAGCCCCGCGTCCACCACGCGCCCCATCGCAAGACTCCCAAGGTGCCGAACCTTCAGACAAGCGAAAAAATCTCGTTGAACGAAGCTACGCGTGAGCCACATGCGCGGTCCAAAATGTGGCGCGTGACATCCATGCTCCACCGCAAGGGGAGCTCTACCACAGCCACGCGTGGCATTTTTGGGACTAAGACCATTGGTTTCTTTAGACTCGATTGTCCGTAGTACTTCCAGGGTGGTGCGTGTCTCTCATGCGCCACCACAGTCCCTGTGTTTGTTTTTTTTATTTCCTCTGAGGTTAAAAATGTAGATCTACAGCTTTTCAAGCTATACTTCGCTATTTTCTCATGTATCATTTATGTTTTCTGTTATTTCCTTTGTTTTAGGTTATTAATAAAAAAAGAAATATCTTGGACATTTTGTCCATAGAGTGAAAGTAGAGGAGGAGGGTGGGGTTTGAAATATCTACTTTAGGCAGAGTGTGGTCTTTCAAACGGTTTGTCTGTAGAGAGTTCTAGAAGTTAAGACCATACCAGTCACAAAAAAATTTATGTACTGTTAGAGTATCAACCGTGAGTAGTTGGTTTGTAATTTGAGTTTTTCTCTGTATGTATCAGTCATAGTTATAACTTCGCTTTCATGAAATCTATTTCCCATAAAAACATATTAAAAAAAAAAAACAATGTTGGAAGGTAAAAAATCTCGTTAAGTTTACTCTATCTATAGCCTAACTTAAGGATATGAGATTTCCCAAGTTAAATATGTCCAGTTAATGTTTGCTTTTCGGGATCACTCAACTATAAAAAAGGCAATCAACTCCTCTATATAAACTACCCATTTAATTAGATTTCAAGAATAACAAAAGAAATTATAAGTATAGACTAATTTATACAAGAGGAAGACTGTAGAGGAACCCTTTTGTCCAATCTGTCTCCAAACAGAAGAAACTCTAGGGCATGTTTTGTGGGCTTGTTCATCTGCACAGGATGCATGGATGGTTGGAAGCAAGAAAATGCAGAAAGCTGCAATCACTCATGATGACTTTGGGGATATCTTTATGCATATGCTACAAAGAATAGGTAAAGAGGAAATCTGTGTGTTTGCAGAAATGGCCAGAATGATGTGGACAAGAAGAAATAAGATGTTGTTTGAAGACTATTTTGTAGCCCCTTCCATTCTGATGCAGAAAGCAAAACAGGCGTGCACTGAGTTTCAACTAATGCAAAACAAACAGAGCACCTTGCGAAGTAATGGAAATTTGGATCAGATACATGATGATCTATGGCTGCCTCTTGAGATATATTGGATCAAGATAAATTGGGATATTGCAATAAGGGAAATAAGCCAAAGAATTGGAGTTGGGATTGTTGTTAGAGATTCTGAGGGAGATCTACTGGTTTCATGTATGCAACCACTAAGTTTTTGCACACAAGCTACTATGGCAGAGGCAAGAGGTTTAATATCGGCTGTGAAGCTTTGAAAAGAACTCGATTTACAGAAAGTTGTATTTGAAGGAGATTCACTTCAAGTTGTTAATGCAGTAAGGCATAATCAACAAGAGCATGGTTTACTATAATGTCTAGTGCAAGATGTTCACTCCACATTGACAGATATAAGATGGGAGATTAGACATGTAAGAAGGAAGGCCAACCAAGTTGCTCATCAGCTAGCTCAGCAAGCAATCCACCAAAGTTATGAGGTTATAGATATTGAGTTTGTCAACCCTTGTATCCGTGAGTTAGTGATGGCTGATAAAAGTAGATCTGGTTTTTATCCAAGTTTAGTAGATGTAGAACAACCTTCTGTAAATGGTGAAGGTGTTGTAATGTTTGATCATGTCTTGAACAATGTAATAGTTGAATGCCACAGTGATAGCTTTTGAATGAAGGTTGAGGTTTTTCAAAAAAACAAAAAAAAAGTATAGACTAAAATGACAATAAAAACTTGATAATTAGTAATTGATATATAAATGTAAAATTAAACTTATAAATTGATATGGTTAAATATTATACATTAGATTTTAAAACTTTTTTTTATTATAAAGAAAGTCTTATATCGTGCATTGAATCACGTTAATTTATAAATTTATTTTTATAAAATTAAGTAATTCTATGTAAGAAGGGGCAATGAGAAACAGAAGAGTTTTAGGTAATTCAATGAAATGGAAAGAAAAGAAGCTTAGAAAGGGAGTCAGAATAAAATCATCCCATTCATAGACTCACATGATGGACACGTTATATAGAAGGGAAAGTTAACACAATGATCATATAATGACGATAAATAAGCTGGAATTCAGCGCCGAGAGGGCCACAGGTGGGCAGAGGCAATGGGGACAGCTAGCGCTATATGGCAAATAAAATAAGGGGTCCACCTTGCATCTGCTGCATGTGTGCAGTCGTTGGCTGGCGCACCACTGAGGGTCGCCGCGTGGTGTGTGTGTGTCCTATTTTTAGCCACATGGATTGTCACCGTCCCACATACTTCAATTCACCATCATCTTGTCTATGACCATCATGCATCTCCTTTTCTTTGTGTACTACTACTATTTGAAAACAAAATTAATTTTTTTAATATAAATGATATTTATAATCTTAGACTGTATAACATATGGTAATTAAAAGATTATTGGAGATGAATACAATCTTTTCTGTCTACATTACAATTTAAAATCGAACATATCTTTAGAAAAGATAATGTAGGGATTGATTTTTTAGCTCGTTACGCTTCGGATCAGAAATCAGGCACATGAATGACGTTCCAAGAGGTTCCGTACAAGCTAAAGGGATTCTAAAACTTGACTCTTCATGCCTCCAGACGCTAGACACTGTCTCAGGTTTGATGTTTTGGTTTTTAATTCGTTTGAATATTGTTGGTGTCCTTTGGTTTTGGTTTTTTTTTTCTTATCTTGTAACCCTCAATTGTTATGTTGTTATTATGGTTTTTCTTCGTCATAAGTGAGATTTTATTGATAAAATTTGGGAGGGATCACTTCTGGACTCTTTTAAAAAAAAAAAAAAAAGTCTTAAACTATGTAAATTTTATGTATTTTTTGTAAAACAAATTAATAAATATGAGATCTACATAAAAATTTATTATTTTTAATGATAGATCTTTTTTTAAAACTAATGATAGTTATATAATATATAGGAAAACTATTTCAGACATAAAGAGATTACACAAATATATATATATATATATATATATATTTATATATATGAAGATTGAATTACTTATACTCTATGAGGTCGTGAATTAAACACAATTTGTCAAAAAGAAAAAGTATATATGACGTACCAAATGCTACTCCTTAGATCTACATCATAATCTTATCCTACTTGATCATACTGAAGGATAGGACGCATCTTGAATGGCTTTGATTGATAAGTCCACTTTTAAGTTGTAGCAAATCAATCGACGTGTTAGAAGATAGCAAAAGGCAAAACGAAAGCATGATTCTTTTAACTATAAGGAACATGATCAACGTGAGAGTGAGAGAGTGAGAGAGAGAGAGAGAGAGAGCAATTATTTTTAGTTAAAGGTCAAGTGGGCCTGTCACATGCAACACATGGTCGAGGGAATAATTCATATGTGAAATGGGAGCCCTCCAACAAGGTTAATTAAGAGTAAGAAATGGATTTAGATATGCAAAAATTAAATCAAAATAAGTTTATGCTCTCCTTAATTCTCACCAATATGTTTTATTAAAATGAATTACTATATTTACAAATAAATCTTATAAAAGTAAATGTATAAGTGTGGCTCGATGTGAGATGTCAAATCTATTTTATACTAAAATTAATTTTACAATATATATGATATATCACGTTAAAATCAATTAAATATTTTCTATTTAAACAAAGTTTTTGAAAATAAATTAATTTTATGTTCTTTTTAGATGAGTTCTCAAGTAATCTAAACTTTCAATTAATGTTCGACGGTTTGAAAATAAGAAGTTCAAGTTTCATCTAAGCAACTCAACTCGCCTTTAAAGAATATCAATTCCACTCCATAACTACTACCATTTTTTTTATATTTAATGGATGGATAATTAATATTTTAAAAAATATATTTCAAAAATAATATTATTCTATATAATCAAGAATTTTAGCTCTTAAGGCCGATCGTTTAAGAAGTGAGGTGAGATAAGCATTTCGTGAATAGTAATAAAATTATTTGAGTTAAGATGTTTTATTGAGTTTAAAAAAAAAAATTTGAATAAAAATATTATAAAATTACAATATTATTATAATATAATTTTTTGAAATTTTGAGAAAATTGTAATAATTAAGAATCAAATTGATTATTCTGTCAAAACTCAATTAGGAAATCGTTAGTTTTACCATATCAGCACCAAATACAGCTTAGCACGTCATTAAATATAAACCATATAAATGGTAATTAAGAATAGTTATGAAAGACTATACCCATTTAATTTTTTATATCAAACACGTTTTCAAACATTTAAAAATGAAATAAAAGTGCCAATGTTTATAATAAGATGATGAGAATTTCATTTCTAGTCACATATAATAGGAGTGTATAGGAACCGATTGAACCGGTCGTCACCGACAGGAACAGGCAAGAACTGGTCGGCCGGTATTAGGAATTTAGTAAAACCGACATCGGCCAGTTTCGTCCCAATTTGAACTAATATCAAACCGCCAAACCGGCCGATAGCAAATATATAAAATATATATATCTTGCTTAAAACAACATCGTTTAACTTAAGTGAGTTAAACGGTGGCACTTTATACCTAAGGTTTAGAAAAAAAAAACAAAAAACAAAACGGCGCCATTTAGTTTAATACACCAAACAACGTCGTTTGGATTTAGGGTTTATTACCCCTTCCCCTCCTCCTCCTCCTCCCGATTATCTCTTTCTCAATTTCTCTTTCAAACTCTCTCTCTCTCTCCTCTCTCTCAAGTCGGCAACTGCACATCATCTCTCCTATTTCATCCTGCCAGTGAGATCTGCATCTCATCGATATCATCTATGAAGCTCTCTCTCTCAACGAATATCTATGTTCGACTTTCGTGACTCCGAAATCCGAATGTCTATATCGGTATGATTTTGATTTTTTGAGTTTGTTTATTATGAAACTTTACAATATAACTCAATGAATATGTAGTATATTTTTGAAATTTTTCATATTTGTTGCTACTGTTACCAATCGGGGATCGTGATTGTGTTTTGGACTTTGGTCATTTTCTGGATTTGTAACTTTGTATGTGTTTGCATAACCGATTGGAAACCGGCGAACCGACCAAAATCACATTGAGATCGACGTCGCCTGTTTTCTCTTCCTTAATTGGCTAGTTTTGGTCGACACCACCTCCTTAAAAAACTAACATATAACATATTTTAATAATTTTTATGTTAATTATTTGACTAAAAATTCATCCTATATAAAGAATAAGGAAAATGTTGCATCCATCGATGATGCATCCTAACAAAAGCTACCGATTCTCATTTTATTTTATTTTTTCTATATTTTTTTACTTAATTATTAAGAAGTTATTCTTAAATGAATTTATGAATTTTCTATTTATTTATAAATTTTTAAAATGATTTAAAAAATACTTGAAAAAAATATATAATAAAAAAATGCGATTAGAATACTCGAAAGTCATTATCGTTAGCTCTATCGGTAGCTCTAACAGGACCAAAGAGTAACATCTCCCAACGAATTTGATGAGAAGGTGAAAAACAGGCGTGTAACACAGCCCTCCTCTCATTTGCTCGCAATCATTGTACTTGTATAGAGACGTGAGTAATCACATCTAAAAGATCTTTTATTGATAAATATCGTTTCTTTTTATTGAATGCCTACAGTCCACAAGAGTTGAAGTCTGTTTTGAGTTTCTCTCCTTTGGCCCAGCAACGATCACGTTTCACGTCTCACATTTTAGTAAATCAATCCTTCAAAGGATATTATTATTTTTTTTTTTTCTGTAAACAAAGGGTTTTTTTCAAAAATACTTATTTCCGTAATTTAAATTTAAATAAGAAAAACAATTGCTCAAATAAATAAAAGATTTGTAGAGAAAAACCTTGTAATTCTTGACGTAAGGGGGATTCGATTTCAATGGTTTGAGTAATTAAAATTCGCTTATACGTTAAAAATACTAGATTAGTTAAAATCAGATTTGAATGTCTTAATTTTTGTTATTACGTCATAAGGATACTGTTAATGCCTAAATTCGCATAACAGACCATAATGGAGGAAATAATTATTCTCATCTCACGATAGTGATTTGGGCATCGATACGATACTCTTTACGTTCATCCATGTAATAAATAATAAATAACCAAATATAAATAAATAAAGAGAGACGCAAAAATTTAACTAGTTCGGCATAAAAACCTATGTCCACAGGTTGTTTGGGTGCAAAATCCACTATGATTGGTGATTTTATAATCTCTCGTGACCTTACATATCGCCCAATACAATGTAAAAATTTAGGATTTCAGGAGGTTAAAGATGATACCTCCATTGAGAGAGATCTGATAGAGTCGCTATGTGTGGTGGAGTTTTATATGTAGAGAGTTTGTGGAGAGTCTCATTCATTTGTAGAGATCTCATCCTTTTGTAGAGATCTAATTTGCCTTGCGAGACCTTTTCCTTTTAGGAGCCTAAGCCAACTGCTTTTGGTTTATCTATTCTTTACTTTACCTCTTCTCTACCTTATCTCTTGGATTTATCTCTTCTCTACCTTATCTCTTGGATTTATCTCTTCTCTACCTTATCTCTTGGATTTATCTCTTCTCTTATTATTAGTGATAGGTTTACATGGGTTGGACCCAGTCAATTTTATTCCTAACAAATGCTTGCAATTCTTAAGGTCGACTTGTTCATCAAGAAGGCCTTAAGAATTTTCAAGTCAATCGTGATAGAGGTAACCTATAAAAATTGCAAAAAAAGCAATTTTGGGAATTGGTCCATAGTCCATCATTGTTATGCAATGCAATGGAAATCTCCATGAGCAGTCATCGAGAAGAATGTTTTGAAATTTGTAGTAAGGGTCTTCAAAGATGGGCTGGGAAGTTTTTTTCTAAGAACATTTGGGTGACTATTGAGTGTATTGATGATTGTATGTGACTATTTTTTGTTAGTAAAGTGCGTATATTTTCATACTCGATGATCATTTTTTGTTTTCGGTGGTATCAGTGGATTTGGCCCCGTGCTGCAATTTTCTATTAGTGTTTTTTTGTAAGAGTTTGTTTGTAGTAATCTGCGCTTAAGTGATAAGTGTGCCCATCGACCCCCTGGATCTTAGGTGGTTGCCGAACCCATCGACTCTTTTCCGAAGGACACCTGTGTAAGGCGGTTGTAGAACTTAGAGGCTCATCCCCAAAGGTAACCCATTGTCGGCGATTGTAGTGAGTGGAGACACTCGGATGAGAGTGTAGCGGGAGGATGCCTCGACCTCGGAGTACCTCCAAAAATTTCATGTCGAAGACTCCGAACTCCAACTTAAATAACAAAAAACAAAAATTCTGCTGCCATTTTTATTACTTCTTCGAATAAAGAAAGATAAGTTTGAATTATTTTTAGTGTATTTTTTGTGTTTATCTCAATACGTCTATCTTTGTCTCTGTTTGTCAATCTGCCTTTCTTCTGTCTCTCTTTTACTTTTTAATGTTTACATTTGGGTTCAATTTTTGCCACGAGGTGCTTGACAACGTGCTCGCATGGTGCAAAGCATGCACGATGCGCTACTATGGCGAAGATTGGGGGTGAGGAACGCCGTTTTGGTTGGGAACCATTCTGTCGATGGCAGAAGGTACGGGTGGGCTAGGTGGTGGCCAATGGCCGAACCTTCGCAGTCCACAAGAATGTGCATCCTCTGTCTAGAGCGTTGTCCTCGACGTGGTTGACTTCCGGCATCGAGGAACCACCCCACCTGCGACAGAAATCACCGGCAATGTGGTTAGTGGTTGGTGGTGTCCTGGCCAGCTCATGGATGTCAGTGTGGGGGTCTCCAGCTGCTCGTCGATCTTTGCTCGCACTGTGCAAGGCGTGCACAACGCACTGCTACGGTGAGCAGCCGGTGGAAGGCTCTGTTGTCATTGTATCTTTGCCATGCCGGGTTGGCGGCACTATGGGGGTGGTGGTTGCATGTCCTACCTGTTGAAGGAACTGGGTGCACGATGTGCATCCCTTACGTGCACTGCGCATGGCACATGCACAGTGCATGCTGCACGGGCGGTATGCTTCCTGTGTTCTTCCTCTATTGTTTTTTTGTTTTACCATTCACTACAATATTAAGAGAATAAATAATAGGAAATAGCAAAGTTGAAGCGATCTTATCTAGTTTTTCGAAGACGATCTCATGAGTCGAAGAATATCCTTCTCCCAATTTCGATGCAGAAGATTTCGTCGATCCTACAGACAACGCTAATTGTTAGTGCTTAAATTCACATAACAGACCGGAATGGAGGGCGGAATTATTTTTGGCCCACAATGGTGATTTGGGCATCGATATGATTCTCTTCGTGTTCATCCATGAAATAAATAACAAATAACTAAATAAAAATAAATAAAAAGAGATACAGAGATTTACGTTGTTTGGCATAAAAGCCTACGTCCACAGGTTGTTTGGGTGCAAAATCAACTATGATTGATAGTTTTACAATCTCTCATAACCTCACATATAACTCAATATAATGGAGAAATTTAGGATTTCAGAAGGTTCAAAACGATACCTCCCTTGAGAGAGATCTGGTGGAGTCGCTATATGTGGTGAAATTTTGTATGTAGAGAGCTTGTGGAGAGTCTCCTTCATTTGTAAAGATATCCTCATTTTATAGAGATTTATTTTATTTCTTAGAGTAATAGAGTCCAACTTGTATTGCGAAGTCTTTTCCTTTCAGGAATCTGAGCCAACTATTTTTTATTTATCCATTCATTGCCTTATTTTTTTTATGTCTTATCTATTTCATGCATTATCTTTTGGATTTATCTTTTTTCTTATTATTAGTTATATATAAGTTTCCATGGGTTCGACTCCGTCAATTTTATCCCTAACATATACTTGCAACAAAAACTTTATTGAAGATGCCTTTCTTTTTCCCTTTGTTCAAAAGAAGGCAAAAGAATGTTGAAAATTAGAGCGCAAAAAGAAGATGCCCAGTTTGGAGCACAATTTCTACCTTGTACAGGTCTCCTCCATAATTGTCTGTGTCTCTTAGTTATCACGCGTTGATTTCTTTGTTCCTTTGCATAATTTCCAACACGTGGACCTCAATTTTCATCCATTTCTTTTGTTAATCCTCTCTGTCTGTTTATTTACTTTTTGTGCTCAGCTCCCTTTCAACTATCGGGCCAATTTTCTGCTTCTAAAAGAAAAATATGTTTGATTAAAAAAGATTATAGAAAATTACTTTACAAATGAATATGGTTGAATGTGACACATCATAATTTTAATTTTTTATATCTTAATTTGCTGCAATTCATTTAAAGCTAGTTCCAATAAGATATATATATATATATATATATATATATATATATATATAAATGAAGCTTATTCCAGTGCATTTTAAAAATTATCATGTATCTCTTTAAAGTTTTTCAAGTTATTCTTTTATCGATTTAGCTTTCAGTGTTGAGTTTTAAGGAATATATATGATGGGTTTAAAATTGATTTTCGACAGTACGAAAAAGACATTTATGGTAGAATTGTAACTATAGAATACGACCTTAATCGAAATGCATAGATTTATCTCATACACTAGGAGGATGATGAGAAAAAATACATTTTACATCCTAGAGTAGCTATAATTGGAGATACCATTGTTTCAAGTATGGAAGTTCCTATAAAAATAGAAATGCCTCTTACCTTTGAGTGCAGTTTGAACTTTTAATTTACGTAATTGAAAGTAACCAATTAGGTTTACAACGAAACCTTGAAATCGATCATTGATTCAATTTGAGTACCTTTACAGGATAAACCTCAATTGAAAACTATAGACCTTAATAGAAAACTGAAGAGGAGCAACAACAAGTAATTGAGTTCAATAGTTCGTCATACATATATATATATATATATATATATATGTTAAGGACATGTTTCACACCACCAACCGCACGAACAACCTACAACAAATAAGATGGTGGCAATGGGTGCCTAGGAGTGCTCCGATGCTTAAGTTAGAGAAATGTTCACAGTATATGTATATGAATAAATGAATGAATCTCAATATGTTACCTACAGGTATTATTTATAGGAGTATGAAGATGTTGATAACGACTAACTCCATAGTTCATCTTAGATAACTCTCGAATAAATCGGTAGGATAACTCTCCTGATCCATCGGAGATGTTATCTATTCTTTATGTTATTCACCACATGGTTAAAGATCCAATCTCTAGGCTTGCAGTGCTGATCTGACTCTTGAGGTCTCAAACTTAGGACTTCCAACGCATTAGCTTATTTGCCCCAATGCCCTAAATATCCATTCCAGTTATCCCGCTAATTTCTTTCGTGCCATGAATGGAAGGCGCAAACCTTGTGTTAGGGAACAAACAGGGAGAGCAACCCTCCCTGAGAAGCCTTCCTTGTCGACAGTGCCCTCCGCTGAAAGAGTGAGAACCACAGTGTCGGGATACAATACGAAGTCCTCAACATTTCCAAGTCTCGGGCGACGAGTGTGGAGCGCCATTTGAACCCTTCAAAGAAAGGTAAAGTTTGACCATCAGAGAATTTGGGAACAGAATGGGGAGAAATCCCCAATGGGGTTTGGGCGAAGGCATGGTTTGGAACACAGGAAGAGTCACGTTGAGCTATTGTTGAAGAAATGAGAAGAGACGAGATCAAGATGAGGGAAGGTAGCGAGTGTTTGAAAAATGAACAGAAAGCAAGAGGAAATGATGCAAGACAATGAAAGAAGAAGAATGAGAAAGACGGGAAAGAAAGGTAGTGATGAGGAATTCTTGGGAAGATGATATGGTTACAGCGCCGTCATTTGTTATTTGAATAAAAGAAAAACAATAATTTAAAGTGTGGGAACAGTTACGGATGACGTGAGCCACGTTTTTAACATAACGAAAAGATGAATTTTCGTTAGCCCACAACTTACTTAGTGTAAAAACTAGCGGGGTAGTGTAGGCACAAATTGATGAATTTCTCACATGCCGGTACGAAAATAATTAGCAGAATAACTAGAAGGGATATTTAGGGCTTCGGGGCAAATAAGCCCATGCGTTGGAAGGCCCAGGTTTGAGACCTCAGGAGTCGGATCAGTATTGCAAGCCTAGAGATTAGATCTTTAACCACGTGGTGAATAGTATAAAGAATAGATAACATCTATGATGGATCAGGAGAGCTATCTAACCCATTTATTCAAGAATTATCTAAGATAAACTCTGGAGTTAGTCGTTATCAACATCTCCATGCTCCTATAAATAATATATGGAGGTAACACATTAAGATTCATTCATTCATCCATATACATATACTGAGAACATTTATCTAACTTAAGCAACGGAGTACTTACAGGCACCCAGTGCCGCAATCTTATTTGTATATTTATATGATTTTTCATCCGTCTTCCAAGCTGGAACCCGGACCGGGTTAGTCCGGATCAGAGTCAAGCCTAAACCCCGGATTCTGAGTTCCAGGTTGAAATTGTTTTTTTTTTTATAATCTGCCTTGAGAACAAGTTTGTAAGGAAAAGGAATTGGAACCTGCAAACGTATAATTTTTTGTCCTCGTTAGAAATCATAAGATGCTGGTAGTTTTATCCTTCCGTGAATATCTAGAGGATTTTTTTTGGAATTGTAATCATCTTCAAAATGAAATAAACTTGACTCAAGTATTATCTGAATGTGGGTTGAACTGTTCATGTGGTCTTTGAAAGATTCCTTCGTTTTTTTTTTTCTTTGATGATTGCTTGTGTGATCTCAAAGTTTTATTTTTCATGAACTCTGGTAAGTTAAAGCTTTCATAAAAGCATTCTGTTTTTTATTTTTGAGAGCAACTTCAGGCAAGTCAGGTGATTAGCTTCAATTTACACCAAGAAATCACAAGTTGCCACGTAGGAGAAGCAGCAAATTACAACATAGACTCATATACAGGTGAGTTTTTTTTTACGGTTCTGATCTTTCCCCTCTTCCTCTCCCTCCCTCCCTCCCCAGCCTCCCCGCACCCTGTGACCTGTTGTAACTGGTAGTTGGGGCTTTTCTGGTTGTTCTTTACCTTCCTCAAAGAAGGGTAGCTGGATGGTCACATTGACCCTTCAATTCCTTGAATTAACCAGCAATGACGTCCAGTCTTCCATGTTTTTAAATTCACACTTCTCTCTCTTTCTCTCACTCTCTCTCTCTCTCTCTCTCTCACACACACACACACACACAAATGGCACCAAAAAATGATGGATTAGCTAATTCAATTTGAAATCCATGGCACAAAGAGGTGGACGACCGTTGCTCTCAAAGCAGGTTATAACATGTCTTCAAGATAAAACACAATTTTATCTCCACAAAAAGGAGATAAAAGGAAGTACTAATAATGAGAAAGAAAGAAAAGCTTTGAACCCAGTACGCCCTCTATATTTTTCTTTGCTTTATTTGATCATCCGCCTAATCCACAGAAGCAAATACGACTCTCCCATGTATTGAAACAAAATAAAAAAGCATGAGAAATATATATATCGATGAATATGATAAATGAAGATGTTAATAGGTCTTCGAATCAGTGAAGAAGGGCTTCAAATCAGAAAGAAAATGGCTTTGGGAAAGATGAAAATGGCTTCAGCGGAGAAGAAGGGCTTCGGGGAGAGAAGAAGGCTTCTGGGAAGAAGAGAAAAGAAAGAAGGAGAAGGGGAAGGGAGAATGGAGAAGTGAGGAGTTTAATTGGATGCATATCCACAGTAACTATCATAAGTTTACTACGTGTTGGGTTTTCAATGTTGGGTGTAAAACAAAAATACACACCCGACATATTTTAAGGTTTTTCCTTTATTTTTTTCTCCAAGCTAGGTTCTTGTATGAACAATGATCTTTTGTTTAAATGACAATTCTTGGCTTTGTTTCACTGAAGAGAATATGGTTGCACCCTCCCAACCTACAATAATTGACCAATAAAAAAAAAATCAAAACATTCAAAGTGAAGAAAAAAAAAACCGTGTATTAAGTGTACCAGATTTTTGCAACCCGGGTTCCGGTCAGATGAATAGTTATATATATCTCTTCCTAATACTTAAAAGTATGTATAAGATCAACAGTAGTGAATAGTACTTCCGTCCAGCACCCTTTTTTTTTTCTCATTACTTTTTCTCATTGCCTTCTGAAATTCAGTTACAATTTTACTCTTTTTCTTCGTTCAGTTAGCATGATTTACACACTTAAAATATCTAATCTTTACATACAACCGATGCATGTAAAATATCTGATCTTTACATACAACATATGAAATATCTGATCTACACACTCAAAATTCAGATTTACAGAACAATTCTCAAACTCAACTCGAGGAAGAAAAAAATTTCCCGTGCTCTTGAGATTTCTTCTCGCCGTTGGTACGCAGTTCTCTTCTAATTTCACCTCTAACTTCTGCATCTTTTTTTTTTTTTTTTTTTTTTTTTTTTTTTTTTTTTTTTTTTTTTTTTTTTTTTTTCTGTTTCTCCGTGTGCGACGGAGAGGCAAACGGAACCTCGTGGTGGCTGGGTTTCCTAGAGGTTGTTGTCGGTGTCAACTGGTGGAGGTGTGGTGGCTTGGGTGGCTACCTACGGCCGCATATTCGGTGAAACAAATGGGTGAAACCCATTTCCGTTCGGTTTCCGTGGGGGAGACGGAGGGCTGCGCGTGGGGGACTTCGAATGTGGGTGCGATGGTCGCCGCCTTGAGGGGGACTCCTCGGTGGTGGTCATGAGGTTCGGTGGCCGCGTACGGCGGCGTAACATGACACAAATGGGTGAAACCCATTTCGGTTCGGTGTTCGTAGGGGAGATGGAGGGTTGTGCGTGGGGGACTTCGAAGGTGGGTGGGATGGTCGCCGCCTTGAGGGAGACTCCTCGGTGGTGGTCGTGACCTTCGGTGGCCGCATACGGCGGCGCAAAATCACATAAATGGGAGAAACCCATTTCGGTTCTCTTTCCACGAAGGAGAGCCATGGCTGCGCGTGGGGAACATTGGTGGTGCCAGGGATGCTCGTCGGCGTGAGGGGAACACGCCGGTGGTGGCGGTGATCATGGCCAGGGCTCGGCGACGCCGAGCTGCGCTGGAGGAGAACCAGCCGTGCTCCCGAATCGCCTAGGAGAGAGAAAGTTTAGGAAGAAAATTTTTTTCCTACAAAATCACTTAAAAAAATATTTATATGTTCCATTATTCTACAATTTCCCATCTGAAAATATTAAATAATAGTAAATTTTTTTTTTCTTTACAACTTTACTTTTGTCCTTACTAGAATATTACATTGTTGAATTTTTTACATAGGTTGAGCTCCGTGAAGTTGAAAGTGGAAACAAGATATCCCAACAACTAGCTACTTATAAAAGTATCAAAAGTATGGATCCTTTAACTTTTTAGTTTCATACTGTGAATTAATAACTGAAATAATTTATTTTGCTTCTCTGATTTTAGAATTTTTTAAGTCAATTATTTAATGTCATTTATTCAATAATTATTCTACATGGACTTTGAGCTGGTTTAAATTATAATTTCGAATTAGTTTAAAAATAATACTACGTTTTAAGAAGATTTTTCCTGAAATCTTCCACTGTAGATCATCTAGAATCTTTTGCAAATGTAGCAACTTTTATATAAAAGAGAATCTACTACATTTATCTTCCCAAAAAAAAAAAGGATCTCTTCTTATATTTACATCCAAACATATGCTAAAATAAATCATATAAAAATAATACTATATTTTATTTAATGAAATAAAATTGTTCAAAACATTCACTAATAATATTTTATTCAATTACTTCCACCTGTCTTAATTGACTTTAAACTATAAGTTTGCTTCTTTTATAAAAAATTTGAATAATTTTATTTGAGGGTCTTTACACTATATATTATTTACGTGACATAATTTAATTTAAAAAATAAATTTTTAAAATTTAAATCTTATGAATCAAATTATATGACATATATATCATCAATTAATAATACAAAAAATTATTTATAAGTTTAATTTTTTTTTTTTTAATAACTGCCCAATGAAAATCATGTAATCAAGAGATCATCAAAAGACTTTCCTTGATAGCTGTAATCCGATCAGCATACACATTCATTAGTCATGAATTAATATGATACAAATTCGGGTTATGATATCTTGTATCAAGATGTACGTACATGTGCTTTTATCAATTTTAAAATATAACAAATATATATTGACATGTGAAATACAGTAGATCATAGATGGCCAGGTAAAAAATAGCGACTATATACTTAACAATATATTGATTAGTACTCAAGATTCAAGCAATGTGTTTGCGCTTTTTGTTTTTATTTTTAATGAGCAAGATAATCACTTTAAAAGTACTCCATAACATGACATGACATGACATCGAGAGGTTAAATATTATTTTTTACTGACATGACATCGAGGGGTTAAATATTATTTTTTACAAGCTGTTGATATAGAATCGTTCCATATGAGCTATGTTAATAAATAATATTAGTGTTTTAATCTTTTTAAGTTATAATAAATCTCACAAGTGGTATGTTAACGTATATATCGACTTGTATATAAGAAAGATTTTTGTTATATATAGTCATATTTTTTTGTATATTCTATTAATATTATTCTCCAAAATAGTTATTTTATATTAAAAATTATGACGCAGTCAATCACATTAGTGAAATGTACAAATAATACATAAAAGTGACTACATATAAAATTTTTATATAGGAAAACTTTAAATAAAAGATAAATAATATTTACAAGTGATTGTACAAATGATAACCAAAATGATATTTACAAGAGGATACAAATTCGTGTACTTTTTTAAAAAAAAATTAGATAAATCTCAACTCACTTGAAGATTTTAATTTTTTTAATGATATTATTAAAAATTCTATTAATTTTTAATCATATTATACATAATCAATTATTAAAATGTTGAAATTTTTAAAAATTTAAAATTCAATTAAAGAATTTGATAAAATAGAGTACATATTCAATAAAAATAATATTATGCATAAACTTGTATTTTAAAAGATGCTTCAAAAATAAAATGAAATAAAAATTTTATGAATATTAATAATAAAGTTTGTAAAAAATAGAGATGCAGTTTCCGATTAAGTAATTATTAAATTTTAAGAAATGAAACATAACAGTTGAATAAAAATTATTATAAAATTAAAATATTTTTAAATTATAATTTTTTAATCATACCTCTTCTACCATTGTTTTATTACTAAGCAATTTTTTTCCCTTTTGCTATTTATATTTGAATTAAAAACCTCAAAATTTATTTTTATTGCAAAATATAGAATAAAATTAATTCAATCAATCAATACAATCATATAATTTAATCAAAAAAAAATTAATTTTATGAAGCTCTAGGTTGCACAGCAATCGAATTAATGGAACATACAGGAGAGGTAACCAACTTATTCATATTCCAATTTGCATCTTAAAAACATTTAATCTTAGATATTCAAATAGGAAGTTATTAAAAATATCTTTTACATTATATTTATTTACCATACAGGAACATTTACCGTATATTCAAAATATTACAAAATTATGTTCAACCAAAAAATGGATCATACAATTGGGTGCAAATTTAGATCAACTCCAAAAATAACGTCACAAAAACTTCAATGTTCTCTCCATAAATGCTGTGAATGAGGAG
The DNA here is from genome assembly GCF_001411555.2 of Juglans regia. Classification (NCBI taxonomy): domain Eukaryota; kingdom Viridiplantae; phylum Streptophyta; class Magnoliopsida; order Fagales; family Juglandaceae; genus Juglans; species Juglans regia. The sequence continues at coordinate 2,754,032 of NC_049904.1, forward strand.
AACACACCACTTTGAATCGATAACCTGCAAACTTTACTTTCAGTAACAAAAAAAACACTTATGTAATATTTAGTCGTTTCAGACTTTACTTTCAGTAACGAAAGAAACAATTATGTAATATTTAGTCGTTTTAGACTCTACTTTCAGTAACGAAAAAAATAATTATGTAATATTTACTTTCCAGACTTGTTTAAACGTATAGTTTGTTTAAATCTATTATCAGAGACCTTAAACAATTATAGTTTGCTTAAACAATTAGTTATATTATTTTCATAGACCTTATCATTAAATTCTCTTCTTTTACACTAGATATTTATATTTTAGAATAATCTAATACAGGGCAAACGTGCATCGCACGTGAATTCACTGCTAGTATATATATATATGTCAATGTTTTATTTTTTTGGTATGGGGCTGCTTTTTTTTTTTTTTTTTCCCTAGTGTGGATGCTTCAATGAGAAGGGATTTTTGCGTCATTGTTATTTTTTATCGTTAAAAAATAGTGATAAATGAAAACTAGAGATGAAAAATAAAATATATATCTTCATATTATTATTATTCTATTTTAGCGGAACAAAAAGACAACAATCATTTGAATAATCTAAACTTAATAAAAAAACATGAATTTTTCTGCAACCCACTACGTAATAGCTGTCGATTAACATCCGAATTCTAAGATGAGTGGCACTAGAGCTGCCGCTTTCCGCTATCGCTGTAAGCTATTGTTAATGGTTTGAGATTTTTATTTTTTTATATTTTTTTATATATATATTTTAATATATTTAAATATTTTTAAAAAAATAAAAATATTATAATATTATTAAAAAATACTTAATTATTAAGTAAAAATAATAATAATAAAAAAGTTAAAAAATTACAACAGTAAAAACCATTAGTAGAAACTAGGGCTCGTTTGTTGAGATGAGATTAAAATTAAAAAGTTAAATAAAATATTGTTAAAATATATTTTTTAATATTATTTTTATTTTGAGATTTGAAAAAAGTTAAATTATTTATTTTATTTTATATTAAAAATTAAAAAAATTATAATAATGAGATGCGTTAAGATATTTTTTAAAAACAAAAGAGCCTTACAGTAGTATTATTGTTCTAAAATGGACCAATAGTAGTTGTGTGGCCTCTTTTCTAGAAATGGGTCACATGCATAGTTAGGCACAACGAAAACAATAAAAATGCACATTGAGGCCAGCCCGCAGGCGCAGAGAATGCCGCCATGTGCTCTGCCTCTCTAATTTTAGAATTGTTTATCAAAAGGCCTACTTTTTTTTTTTCTAATCATCAAAAGGCCTACTTTACTTTGCAAAGGGAACGTCGTTTCCGAGAACCTTGCGGTTCCGGTCACCAGCCGTATCGGCCCGGCGACGTTCATCACGACCGGTTATCGCAAACAACCCGCCTTCTTTCATTGTTTATATGGTTACTATCTATTTGAAGAGCAACAACATCAACTTCAATATTGCCTGCAGGTTTGGTTTGCTATTCAAATTCACTGCATGCGTTGGAACTGTGACTGAACTATTAATAAGGTCAGAACTGAAATGGCATAATGGGATCAACCCAGTTTATATATATCAATTAATAGTAAAAATATGTACAGAAACCCAGAAAAAACAAAAACCACATGATGCAGTGACTAGCTAGTTTTGTTTCCAGGGAAAGCATTGGAGCTTAGAGCAGGACTCCGTCCGTGTACTTGTGCATTCACCTTTGTCTCCATCACAACACTTGCAAACAATTCCTAGCGTCGAGAAAATCTTTGAGTATCGGCCTGTGATGATCGATTACATATATACAAGTTTAATCCCAACTAATTATATATAATCGGCAAAAATCAGTAAAAAGATCGAATTGAGAAATTCTTACTTTGTTGAGGTATTGAGGAAATAGGCCTTGCTTCTGCAACTCCTCCTGGTTGCAGCTGGGACGTTGAAACAATCAGTATAAGCAGCAGCAGAAGCAGCAGCTGCTTAGGTGGCGTTCCCATATATCGTTTTGAAGAGAGGAGCTAAACCAATTATAGAGGCTCACAAAAGACTAGGCAATTTTGTGATAAATAAGGCCACCAGGATCATAAAGGCTGGCAATGGGAGTTTCTTTGAAGCATCCTATTACATTATTGGAAGACGATGGTGACGGATTAGTTTAATTGGAAAAACTGGAAATGATAATAATAATCTAGAAGACTGGCTTTTTCCTGTTTTTGTTTTTAGTTCCATATATCTAGAAGTACTGGTAGATTAGGAAGAGACGGACTCGTAGGCGGTGCGGGCTCTTCTGGGGGAGGTTATATCTATCTGTCGGAAGCTTCCTAGCTACATCTATCTCGAAGACTCAAAGTCCTTGGTTGATCAAGATTAATGTGGGTAAAATTTTACGGCTGGTTTAAATACTGAGTTGAAATAGTTTCTCTTAATAGTGATACGTTTGAGTTAAAGATGATACAAGATAAAAATGGTTTGAATTAAAATATTTTATTAGAATTTTAAAAAATAAGAAAGAAAAAATCAGATAAAAATATTATTAAATTAAAATATTTTTAGAATATAATTTTTTAATATAATTTTTATTTTGAAATTTTAAAAAAAATAAATTATTTTTTGTATTTTGTTTGAAATTTTAGAAAAATTATAATAATTATGTAATGATTAGATAAAAAATTTAAAAATTTAAAATTGAAAAGTATTTGTGTTTAGAGCTTTGCAACTCCTCATCTCACAAACCGCACTTCTTTTTTAAGAAAAATTTTTTGGTTTTATTCCTCTTAAACTAATTAAGTTCTTTTACTTATCATTTATATACCACACATTTGGTAAAGAAAAAAAATTAAAAAAATTATATATAGTGTGTAGTGTAGGAATGATGAGTAGAATTTTTTTTATATTTATAGTGTTGAGAGATGAGATGGAAGCATCTGATCTCTATGCAAACCAAGCTTAATACATCGTGTTTGGAAAATAAATGCTAATGTGAAAAAATAAATTAATTTTTTCATCAGTCTTCTAATTCTGTTCATTTACTTTTAAACAAGATTGTCTAATGAAATTTTAACAAGATGTAAGCCAAACTCGACCTTTTGGGACTATCCCAACAGTCCAACGTGTCCTATTAAATTTCTTAATGAAAACTCACAAGTCATTATTTTTTAAGAGTAATGTTATATGTAGTCGTAGAGTGTGTAAACGTTGTGTAATAGTCGTGGAGTCTATTATTAAAAAATTAATTTTTTTTATGTAGATCTGGTATTTATTTACTTTTTTGAAAATGATTACACGACGCTTGCACACTCATGATTGTAACTATCATTTCTCATTTTTTAATTGAGAAGGTAGAATATAAAAAACTTATTTTGATCACTTCCAAAAAAGTATTTTTTAAATTAAACTTTATAAGAAGCTGCATGAACGTCGTTATACCGAAAAACTAATGCAGACATGCGACACTTGAGGTGGTTTAATTCATTTGTTATATTATGAATTGGAGTAGTTCACACTTGACATATATATGCATGGAAATGGTCCTAATGTATTGAAGAAAATTTCCTTTTAGGAGCTCACGGCCTCATATTTTTCCAGGAGTATTTAAAGGTCATGTACGTCTCATTCTGTCGTATTGGTCAAGTAATATTAATGCTCTTTTTCTTTCCCGAAGCTTTTAGATTTCAAAAACAGCCTTAATTGCTTCGTTGAATTATTCACGTACTCCAAAATTTCCTAAGTCCTAAGGCTAGTGGGAACTCCACTCAAAATTGAGTTTTGGGCTAGTTTGGGTAGTAGGGTTGAGAATATTTTATTATTATTTATTATTTTATTGTAATTTTTTTTTATTATTAAATATTCTATCATTATTATTTTACTACTATTCATATAATATCTGAGATCACCACACTACCCAAACGTAACCTAAGGGCAAGTTTGGAGATAAAACTAAGTATTTTTAGGTATTATCATATATTCTATATTTCTTTTTCAAACATCACTTAAATATAAAATATTTTTTAATTTTAAATTTTTATATTTGTCATCTATTCATTACAAATTTTCTAAACTTCTAAATAAAATATAAAAAACAATTCAATTTTTTTAAAATTCAAAACATAAATAATATTAAAAAAATTATGTTCAAACAATTTTTAAATTTATAATATTTTTATTCATTTTTTTCTCTCTTTTTTAATAGAACTCAATAAAACATTTCAATTCAAACTATTTAATTATTATTTATAAATAATTTTACTATTATTTACAAAAATAATCTGAAATATTCTAAATATCTAAACAACCCCTTAATCGAAATAAAATAATCACAACTTTTAATTTCAACATCGGAGGAAGACAAACTTGGTGGCGTTGGAAAACTCCCATATGATTATTCCACAAGTTCCTTTTTCACATCTTCAAATTTCAATGTTTATTAAATCATGTTAGACCTCGTGAGACATTTAATAGGAGTAAAATATAAGCGAAATGATATTTATGGTTATAGAGTATGTAATTGTCGTATAATTTTCTTAAAAATAAATAAATAAATACAAAACTCATATATAAAAAAATTATTTTTTTAATAATAGAGTCTACCATTTTTAAAAAAAAAACAAAATTCTAAAAGAGTAGACTCAAAGCAACTCCACCCGCTGAGTATGTTTGCTGTAGCTGTATATTCTCATCAAATTAATGAACTCCAGAATCATATTTTCTTTTGATCTACAGCTCAAACATTGCACACATAACAAAATAATCAACTCAAGAACGAAAATAGTTATCAAGAGAAACGACATGCATATGTCCTTGTCTAAGTAACTTCCTAATCAAATTACTATCAATGGGTCAAGCTACGAAAATAACCAACAACCCTATTCTTAAAGAGAAATTCTATTTGCAGCCCTTAAGTGGAGACTGCATGTACAGACACATTATTAAATGAGAGAAAATATTATTTTAGAATGGATAATTTTATAATTTTAAAAAATTTTAGAAGTTAAAATAACTTAGGCATGCATTGCAGTCCCCATTTAGGGACTGTACCTAGTATTGCTCATTCTTAAAATGAAAAATATTGCACCATTTGCAACAACTCCTATCCACCCGATCAATTTCAGAATATGTTATATTAATATATATATATATATATATGATATAAATTAATCACGTCAAGCATTGCACATCAATGATAAGGACATGATCATTGATCACTCAAGGTAGAAAATTAACAGTGCTCAAAGTAACAACATGGGTAGTCTAATTTGTTAACAGAGAAATGATATTTATAGTCATAAAGTACATAAATACTGTAAACTTATTAAAAAAAAAGAATAAATATAAAAATTACATAAAAATAATTAATTTTTTAAAAATAATTCCCGCACTTTTTTAAAAGGAATATACGGATTAATCTCTCTAATCCTTATCCTATCTAGTTTGAGGTCAATCAACCCCCTATACTTGCCATATTAATTTCATTATCATGTATGCAACATTTGTATATACTGACCCCACAGATCAACAACAGTAAGAAACAAAATAATGAAAACCGTGAGCGGCAGGATTCGAACCTGCGCGGGCAGAGCCCACATGATTTCTAGTCATGCCCGATAACCACTCCGGCACGCCCACCTGTGAGTACTGCTCCTCCACTACTTATATTTGAATGTCATATTTAAGACAGAAAGAAAAAACGCGAAAACAGACAGTGGAGATGCGGGGTATCGATCCCCGTACCTCTCGCATGCTAAGCGAGCGCTCTACCATCTGAGCTACATCCCCTGCCATATGTATCCAATATAATATGTACTTGATAATTAATTACTGAAATCTAATTCATCTTTCCCATCAATTCAACATTAAAGAGAAAATAAAGAGAAATGATAGTTGCAGTCGTAAGTGTACAAGTATCGTATAATTATTTTTTAAAAAATGAATAAATAAGAGACCTACATGAAAAGAAAATTAATTTTTTAATAGTGGATCAGTCACTTTTTCAAAGTGACTATACGACATTTGCACACTTCACGACTATATGTAGCATTACTTGGAACCAAATTTGTCCACTCACTCATAAAGAATATATAAAGATCGAGTCTCTATAGTCCGACTCTTTTTATTAGTTAACAATACTTAGGCTAACGCTACGTTTGGATGTTGAATTGAATTATGAATATTAATATTTTATAAATTTTATTAAGATGAGCTTAACTTAGAAACAAACTAGAGAAATGATATTTGTGGTTATAGAGTATTCAACCGCCGTGTAATTGTTTTTTTAAAGTGAGTAAATATTATACATGCATGAAAGAACCAATTTTTTAATGATAGACTCAACTTTATTTTAAAAGTAGTGCACGACGCTTGCACAACCCACGTCTATATCTGGCATGCTTAAAAAATTAAGTTGATCCAATTAGGTATAATTAAAACAAGAGTAATACTAGATATAGTCAGGGATTATGCCAGCGTTGCATATTCTTTTTGAAAAAAAGTGAGATCTACCATTAAAAAATTAATTTTTTCATATGATCTCATATATATTCATTTTTTTCAAAATAAGTGCATAGCATTTGTGCACTCTACAACTACAAATACTGCAAATATTTGTTCTCTTAAAACAATTGAGTCAATTTGGTGTCAATCGGATAACCCATGTAATCCGTATAATGGATATGCTATGAAATTAGATTATGATCATTAGTTATAATTATGGATTTAATTATCAAATAAATATAAAAAATGATAGTTGCAGTCGTGAGTGTGTAAGCACCGTGTAATCATTTTAAAAATAAATAAATAAATACGAGATTCCCATGAAAAGAAATTAATTTTTTAATAGGAAATTTCACTCTTTTTTAAAGCGATTACACGTCCCTTGTGCACTCCACGACTGTATGTAGTATTACTCAATAAATATTATCATGAATCTAGTCATGAATGTATACATGAATACGTATAATTAATGTTTATAAAATATGAAATTGTTTTGATTTGGTCAAATATCTCATCCTATTCAACTAATTTATACTAGAGCCCTACTTTCAAGTTGGTGCGGAGGATATGTTATCCACACCGCTTAAATGACAAGAGTTGATAAATAAATTTTAAAATTTATCTTATAAATCAAATTATATCAAATAAAAAAATAGAGAAAGTGTATTCTCTATACTAGCTCAAAAGTAGAGTTTTATTTATTTATTATTAAACAAGTCGAACTAAACTAAGCCGAAACATAATGGGATCAACAATAAGTAATGGAAATCGTGTTGTATTATATTCATAAAAAAGTCAAAGTACCACTATGTTTTTATGTAAGCTGATGCGGTAAGCTTCTATATCAACGATGTGTTTGGTACGGTATGTTTAGGCAAGGTGGTAGCTTCATAACTCGCCCTTGTCTCCTCCACCACTCTTAGCCCACCTATGCCCACTGAACGGGTAAAGATCAAGTTGCAAATACAACAAACACACAAATTAGATGAAACTCATAGATCCAAATCTTCGAAACTGATGGTGCACAACCATTGTAGATATAAGCTTTAGAAGCACACCATAGACCTTGCATCACATGCAATATTAGTCAAGCTAAATACTAGTGCATTTATTCGCACAAAAAACCCATGCACGATTGTGTGTATCTTCCACGCACCAGAAACTCACTACACAGTTGTAAGTCTCTAGTGTGATCTTATCACACCAATTTTGAACTAAAGAAGAAGAGATCGGAGAAGAAGAAAAAGATAGGAAAAAAAGAATATATAAAAAGCAAGAAGAGGGAGAGAAAAGAAGACTAAACTAGGGTTTGAGTGGCCTTTTACTTGCAAGATCCATTATCAAACTCCTAATAGCCTCTTCACTAGCTATGGTTATAACAACAAAATCATTTGGGAAGAAAACTGATTTGTAAAGACAAAGGACATGCAAGTTATGTGCAAACCGTTTGAAAAAAAAAATAGAATTTATATATAAAAACTCACATTTTTTTTTTAATAATGGATCTCATTTTGTTCCAAAGGCCGTCATGGTGTTTACATATCCTAACTGTGTATCTAACATTACATTTTGAAAAGATGAAGTGAAGGATAAGAAATTGACACATTTTAAGGATGTTGAAGATGCTTTTGATCTTTGAGGGCAAGATGTTGGACTTGGGACGTATATGTATTGGACGAGTGCAATAAAAGTAGATCCCATACTCTTGTATGTGGTCTGTTTGGAATTTTCCTTTCCATAATCTCATCCATCTGAGTTGTCCATTAGGTTATTTGATTTTTTTGTAAGCTCTTAATTCAAAGGGGTAAAATGTAATCTCCCCTCGAGTAAAAGATTATTAGAACCATAGTTGCATGCACATGCAATATCTTCATATTAATTCTTGTTTCGATTATTCTATCAACTCCCTACATACTATATAAGCTGCAATCGCAGCATGTATTTGTAGGTGTTGTGGATATTATAAACTGCAATCGCAGCATGTATTTGTAGGTGTTGTGGATATATTTCTATGTTAATATCAATCACTGGACAAGAATTAGAAGAATTTTATTTTTTATTTTTTGAAATGTGGGGCTGATGCAAAAACTCGATCCCCAAGGAGAAATTGGAGAATAAGTGAGGATAGACATCCTCTCATAAGATGTAGATGTCTTATGAGAGGATGGAGAAATTTGGACCAAGAAACATTTAGAGCTCATTTGGATGATGAAAGCAGCTCAGCTCAGCTCAGTTTAAATTTGAACTTCATCTGCCATTCAAACACACTTTGAGCCGAGTTTCATTTGTAAAAGGCAGTGAACTCATTTCTAAACTGTAGATAGACGTGACACATCCCTGCAAAAGTAGAGATTCCTAACTTCATCTGCTCAATTTAATTTTTTTTTTCCATTCCTTTATAACTCCTCCCTCTATCTCTCCCTCTCTCTTTCCCATCTCTCCCTCTCTCTTTCCCATCCTCCTTCTTCCCCAACCCGTCTTGTAAATCCCAAAATTCTCGTCCATTCAAAACCTCTCGAATGCCTCCATTCAAAAGTAATATGAAAAACAAAAACTTGAAAGAAAACAGAATTGTGAATAGTGAATACTATGAAAATGAAAAAAAAAATCAATGGCTGATTTTCGTTTCTTTACGTTTTGACCATTGTTTTCATTGGCGCGAATGGCTACAGTGCACGTAAATGCATCTTTTTTTTCTTTGTTGTATTTGGCGCCAAAAGAGTAGATAATTTCGATTTTCTTGTCGGGTGAACAATATAAAATAATGGTGAGACCCATTTCTTTTACAATTTCTCATAAATATATCTAAACTCATCTTAACATCCAAACACACTTTAAACTCATCTTAAGTGGACCCCACCAAACTTATTCAACAATCTTAACTCACTACTATTTATAAAAAACTCAACTCGACTTAACTTAACTCAACTCAACTCAACTCAACATCCAAACGCAGCCTTAAGGCCTCGTTTGGATTCAAAGATGAGATGATATAGTTTGTAAATAATACTAAAATTTGTGAGTTGAAATTTATGAATAGTAGTGAGAAGATATCTCCAAATCCAAACCATCTCTTATTATGCCACACAATGAAGAAATAAGTAGAATATATGCACAATTGTATTAATATGTACTTTATAAGATTGATTAAAATGAAAAATGAAGAAATCTAATGGAGTTTCACTTTCTACTCGTTGTCCTTGAGAGCCCTCCCAGCTTTGACAAAGAGGTAAAAAATAGCTCCTTTTGTTATATACAAATTTCGGTTTTTCATTTTGTATGAATATAATTGTACAAGCTCAAACTTGAAAGGTAAAGGTAAAAAATAAAAGTAAAAGTAAAAATGAAAATTCACAAAATCTTTTTTAAAAAAAAAAAAACACTCATACCAAGAAAAAATTCTCTGTAAACATGTTTTCAATTCTCTCCATTGCTTTTACAAATTTAAATATAAATTTTTCTGAAGCAACAAGCCGAACATAATTTCTGAAGACTCACAAACCACAACATATTTTGTAATTGTAGGAGCCCACAAATTGGAGATCACTTTAGCCCAATATTTCATTAGGTCCAAGCATGTCCTAAGCTGTTGAGGCAAACCCATTAAACCCAACAGCATCATCGGTCTACAGTCACAAACGTTGAAGATAATGTTTGTTTCTTTCAGATTCACAAACCGCACGCCGACTCCGGTGAGTCTATGCTTTTACTCCTAAACTCCTGAACAACCTTTGTTTGTAGATTTCCTGCAAAACCCAAAACTTGAGCAAAATCACAATGTCAATTCTCCAAAACTCTCTCTCAATTCAGACCCTCCCGCAACAGCTCTCATTCTCTAAGGCTTTGACCGGTCCGACCCTCGTATTCTTCCGCCCGAAACTCTCGTACCCTTTTCTCCAAAGCCAATCCATCACAACCAAAACGACGACGATTCGGATGGGTGGAGGGCCCAGGACCTACCCGGGCGGCGTCTCCAAGTGGCAGTGGAAGCGAATGCAGGCTAAGAAATCCAAGCAGCTCCTCAAGGCCCGCCTCTGCCGCGAGCGCCAGATTTACGAGATGCGCAAGCGAGCCGAACTCAAGGCAGCTGTGTCTGAGCTGGAGAGGCCCTGGGAGGTCGTCGAGAGGGCCCCTAACTTGTTATCCGTCGACGCAGACGAGCAAGTGAAAGTCTTGGCCGACAGGTTCCAGAGGCCTGGCGGTTTTGACTTGTGGACCGAGAGGGACGGCCCCCAATTGTTCAATACCGTAGATGACCTACCCTCGGCCAGGTTTTTCCCTAAAGGGGTTGTTCACAGTATTAAACCCTATCGAAGAAATGCTGGGTTTGATGAATTAAACGGTGTCGAGGAGGGTTTGCGATCGGTTTCTGGAAATGGCGGGGCAGTGGGAGAACAAAAAAATGCGTTTAAGAGTAACAGGAGAAGTATTGTGAGGAAATCGACAGGTGCGTCTTCTAGTGAATGGGAGGGCCAGAGCTTAGATGGCTCGGAAACGAAGGGTTCTTATCGGAAAAGTAATTTGGAAGCATCGGGGGTGAATAGCGGAAAGGGGAAGACAAGTAATGGGAAATTAAGGAAGAATGAGAATAGGAGGTTTGCGAGTGCGAGTTCGAATGGTTCGAGTGGGTTGAATTATGGACAAGTAGGCTTTGATAGGAAACAGAGAGGGAACGGTTCCATTAAGCGTGGATATGAGTTGAATGATTCCCACTCTGATGTTTATGATATGAATTTGCAAGAAGATGGAAGATTCAAGTTTCAACCGAAGAATGGCCGTTAAGGGTGTATTTGAAATTAAGCCATTTTTTAATTCAGCAGCCATGATTTCTATATTGAAGAATTGGAGCTTTTGTGAGGAAGATGGTCTCTGCTGGAAGATTCTATGGAGTTGTTCGGTGATATGCCATCATCGAGTTTATGCAAGTGCAGTGATCATGAGATCGATGATCAGGCAAAGAGCTACAGGCTCTAATGTATGTGCGTACATATATATTATACTCTCACTTCTAGCGACTAGGTTGTAAATTAAGGCTTTAGTGGTTCCATGCTGGCATTGTTGAATGAAAATTTAGCTCCTTTGAGAGTATATGTTACCCTCTTTGCTGAACTTAATGTCAGTCAATCGATCAATGTTCATCTATATTAATAAGTGCCACACAGTGCCTTTGAACTCAGTTTGTGGATTCTTCTAATGGTACGATAAACAAGAAAAGCAGGACCTTAAAATTAATTCTTTGCATTGCTGTTACATGGGTTGGGATTTCTTTCCATACTTCTATCATTGAGTTGTACTTAGAAAAGTAGATAAGTAACATGTTGAATTCAGATTGCTCTAAGTTATTTAGTTCTGTATCATTGAGGCTCAACTGCGTACATTGATGAGTGAGTGGCAATCTCAGTGTGATGTATCATATGTGATGTCACCATGTTTTTTTGAATGGACATAAGTACCGTCTTATTACATAATGTACAAAATTGATTATTTTTATTGGACTCATTGACAAGGTATTATTCAAAAGATGCAAATCTACTGCTGTTACAATTTTTCATATTGGTATATGTCTCTGGTGATATACATGTTGCAACCACGTGCATAAACATACTGTGTAAAACTGATCAACATATGATTCTTGGAGGTACCGGGGGTTCCCTATTTAAGGACCATCGTTGTATTACATTCTTGAAATTCGCATCAAAGTCAAATTATAGATAGGGCCAATATTGACACGTGCTGTCTTGAGTATAGCTACATTTTAGCATAAACATGGTCCTCCCAATCCTGATTGATGCGTAATAATCCTTAGCTTCATGGAACTCATTCTCCAATTTAAAAAGGTGACTCGTCTTTCTTTGACGTATTTTGTATATCAGACCCATCTTGTACCCAATTCTCTCATGGCATTTTGACTAATGGCAATCATGTGTCTTAACACTATAAGATGTTCATTACGTTTCCATTGGACAACATTGTCGACCTTCATAATCGCTATAAGCTTATGACCTCCACATCTTTTAAGTCTTCAGGCACGAGTGGTTTAGTGGGGTGTTGCACTCATCTTCTTCAACCCACTGAACCCATCTTAGTGGTTTCCATTTTCTATTTACAGTTGCACTCAACTTTAATTCCACTCACTTGAGTAATGTTTGAGGGTTAGGCTTACCTCACTTAACCTTTGATTTGCAGATAAGGAATTGTCTTTTCCTGTGAGTAGTGATTGGGTATGTTATTTTTGTGCTTGACATATACTTGGAAGGCTTGGTGTTTTTTTTCCTGCTCTTTTTTTCTGAAATAGATTGAGATGCTCTGATGCATAGCAAATGAATGGGCCAACTAGCAAAAACTGTTTTATCAATTTATTTAGCCTACTGTTTTTTGTATCTAATGCTGGAGTTCTTGTATGATTTGATTTTTTGTTTGCTAAGACCGCTATAGGAATTCAATTTACAAGTTAGAATATGCGTCTGATTGCTAAACCAAGGTCTCATTACCTCATCGATTGGATTAAGATCCCAAATAGTTTATTGGATAATGACAATATAAGAGGGGTGGCTTGCTTTGTTTTTGATCAGATGGTTCTGACAACAGAAGCTGTTAATAATTGGGCTGGCTCTGGTAGTCCAGGGCCATGACATTAGTGGCTAATTATGCTATCACTGCTGCTCGTACCATGGAGAGGTGGAAGCTGCTCCTGTTATTTTCAGTACTACCACGACTCAGTGGTGGGAGAGCTAACATTACTGCTCTCACAATCACTGTGGAGAGTAGCAGTGGGATTATTTATCATTCTTTTCATTAGTTTTTGATGTGACATCAGATAATTAAAAATAATATATTATCTTTTAATTATTAGTTAATCATTTGATGAAATAATAACTAAACAATAGTTAAAAGGATGGTAAGCATTTTTGTCGTGAATATATGCAAACTAACCCAAAAAAGACAGAATATTCAGTATTGATCACTGCTCTAAAAAGAAATGAAAAGATGTATGGATGTTGCTTTTGCCCAAATTCCAAGCCTAAGGGCAAAGTTTGTGATGGGGGAGGGGACAGCCTTGCCGCGGGTTGATCACTAAGCTGGTCACTATGAACATCTTCAATCTTGGATGAAGTGAGTGAATTGGGGACCAAATTGCACTATGGGATTGTTGAAAGGATGCAACTTTGACCTGGTATGGCCCCATTGTTAGGCCACAGTTTTGTTTGTTTTTACTTTTTATTCATGTGCATGCAGGATGTAATTAAGCATCTAAAAAGTTTTCATGTCTTGATTCTTGGGATAGACCACCTTATTTAGATCTTATTTTCATTTTTTGTCCTTTTATATAGCTATTTATCATCATCATCTTTTCATTATTATTTACCATTTCAAGAAAAAATTAGGGGCAACAGAAAACTAATTGTAAAATCATATCAATATTCAATAGATCTAAATATCTAAGCAATCATATATAGATAATAGATATTATAAATTATAATTATTTAGATCAATTATCAATCTAAATACCAAAGATATCAAAACCAGAATCTAAGAAAGTAGTAAAACAATCAGCACAGAATTTTTGTTAAACAACCTCTAATTTAAACTCTGGGGTAGCCAACCCAAAGGAATCCCTGATTACATATGGTGTGTATGGTGAGAATAATTTTTTCTTCTTACATATATATAACCCTTGTACTTAGACCCAACTTGCAATCCAGGCAAACGTCACCTCCCACCAAATTGGCTCGAGGACTCTTAGCTTTTTTTTTTCTATATGGATCATTACCTTAACAAAAGACTCTTCCACTTCAATTTGGAACTGCAGTTTCTTTAGAGTTTTTTGTAGTACTTTGGTATGAAGAAAATAATCAAGGAAAGATTATCTTAAGAATTCAATATGTAATCAGGGGGTTTTCTATCAAGGAAGACAATATGTGAGCTGTTATTACCTCTCACTCTACACTAGAAATCACGCATATTGATCTATAGAAATTTCTTTAGGTTGTTTAGAGACTGCAGATCCAAGTTAAATTATGTTTCCCACTATTTTTGCTCGAATAAAAGTCGAGCAAATGCTATACGAAATTTCTATCTATTTTTCGGTCAATACAACGCCGAGCGAACTTTTCGTCTAATTTTTGGGTCAAGACAATTACGTTGAGCTATTTTGACCTAGTAAACTTTGGAGCTTGAAGAATTTTGTGAAACATGGATTTTTATAGAGTTAATTCAGCTTTCTAATGGCACAAAGCTCATCTCAATATGATGTTGGGATAAAAAAAAAATTTAAGGTTGATTTACTCTAACTAAGTCGATCTGATCGGGTCTTGCGAATTTGTAAGTTTTGTACTTTGTTTCAATTGCAATCTAGATTCTACCAAACGTATTTACAACTGCATTAGACTAGGTTTCACTATAGAAATATGTCAATGAGATATTATATTTTCAAGTCGGTGTGTAGATTACATTATTCACATAACTTAAATGATAAGATTTGATTTATAAGATTCAAATGTTAAAATGAGTAATTCTACTTATAAGCTGGTCTGGAAAACACATTTTTTACACCGTTGACATGAGATGATTTAATTTGTAAGAAATTTGAATTATAGCTTCTCTTGCAAATTAAGTTTTGTCATGTCAACGACATGAATGATGTATTTTACATGACACCGGCTTACAAATAGAATTTATCTTTTAAAATTTATCTTCCGAATCAAATTATGTAATATAAGAACTTTATAAGGTGTGCTCTATACACATGCTTGATAATAGAATTTTTCTATGCCAATATATGATTTTTACATCAACATACATAATTTCCTTTTTACTGTTTTTGCTTTTTTTTTTTGACTGAATGAGAATCGTTCTTTGAGGATTTTAAAAAGAATTTCCAGTTTAAATTTGTGTATCTTTACATCATCAGTTACAACTACATACTTGTTCTAGGAAATGAAAAAGAAAAATTAAAACTCATGCATGATCATATTGATATGAAAGTCCATTTTCTTTAGTCTATCCCATCTGTTCAGTGCATGAGTTTCTTAACTTTCTTTTATTTGACAAGAAAAAAGAGAGATATTTGCTAGCTCGATCGTCGGCAAACTTTTTGAATGCGAAATAAAGTAATGACACGTGAGGATTTTCGCAGAATCAAAAGGAAGATGGCGATGAGTTCGTAGACATTGGAAAAGAAAGAATACGTGCATGCATGACCTTTAATTGACGGTACATTCCGGAAAGTGCAAGGACCAGACAACAGCGAATTAAAGATAAACCGTCCACTTTGCTTCAATCAAATTAATTTGACACAAACAGGCACCAAACACTGAAAACTCTCACGTTCAAAATGTTTTTCTTTCTAATGAAAAACACCCATCAATTCTGCAGATTAAAGTTTATTTTTTGCGAACGTCGGAAAAAGTGGTTTGCGATATGGAATGTTACAAAAAATTCGAATATCTATATATCTAAATACAAATTAATATTAGATCGATTGGAAGCTCATGGTTTGACATACTGAACTAAAGATACTCTCATCTCATTCACTACAACATAAGAGGTTTTTGGGACAAAAATTTTTATCTCAAAAAACTGTAATTTCATTCCAAAATATTTCTTGAAATGACAAAAAATTATCCTAAGGTCATTCCAATGACAGTATCCCAAAAGATGCTTTAGGATGAAAATATAAATTTCATCCCAAAAAATATCTTTTGGGATGAACTTGAGCAAAAATGTTCGATCGCATTCGAACATAATATTTTCTTTTTGGATGATTAAATTTCGTCCCAAAATCACGTTCGAATGGTATAAAAATGACGTTCGAACGTCAAATATGTTCGAACGTGTCATTCGTGAGTGGTCGATCGATACCAGTCCGTTCAACCAAATAGGAATAAGGAAACACTCGCATAAACAATTTGATGGTCGAACAGTAAAATATGTTTGAATGTATTGAGTAAGACATTCGATCGGACCACGATAAGATCGAACAATTTCTTATGAAATGACGTTCGAATGTTTATTTCACGTGCGATGATTTAATTCGAACGGTTTCAAGTACTATTCGAACGTTTAATTTCGATTACACTCGAATGTTCTATATCAATGTTCGAATGATTTTACTTATCTTGTTCAAACGGTTTTTGGTTGTTCGAATAGTAATTATTTTATTTTACCCAATAATAAAAAATCAAATAGACATACATAATATTTAAAAAAATACATTACAATTTGCTTAATACTCATAAAAGTAGTTTGATAAATGCGAACTAAATAAATAAAATAGTAGTACTAGTGTTTTTCGTACAAAAATAGATCCCAAAATATGTACGTAATGTAACAGTTGCTTGGAGGCCTGAACTGTTGCATAAGTATCTGCATTTGGAGACGTTGCACCTCTCTCCCGAACTCTTATTGTTGTTATTCTTGTTGTTTCATGCGAACCTCTATGTCTGCTTGTTTCGCCAATTAAGTCTCTAACTCATGCTGCTTTGTAGTCAATTATTCGATTTTAAAATTCGTTTTCTCTAACGCTATAGAGGTGTTAGAGGCAAACCCAAACGATGAGGAAGAGCTAGCTAGAAGGTTTTACATAGTGACTCAAACCTCTCAAATATCATGAACGTTGATCCAGATGTAAAAATTTCAACATCATTTGTTGAGAAATTTTGATCTGACGTAGATTCAGCACGTAAGGCAACCATTTTATCTTACACACAAGAGAAATAATTAATATCATTACAAATATTCAAATATGTTTAATTAAAACATATTATAATACTTACATAATTTTCTCGGCCATCGGGATGAGTCAACTCTCCATTATGATCAGTATGTAATGCAGCATATAATTTTGTCAAATCATAATTGGTATCTGATTCTTACTACAAGAGACATTTATTGAAATATAAAGTCATTACATGCAATACCTCCCAATAACAAACTTTATACAATAAAAAAAAAAATAGCATTACCAATTTATTAGAAACACGATGGAAAGATCTTGAGCCTGCATGATGATGAATCTTCAACTTTGATCTATTTATTTTGTTTATAGAATTTCACTCCTACTTAAAAGTTGTAAATATTAGAAAGCGAGAATTATAAATAAGACACGCAAAAAAAAAAAAAATACCAAACAAAGCTTCTTGATAAGCTTTTTCACATCTTGGAGGATTTTTTGCCATAAACTTGTAGCCAAATATGCATAAGTTCATGTAAGAGCACTCATATGCAATGCAAGCCAAGCACCTGGTTGTTATTCGCTTCCGGTATGTTCATCAGGAATGTTAACCTTAATTTTACCCACTTTACGATATTTTTCTAATGTCACGTCTCTAGTAGTGCCTCAGCCTTGACAAGATTGTACTGTTAACTGAAAACAATTTCTCATTGTTTTAATTAGTATATAATTTTGTGAATATTCATGTATTATATTTTATAGCAAATGTTGCATATATATTTTTTATTTTTTAAATTTCAGATTGATAATGTGTTATAGGGGATGTAAGCGTGGCAGACTAGGGCTACCTTCCATCGAAACAGTTCGATAGAGGACTCGCTAATTTTATTGGTATTCCTCAATTGCGCATTGCATATATGAATGTGGTGTCGAGAGAGTCTCCAACTTAAGGTGATGGGGAGACGGCTGAGGATAAAAGATCTTATATAGATGAACTCGACGGCCTCTCTGATCATAAGGTGAGACAGTTGGTTGTTAGTCCTGATGTTCCTCCATATGATGGGACAAAGAGCATCAAACAAGCAGATCTATCTAGTTTCTTTAAGATCATGAACTTGATCATCACCAACAACATTGATCATCGACAGCACAAGACAGGAGTTGGCATGGATCGAACAACTTTTATGATATGCATCGCTCATGGGGTTCCTGTCGACCTAGTGGGTTTTATATTCGATATGATTCGACCAGAGACCCAGTACATTACAACGGATATATTGCCATTCGAGATCCTGGTCACACGATTTCTACTACATGCCAGGATCCTGCCAGATATTGCCGAGCTTGTTCGGGAGCTGATGGGACCGATAAACTCCTCCACTTTGTCACGAAGCACGGGACACTCGAGACTTCATTTTCATTGTCCTATTCCAAACCCGATCTATACTCAGAGAAATGCACACCCGGGGAATCATAGAGTATCGGCCAGTGAGACATCCATGCAGGCCAAGGCATCACACATAGCTACTCGTGAGGAGATGACAGATATAGTGCGTGGAGAGATCAACAGACAGAAATCAGCAGTGATTGATGCAGTGCGTACGAAGATCCGTACTGTCATATCTAACTTACATACAGAGATTAATGCTAGCAACTCTGACTTACGTACAAAAATTGATGCTATGTTTGTGACTCAGGTCACGATTAGTACTCAACTAATATAGCTAGAGACATGCCTAGCTGTAGTTGAGGATATGTGCAGAGAGTTGAGATCTTAGAAGTTTGTATCTTTTATTTACATTTTTTTTTATGAACAATATTTAATTGGTATTTTGTAAATTTAATTTAATTATGAATTAAATCGTTTTTTATCTTTTCTAAACTAATTATTGATTTCTATTAATCATATTATTTCATTGTTAATTTTTAAATAAATTAAATATTTATCCATAATTAAGTAAGGTATTTTGTTGCCATCAATAATTGTAAAAATTCTATAACCATTTGAATGGAATATATCACGTTGGAATGTTTCTTCATTTTCTCTAGATATTTCTGCAATAAATCTTCGTTCGAATATTGATTAACGAATTTGTTCAAACGGTATAATAATATATTCGAACGAAAAGCAATGTCCAGCTAAATTTATTGACTTAACCCGCTAATTTTTCGTTCGATTATATATAATATATGTTCGAACATTAATTAACTTTGACGTTCGAACGTTGTTGTATATTGTTCAAACGGTAAGTTAATGTCCTGCTAAATTTTGTCACATAACCCGTCAAATTCGCGTTAGACCATATATAATATCCATTCAAATGTTCATTTTATTTTCTTCAAACGTTTTTCTTCAATGTTCAAATGATTATTTTATTAGGGATGAAATTTTTAGGAACGAAATCTGAATTTCATCCCTACATCTCATCTTTTGGAAAAAATTTTATTTCGTTCCAAACAAAAATCATCCCAAAAAAGAATTTTTGTTGTAGTGATTGCTATCTCATTTTATCTCGTTCCATCTTATCTCAATATCCAAACATCATAAACATAAAACACTTTTTAATTTTAAATTTTTAACTTTTTTATCTAATCATTACCTAATTGTTACAGTTTTTTCAAATTTCTAAAGAAAATATAAAAAACAATTCAATTTTTTCAATTTCCAAAACGAAAATATTATTAAAAAGTTATATTATAACAATATTTTAGTTTTATAATATTTTTATTCAATTTTTGTCTCATTTTCTAAAACTTTATAAAAATCTTAATTCAAACAATTTCATTATTATTCATAGATCATCTTATTTTATCTCACTACGCGCATACGGAGGACGGCCTTGTACTTGATGAGTTTTTTTAGTAAATAGAGAATATCATCTACCAAGACACCTAACCTAGAAAGATTTGGAGATGAAGAATTGAGTGCATTAAATATTAGTATGAAATCAATCTCAATGTTAAACTCACGGATACCTAAATGAAAGATCACACCCCAAATTTTTTTAAGATAAAAAAAAAAAAAATGGAGCTCCATCCACATTTTAAAGGCTTGTTGGAGGATGACACCTCCGATATCATGAAGATCATATTTCTAGTTGAGGTTGAATATAAAATTCCGAATTCGAGGTGCATGTATATATATTTCTTACTCACATATATATATATTTATATATATATATATATATATTTATATGGTATATAGGAAGAAAATCCCGAGTAATCCCAAGAATATACCGCCTTAATTTCAATATAAAGTTTCTTGCAAGTAATCATGAATACATGATAGCTTATTTGAGTACCACTTGGTAGAAATAAATTAAAAGAATATTTTTAACTCAATTATATACAACTATTCGTTTTATTATCTTAAAAGTTAAGCTTAATTTACAACCAAATTAAACCATATATAATGAATTTATAATCCACTCAAATCAGCAAGAATTCAAACCACCATGCCTTGGATAATGGAGCTGAACAATGATAGGACAGCCCCCAATCAATGTGCATGGTGGGACTAAAGGTGACGTCTCAGTATCCATCTTAAAAAAAAAGATGAATCCCACCAACGCATGCAACAAGCAGTATTCTGATCTATACGACTAAAGTCCAAGCCACATGCATTAATCATGTGCTACATATTTTTTTCCCTATCTTTGCATTCAAACTATACGACTATTATTTTTGGTGAATAAAAATAATTCTAGAATATATGGATAGCAAGTTTATAGACGAAATAAAAGTTAAAAATTAAATAAAATATTATTTTTATTTTAAAATTTAAAAAAAATTAAATTGTTTATTATATTTTATGTAAAAATTTAAAAAATTATAATAATTAAATAAAATTGATATTATTAGATATTGAGAGATTTTTTTATATCCAAACAAAAACATATCTGTCAAATTAAACGTCGTACGCGCGTGTTCCTTCCAATACGATCACTAGGTAGCTAATAGCCTAGTATTTGGCCTCCAATTTCTTTCGCACATAATTTTAAAAATAATTTATAAGTTAGTGCGTAAATACATAACTTTTTTGTGAGACTCAGAGAATAATTATAAAAAAAAAAAAGTTTAATCTATAAATATTTTTTCATCCTATATAAATTGACGTAATAAACTTTCGAATCAGTAGTGGTACTAAGCTTTTTCTTTTAAAGGATATGCACAAATATTTGACTTTTCTCTAATTAACTTATATTATCCAGGATTTGGACTTTGTACATCAACAAACCCATCGGACCGAACTTGATATTATAATTAAGGCCTTGTTTGTTTTCCAAAAACATCTCATCTCATCTCATCTCATCTCACCTCATCATTACAACTTTTTCAAATTTCCACACAAAATAAAATAAACAATTCAACTTTTTCAAATCTTAAAAAAATAATAATATTAAAAAGTATATTCTAACAATATTTTATTCAACTTTTTAACTTTAATCTCAACTCATCTCATCTCTGAAAACAAACGAGCCCTAAGTTTTAGGACGATGAGTATTAACCTGCGTGCAGGTTTTTTTATTCGAAAATGTTAGGGGTCCGTTTATTTTGCCCGATTGTTTTTTTTTTTAATTTTTTTTTACTTAATGATTAAGAAAATATTTTTTAACAATATCATAAATTTTTTTCTTTTTTAAAAAATATTTAAAAATGTTAAAAAAAATGTGAAGAAAAAAATATTTACATTATTTTTTTAAATATTTAAAAAAGTCATAATATTATTAAATAATATTTTTTTAACCACTAAGTAAAAAAAAACTAAAAAATAAAAATAAAAAAATAAATCGGACAAAATAAACGGGATCCCATGCACAACGGGCTTTCTATCATTTTTCTTTATTATTTTTTTATTTTTATTTTTTTAAAGAAGTGTTAAGTCTATAAAAAAAATACTTTATAAAATAAGTACTATTTTACATATTATCGACCTAATTTAATGTGATATGTAATATCTATTTTATATGTAATAAAAAAAATTTAAAATACACTAGAAGTACCACGTACATTAATATCATTTTGTAGGCCAAGTAATATTTCTTTTTTGGGCTGGTTTTGATAGTGAGATGAGATGAATTGAAATGAGATAGTTTTAGATGAGTTGAATAAAATATTATTTTTTTAATATTATTATTATTTTAAGATTTAAAAAAATTGAATTGTTTATTATATTTTATATGAGAATTTAAAAAAATTATAATCATGATGAGAATAGATAAATTGAGAATATTTTTATATCCAGACGGAACAGTCGGCATGATCATCTCTATCAGTACTTCTGTTGAACAATGCTTTTTTGAGCAGGATTGATTATTGGACAGCTGCCAATAGCATAATTAGGAGAAAAGAATATTTAGGCAGAATTAAAGATCAAAGACATGGGTACCTTGAACATGGGTAATTTAGTGTCATAACAGTACGTACCCACAGTACATGATGAGCCACCAAGTATATATATGGCAAAATTAAGCCTATGGTGGTGCCAAAAGTAATGAGCAAAAAAAGGCCATATTTTGACCATTTAATTTCCATCGTTTTTTATATGCTACTTATGCTGTGAGAGTGTTCTGTCCACCAAATGAAAAGTAAATCATGCACTTCAATTTATAACCACAGCCACTGATGTTGATCACTATATATAAATATATATATATATATATTTATATCATGAGATACTACAGTTGACCTTACCCATAATTTAAAATTGCCTACATTTGTGGCTGAGTTTGATTGGAGGTTTGAATATGATCTATCTATAATTCTCAAGGCCCCACAACATTTTGTGAACATTCTAATTTTCAAGTTTACACTCATCGTATCCATTGGAACATGAGAGAAGAAAAACTACTACTACTTAATCATCATGCTGTTTCCTTCCACTTTGTTATTATTTTATGAAATATGGCAGGCTCTATTACTCAAGTCATTCTTCAAAAGGGTTTCTTTAATTTCATCACCTATATAATTATCTTAAAAGCTATCCTAATCTAATATATACCACTAGCTAGCCATGATTTCTTATCGATGAGGTCTCTGTAGGCACAAATAACACCATTAATTTCCACTGGATGGATATGCGTACATATATATATATATATATATATATATATATATATATGTTTGTGCTTGATCAAGATCATGAATCAGTACCATAGCGTCGTGTAGGTGTGCAGTTGGAATAATTAGGGGTCGAACAGTATATGTTCTTGGTTCAAAAGAGATTATAATCAGTACGTGATTATTATATTCATTAGTTGGGTAACTTGTTTATATATTTAATTAGGTGATAATGGCCCATTAATTACAAATTGTAATGATATCAGCTGCTAATTAAGCTAGCTTGTGCTATACTAATAATAAATATTTTCGTATTCATCTCTAGAATATTCATTCTTCTTGACGCAAATCCAAGCAAATTAAAGCTGAGGGTAAAATTACAGGAAAAACTACAAATTGTTCAAGTTTAATTCTAGATTAATTTGAACTGCGCGCAGGCCGCGGTTAGGAAAGCCAACACATGCATGAATAAAAAGTGGCTTTACTTCTTTTTTGTTTTTCTTTTTCAAAGGATCAGAAGAGGTGACCACCTTCACCATCCAAATCCAGCTTGATCTGTCTTAATCTTCGTAGGACGTGGAATCCACGAATTAACTCCAAATTAATGTACGTGCAGTGTGAGAATAAAAGTGGATTCAAAACGCAGAATATAACGTCCTAGCTAATTATTTACTCATTTTTCATGCAATGATAACAGTTCTTTTCAATCTATCACTTGAGCTCCTTCTTTTTGGAATCTCAAAAGCAAGCACTCAACATGCAGATCATCGATTAATATTCCAGTAGTAGTACTCAAGTTGGGAAAGGGAAAGTCAAAAGTCGCTGTTATGGTTACCTATATATATATATATATATATATGTATATATATAAGACTGGACGCCATTAATATCTTGGAGGCAATACCCTAGCTAGCTAACTCATGTGATATGGAAGTGATCAAAATATATGCACATGAAATCCATATCAGAAAGCAAAATGATCATGATCAGAACCATCATTACGGATAATATCAAAACTATCTCTTTCACCAAAAGTTATGGTCGGATAAGAGAGTATCCCAAATCATCCAAAATCTGTACTGACCCAAATATGAGAAATATACATATATTATAGTAGTAGCATATATCGTTCCAGATGTCAAGAGCTCTCTCTCAGCTTCCACTTAAAATCCATCATCCGTTTGAAAGTGCATGTACAAAAACACTATCTCCATGGCCTGTATTAATAATAGTACGTACCCCCTAACAGCACTGTGAGGCGTGAACGGCCTGTTTAATCAAGCTAGCTCCGCACCATCACCTCTATATCCTATCCACATCCATTTTCTTTGCTTAGTGGGAGAAAAATGATTTCCTAATCTTCCTATTTTGAATATAACATTATACGTACATAAATTAGAATCCTGGTCAAAATATGCAAAAGTTCAAAGTATTCCCAAATCCAATTACATATGCGAAACAGAGATCACTGTTACATTAATTCCCTAGTGATAATCCATGTACAAAAGGCTTTAGAAATGGAAAGATAACAGAAACAAAAATAAAAATAAAAAAATGAGAGAGAAGCAAACTTTGCACTATTTTTATCCTTTTGTTGAAGAGTTTCTTCCTTTAATTACATGATCCATGCCTTCGTTCGAGAAAAATAAAAATATAACATAGCTAAGGGACAGATGCGTTGGTGGGGTAGGTGTACTGTGGAGTCGATCTTGAAGATTTGGTCTGGTACTGGTACGCAAGCCCCCACAAGCTAGTTTGATGATGGCGATTCAGGTGTCGTCTTGAAAATCAAGGATTGGGAAGTTCGGTGGAAAAGTAGTGTGTGCGGACTGTATTAAGTGCCCAGAAGGCACTAAATTGAGACATGACTTCCTTATTCCTACCTAGAAGAAAAGAAAAATAAAGAGATCGAGGGAAGTGAGAATTAAGACTACAACATAAATAACTTTTTGCAACCAACATTATTTTCGTTAATAATAATGTATTATTTGCAACGACTAGAAATGTTTCATTGAAAATAGTTGCATTTCCAACAAAAATTTTGCAGCGGTAAATTGATCTCATAGGTATTAACCATCAACAGTGGATTGGAAAACACTAAAATATTATTTCCAATGATCTTTTTAACAATTGCAACGAAGATGGCCAATAGTACACATGTTCAAGTTGCAAATAGTGCTGCATATATCAAATAAAAATTAAGTGTGTAGTCTTTGCAACGGTTTTCTTCATTTCGTTGCAAATAACAATTTTTCCTATCTATTTGCAATGAAAACTTTATTTCATTGCAAATAACAAAGTTTTTCCTCTATATTAACAACGAAAACTTTATTTTACTGCAAATAGATTCTCTTCATTTCATTGCAAATAATAAGTTTTCCTATTTGCATCGAAAACTTGATCAATTCGTTGCAAATAACAAGTTTTCCTATGTATTTGCAACGAAAATTTTATTTCATTGCCAAGCAAGTTTTTCTTAAGTATTTGCAACGATTATCTTTATTTCGTTGCAAAAGACTATTTCTATCAATTCAATGAAAATACCTTCGTTGCAATTGATAAGTAGAAACATGAATTATTGCCCGTTGCAAAAAGTAAATGTATATTAAGTAGTTGCAATGGGATTATAATTCGTTGGGAATGTGTTTCCATTCATAAACATATTTGCAATGAGTTTTCTAATTCGTTGGAAATGAAAAACCACTTGCAATGAATTAGGTAATTTACTACAATTAATGAGTTTTGCTGTGTACAAATAAGTTTGCGTATTAATCTGCATACTAATATTGTTGCCTTCATATTCTAAATTCAAATTAGCATTATTTTCAATAAAATCTACTTTTTGACCAGTCATATTGAATGAGTGCGCGTATTAATACGCAGAATCGCATACAATTAGATTTTTCCTTAATCATATTGGAACAATTTATTTGCAATGAGTTTTCTAAATCGTTTGAAACGAATGAGCACATGATTTGCAACGCGTGTTCATTTCCTCGCAAATAACAAGTATTCTCGTCTGAACTAATCAACGTATAGGAATCCATTTGGTGCACTCGGACTCTTGTAGCATTAGCAACATTTATATTTTCCCTCCCTTTTCTCTCAACTTCCCCTGTTCTCCCAAATATGCACTCTCTTTCTTCGTGAGTTGCCACCGCTTAACCCAATGCCAAACCCCCGTCGTCCCCTTGACATCCAACCATGGTTCCACTCCGATAAGCCTCTCTCTCTCTCTCTCTCTCTCTCTCTCTCCCTCTCTCTCTCTCTCTCTCTCTCTCTCTCTCTCTCTCTCTCTCTCTATTCTTCTTCTTCTTCAAGCCACACCCCTTGTGACTTTCCAGTGCCATCACAGGCTACATCGCCTCACGCCGATTAGCTCCTCCCTATCTATCTGTCTCTTTGACCACTTTTCTCTCTCGTTCTCTCCATTTCCCCCTCTCATGTCTCTCAGTTTCCATGGGTTCTAAAAGTTAAGGTCAACAACCCAAGAATCACGCCACCAGAAGCCAAGAGCCACACACAACAACCCAAGTCTCAAGGTTTTGCACCGCATAGCACTCACGTTGATGCAATCATGACCCACCACACGGTAGCATCTCCCTAACCCCCAGATCACCACAAGCCATTGTAGGCTCCCCTCTGCCGTGAGCCCAGCCCCCTATCAATGCCTACAACCATGGTAGGCTAAGGACCTCCACCCTCTCGCTCGTGCATTGAAGATCAGCCAAGCAACACCCATTCATATAGCACATTGTCCTCTCCTCTGTGCGCCACTGCTTAGCCCTTCAATTTTGGTATAACCCCTCATTCTTTATCTCTTAGATTAATCTCCTTACTTGATTAAATGGAGTTGTGTCCAAATATATGGAGATGTTTAATGTATAAATTGAATGTGTTTATTGTGATAAACTTAGGCGTGACGAGATTAATGTGTAGTTGTGATATGGTCGTGCATTGTTTGAAGTAATGGGATTAATGTGCAGTTGTGATGTGATCGCGTGTTGTGTGAAGTGATGGGATGTGATGCTTGTGTAGTTGTGATGGGTCAAGCATTGTGTGAAGTGATGGGATGGTTGTGTAGTTTGTGAAATGGTCAAATGCCATGTGAAGTGTTGAGATTGTGGAGCTTGGAAAATCGTGAAGTATGATGATTGTATTGGGTTGAGAATTTGTGAAACCATGTGATTATGTTGGTTTGTTGTATATTGAGTTTAAGTGAATAATGGATTTAATTGATGTGTGTATATTGATTTAGTTGATGAGTTGGGTAGATTTTTACTTAAATATAATGGCTTATGAATTATAATTTATATGAGGAGCATGAGGTCCAAGAATGTGAACATATTGTGTTTAAAGTGATATTTCTTTGTTTTTTTTTATGTTTGTGTGAGGTGTGTATGATTATAGTTGTAAGATTGTGACATTTTGAAGATGTATGAATGCTATTAAGTAGCATACAAATTGTATAAGGATACTCTTAAAAAATCGTATTATGTTTTATTAATTGAATTACGTATATAGAAGCGTTTAGAGGAAATTTTGAATTGCTATGTAGTCAAGTGTATCATGTATTGAAACGACTATTGAAGTTTGGAAAACAATGTATATGTGTTGATGATTGTAGTGTGATCGTTCAACGGGAGTCTCTTATATAAATATATGTTTGGATGTGGCTTGAGGATAGCATAAGTAATTTTTGTGCATCATTCTTGGTAGGGGGGTTGCATATTGTCTATTTTGGATTCATTTTTAATTATTGTAACACATGAATCGGTTTGAATGGATGATGAACCCTATCCCTAATGTATGATAGATATTGTATTTTCTTTTTCATATGTAAGACTATTTGTAGTGAGATACATTCAATACAAATAATTATTTGCAACGAAAGTATTTTGTTGTAAATAGACATATTTGTACATAGACATATTTGCAATGAATAAATTTTGTTGCAAATAGACATATTTGCAACAAATATACATTTTGTTGCAAATAGACATATTTGCAAAGAGTATATTTTGTTATAAATAGACATTTTCAACGAGTACATTCCATTGCAAATAGACATTGAGTACATATGTGTAACGAATGTACATTTTGTTGCAAATAAACATATTTGCAATGATGAGATTTTGTCGCTAAAAGTGGTTATATGCAATGAAAAACCCATCGCCATGATATACTTCTCCAATTGCGGTATTTGAAAGAGTAGGGCAACGAAAAACATATGTTTAAATTAATTTTAATTAAAGTTGTTACATTTGTTTGGTTACAAATAAGAAAGTACTTACAGAGATATAAAATAACAAAAAGGGATATTTAAGGTACTTGTTTTAGATTACAAAATTATATATTATTCGTGGACATTGAAGTTTGTTTTTCAGATCACATGATCTTCTCTTACTTTTGTCCATTGAACATATATATCTTATTAAAGTGAAAATCACAATCACACAAATTGCTGTTGCATATTTTCTAAATTATCAAGTTGAAGCTTTGTTAAAAAGCACACTTTTAGCTAATTTTTTAAATACTAAAAGTACTAATTTTATAAAATCTACCAAAAAAACTAAATTACAAAAAAAAAAAAGTATTTGTTGAGTCTAAACAGCATTTCTTGCCCTCTCATTTAAAAACCATAACAAACAGGTAGCACTCATGACTACTTTCAACCAAATACTGCTGAATTGAGTAACTATAACTAGTTAACTAAAGTTATATATACAGAGTATCAGCAATCTTTGTTAACTCAAATAATAATGTTAGATACAGTCTAAGTCTAAGAGTGTATAACTTCCACATACTTCTTTTGAAAAACGACAGAATCATCATTAAAAAGTGAATTTTTATATGATTCCAAATTTATTTATTATTTAAAAAAGAGTAGTGCATGATCCTCACATACTAGTATATATATAATTGTATAAATCATTTCTCTAACTCTAAGTGCTGATTTGGTCATACAAAACCAAACTATCACATCTTATTTCATATAATCATTAAAATTAATTTTCTAAACTCTCACACAAAATATATTAAATAATTCTATTTTTTAAATTACAAAACAAAAATGATATTAATATGAAAAATAATATTATAATAATATTTTATTCAATTTTTAATAAAATATTTCATCTCATCACATCTTAAATTTGTAATCCAACAGAATTTAAATACTTTTAATTGTATGTTAGTAGCTAGGGAAGGTAGGCTTAGTAGGCATAGCTCCTTTTACGTATGTTAACCACATGTAAGGAAGGTACTCATATTGGCATACTTATGTATGTTTAATATAAGAGAAAATATACTTACAATCGTGAATTGCGTAACCGCCGCGTAATCGTTTTGAAAAAAATGAATAAAACATGGGACCCACATGAAAAAAATTAATTTTTTAATAGTAGATCCCACTCTTTTTCAAAGCGATTACGCGACAGTTACGCACTTCACGGTTGTATGTAAAATTACTCTTAATATAATCTAGAGGCTAACGTTTGACGTTCTAATTATTAGTGCCCCTTTTGTTTTTTAACTTTCCGTCCTAGCAATTATTGCTTCGAAAAAGGCTTTCCTATTTCTTACCCTAAAACATTCCTCTCTGACCCATCTACACGATGGTAGAATGTCAGAAACCCAAACTCAGTGGATGAAAAGAAAGCTAACCCTAGCTAACTCGTCTATATAAGAAGCCTAAAGCCGAGCTCTTTCATCACCAAAATCATTTTCTCTCCCACACACATCCTCTTTGCAACGTGAATCATAACAGCCTTTCTTTCTAATTCTTGATTGCCTTTTTCTAGCAAGGAACTGATCATCATCATCGATACTGCTGTTTTCTAAGGGAGTAAATTAATGGAGCAGAGAAAGGTAGCAGAAGTACCAAAAGATCAGGCTGACCAGGAGAAATGGGTTCATGACTCTTCTGTGGATCTTAAAGGAAGAGTTCCTCTTCGTGCCAAAACTGGTGTCTGGAAGGCCTCCAGATTTATTATTGGTAAGGAATACTGCAAATAATTAATTAATATGCATGACAGAATACATGAGCCCCTAGCTACTACTGCGAGCTAGTGATATTATTCAAAAACTTCTTGGTTCTTTATGCTTAATTCGCTTGCTTGGTTGCCAGGAAAGTTGGGGTAGGAAAAATCCTTCTAATTTTTTCTCTCATTTTCCCTCCTCTCATTGGCAACCGGAGTTTGAACTTACTAGCTAGAACCGGCCTCCTCCTAGTTATTCAGAAGCTGGTTCAACTACAGGAAGGAAAGAAATTAAAAACAAAAAACAAAAAATAAAAAAATTGTAGTGGACGCTCTAAATTATTTGCATATGTTAGTGCTTTTCTTTTCTTTTCTTTTTTTGGCCCAATTAATGGTATACATACATATGTGTATATATATATACTTATCCATATCTAATCTTATAAACATATATTTCTTGATCTCTTGTATTATTTTAGGACACATGTTCCATTTCTGGAGCATGTTAGTGCATGAGTCAGAAACCACATTAATCTAGTACCAAAAGACGTACGTATATATACCAGCTTGCAGCCACGCTGATGTATTGATCTCTTCCTCTTTTTTTGGCTGCAATGATTCAAGAACCTCGATCGTGTACTACTACTAGTACTACTACTACGTTAATCTTGATCTTTTCTTTTGTTTCCGGAGAACAACCTGCGGCTAGCTATTGCATGTACGTAGGCGTAATTACTACGCCGATTAATCAATTCTGAAAGGGGGGAAAAGATATCAAATTGCATGATTTGCCATCATGTGGGCCAGAGAAAATACGTTCAGATCATAAAAATGACCTCAAATAAGAGTAGTTCAATAGAATCCCCGCCCATCAAAAAGTGTTTGGAATCAAAAAAAGCAACTGCCCCACTGAAAATTTTTCCTAATATCATTGGTTACAAGAAAATTATTTATTTATGATCAGTTATTTTTAATAAAAATAATTATTTTTTATTAAAATGAGTTTGTTTTAACGTAAATAGTCGTTATTGTTATAAATAATCCGTCACAAATACTTGTTTTTCTTGTAGCGCATTAAACGTTACATGAACGTATACATTATTCAAGTCATTGTCACAAAATTAGAACTTCTTTTTTTTTTATGAATGGCCCAGAATAGTTCTTGAAGCATGACATGGGTACTAGGATATGTATTTTAGAGATATGAGCATCCATATGATCCACTTCTTCAAAATCCTCTCTTTTCTTTCATGGTTTGAAGAATATAATTTGCTTTATATATACACCGTTCTTCATATAATATTTAAACATGAACCTATATAGTACTTAATATTCTTTATATGTGTGGACTACATGAGTTGCTAGCTGCTTCTTCTACTTCCTTTTTTTTTTTTTTTTTTTATTCTATCGTTTTATTTGAACTAATAGAAAAATTAAAGTCTCTTCCATGCACCATTTCAACAGCTTCTCACGTGAGGTGTCCCTTCAGCTATAGCTCTCTCCCCCTTAAACCGGCCTGCTCACAAACTACTGTCTCCTGATCGATCCTCCTGATCTGATATGATCTTTGTCGACTTTTCAAAAATAATTTTAATTTTTTATCTTTGAATTATTTTTTTGAAGTTTTCTTATATTTAATGTTAATTGTTTTTTACTTTTATTTTGAAGCTTTTTTTTTTGTTTTCCCCAGTTTTATAGCTTTGTAAATTTGTGACAAGGTTATTTATGTCAATTTCTTTATGAAGGGGGTAGATTACAAATTTTGGTAATACGAAGGATAATTAGGAAAAGAAAGCTCTATTTATGCATGCATGTATATTGGTCGGCAGCTTGCTAGGGGTGTACCTTGAAAATCGACTTTGTACTACTTCGATCTGCGGACAACTAGCTAGCTAGCTCTTATTCTATACATCAAGTCACCTTTAGCCAGCCTGCCTCAAATTCCATCTTGTTTCTACTTTTCTATTTATTCAATATCAAAGTATTAATGGCAAGCTTCATCGTCATCATGTGCATGATCATGTCCACATGAGCAACAAAAATTACGATAATTCATCATGATCTATGATCATGACTCAGAAAAATGGTGTAGATCGGCCCTGGTTCTACCACTTTAAGATTAACTCATGTTAAAGGAATTAATCATATGCTATTTGACGGTAAACAG
This sequence comes from Juglans regia, assembly GCF_001411555.2. Classification (NCBI taxonomy): domain Eukaryota; kingdom Viridiplantae; phylum Streptophyta; class Magnoliopsida; order Fagales; family Juglandaceae; genus Juglans; species Juglans regia. The sequence continues at coordinate 2,786,405 of NC_049904.1, forward strand.
AAGTTGGAAGATCATCTAATCAGGCAACAGTTTTGAAGGCATGCAGATGATCATGTAAATTGTAAAACACCTAGTAACTGTAAAGTAGTACTTTCTTCTCTCTTGATCTATTCATGCCAAGCTAGGGGAAAAGAAAGCTCTTAATTTTAACTAAATTTTGTGGTTGTGTTTGATCACTGGGCAGCAATCGAGTTCAGTGAGAGGTTAAGTTACTTTGGAATTGCAACCAGCTTAATCCTTTACCTAAGCAAGGTACTTCATCAAGATCTTCAGACAGCAGTCAAGAGCGTGAATTACTGGTCCGGTGTTACCACTCTGATGCCACTGTTGGGAGGATTCATAGCTGATGCTTACTTAGGCAGATTCTCTACAGTGCTTGTGTCAACCATCATCTACCTTCTGGTAATTCCCTTTGGAAATATATATCTGATTGATTAATCAAAATAATTTTGAATTAGTTTAAGATATATATATATATTGACATGTATAAGATGATCTTAAATTAACATGCAGGGTTTGATTCTCCTTACGTTGTCCTGGTTCATACCAGCCTTAAAGGCTTGCGAGACTGATATATGCACCGAACCCAGGAAGGTTCACGAGGTGGTTTTTTTCCTTTCCATTTACTTGATCTCCATAGGAACTGGAGGGCATAAACCCTCTTTGGAGAGCTTAGGAGCAGACCAGTTTGATGATGATCACGATGAAGAAAGAAAGCTGAAGATGACCTATTTCAACTGGTGGAACTTTGCCCTTTGTGCTGGAGTTCTACTTGGTGTGACTGTGATTGTCTATGTGCAGGACCATGTGAACTGGGGTGCTTCTTATATTATTCTCACAGCAGTTATGGCAGTTACACTAGCTATCTTCACTATAGGAAGACCATATTACCGTTACAGAGCAGCCACAGGTAGCCCCTTGACGCCATTGTTCCAAGTTCTTGTCGCAGCCATTCGCAAGAGAAATCTTCCTTACCCTTCCAGTCCTGCTCAATTGTACGAAATTCCCAAGATAGAGAAAACTCAAGGGAGGTTTCTGTGCCACACAAAGAAACTCAAGTACGCATCTCATGAAGTACCCCTCAATTCAATTTCACTTCAATACAAATTAATTATCCTTATCAGACATTATAATATTGATGGTTTTCCGCTATTGCACTTCAGATTTCTTGACAAAGCAGCTGTTCTTGAAGACAAAGATAATGCGGCCGAGAAGCAAAGCCCTTGGAGACTCGCAACTGTGACGAAGGTCGAGGAGTTGAAGCTTCTTCTGAACATGATCCCCATATGGCTTGCTACCATGCCATTTGGACTTTGTATAGCACAAGGCGGCACATTCTTCATCAAACAAGGTGTTACTTTGAACCGAAACATTGCAAATGGTTTTGAGATTCCTCCGGCCTCCATTTACGGTATTGCTGCCATAGGAATGATAATCTCTGTGACCGTTTACGAGAAAATCCTGGTTCCCTTACTAAGAAAGGCAACAGGAAATGAACGAGGCATCAGTATCCTACAGAGGATTGGTATTGGAATGCTATTCTCAGTAGTTGTAATGGTAATTGCAGCCTTAGTTGAGAAGAAAAGATTAGGTGTAGTGGAGAATGATCCCAAAAGGAGTTCACTTTCAATGAGTGTTCTTTGGTTGGCTCCACAACTTTTCATCCTTGGCGTTGGAGATGGATTTGCTCTGGTGGGATTGCAGGAGTACTTTTATGAACAAGTTCCAGATTCTATGAGGAGTTTAGGCATTGCATTTTACCTTAGTGTAATAGGAGCTGCAAACTTCGTTAGCAGTTGGTTGATGACAGTTGTTGGCCACCTAACCAGGAAGGGTGGGCCTGGCTGGTTTGGTAAAGATTTGAACAGCAGCCGCCTGGACAAATTCTATTGGCTATTGGCTGGCATTGCTGCTGTGAACATGTTGTTTTATGTGTTCTTGGCTCGAACATATTCTTACAAAAATGTGCAGAGGGTGGTTGTTGCAGACTGCAATGAGGGTGAAAATGATGGTATGGTTTAGGCTAAGGCTAGCTAGTGATGATAAATGCCAGATGTTGTTCGTCGGTTTATCATGTCTTCAAGGATCAGTAGTAGTAGTGTTGCTTTAGTAACAAGTGAAAGTAATCAAATGATCAAACTAAGTAATGAAATTTCTGATTGAAGTTTATCTAAGCACGTGTTAAAGTTCATATTTTGCTTTTGTAAAGTCAAATTTCTGTTCACATGCTATAAAGACCCACTTCCAGATCCCACTTTGTTTGCAAGTGTATGTGCCTATTTATTGAGTGTTTATTCCTTTTCCTTTTAGTTTTAGAGAAAAATATTTTAGAGATTCCGTAAAAGTAAAATGACAAACGATGTGATGCGTTCGATTATAAAATTATTTTTATTATAAAATAAATCTAATATATTATTTAAAATCATATTTATTATAATTTTTTATAAAAATTTCTTTATATTTATAGCGTTTCTCATTTCAAAATAGATTACAAAACAAAAATCCTTTATAAAGATAAGGCTCAAATTATATCACATTGAAGACTTTTGACTGTTGTCTTATATATATAAATATATATATATATATATATATATATATATATATATATATATATATATATGAGCATGGCTACTCATAAGCTCATACACCACACACCATAATTTTTTTTATTTTTTATTTATTTTTTTAAAGTTTTTTTTTATTTTATTATTCTTAAAATAATTGAATTATTTTACTCATAATTCATATACTATACATTTGATAAGAAAATAAAATTAAAAAAATTATAAAACTGATAGTGTGTGGTATATGAGGTTTAGGAATAGAATTTTTATATATATATATATATTCATAAGGTTTCAAGTTTCAACGAAACGAATTCTTCATTAGCCTCAAAAGCGACATAGGGGTCCCGGAAGACAGAGAAGCCATTAATGGTGTCTTTCCATTTGCTTAAAAAGAAAGAAAGCAGAAGCCTACCTGCTCTGCGATTTGCTTTGAATCTGATACGGCAAAAGTGAACTTTAGCAATCAGGTCCACACAAAAGGGTGTTTCTTTTTGCTGCTTTCCTCTCACCAATGGACCGATAAATTCTCCAGGCTGGATTCCATTTTTGAATGCTCACGTACCGTACCATATCATTTTGTCTCCTTTTACACTAATAATGCAATTAGGTATCTTTTTTAACACTGAAAATGCTTCTTAGGCTACCGACATTTTCTATTTTTTATTTTATTTCTTTTGGATTTATGTATTTGTTTATATTTTAGTATTTTATTTTTTATTTTTTATTTTTTGTTCTTTATTTTTTTTTAAATTCTTTAAAAAGAAAAAAACAAAAAAGAGTTTTACACCAACGGTAGAAATCCGATTTCAACTTTCTTTGGTGACTCTACCAGCTCTTATGAATAATATCTTAAAATATATAGATCATGTATTATTTCTTTAAAAAAATGAGAGTTATAAAAAAAAAAAATTTATATAAATTCTAAATTTTTACAAATCATTTTTCTATTATACATGCAGCTTATCAACGTTAGTCATAAAAAAAATAAAAATTCAAGAATCAAAATGCAAATATTCTAACATGTCAATAAATATGTAAAGTTGTAGTTATAGAATATGGTAAGATCAAATCTATTTTAAATAATACAAATGATAGTTACAGTCATGAGTGTATAAACGTCATATAATCATTTTAAAAAAATTAAATAAATATGAATCTACATGAAAAAATAATAATTTTTTAGAATAATACTACACAATCTCTCCAACCTTCACATACTATATTTTTTTAAAATTTTAAATTTTTTAATATTTATTTTAAAATTCTTTTGAGTTTATTTTTTTAAAATTAATTGAAATTTTCTATTCATTATTCATATATTAAATATTTAATAATAAAATAATAAAAATTAAAAGAATTTGATGTGTAAAAGTTGTATGAATAGTAGAAAGTTATGTATATTTTTTTTTTTGGAAAAAAATTAAAATTTGTTGAGAACCTCATTTATTTTCACAGATGAGATGAGATGGGTTGAGATTAAAGTTAAAAAGTTAAATAAGTATTGTTAGAATATATTTTTTAATATTATTTTTATTTTAGAATTAAAAAATTAAATTTTTATTTTATTTTAATTTAAAATTTTAAAAAAATTATAATAATTTAAATAAGATGAAATAAAATATTTTCTCAAAACAAATTAGCCTATAGAAAGGCTAAACTGCTCCATTTCTTTACAGAAAATTAATTTAAAAATGAATCCGAAACTTATTAGTCCACTAGTTGCACCCAACGGGCGACACTTGGCACGCCCTGGTTGACAGCAAATGCCATGTAATAACCCGGCGGAGCAACCATCCCATTTGGCGGCGCTGTACATCCGATTCTATAACGACCGTTACCGTCAGGAAAGGTGTTTGTAACGGCTAATTTCACTAGCCTTTGACCCTGGGAAAATGAATGCGTTGCAAAAGGCGCGCTTCCGAAATTGACCTCCACGATCCCCACCACCGGCAACGGAACCGATACTGAGACGTCGAAGACCTCTCCGTAACGTACCCTTTCAGGAATTCCCTGGATCTCTGGTCGGATATTCGCACGGTCTGCCGACAAGTATTCCGGTGAAAACGCTTCGATCCGTAGCTCCGTCGGGAACTCGGCTTTGAATTTGTAAAAGTAGTGAGGATTACTTCCCGCTAGTAAAATCCTCCCGTCCGGTAACAGGTTCGCGGTGGAGTGGTACAATCTGGGGACAGTTCCTGGGTTCAACGTCATGTACCGTAACCCGACGGGTTGATCGGGTCGATAAAGAAGCGGGTAAAGACACGGGTTGGAGGCCATCTCGAACCCTTGGGTCCCTGCCTGGGCTCCATTGATGATAAGGACGTCGCCGGTGGGGAGCATAACCATGTCCCCCATTATCCTCCCGAATGGCATGTCCTCCATTTCCCAAACTGGGTCCGGTGCAGTCGCTACGATGCGTCCGCAGCTACCGTGGGCCGGGGTTTCCGCACCCTTCTCCAGAAACGCACCGTACTGTGCCCCGCCGCACACGACAATCACGGCCGTCGAGTAGTCCCCTTGGAGTGCCAGCATCGCCGATGATCCAGCTGATGGGTAGTTTCGTGGGCCACCAGCCAACGGTGGAAAATCTCTAATAACTTTGTTAGCCTCATGATCGTACAATACTGCTTTGTTATTAGCAAAGATGAAAAGGTGACCGTTGGGGAGGAGATGAACGTAAGGGTATAAATTGTCCATCTGAATATCCTCGACGTCGGCAAGGAATGGAAACAAGACGGCGCCTCCTTTTCTCGGCGGGTAATACTCAATCGTGTTCGTTGCCCTCCCACCGACAATAATCACCGAACCATCAGGCAATATCTGGTTCGTAGCGTACCACCGCCCATTCACCAATTCCACATCTTTAAGCTCAACCCAGTTGCAAAACCGGTGTGCCTCGCACGGTTCGAACTTTCGGATCTTTTTCAACCCGTCCATGTCCCCACCCGTCTGCAACAGCGTACCGTCCGGGAGAAACTGGCCGGAGGAGCACCAAGTGTCGGTGAGGATCATCAAGGGCCGAATGTTGTTGGTCTGCAGGTCCAGAACGACGGAGTGAGCGTAGCAATCGCGCTTGAGAAATGCGTCGCTGCGATCGTACCGGCAGTGGCCCCTGGGGAGCATCTTACGCGATGGGCCGATGTTAGTACGATCGAGGAGGACGACGGTATTGTAGCGGGTGACGGCCGTGTGCATGGAGGCTATGCCGGCATTTGCGACCAGAAGCTCCCAGGAGCCTGGAAGCTCAGCCCGTGCTAGTAAACCGCACAGCGTGACCGCAGCTGTGAAGACGAAGAGAACCCAACATTGCAAAAGAAGAGAATCCATGAGGTTACAGTCACAGAGTGTCAGGCGGTGGTAGTGAAGCAGAGCACAAGCAGCTGAACGAAGCTTATGTTTAAAGGAATGGAATTATATACACAAGAGGATTTGGTAAGGAAAGACAAAGAAGGGAGTGAATTAGAGAATCCATGAATTTACAGAGATCGAGAGTGGGGCGGTGATGTAGTAATGAATAAGAAGTAGTGGAAGGTAGCTTCTTCTTAAAGGAAAGGAATTTGCAAATGAGTTGATTTGGTAAAGAAAGACAAGAAGGAGAGGAGTGAATGTTGGCCGTCGATTTGGGAGTCAGGATTTGGATGGACGTGTCTCAGCTGTCTGTTCGACCCGTTGGCCGTTGCGCGTAATTAAAGAGAGAAAGGTAAATTCAATATTTAACGGCAACGGTCTATTAGTAATTATAACGCCCGTACGAATACGATAAGGATCAGAAAGAAGATAAGGAGTGTGACTTTGTGTATGGGAATGCACTGTAGGACTGTGGTGACACGTTGCCAGTGAAAGGGTCTTCGTGTCGCTTGGTTTTTGGTAACTACTGTAGGACTGTGGTAACCAAACTCTTTGGTTATTAAATTTATTTTATTTCATCTTAATTTATTATTATAATTTTTTTAAATTTTAATATAAAATATAATAAATAATTTAATTTTTTTAAATCTTAAAATAATATTAATATTAAAAAATAATATTCTAATAATATTTTATCCTCTCAAATCAATTCATTTCAACGTCTAAACACAACTTAAAATGAGCGACGTAAGCTCCAAAACGAGCATTTTCTGCGTACAAAAAGTGGGGCCACCACGTGCGTGATGTCTTCTTCTCCCCCACGTAGTGTACTACGTTTACTGTGCCCGTTACGTTGTCGGTAAGAAGAAATGTGAATCAATTATAATAAAAAAATTATGCCAATCATTTCATACTACATTTTTTTTTATTTTTTTCTTATTAAATATATATTATAAAAATAACGAATAGAATAAATCAATTAATTTTAAAAAAATTAAACCAAAATATTAAAAATTAAAAATAAAAATAAGTATAGTATATAGAGATCATCAATAACAATACTTATTATAATAAAATAGTTTTTCTATAGACAATCACATGTGGGTAACCCCACGGCATCATATGTAAGGTCATCTGATTTTTTTTTTTAAATAAATAAAAACCAATCAAAATGAGCAAAAACGGAAGGAAGAAATCGAAAGGATTCCTTCTTTGGATAGCGAAACCCAAGAGCTCATCGTGTGAAGGATTCCATATGTGATCATCATCGTGGATAGGACCGAACCCATCATGTGTGCATATGTATTTCCCTGTTTATATAAGACCTTTACTTGTCACATAGAACCAATATTGACTGATCTTTAGATCACCAAACATTGTACGTGCATACACAGCATAATTCCAAGATATGGGAAATGACAACAAACAACATTAAGGTTCTTGTTGCGGGAGGTACTGGGTATTATGGTAGGAGGATCGTGAATGCAAGTTTAACCCAAGGCTACAAACCTTTGTTCTTCAGCGGCCAGAGTTGGGTCTTGATGCCGATAAGGTACAATTGCTACTTTCTTTCAAGAAGCAAGAAGCCATCCTCGTCGAAGGCTCATTTTCCTATCACCGAAGCCTTCTCGATGCCGTCAAACAAGTTGATGTCATCATTTGCACCATCTTCACAGTGCATTTTCATTCTTCACACTTTTCTCCAAATTTCCTTTTAAAATTTTGCTCTTTGCCATTTTTCTTCCTTGTCAATGAATAGTGGGTACAACGAAGATGCTAGCGCCAGTTCTTCTATGGAGCCCCATGCATCTTTATGTCACTTATTTGCATCTTTCTATCACTGATTTGCATCTTTCATGGAGCCCCATGCAGTCTTTAGTTAGATATCAACTAATTTTACTTCAAATGCAAATGACAACAAAAATTGGATGGTGGATTTGCATTAATCTTGTCTAAAAATACACAAAACTTGTCTAAAACTGCAAGAAAAATTGCTATAGAAATGGATGTTCACTGAAAATTAATGGGTGTTGCATGGAGAAGACGAAGGGGTCTGTGGAGAAGACGAAGCTAGCCATTGATGGGTTCGTGGAGAAGTCGAAGGGGTTGTGGCTTCGTGGAGAAGACAAAAACAGTGATTGTGGGTGTTCGTGGGTTGGCAGTGACGATGGGGCTTCATGGGGATGTAGAAGACGAAGACAAAATAGAAAGAGAAAAGATGAGAGAAATGACGTCGTTGCATTGGCGGTGACGAGGAGAATTTTTTATAATAAAAAGATAACATATGATGTGAACTCACTTCTCTGTCCAAATTGGAGGATTGAGGCTCCATTTGGATGCTCAAGATCTATTTAGAAATTAAACTATTTTCAAACTACTTCATTACTATTTATAAATAATTCATCACTATTTACAAATATTTTATTACTATTCACTATAATTTTACTACTATTTACAAATTATTTCACTATTATTCATAAATGATCTGAGAATGATCTTTAAGAGTATCACAGATCATCTATGAATAGTAGTAAAACAATTTGTAAATAGTAGTAAATAATAATTTGAAAAGAGTTTAGTTCACAAACAGACCCTCAGTTGCACAGTTTCAAGTCCATGAAACCAAGCCTTCTATAAACCTTTGGATAATGGTTAGAGGCTTATAGTTTCTTTTTAAAGAAAATGACGGTATTCCTATCTTATTGATAAACTTTCACCTTTGATAAGAAATACCCTGTATAAAGAAAGTGAGGGGGTTACAATAGAAGCGGTGACCTCGGCCCTTAGTAACTTGTCTGGCGAGGGGCCATGGTGCCCAAGATGCTAGCCGATCAACGACGCCCCCATCGTTCCAAAGGAAAAGCGTGTGTTCATACGGTAAGCACACTCTAGGCATAATAAATTGCAGCGGAAACTGCATGGAGATTAGTCAGAGACTAATACTAAATTTACTAGAGATACAAACAAATAAAAACCTTCATTAATAGTAATATACATAAGTCACTATCACTTCATCCCAAACAATTTTGTACACCGTCATCAATCCATCGCTTGCAGGCATAACAAACCATAAAGCGTTTGTCGTCTAACTAAAATAAACATTTATAATACAAATATTCACTAATCGGAGACAGGCCTCCGTAGTTACGCATCGAGCTAGGGTGGTCACTCGTGATAACACTCTTGGGCTAAATCTGCATCAAAGTCTACAATTTCGTTGGGTAAAACTGCAAGTGGGACCACCACGATGAGCTTTCCAAGAAATTTCCGTAAGTTAAAACACATGACAATACTAACAATGAAAGACAATGAATTTGAATTTTCATGCATCAATTCATGTAAATAAAATTGAGAACGGACATAGTTTTGTCTATCGAGGAATCAACCTTCGAGCAAAACACAAGCATATAAGCATAGCGAAAAATCTCCTTCTAAGCAAATCACATATATGCATATTCATTATCATGGCAAGGAATCACCCTCTTATTAAAATGCATAAAATCAAAAGATCTCATCATATAAATACCAACAGGGAATCATTCCACCCATTCGACACAGGGAACCTCTCTACCAGCTAACGCCTAAACCCATTCACCTGAACTGACGAGGAATCACTCAACTCATCCGACACAGGGAATCACTCTACCCGATCAATTCATAACAAAGGACACCACGCATGCCTCTAACTACCCGTGATATCAAATGAGATCAATAAAAAAACGTTACACCCTAATCATCACAGGGAATCCCTCTACCCGTATGAAACTCGTGGTAACATGTCATTAAACTGGCACGGAGACTCCTCAACCCGTTCCATAATTTTTAGAACACTCGAAAGATGCGACACTTAAGATCACAACATCTCAAATTGCAACGTAAAGATATCCAATAAACGTAATGAAGAAAATATACACTTTCTTATGTGAGAAAGAGGTGAGATACAAAATATGCAAATCCTGAACATAGTCACAAACATTTACCTCACATTTTCAATATAAATGTTGGAACTAAACTACCTGAACAATATTTACTAATACTAAAGTCGTGTTGGTTCTGTTTTCTCAATGGTGATGCCCCTAAGCTCCTTGTTTCTTTGAAGGTTTCAAACTAGAAGAAAGTGAAACCCTTTATGAAAAGTTAGAGATTGATTCTTGTCTAATGCTTTTTTATACAACAAGATTATCAGTCACAGTTTTGACGTTCTCCTAACTTCTACTATGCTTGAGTGAGAGACATTCGATCTCAACCGTCCATTTGTCCTCTGGACGTGAAGAATTGTGGAGATCGAATGATTGATTGTACTAGGCATAGATGTCTCTATAGCTTGGTTGGGTCCAATCTCACAGTCCTTCCCCTAGTAAAGGTCTCCCACGTTGCATTAGGCCATACCTCTGAGGTCAGACAATGTGGCCAATAGGTCCATAGTCCGTATTTTCCCAGGCTTACTCTAGATGTGATGTCGGTGATGGAGCATGGGCCTTTGGATATAACATTTGATATAACATCTAAATTTTAATCTTATAGTATAAACTTAATATAACATAAAATTTTAATCTTAAACATAAACACAAACATAAACATTAATATTAAGTTATTAATACAAACTTACTTTTAATATATATATCATTGATAAATACATTTTTGGCATAATAAATTATCATATATATTCTTTTTATAAATAAATACTTACACATTTGATCATATATACTCATATAAAAAGTCTAGAGCTTATATAAACTATAGTTAAATTTAATATTATACTAATATGTGTTAATTATTATAAAATAATATATTTATACTATAATATAAATAGACTACTAGTTTACCATATGTAAACATAATATTATTACTAGCATAGATAATCCGTAAACTCAAAAAAATGGGACCGGACTGGACCGAACCAGACCAAAATCGAAAAACTGAAAGTTTTGTTTTTTATAGTGAATCGGTCTAGTATCAGTATTTAAACTTTCAAAACCGATGCATACCGATTTGGTTCTGAAAAATATATAAAACCGGATCGAATCGAACTGGACCAGTTACAATCCTAAATGGTGGATCTCATATTTTTTTAAAATAGAATGCACAAGACTTGCACACTCTAGAACTATATCCAGCTTGTATTAACTCAAAATTAACCCAACAAACACAATATGACTTGGTTGACAGCCATACTCAAGAGTCAATTTTGATGACAAATTGAAAAGGATATTTAGAAGCATACACCCTTTAAAATGAAAGAGTAATGCTAGATACAATTTTAATATGTATAAATATTTATATAGTCATTTTTTAAAAAAATAGAGTTTGTCACTAAAATATTATTTTTTTACGTGAATTCTAAATTTATCAATTTTTTTAAATTAATTGCTAGTGACTTTCACAATTATGACTGTAAATATTATTTAAAATAAAAGTAAATACTTTCAACAAAGTGATGAAAGACATCTCCATTGCAAGTTACTTCCACCCATCCTCATAATTGCCTTTGCCCGAAAAAAAAAAACAAAAAGGCAGAAATATAAATAATCAAAAGCATTGACAACTAGGGAAAGGATATTTTGATGATTGATCTCTTGGTAATAATAATAATAATAATAGTAATAATAATAATAGACCAAATAATGCTATCATCTTACCGGGAATAGCATGCAAATGATGATGCTATTCAGTTATCATATTCTTAACGGTAGGAGAATTGTTTTGTTTTGCTTTGCTTTGCTATCAAGTCAGAAGCTGCATGTCTTTCGCATTCTATTCGGTCATAAAAGTTGACGACAACCTCACGTGGATGGACTCTTCTAATCAAAGCTATCGAATTTAAAAAATCCATATGATAAGTTTAAGAGTTAATGCAACAGTCCCGGAGGATCGATCCATTGTTGTTTTTGAAGATTAGCCAACTCAACTTAACTGTTCAAGCAGCTTACATGATGAATCTTCACCCCCATCGTATTATACGGAGGTGAATTAATGAAATCCGGGTATCTTTGATTATGAAAAATCTTTAAAAATGTTTTGGATTTTTGGAGTTTTTTAGGAATATTGTTTATTAGATTTTGAAAAATGAGAAAAAAATTTTAAATAATTATTTTTTTGATAATAAATTTTGTATTAGATCTTGTGAAAGTAGATAGATAGAGTTGAGAAGTTGTAAATTTGAACATAATCTTTTAAATGTATTTTTGTTTTAAAATTTGTAAAAATTATATTAATTTTTGTTTCTGGAAAAATGATTGATTGAGAAGTTGAAATAGAAAATTATTTAAAATTTACAATATTGGGTTTAATTTTTTTTTTTTTTTAAAATGAGAATTTTGTATAAACAAACAAAGGTTATTGTTTCTCCTGCGTGACTAGATAGAAACCATTTGCACAAAATTATACATTAATTTCTTCTTTTTTTTTCAACAAACTTGCATTGAATTAAAAGATAAAATATAAGAGGAGAGGGCGGGGGACCTTGAAAGAAATCTATTTATGCATGAAAAATCACTCAAATGACTAAAATGGGTGAAATAGTCATTCTCGGCCAGTTATAGAGATTTGGGCCCCGATCGGTGTTGTTTGGAGCCCCCGCAGTGGTTCGGTACAGTTGTGCTGTGTCGGTGCGTACATTCATGGTGGTGAATGGAAAACAAATTCAGAGAAAATAAAGAGAAATGGACAAACAAATTTATATGGTTCGACATATTGTCTATGTCCATGGGTATTTAGGAAGGAAAAATCTATTATAATATGCTTATTTACATTCTCTCATAGCCACTCATTTCTCACTGTACAATGGAAGCTGAAGATTTACTTATTGGAGAAGATGTACTCTCTGGAGCTCTCCCTCCAGAGGTTGAAAGAAGAAGTCGAAGAAGAAGCCCCCTTTTCAATCTTTTGGACGTCCTTTTTTATTTGATATCTCTTTCCATGTCCCCCTGTAGTGGTTAGGTATGATCCACTTTGCGTGTCTGAGCATCTCTCTCTTTCTCACTTTCTCCTTATACTGCTCCCCTTACTTCCTGACACCCTCTTCTTCCCTTCTGACACACCCTTCTCCCTTGCCTCCTTACTTCCCCTCTTGTTCCCTAGTGGTGGCTTGATGGGCTAGGCCTAGTCTTGGGCCTAGATATTTTATCCTCTCACAATTGCCTGCGATTCTTAAGGGCAATTTGTTTCAATAAACACCTTGAGAATCTTTAAGATAAAATATGCAATAGAGGTTATCCGTAGAAATTTGTGAGGAAATAAACTTCAGGAGTCAATCCCTGGCTGTCTGTTCCCCTTACATTAAGCAGTAAAGATTTCTAAGAGCAGGATTAGGCGGGAGATGGGCTCAGCCACATAAGATGGGAGCACGGAGCTCGGTTGTGGCAGTTGGTGTACTAGATCGAGTAAGATGTGGCAGGAGATGTACTCGACCACGTAAGATGGGAGCGCAGAGCTCAGACGTGGCGGGAGATGTACTCAACCAAGTAAGATGCGAGTGCAGAGCTTGGCTATGGCAAGAGGTGTACTCGACCACTTAAGATGTCAACGTGGAGCTTGGCTATGGCGGGAGGCGTACTCGACCGCGTAAGATGCGTGTAGTCCAACAATGTGTCTGTATGTATGCTTGCCGTTATTGGAAAGTGTATGTTATCCTAGGGGTGGGCAGCGGGGCCCGCTTCTCGCTTACCTCGGGTCTGCTCACCAGACCTTGCGGCGGCGGGAAGGGACCACCCGTCTCTGCCGTGGGAGCGGTCACCGCTCGTGATCCGCTCATTCAGCGGGAAAGGGATACTACACCTCAAGACCCGCATCCATGTTTTTATATATATATATAAAAAATATATATATATACGCATGAAACGACGTCGTTTCATGCGTAGGTTTTTTTTTTTAAAACCCAGGCATGAAACTACGTCGTTTCATGCCTGGGTTAATTAGCCCCCCCCCGATTCCCTCCCTCGGCCTCGCTCACTCTCAGACCCTCACTTCTCTCATCTCTGTCTCTCCGCTCAACCCTCCCTCTCTCTGAGTCTGAGTTTCCGGCGCCGCACCCAGCTACCAGCGGTGGCTTCAACGTCGCCGTGCGCATCCGCCATCCGCCCATCCGGTCCCTTTCTCTGCATCTCACCGAAGATCCGAATCCCGAAAGGTAAGAAACTCAAACCCTATCCTATTTTATTTTGTTGTGATTTATATTTTTAATGGAGATTGGAAGAAGGATGGGGTTTATCGGAGATGGAGGATGGGATTTTTGTGAATTGTGGAGCTTAGATTGTGCATGTGTTTTGGTTTGAAATTTGAATGAGTCCGTGAAATGCATGTGAATTGTGTTTGTTTTCTCATTTCTGTAATTATTTCGGTTTGGATTGAAATTAATTGTGTAATTAATTTGGATTGAAACCCCTAATTTAATTTAGGGCTCAAATCCGAAACCCTAAATTAATTTAGGGGTTTCAAAGAATTAATTTAGGGTTTCGAAATACCCTAAATTAATTTAGGGGATTCAAAAATTGAAACCCCTAAATTAATTTAGGGCTCAAATCCGAAACCCTAAATTAATTTAGGATTTCGAAATACCCTAAATTAATTTAGGGGATTCAAAGGAGAAAAACCAGTAGAGAGCAAGCATGATTTGGAATTAATTCCGAAAAGTCTCATGCTATACTTTCATTCTTTGAGTTAAATCATACTTATCTAAAAAATTTAAACTCCAAAAAATCTAAACTCTTAGGAGATGATAAATTCATCGTTGGCATGTGGGGTCAAATATATAGCATCCAAAGCCTCGTATTAGCTAGAAAATGAATTTGATATTTTCAATGGGAGGTAAATGAGTTTTAGGCCCCATTTCACAATTTCTTTTGCATATCCATTATGCTATGATAATTTGGATTTTCTGCTGCTTCTTGAAAATCATATCCAATATTAGTAGTAACAATTGTTGTTGTTATTATGGGGAAAGGGTAGTGTTGGTGTTCTCATTGTGTGGTTGAGCTTAAAAATTATACCAATGATTCTGTAGCTTCATTGCATTCTTTTGCAATAAAAAGATCGGCTGTGATGTTTGCATGAATATTATTCCTTGTGATCATGAAAAAGATCAGTTGTATATCATCATGTCCAAGCAAGAAGCTACAATGAAGCCACTTTATTTTACCCCAAAATCAAATTCTTATTTGTTTTGATTTCACGCAATGATCTCTGTGTGTGTGTGTACACATTTGAAGACATGCAGTCTTCTTGCGAAGCTGGGTGCACATGCATATTGGTTAAGTGGCACCCCTTTTTATGTCAACTTGTATGTATATATATATATATATATATATATAATAGTTGGATAGTATATACAACTAATAAGCAAATAATTGTTTATATATAATTGTATGTAGCTAGAAGGTGTCAAATTGGATTCAATACCTCCTTTGTGAGGACTTGCTTTCATTATATAGGCACTGCCGTGCATGTTACAAGGCTATAATCACTCTATTTACAGCAACAGAATCTTGTCTAAGTAAGGAAACTAGAACTAAATACAGATGCTATCTAAGTAAGGAAACTAGGACTAATGACAAAACTGTACAGCTATAAATACATTCCCAAAAGATATGTTTATAAAAAGAAAAAGAAAAAAAGAAGAAGATAAGAGTCCAAAAATTCAATATTATTTTTTTATTTCTCATTTCTTTGTTAATATTTTTTAATTTGTTGGATGTGGACTTTTCCACCTTACTTAAATAAAGGAAACATCCATATTTTCTTGCCTCATATAGTGTATTTGTTAATATACTTTATTAACAACATATAGTGTATTTGTTGTTAATATACTTTATTACATTTTATAACCAAAGTACACAATATATATATATATATATATGAATGTAAAGTGATAGTGTGATACTTTTTGTTATTCTACTTTTCTTTTATGTTCATTATATAGTTGTTATGTTTTCTATTATTTCAGATTTCTTGTTTGCTTTAGTTCATGGATATTCCAGCGGATTCGAGTGCGAGCTCTCCTTTTCAGGCCGAGGGCACCCCTACCCCTACACCTACACCTACACCTACCCCTCCTACTCATACCCCTACCCCTAGCCCTACGGCACCTTGCCCCGCCCCCAAGCCCAGCAAGAAACCTGCTTCAATAGTTTTGACTCATTTCACCAAATTAGAGGGTGGTGACTCAAGTAACCCCCAAGCCAAGTGTAACCATTGTAGCAAAATTTATGGATGCCACTATAGGAAACATGGCACCTCTCAATTAAAGGTGCACTTAGAAGAGCAATGCAAAAAAAGTCCAATATTAAGATCATTACAAGATAAAAGCCAATCTAGGCTAGAAGTTGGACTTCAAAAAATGGCGAATGGGACTAGTGGGGGTGCAAGTTTGAGGGGGTATACTAAGTATGATCCCGATGAGTGTAGAAGACATCTAGCTCGTATGGTCATAATGGAAGAGCTACCTTTTCAAATTGTAGACGGGAAAGGGTTCCAGGCGTATTCTCACTACTTGGAACCAAGGTTTAATATTCCCTCTCGCCACACGGTGGCAAAGGATGTAAAAAAGTATTTTTACATTGAAAAAGAGAAGTTGAGGGGTCAATTGGCAGATCAATTTGTTTGTCTCACCACTGACACTTGGACATCGATCCAAAATTTTAATTATATGTCTTTGACTGTGCATTTTATTGATTGCCATTGGACATTACACAAGAAAATCATAAAATTTTGTAAAATCACCGATCATAAGGGTGAGACAGTTGGGAAGGCCTTGGAGGCTTCAATAAAAGAGTGGGGTTTGAGCCGAGTTGTTACAGTCACAGTCGATAATGCCTCGTCTAACGATGTTGCATTAGGACATTTGAGAACTTATCTTAGAGAGGCAAATAAGACACTTATGGGTGGTGAGTGTCTGCATGTGAGATGTGCAGCACATATTCTGAATTTGATTGTCAGTGATGGTTTGAGAGATCTTCATGACTCGATTGCTCGAGTTAGGACTGCTGTGAGATGGGTGAGATCTTCTCCTTCAAGGTTGGAGAAATTCAAGGTTGCTGCGAGATCTGCGGGTCTAACATCTAAGAAGGGTCTTTGTACTGATATGCCTACACGATGGAACTCAACATTTCTGATGTTAGAGGCGGCCCAAGAATATAGGCTGGCATTTGCATTATTGGGTGATGAAGACATCCAATATGTAAAATATTTTGATGATCACGGGGGATTGGGGAAACCCGTAGCTGATGATTGGGAAGTTGTAACTATTTTTGTAGACTTTTTGAGGCTTTTTTACGATATCACCACGAGGCTATCTGGAACTTTGTACCCTACATCCAATGTTGTATGCCAGCAAATATGTAGGGTAAAAGAAGAATTAGATGACATGGTCGCGGGTGGTCACATTAGGCTGCGGGAGATGGCATTGATTATGAGGTCAAAGTACGACAAGTATTGGGGAGATTTAACTAGGGCTAATATTTTGTTATATGTAGCTGTCGTATTTGACCCGAGGTATAAGTTGGATGGCATGATATTTGGATTGGGCCTTGCGTACGGGCAAGTATGGGCGGAGCTTATTGCAGCAAGGGTTCGGGAAACCCTTACTAGATTATTTGATGAGTTTTCCACCCTGCGGGGTGGTAATATTGCGGCACCTACATCTACCCCCTCAGCCTCAGGCTCACAGTTTCCTGAAGTCGAGAGTGGGAAAAGGCGTAGATTGGAGTGAGGTGAGAGGTATGAGCAGGCCCCCTTCCTCCGGACTTCTGTAGAGGCTCAGTCAGAGATAGACAGATACTTAGCAGCAGAGATGCTACCATTTTCATGAGATTTCAATATATTAAGTTGGTGGAAGGTGAATGCTGTGAAGTATTCCATCCTTGGAGAGATAGCCCGCGCACTTTTGGCCATCCCTGTTAGCACAGTAGCCTCAGAGTCGGCCTTTAGCACCGGAGGACGTGTATTAGATTCATTTCGGAGTTCATTAGCTCCTGCCACTGTGGAGGCTTTGATTTGCACGCAGAATTGGATCAAAGGAACTCCAATTCATGTTCCGGATGTTTTTGAGTATGAGGAGGCCGACGTCGAGGAGGAGGGTGATGATCAGTCTGGATCTGGTATTTATTCTAATTTCTTATTTTCATTTATTTATTTTCATTTATTTATTTTCATTTAATTGGTATTCATTAATTTCATTTCAAATTTAATACTTATAGTGATACATGAGACGGCGTCTACGGCTACCTCCGATGCAGTATGACTTTTGTATTGGACTCACCATTGCCATGGTTTGCATAATTTCTTCCCTAATTATTTTTTGCATTTAAAACTTTGTTTCATTTTTATAACTTTTTAATTCTAATCTGTTTTATTTTTAACTTATTAATATTTCAGGTTTTTTGACTTATTAACTTTTATTTTTAACTTATTGATTTTCAGTCTCACAGCAATCGACATTCGACACAACTCAGTGAACTCACAACTACGGCTCCACCCCCAAAATTAATTTTCTTAATTTACAATTATTGTAATGTTGCTACAATAGTTAATTATACAATTTGTAATATTTATTTTTTTTAGAAGAGTTTGTAATAGTGTAATAGTTTATTAGTTCTCTTAATTTGTATAATTGTAAACTATTTATTGTAGCATAGTGTCTTACTGCCTTAGTGATGAATATTACTTAATTATTTAATAGTTAAAACTTAATATCTACTTATCAAAAAAAAATATTTCTTTTCTGTTTTTAAATTTATATTTTTTTTAATATAAATAATGGGCCCAAAGTGGCCCAAAACGAATTCTGGGCCCAAAGGGGCCCAAAAACTGATTCTGGGCCATTTATGGCCCAGAAAAAAGTACTGGGCCGGAGGCCCAGTACCATGTGCGGGGGTGCGGACGGGTGGGGGTCCACCCCCGCACCCCGGGCAGCGGACGGGGGACCCCGCCCCCGCCCATGCGGGGGCGGGTGGCGGGGGAGGCGTGGCCCCGCCCCGTAGGGGGCGGGTATCACCCCTATGTTATCCCGATGTTTCCATTTTCAATTTTTTTGGTGTTGGAGTTTATATGAAGTAACCCACATAAAGAGGTCAGAGGGCTCGTCAACCCCTGGGTCCACCTTAGGCTGTTGATGAGCCCGTCGGCTCGTTTCCAAAGGTAACCTATGCAAGGCGGTTGTGGAGGTCAAATGCATGTTAACTCCAAAGGCTTGTTCCTGGAGGTAACCCACTAGCAGCGGTTATGGCTCAAGTGTGACACTCTGCGCGAGTCTAGGGACTCGTATCAGTGCAAAAGTCAGCAAGTCTAGGGACTTGTATCCGATGGCCTTCTGGGCAAGTCTTGGACTAGTACCCTACCTAAACTTCGCGGCAAGTTTAAGGGCTTCGCTTTGCTGGTGGGAGGGTCGTCAAGTCTAGGGACTTGTGTTCGACCATTGTATCACGGAAAGTCTAAGGACTCGACTTTGTAACGTAAAGGTTAGCAAGTATAGGGACTTGTGTCTGACTGGTCGTGTGGGCGAGCACTAGGGCTCTAGCCCGACCAATGCATCGTGGTGAGTGTAGGGACTCGGCTTTGCTGGCATAAGGGTCTTCAAGTTTAGGGACTTGTGTTCTACCGTTGTATCGTTGCGAGTCTAGGAACTCAGCTTTGTGGCACGAAGGTCAGCAAGTCTAGGGACTCTTGTCTGACTGGTCGTGTGGGCAAGTGCTCAGGCTCTAGCCCGACCAATGCATCGTGGCGAGTTTAGGGACTCAGCTTTGTTAGCGCGAGAGTCGTCAAGTCTAGGGACTCGACTTTGTGGCATGAAGGTCAGCAAGTATAGGGACTTGTGTCTGACTGGCTATGTGGACGAGCGCTGGGGCTTTAGCTCAACCAATGCATCGTTGTGAGTCTAAAGACTCGGCTTTGTTGGTGCAATGGTCGTCAAGTCTTGGGACTTGTGTTCAACAGTTGTTTCGCAGTGAGTCTAAGGACTTGACTTTGTGGCACAAAGGTCGGCAAGTCTAAGGACTTGTGTCCTACTAGTCATGTGGGCGAGCGCTGGGGCTCTAGCTCGACCAGTGCATCGTGGCGAGTCTAGGGACTCAGCTTTGTGGCACGAAAGTCGGCAAGTTTAAAGACTTGTGTCTGATTGGTCGTATGGGTGAGCGCTGGGTCTCTAGCCCAACCAACGCATCATGGCGAGTCTAGGGACTCGGATTTGCTGGCATGAGGGTCTTCAAGTCTAGGGCCTTGTGTTCGGCCATTGTATCGCGGCGAGTCTAGGGACTCGGGTTTATGACACGAAGGTTGGAAAGTCTAGGGACTTGTGTTCGGTTCGACTGGTCGTGTGGGCGAGCACTAGGGCTCTAGCCCGACCAATGCATCGTGGCGAGTCTAGGGACTCGGCTTTGCTGGCGTGAGAGTCATCAAGTCTAGGGATTTGTGCTCGACCGTGGTATCACGGTGAGTCTAGGACTCAACTTCGTTGACGGAGGCTCTTGACCGTGCAGAATTGCTGTCCTAGAGCGCGATCAAGGTTGGAGATGTGCCGATGAGACCTGTGGGTTGTCATGTTTCAACAATGACGGAGGTTCGTTGTGCCCACATGCGCGTTAGCGCCAAACAATTTGTCTCGACAGAGTCACATTAGGTGTCCGAGCGGTGCCTGAGCGAGGTCATGTGACCGATGTTCCTCATCACTGGAAGTAGTTTTGTTAGTAGAAATAAATCACACAAGTTTTAAGAGAGACAAACGGGAGGATTTTAGCCGCTGTAGTCGATTTATGCTTGACTGAAAATGCCCGCGACTGGTTGTTTCTCTCTTGCTCCTTTCTTCTTCTTCTTTTTTTTACATTCATTAGCAACCCGTGTAGCAGCATGTAACTCTCTTGGGAGATAAACCTTGACCACGTGGGAGGGCTTGCAACGTGTGGGTCGATGAGGCTAGTGTAGCCGAGGAACTGTGCCTGAGCGAGTGTGTCTCACACATTCAGGGAACTGTCCCGCACAGGTGAGTGCAGTGCCTCCCATGTACTGTCTCGAGCAAATTTGTCTTGTGCATCCAAGGGACTGCTCCTGAGCAAGTGTGCCTTACGCACCCAAGGAATCGTCCTAAGCAAGTGTGTCTCGTGCAGCCAAAGGGCAACTTTGGAGCAAGTGTGCCCCGTGAAGGGACTGCTCCTGAGCAAGTGTGCCCTGCGCATCCAAGGAACTATCCCAAACAAGTGTTTCCTATGCGGCCAAGGGGCTGCTCCTAAGCAAGTGGATCCCGAGCAGTCGATGCAGGGGTCTGAGCTGAGGTGCCTTAACGTATGAGGCTGAGTAGAGGGGTGGCGATGCATGGCCAAGGAGGTGGTGGCCGAGTAGCTTGGTACCGTGGGAGGACTGTGCAATGTGTGGGCCGATGAGTATGTCCAATTAGCTCTGAAAATTGCCAACGGACTGGGTTCAAGGACTTCACACGTGTCCGGGGAACTCGCACTACCAAGGGACTCGAGAGGCATGGTTCCAAGTAGAGGGTCGTGATGCAACTTGGCTGAGGAACTTCTACATGGCTGAGGTGAGTCTGAGCAAGTTTGGCAGAGGAACTTGGTCCTAGCAACATGGTCGGGGAGCTCAAAGGTCAAGGAGGGTCGTGATGATGTTGGGGGTTGTTCGTGGCCGAGGAGCTTCGAGCCGCCCATGTGATGGGTGCCCGCAATGGGGTGGCCAAGGAAGGTCTCGGGCTTAGGAGTGTTGCTCGCCACTGGGTGGCCAAACAACCACTCAAGTCGAGCTGGGGTGCCCACCATTAGAAGGGCGAGGAACATGGTCCATGGAGTATCCTGCCGACAACAGAAATCGTCGGTGGGCTTGGCAGCTCTAGGCCGTGATCCCGCCAGCTAATGGGTGCCGTGGGAGGGGGCCGCCATGCGCAAGGCATCGTGCCCCCATTGCCTCCTACAGCGTAGAGTGTGCATGTCCTCCATCAATGGGGAACGTCCAGACGGAGACAGAAACTGCCGGTTGGCCATGTGGTGGCCGCCAATAGGTCTAGTTCAACGGGCTCACGTCCCAACCGCGAGCCTCTCAGGTGCACATTGCCATGCACCCGTTTGGCGCTCCGTGCTCGATCCCTGGTGGCGGGGATGAGCCGATCCAAGACAGTCAGCGGACCAAATGGTGGCCTTCGGCAGGTTCACTGTGCTCGTGGTTGTTCTCCGTGCACGTCACGTTTCGTGCCACGGCAAGTAGGACATGATCCCACACTTGGGTCGCTCCTCATTCACGGGAGGTAGCTAATTGGAAATAGAAACCTTCGGCAGTCCAAGTGATGGCTATTGGAGGTTCGGTGGGAGGGGGGGGGGGTTAGCCTCTCCGATGCACGGGGGGAAACGTTCAGCAGTTGCTCGTTGTGCACGACCATCATCGCCGAGTGACCACCATGGTCGTGGCAGACAATGCCGGCGACGTCCGTGGTGGCCTGGAGTTCTCTCCGGCTGGCCCCAAAGTGTGCCCGAGGTGGGTCTTTGGTGCACGGGACATTCACCCATTGTGTTGCCATTCATGGCTGGTACTTGCACAGTGCCGTTTCTGACACATGTAGTGCTTGTATACTATATGCCTAAGCGGGTCTTAGTTCACATGCCTACTTTCCGTTTCTCTTTATGCACAGTGGCGGAACGTGCATGGTACTATGCACTCCCCCAATGCACTGTATTGTGCACTTAATTGTACAGTATCTCTGGCGTGTGCAGTGCATTGTGGTAACTACTTGGGAAGTATATGTGCTAGCAACTTAGGAAGTATATGTGCCTGGGCAGATTGCCTCTCATGTGAATAGTACTCACCATATGGCATGTACCCCCTCTTTACACAATGCATCCTAAGTGTACGTAGTGCAATGGCGAGGAGTTTAGGTTCCTACTGGGGTGAGAAAAAGTTCACTCACCTATTTTTTTTGCAGCAGTATTTTTCATAATTATAAAAGTTAAAAAATTAAGGACACTTATTTGGGAGAATGTTTTCTGCTCGTCTTGTAATTATTCAGTATGCCGAAAAATCATCTTTCTTTCACCTCTGGTATAGAGAGTAAATCAGATCACACAGACGGCACCATTTATTGATGCATGAAAAATCGCTCAATAGGCTCGAAGGGGCGAAAAAGTCATTCCCAGCCTGTTATGGCATTTCGGGCCTCGATCGGTATTGTTTGGAGCCCCAGCAATGGTTCAGTGCGGTTGTTCTGTGTCTGTGTGTACATCCATGGCAGTGAATGGAATACAAGTGCAGAGAAAATAAAAAGAAAGGGACACATAATTTTATATGGTTTGGTATGTTGCCTACATCCACGAGTGTTTGGAGAGGAAAAATTCACTATAATATGCTTGTTTATAGTCTCTCATAACCTCTTATTTCTCATTGTACAATGCGAGCTGGAGATCTACTTGTTGGAGAAGATGTTCTCTCTGGAGCTCTCCCTCCAAAGGTTGAAGAAGAAGTCGAAGAAGAAGCCTCCTTTTCAATCATTTGGACGTCCCCTTTTATCTGATCTCTTTTCGTATCCCCTGCAGTGGTGAGGCATGGTCTGCTTTGCGTGTCTGAACATCTTTCACTTTCTCACTTTCTCCTAACACTACCTTCTTACCTCCTGACACCCTTTTCTTACCTTCTGACACGCCCCTTCTCCCTTGCCTCCCTACTTCCCCTCTTGTCCCCTAGTGGTGGCCTGGGCCTGGTCTTGGGCCTAGATATTCTACCCCCTCACAAAATCCCTTTACAAAAATTGTAGTGCAAACAACAAAACATAAAAATAAATTGGAAACGAGACCGATAAATTGGACCTGAGCCCTTATTCAGGAGGGATCTACTACAATAGCAATTATAAAATTCAACCAGTGGATTTTTCAAATGAGATTGTGATTTGCATCCACGAAAGAAGCACCACAACCATATGTTCTCAAGTTAGTGATTAGGAGTGAAAAAAAAAACCGGTAAACCGGACCGGACGTGACCGAACTGGCAGGTTTGGTCCAATACCGGGTTTAGTCCATTTCGATATCGATTCCATTTTTCTCAAACCTGGTCGAAATCGATCTGGTTCCAATTTTCTTTTTCTAACACCGAACCGATTCATATATATATATTAATTTTTTATATTTTATAAAAATATAATATATATTATATAAAAAATAATTTTGTATTATATGATAAATTACTAATTTGTATAATATTAAATTTTAAAATCATATATAAATTACTATATATTATCATTATAGTCTATAGTGTTAGTAGTTATACTATTAATATTAGATCACTATATATTATAATATACCATAATATATCACTATATTATATATTATAATATTATACATTATTATATATTATCATTATAGTCTATAGTATTAGTAGCTATACTATTAATATTAGATCACTATATATTATAATATACCATAATATATCACTATATTATATATTAATATATTATACATTATAATATATCACTATAGCCAATAATACAATTATAATATATATTATAATATATTATCACTATATTATTATATATTATAATATATATACTATATTGTATATATAATATACCGAAAAAACTGGACCGAACTGGACCAAAACTGATAATATCGAAAGTACCGACATGCGAAGCTAGCCAAGCTGCTTATTGTCCCTCGCCTCCAGTATGTTCATCAGGAATGTTAACCTTAATCTTACAAATTTTACGATATTTCTCCAACATTACGCCTCTAGTAGTGCCTCCTCCGTAACGAGATTGTACTATTATTTCTATAAAATAATATTAGTTATTTACCTTGTATAAATTATCATATATCTTAATTAAAAAAATGAGTATTAGCTATTTATCTTGTTCTATAGAGTCAGTGTCTAATGGTGAGTTAGACGGAGAGTTAGGAACATGTGGAGATGGGATGCGAACTACCTTCCTCTTTGGTGGCATAATTGCTGGATACTGTATAATGTGAACACAAAACCGATCAATCATCTGTATCAATTTCATTATAGATTCGCTCTCATAATCTGTAGATACTTCAGATGAGTCAACACTTTGATCAACTGTCACATCAACTATTTCGGCCTCAATATCTTCCCTATGTAATGGAATCATCTCATACTGGCTCAAATCCACACATAAGTTAAAGGCAGGTTGACTCTCTTGGTATGCTTCTTGAGTAGAGGGATCATCTTCTTCTTCATCTTGTCCCTCCGCCTCAGAGATAACGTCATAAATATTTCTAGGAGAAAACTTTTGTACTACTTGCCATTGATTTCCTAATTGAGGATCTTCTAAATAGAATACTTGTTGGGAAGCCAAAATAAAAGGATCATCTTCGTACCATTTTTTTGATGTATTAATACTTGAAAAATATTCATCCTGACATTTTCCCCTTCGAGGATTACTTAAATCCCACCAATCACACTTACATATATAAACCACAAGCTTTCCCACATATCTCATTTCAATTATATCTATGATAACTCCATAGAAATCAACATTGTCTCCATCATGACTCCCTTCGACAAGGACACCACTATTTTGTGTTTTCCTATAAAGTTCTCGATCAATTGTGTGATATCTACTTCCTCGAGAAATACATGCAAAATATTGAGCAGCGCGTCTCGAGGGGCCACGCGCCAGTGATTACTCGCATACATTTTTACAACCTACATATTAAATAAAGTATAAACTTTTAACCGTTAACAATCCTCTTAATTTAAAATATGTTAGTGCAAACCTGCATCTGTATTAATGTCATTACCCATTGTTCAAACTATTTCAGGAACTCCTATTCATGTCTCTGGTCTATATCATTTACTCACAGTTCTTTTAGCACGTTAATATGATCATTGAAATTAAAAATTATCAACAATAAGTATATTCGTATAATTGTTTAATAAGTAAATTCAATGATTAATTAACAATTAATTTGAACTTACTTCAAGTGGCTCTCTGTCTCTGAGCAATTATTTAGTACGTACCACTGAGTTTTCTCGAACTCTTTTTCACACAAATCATAACCACGCTGAGCACCAAGTGGACGTACTTGTTGGGAAAATACAGAAAATCCATTCCGTTGTCTTGCTTGGTCAACATCAAAGTTTCTTTCCGGCCGATCAAACCTTGTGTCAATGCCGTGGAAGTATTTGGAACAGAATGTATACCACTTATCATCAATATATGTTTCTGCAATTGATCCTTCAGGACGGGCCTTATTACCCACTGTGCGTTTCAACTTTCCAAGAAACCGTTCAATGGGATACATCCATCTTTACTGGACTGGTCCTAGAAGTCAAGCCTCACGTGAAAAATGAATGGCTAAGTAAACCATGATGTCGAAGAATGACGGTGGATAAATACTTTATAACTTACACAATATAACTGCAATTTCCCGTTCCATACGATCTAAAACTTCTACATTCAATATTTTAGCACATAAATCTTTAAAAATTGCACCCAGATCAATTAACATAACCCGCACATCTCTGGTCAAGAACCCACGGATACCAACAGGCAAGATACGTTGTAAAATACATGACAATCATGGCTTTTAGTCCAGTAATTTTTCAATCATTTGTTCGCACACACCTTATTAAATTCAAGGCATACCCGTCCGGTAATTTAATCTTCTGCAACCACTCACAAAATGTAGTCCTTTCATTCCTTGACAATGTATACCACCCAATTGGCATGTAAACAGACGAGCCATTTTGTTGCAAGTACATTTCAGGTCTAATTCCCAACCGTTTTAGATCTTTCCGTGAGTTTATATTATCCTTCGTTTTTCCTTCAATTGACATCAATGTTCCTAACACAGACTCACGTATATTTTTTTCAATATGCATAACTTCGAGACTGTGCCGCAATTTTAACGTCGGTTTACATGTACCGTTCGAACACATCATCTTAATGTTCAAATATATTTTTTTTCATCATTAAATGAAAAGTACAATTAGATCATATGTAGTAGTTATATATACTATCATATATATACTAATATATATTATCATATATTTAGTAATCTATACTAAATATCATAGATATAGTATAGTATACTAAAGTATACTATAAAAATATAAGATGATAGCTATTACTAATATATACTATATCATATATATTAGTAATATATACTATATCATATATATAATATCATATATATTATGCTATTCTAAATTAGTATAAAGGAAAATATATTAGTAATATATACTATATGATATATAGTAATCTATACTATATATCATATATATCGTATCATATATATTATCCTATAGTACTAAAGTATTATGAACAGTATAAACTCATATATTATCATATATTATCTATCTATATATATATATATATGTTGTATAGTATCATATATGCCTTATATAGTAAAGTATAATGGAATATATTGTATGATATATATTAGTTAAGTATAAACTCATAGTATATAGTACTATATGCTATCATATATATTACAATCTCATATATAACACTTTGATAGTAAAGTATTATGATATATTACTATTATACTATAATAAAATACATATAAGTTATTATGTCTTCATTTAAAGTATTATACTATCATAATATATATTATAATATTACAGTATATATAATCTACTATAATAGTATATATATTATATTAATCTATAGGATTATAAATATAATATACATTTAATATAAATTTTTACTAAACTTAAAATAAATACCGTTCGAACGTTAAATATTAACGTTGGAACAATAGTGTAAAACCGTTTGAATGATCAAATATAACGTTCGAACGATTATACACATATATGTTATCGCGGGCAGAACTTTTTCTCACGCCGTCGTTCCCACCGTTTGAAAACGAGAGAAAACGTTTAAACGCCCCTCAATCGCCGCTGTCTGCCGCTGTAATCAGCACCTACGTCTAACACACTTCCTCCCAAGTGAATGTATGCATTTTAAAAGTTCTTTTACCGTTTATTTTATGATTTTATGGTTTTATTAGTTTTTTCTAGAAAAATTATATTTTTTATCAATAGTCACCGTAGAACACCATAAATCCACCGTAGGATGTTTAGAAATGAAGAATAGTATGTCTTTTGTCGAAGAAACTACGGAATCGATGCATTTTTTTATGTTTTCATGGCCGCTGAGTTGACTCAGCCATGGCCGAGCTCAATCTGGTTTCTACTCGAACTTGTTCGAACGATTTAACCTGTACATTTGAACAGTTTTAAAACGTTCAAACGGTTTTCAGTGTCCGTTCAACCATATATTGAATAGCTCGAACGTTTTATATTAAATTTGAACCATTTACTTTATATTAGCTTATTAAATTGTTTGCATCGTTTCATTGAATTTTTCTATGAATTAATTTATTAAATAGCTATTAGTATATAGTTTTGTAAATCTTTTCGTCGTAATTAGATTTTATCACTAATGTTGAATATATATTTTATTTTTAAAATTTCAGGTTCATAATAATGTCTTATAGGGGCCGTAAACGTGGTAAGTCAGGGGACCTTCCATCCAAACAGTTTGAGAGCGGACTGTTTTACTTGAGCGACAGGTAAAACTGTCTGATTTTGTAGCTCTTATATGGGAGGGTCATTCCCTCCCATCAGTATTCAATGATCGTGGTTGGGCACCAATCTTAGATTAGCGAGAAGAAGGAATGGAGCTCGTTTCCAACATTGAGATCGTTACTGAGTTTTATAAAGAGCTCAGTGGTGCCAGCCCAGACGATGGAAGGGCATACAGAATCTATGTCCGAGGAGCTCCTGTGATATTTTCAGCAAACAGACTCGCTGCATATCTAGGTATTTCTAGGCTTCTTGATGCCTATCCGAACCTGCCACCTAGAAAGTCTAATCCTTCCAATGATACAGAGTTGTCTCAGGACGAGGGACCTGTTTACACAAATGACCAAAGCATAACGGTTGAGAAAATATTAATATATTTCTCATTAGAAAAATGAAAACCCTGCAATATTGCCGAAAATGAACTAACAATGATACATTGATGTCATATTAGATAAGGTCCCAAAGACCAACCCAAAATTAAATTGGAAAAATCATCTCAACCACAATCAAAATGCATGGAGGGAAACATCATCTTTGAGAAAAATAGAAAAGAAAAGTGGGTTTACTTATTTGGGTTTTGTAAAGACCAAAGGCCAGCCACAACCAATCCAATCGTCCATCGTTTTGTAGAGGAAAAAAAGTGTATAGTCCAATCAGAAGAAAACAAAATGGATACTTCGGGTCCATATAGATAAACTGGCCCATCAAGTTGTAAAACTTGTGGCTAGGTCTAAGACTAGGACTCAACCACAACATATGAAAGTTCATGCTGAAATATGACCGCTTGCTAAAGTGGCTACGTCAAGGGTACCAACTAGGGGCGAAACTAAAGTTTGGTGTGTAGGGTCGATTGGCAAAGTGTACATGTCATGTGTCAGCATAAGTAATATGTTTTTTTTTTTTTTTTTGCACAAGATTATATAAAGAATAATAATCATAGGTCATAAAATTATGTATAAAAAATATATGTCTATAAATTACCTTATAAGATAATTTTCCTCTTTAATTGCAAAAAATTTCCTATTTTACTAGAGACCTTTACAAAAGGAAAAGAAATAGAAATATGAACTTAGGATTTTCCATTCAAATTAAGCTTGACGACAGTCTATCATGCAATAAAATTCGACCAGTATCACCTTTGAAATGAAATTCATTGCAATTTATTTCTCAATATAAACTAGCAAATGATCTGCAAGAAACTCATCTTCCATTCGGGTACGCAATCTTGTTTTTATAAGTTTATGGCAAAAAAGTTCACTCAGTAGTAGCAGTAGAAACAATAAGAATTAATACTAGACAAATTAAACTGTCAATCAAATAATAAATCTTTTATTTTTTTTATATTGCTTGTCCTTTGCAAGGCTCGGATAATGTAGACATATCTAGAAAATTTGGATGCATCAATACATCAAGCTCATAATGATGCAATTGAATTCTCAAAAGTAATTTTTCTTGCTTGGTAAAATCTTGTAGATAAAACTTCACAACTAATTTGCATATATCATCAATTTTAAATGACTTATATGCACCTTTAGGGTTTAAAGAAGCACTAAGAGTGAGAAGTTACAATGTATAGTCATTAAATCTATTGTTGAATTCTTGCAACTAAAAGTCTATTGTAGTAGTAAATATTTCAGTCTTAGAATGATGCTTCATTATTGTCAATAACTTGTCAAGTTGATGACGAGATTTACCTCGAACTCTAGTATAATGACCATTCATATCTAGAATATTAACTTGGTGTTGTTCACAAAATGATTTAACATCAACAAGCAAGGACTCCCACCCATCATCTCTCAGCTTTTGAATATTTTTTTTTGTAATTGAGACTAGGTTCATGACATTTACAATATGTTGAAAAATTTATTGCAAAGATTGGCAAAGCAAATTAGTGATTTCCAGGATTTTTTTTATAATATGTAATATCAGAATAAACTCAAATGATGTTATAGTACCATGTAAGCTGCTTCATCATCACCACGTTAAGAATAATTTAATCCCTTATTTGAGATAGTATTGATAATTGAGCAAGTAAATCCAAACATCCTCATTAGGCTACAAATAGAATGAAAATGAGATCCTCATCTAGTATCTCCATCTCATTGTAGCGTACCAATTTGATTTGCCCATTTTCAATCTTAATTTCATTGGAAGCGATCAAATTTTCAATTTCGGTAGCTTGAGCATATTGTAATTCATCATTAAGTATAGAAGAATCAACAACAATATTGATAATGTATGTTAAATGGACAAAAAAATGATAAACATGTTTGGCTTCTTTAGGGCCTGCAACTAAAGCTAATTGTAGTTTATGAGTCCAAGAATGCACATAATATGCATAGGCACAATCTTTAAGAAACTTGTAATGCATTCCATTCATAACGCATATTACTTCCTCCATCATATCTTTAACATCAAATATTCTCAATTTGCAGGTCGTAACAAGAAACAACAACACATATCTCCAATTTTTTAGAGTTAGTGCCAAAGTATTTTAGACATGCACAATATGAAAATCTCGTTATCTAATAAAACGATCTTTATCAACAAATTTAACAATGATAGCCATTTGTTCTCTTTTAGACTCATCCCGAACTTCTTCAAATATAATGCAAATTTTGGTATCCTCGATTTATTCGCGAATCACATTTACCACTTTATTTGCATATATATACAAAATTTCCTTTTAAATGTTGGGTGACATAAATTTGACAATTTGTGGAACATTTTCCATGAAAGTTCTATCAACTTGATCATTATAACTTGCTAGAAGTTTTATCAGTTCAACGAAATTACCTTGATTTTTGGATTTTGAGCTTTCATCATGATCTCTAAAGGCACAACCTTGGAACGTAAGCCATTAAACACTATTTATCAAACTTTGAACCGCAACCGATTATTCTCCATCTCTTGTGATATTTATTTTTCAACTAACTTGTCAACATGTCTTGAATGATTTATTAGGTCCTCACAACATTTCACAATATTTTTATGTGGTGAATTTGAATCCCTCCCCACATGTCCTATCAAAGGACAATTCATTCTATCATTCGATTTTTTTCCAATTGTCGAAACATTTATCTATAAATGCATCTAATCCTGGACGAATCGTTGATTTCTTAGCAAAAACTTAGCATGGAAGACGAAATACAACATTCTTCGATGGTGGGTACTCCAACCAATTTGAATATCTTTGAAATCAAGAAAATTGAAATTCGCGACGCTGATTACTTGTTCCTGAAAATGGATATTATTAGGTTGATATGGACCAAATTTATGATAGGCACGTTAGATCTCATCTTATAGTTTAGTATGAAATTAATATATTTGTGAATGTAATCTTGAATCACATTCGAAAAAAATAGCATCCATCTCTTCAAGTTGGATTCTTGAAGTCTTAGAGGGACAAAGTATCACGTTCTATTGTTACCGAGCTCCCTAAACGTGTATTAATCTCCGAATTATCCATGTCTTTATTTTTAAAAAAAGAATCAATTCTTCTAGTCTCGCTCATATTTTTCTATATTTTTTTTAAAAAAAAAATTATAGATCAAGAATAGACCTAAAAAGTACCTAATGATATAAAAGTTGTTAGAATTCTTTTTTTTTTTTTTTGTATAATTTGACTTATTATTATTAATAAGTGAACAAAAAGAAAAGCACGTGACGTGAATAACAAATAAACTCTTCAAAAAATAATCATTTTATGTTAATAGATTTTTTCTTTTCTTTTCTTTTAATCGACTTCAATTAAATACTAAAAAATTTATATGATTCTCATAATCTCCTCCAATTCATGAGCAAACAAGCTAGCCTAGTGGCCTATAAAAAAGTGAATGAACTAATGAATATTTTGTTTTTATTTCATAGATGAATGGATCAGCAGATCAAGGATCTTTCACAGAATAGTTGGCAAGAAATTTTCAGTTCTTTTAAAATAATGCTCCACGTTTTTATCACCTCAAATATTATTTTTTCATCATATAAGTACATTTAACATTGTATCTTCGTGATTTTTTTTTTTTTTTTTTTGTGTGTGTGAAAGTCTAGGCTAAACCAAATTCTCAAAATTTATACATGACAAAATATATAGAAATAAAAGAGGGATTAAGAAGTCTCACTATGAAAATTGAAAATCTAAGCATCTCAACAAGGTGTAAGACCAAATAGTAGCAACCAAAAGCCCATAATCGTACAATTTTCCAACTCCAATCTCCATGCCTACATATTCCTCTTTTTTAAGATTAAGGGAATGTTTGACAAATATTAAAATTCTTAGAATTTTTAAAATTCTCAAAATTTATAATAATTTCATTCACAAACATACTCAAACACAAAATACTTTTCAATTTTAAATTAACTTTTTTATCTAATCATTATTCGAATATAAAAATCAATACAATTTTTATAAACTTCAAAACAAAAGTAATATTCAAAATATTTTTTAACTTTATAATATTTTTAAACTTTTTCTCTCTCATTTTTCAAAACTCAATAAAATTTTCACTAAAATCATTTTACTACTACTCACAAAATTTTGAGATACTCCAAGCATCCAAACATGACCTAAAAAATGGAAGAAAAAAAGTTCATTTGTTCCATAATTTGAGCAAATTAATGAGAGTATTTAAAAAAAATAACTCAATTATTGATTGATAGTGCAATTAGTGTAATGGGTTGAGCATATATTTTTTAACATTTTTCTATATTAATTTATTAACCCTCTAATTAGAAGAAGAAGAAGAAGAAGAAGAAGAAAGATCTAATTATTAATTATCTCATATAATCATTACAACTTTCTTAAATTTTCACACAAAATATAATAAAAAATTCAACTTTTAATAATATATACAAATTCTAAATGTACAACTTTTAAACAAGTATTTTTTATAAAAAATTAAATTTAGTATAAAAAAGTACACAAAATTTTACTTCTTTTTTTAGTGGGATCCAATTTTTTTACAAAAAACTTACACAAAACTCATGCATTTAAAGTTTATCCCTAACATTATTCTAATAATTTTATCTCGAACGGAATAATATGCACGTTCTTTTTTTGGAACTCTTTTCCCCACATCAACACTATCCTTGAATACGTCATTATTGAAAGTAAATATGTTTTGTAACTAAAAACTTTCATTTGTTAATTTATATCCCAAAATTCAAAACTATTTTTTTTTATTTGCACTTTTGATTAGTCCCCCCCCCACCCACATCCACTAGATGTGGGTGGCGGGGTAGGCTGCCTGCATCCGGGCACCCTTACAGGTGCATGGGACTGATCGGGCAAGGCCTTAATCCGCATTTCCCCCGCCTCACACTCCTCCCCCCTTCTTGACTCTCTCTCTCTCTCTCTCAGACTCCCTCAACTCTCTCACCTCTTTCTCTCGCACCCATACACAAACTTCTCACTTGTCGCCATCGCCTCAAACCATTACCCTCAGCAAGCCCGTGTCTCTCTCTTACGTTCTATAAGTATCTCGAGGACCATAAATTAAGTTTGAGTTTTGCATTGGATGACATTTTGGATTGGACTATGGAGGATGGGATTTATGAACGGATTTGGAGGACAGAATTGTGATTTGTGTGCTGTGGAGATATTTGTGTGAATTTGTGATGTAAATCTAGGGTTTCAATCCGATACCCTAAATTAATTTAATGTTCGTAATATTAATTTAGGGTTTCAATCTCAAACACTAAATTAATTTAGGAGTTTCAATAAAGAAACCCCAAAAATAATATAGAGTTTTGGAATGAAATTATAAATTAGTTTCGAGTTTCAATCCAAAACCGTAAATTAATTTAGCTTAAACGGTTTTGATGCCATCATGATTGTATGATTCTTCTTGTTGTGTGATTTTTGCATTATGTCATCATGTCCAGTTTTTGTGAGTCAACAGGATAATGAGGCAAATCCAACAACTAGTGTGAGTGCTAGCTCTTCTGACCCTACCGACTCCCTTATCACTATCCCTACCCCTACCTTGCCACCCATGGTCACACTAAGTAAGAAATCAATTTCAATTATGTGGTCTCACTTCACAATTGAAACTTATATTTAAATTGTGTTATTACTTATATTTAAATTTAATTGTTCTAGGGTCAACTTCCACAAATGCATCTACATTTACATCGGCCACACTATGGTTTCATATAAAGTTTGATCCACCGTTACATTGGTTTGTATAGTGGTTTTGTTATTTATTCGTAGCATGTATATATTATTTGTAATTATAATTAGTTTTCTTGTATTTTTTCAACTTTTATAGTCTCACTGTCACATGCTCAATCCTAATGATCTCATATTCATCTCAATCTCAATTGGATTTGTAATTTTAATTTTTAATTTGTTTCACATATCTATGTAATGTTTGTATTTATATTTTTTTTCTTATTTTGTTTTTTAGGTTTTATAGTTTCATACTCTCACAAACTCACACCCTCACTTGCCTAACCCTAATCCCAAATTTCCAATAATCTAAACTGCAATCCTTGATAGTCTCAATTAGTTTGTACTTGTAATTTTATGTTTTGAAGTTTTTTACATATGTGTATATTACTTGTAATTCAAATTTGTTTTGCTACTAATGTCTCAGGTTTTATAATCTCAGTCTCACTCGCCCATGGGCCACCACCCCAAAATTTCACTCTCATAACTCAAAGTCATCTTGCTAGGTACAAATTACAATATGTATTATTGTAATATTTTTAGATTAATTTGTTATAGTTTTAGATTAATTTGTATTATTGTAATAGGTTAGAATACTAAGATTTATAATTTATATTTTTTATGTTTCATTTTATATTATAGGTAAAATATAGTTTTTATTTTTTATTTGACATTTTTTTTAAAGTCTGGACCCATTTTTGGGCCCAGAAAGAGATTCTGTGGCCATCTTTAGGCCCAAAAACAGGGTCTGGGCCCAACGGGCTATGGGCTCATTACGTCACAAATTGTATTTTTCACAGATCTCAACGGTCACGTGACAGAATCTTAATTAGTTTAAATGTTAACAAGAAGGTTCACTGAAATGTAATGATGATTCGAGTGCACACTAGTAAATAGATCCTAAAATCCTAATCAATGGTTTAAATTGAAATCTATTTGTTCTTTAGGATGTAAATTGCAACATTTCATAGTCTAACTTGTGTTTGGCTGCTGAGATCTCAGGCTACTTTTCTATTATTCACTAGCACAGTTCACTACTATTCATAGGTGATCTTATATATTCTTAACATCCAAACATATCTTAAGTGTACCATACAAAATGATGGCGGTCCAAGGATTCAAAATGTAATTAGCTAATGATATATTCTACTCCTATATTAATGATTCTCTCTTCTTGCTATTATCGTGATCTGGATGATTGAATTAGTAAAAATATTTTAACCACAAATAAATTATATAAAAATAAATTTATAAAGTAACGTAACTTGATGTGGTACGTTAGATTATAAAATTACTTTTATCATAAAATAGATCTTACAGATCACATGAAGTGACGTCACTTTATGGATTTACTTTTGTACCTATATCATTTTTCTTGAATTATAAATGCAAATGTCTGCTAAAATTCAGAATTACTTATTTGTCAATAACAAAGTTTTCTTAATCAGCACTTTGACTCTTGTATTGTAATTGTTTTATAATTATATAACATGCTAAAAAAGAAGAACTCTTGATATTATTCCAAGTTCTTTCTATTTAAATAGTGCGACTTCGATAGGCTATGTTGTTCAAATCATAAGACATGATAATGTATAATTTGATGGTACATGTCAAAGCTTGATAGAAAGAATGGTTACAATATCAAGTCATATGATTTTGTACGTGCGTTTTGTATCAAGACCAAAAAAGATTAGAGAGACGACAATGAGAAGTGATGTCTTTACATGAATGTGATTATAGTGATTATCTTATCTTTATCCTCTTAATAAGAGCAAGCAGGGCTATAAAAAATTTGAGGAATCGGTATAAATAAATAATTTAATTTTTTTTAATTTTAAAATAATAATATTAAAAAATATATTTTATTTAATTTTCATCATTCATATACAAGCATCTACCTCACTCTCTAAAGATTTAGGCTGTGTTTAGTTTTCAAACTGAGCTGAATTCAATCTAATTTTAATCTGAATTTAACATCAAAACACTCAAATTTCAAATTACTAAACTCATCCCAACTCAAAATCTTCTTACACGTAGAATCTACAATATTTTTCAACTTAAAATATTTTTATATGTAGAATCTACAATCTTTTTCAATTTTCTCATAAAAAATATTAAACTCACTTTAACATCTAAATACACTTTAAAATTAATTTAAATAAACTCTATATAATTTCCTCAATTACTTAAAGTACTCAATTCATTATCATTCATTAAAACAAAATTTAATTCAGTTGAGCTTAATCAAAATGTAACAAATACTCTCGTTTATATTTACAGTTTATATTAATTTATTTCAATTCATCTCATTTTTATTTACTATTATTCAATAACTTTAACTCATAAATTTTATTATTATTTATGACTTATTTTATTATTATTTATAATTTATCTCAATTCATCTCAATTTATCTTCAAATCCAAACGGCATTAAAGGACACTTGCATAACGGGGCAAGCGGGCCGGCCATCGTGTAGTCGTCGATGTAAATTAATGCACTGTAAAGTTGTAGCAAGAGATCTGATACACCCTTCCGACGTCGAACGACGTAAAACCCGGGAGAGTCCTCTCGTCGACTGCATGCATCATGTATTGTCGTTTCTGAGAGCTACCAAAACCTAAGCTTAAACGGGTTTCTTAGACAGACAAAAGAACGAAAGCATGACGATGTCACCTGAACTTATATCCCCATCTCCATCAGACACTCAGATCTCCCATCAACAGTCAATTTAGTTCTGATTGCCAGAATATTAGGGCTGGGTAGGCTACTTTTGAATGACTTGCAACTCTGTTTTTTGTGATTTTTCTTTTTCTCTGGGAATTTGTATCCCATCATAATTTCCTCAAAAGCAGTGTTATTTTCTTTTTTTCTTCTAAGTGGCATTGATTGAGCCTGATCAGCTAGCTAAAAAAGAGCCTGATATAAAAAAGAACGTATATTTGTCGTTTCAAGTTCAGAGCTTTTGTTTTTTTAATATATATTGGGATATCATATTTAAAAAATAGTGAAATGACGTAAAACATTTTTAAATTAATTAAATAAATATTATTATTATATTTAAATTTAAAAATATTAAATTATTTATTATATTTTATATAATAAATTAAAAAAATTATAATTATTAAATAAATTAAATTAAAAATATTTCTGTATCTAAATGAATTTTCAATAAATATTTTACCTATCTTATTATTATATATTTTTTTAAAATTTTAACATAAAATATAATAAATAATTTAATTCTTTTAAATATTAAAAATTAATATTTTAATAATATTTATCCAATTTTAAACTTTTATTTTAATTTATTCTATCGCAATTTACTATTCAGACCCCAACTTACAAATAAACTAATTTAAAACAACGTTAATTTTGTCCAATCGACGAGGATCAAACAAACGGACAAGTTATTGTTTAAAAATAATAAATAATATGGCTCCAAATCGGGCGCATTGCTTTTTTCTACGTACGACCTCACCAATGCATGCTTCTACTCGTGATTCTGATTCGTTTGATTTTTAAACATTTCTCAATTCATCTCAACTCATCATTACAATTTTTTCAAATTCTAACATAAAATATAATAAACAATTCAACTTTTTCAAATTCTAAAATAATAATAATATTAAAAAATAATATTTTAACAATATTTTATCATCTCAACTCAACTCAATTCAACTCACTTCAACATCCAAATGCAACCTTAGTATTTGTTTATTTTTATAATTATTTTTATTCTATCTCATTTAATTATTAAAAAATTTTAAAATTTTAATATAAAATAAAATAAATAATTTAATTTTTTTAAATCTCGTAATAAAAATAATATTAAAAAAATATATTTTAATAATATTTTATTCAATTTTTAACTTTTATCTCATTTTATTTCTTCTCATCTCATCTGTAAAAACAAATGAAGCCTGATACTTAATATATACCTTATGGTCTTCACCACAATGTTAGACAAGAGCTCCATATCTCCTATTGGATAGCGATTACAATTGTGAAATACTAAAAGATGAGTGTTACAGTTATAAAGAGATTATATAAAAATAATCTCATATATTGACATAATTTTATGTGATATCTTATATCTATTTTATAATAAAAATAATTTTATAATTTGATAAATCACATCAAATCACGTTAATTTATGTAATTATTTTTATATAATCTTTTTGTAATTAAAATATTTTCTATATTAAAATCACGCGTGCATTATCATCTTCTATGAACATAATATTAGATTCAAGTTTGAGGTTTACAAGTTCTCTATATAGATTTCAATTTTTTTTCAGAGAACTTGCAAACAATTGTCCTAAACTTATATAAATCATTTTCTTTCTTTTACAATTCCCTTAAGATTTAGGTGAAATGAATATGTACAAAGAATTGATGGAATATAGTAAAAATTAAGAGGAGAAAAAGATTAAAGGCTTAATCCGAAAATATTGAATATTATTTAAGTTGTGTAATTCTAGGTACAAGAGCAAACAGGACTGAAGTCAGAGTTTAATAATTATCAATTAACTACAAACATCAATCTTTTTACCTTCCCAATAATTTATTGCAACAATATTAATAGAGAAATTCACAAATTAAATTATGTGACAAATTAATTACACATAATTTAATTTGTTATGGTATATTATAAAATTATTTTTACTGTAAAGTAATTTTAATTAGAATAGATATTTGGATGTGAAAGGCTTGGCCCATACCGCCTAGCAAGGCCAGCGGGCCACAAAGGTAACAAGTTAGAAAGGTGCAGGAAAGGGGGGCACATACAGGATCTGTCGAGGAGGGTCTCGATTGGCGGTCTATCCCAATTTTCTCCATCCACTGCATTAATGAAATTGGAATTGCATGGGATTTGGTCCCCCAAGGAATCGAGTGCATTAAATGCATCTCAGAGTGGCTTCCCCCGAGGTTGAATCCCGATGCTCGCTGCAGGCAGTTGCATTAAACACCTCGTCCCACCCCCACGATAAATAGAAGGCGACGACCATGATGGATGGGCTTCACGAGGAACGAGAACTAGAGGGAAGCGGCATAGCATCTCGAAAAGGATGATACTTAATGGGTAAGATTGTCTTTCATTGGGGGTACAAGGCTCTAAAGTTTTTTGGTTTCTAGGAGAAAAACTGATTTTGGTATCGAAGACTCTCTCACTTTAACCACCCCTACCTTTCTCTCTCTTGTAGGTATCACACGACGTCTCAGGTGGAAAACATGCATTAACAGTTGGTGCCGTCTGTGGAATCCAATTTTGTTTGGCCTAATGACGATAACATGTCTTTTGTATGTCGACCACCACACACTCGCGCGCAACGTTCGAACGACAACGTTTATCAATGAACATGGAAGGAAGAATGGCAGAGATGGAGGAACTGGTAAAAAAGTTGAAGACCTCAGGGAGGAGAACGAGGCACTATGAAAAAATAACATGGACCTCGAAGAAGGTGCCAACCAGAGCAAGACCGAGCAAATGGAATGAGAGTCACAAGGAAAAATACAAGGAGATGGTGGTCCCGCTCCCAACCAAGTTTAAGGCCCCCCAAATGGAAATGTATGATTGATCTAAAGACCCAGTCGAGCACTTGGAAACCTTTAAGACCCACATGGCACTGCACGGTTTCCTAGGGGAGAGAGCATTACGGGCGTTCTCCCTCACCTTGAAAGGGTCTGCTCGGGCATGGTTTGAGACCCTCTAGCTAGGCACTATCCACAGCTTTGAAGAGCTGGGTAGGCATTTCCTGACCCAGTTCATGGCTAGCCGAAAGAGAAGGCGATCGGCAAGGTACCTTCTCACAGTGAAGCAAAGAGAATAGGAGAGCTTGAAGGCATACATGTACCGTTTCAACAAGGAGCGCCTAGCCACTGACGATCAAGATGAGAAAATCACGTTGGTAGCACTCCCGGGCGGCATCTGGTCCCTTAGCCCATTCATGGTTGAAACTGCAAGGAGAACCACAACAACCTTGTGGGATTTCAAGGATCAGACAGATGACTTTACTAACAATGAAGAGGCCCTTCGGGCCCTGACCAAGCCCCGGCTTGCCAACCCCAACCAAGCCGCCAAGACCCCAAAACAGACGATGGCGGGAGTGAAAAAAAGTGCCTTGAGCAAAGAAGGGCCAGAGTGAAAAAAAAGGCGATGATGGAAGCTCCGCAAGGATGGAGCAGGCTAACATGAACGTGTAAACGCAAGAGGACGAGCGAGCAAGGGAAGGAGGTCAGTGTGGTCGAAGAGGATCATATTGCGCCAATCAGGAGGAGAAAAGTCACCAAACCAAGGATTGCCAGTTCCTGAGACTGAAAGTCATGAACGAGATCTGCGATGAGGTCAAGAAGGAGGTCTGGGGAGAAGCCCAGAGACACCCCAACGTTTGTAGCCCATCGCCCCTGAGGCAAGCGAGCTAGGATAGGCGGGAGCCAAGGTGAGAGGTACAGCGGAGCAACCGCCCCTGAAGAAAGCTTGTGAGAATGAGGGAAGCAAGCCCCTCAAAGCTGGACAACAACAGTGTACCTTTTGAGGAGATCCACTCCATTGCCAGGGCGCCCACTTGAGGAGGCACCTCGACTTCGAGTAGGAACGTCTACACCAGAAGAGCGAGGTACGAGGAAGTTTTCAAAGTCGGGAAGCCACCCAAGCAAGCCCGAACCCAAAAGACCCCTACTGTAGCTTTCAATGACGCCGACCACAAATGGCACATCTACTCGGAGGATATTGGTGACAACAGCAGCTCGGCCGATATCCTCTTCTAGAAAACCTTCGTCAAGATGGGAATCAGTCAAAACAGGCTGCACCCGTGACCTACATCCCTGAGAGGGTTCTCTGGTGAAGTGGTGCAATCCATAACAGCCATAATGCTTCCCATCACTGTAGGAGCGAGAAAGTTCACTTCGACAACCATGAAGAACTTCTTGGTGGTCAATGACCATTCCTCATGCAACGCCAATATCAGGCAACCAACTTTAACAGCTCGAAGTTGGTGACCTCGCCCTACCACCTGGAAATGAAGTTCCTGGCGGAAGATGGCGTACGGGTCATGTGCGAGGAACAAGTTGTGGCGAGGGAGTGCTATATACAGGATCTTTGGGGAAAGGGACGAGGCGAGCCTGAGACAAGATGGTGCATATGTGCCAACTCTAGCCCCCTCTCTTCAGCGGCAGTACTCACGACAAACTGGAAACGAGAGATTTCCTCTCTCATGGTCTCCTTCTCGGCCCCAATGGTGGTCACAACGAACTGAAAATGAGAGATTTCCTGCCTCGTGGTCTCTTTCTCGCTTGAAGGGTAGACTCAACCTTGCGCTAATCTCTGGCAAGCTGTCGGAAAAGCTTGTTCTTATCCTCAATCTCGTTGTAGGCCCACTCAGAGCTTTCTAGCGTCGCCCTAAGGAGGAACATCTCGTTGGACGCACGCCCACCTAGTGTGCCTAAAGCCTCTATCTCGTTCTCCACCTTGGCCAGCCCGTCCACCACCTAGCCTACCAACAACTCGACAACTTGTCGGCATGAAAGAAAATTGTTAGGAGGTCAATTCTTGAAAGCTAAGCGTCAAGAGAAGAGGACAGCAAAAGACATTGAGGAAAAGAGGTTGTTCAAGTGGGCAGTCATTACTCAGACTGCCTTAGCCTTGGCGTCCCCTATGGATGACTTGGCGGGACCGGACGGTGACAACCGTTTGTCACTTTGGGGCCTTGGTCCCTCGCGAGGTCAAGGGCGGAGAAGCATGGAGTGGCCGACGCCCATGACTGCCTATGCCCTTCTCCCCTGTCCATTTTGGCCAACATTGACTCTTGGTCTTCCCCCGTGGCACCGGCTAACTGAGACATCGCGTCAACCTTAGCAATGGAGGGAGTGCTGCAATCAAACTCTTATAAGGACAAAGATCCACCCTCTCTAAGTACAACTAGGTTGTGGTGAGACAAACCTTCAGGTGCTTTGATGCTAGCAATGGGGGCCGATAGATTTTCCCCTCCACCTGCCAAGCTCGTCGGGACCCTTGAAGTGGAACGATCGGATGCCCTTGAACACTTAGGGGTTCCAAAGCCCAGCTCCCCTAATATTTCAAGGAAGATGGCTTGTAACGCCTCGTCATCCACATCCCAAGAAGACGCCCCCAGATCGCCCGACGGATTGGAGGGGGCATCCTGAGCATAAGAGGATGTGGAGGGCACGCCTAAGGGGGATGCATTAGAAAGGCTGGGTCCGCCGCCAGGCCCCACTGAATCTGCGAACACGGTCATTTCCTCCATGCGGGCTTCTTCGCAACTTCAAAAAGGGTGTCCTCCAGAGGACGTGTAGGCGCTCATGGGGTAAGGAACCCCCTAAGAAACTCTTGAACCCTCATGTGTGATTGATCAGGCATGACCAATAATCGGGCTACATTTGTTGGAGACCGGAGGGCGTCAGATAACACCTCCTCCTTGTGTTTCTGAACCCAAGCGTACACCAACTGGATGCGGTCCCTTTCCCGATCGAACAAATCGAACTCAATACTTTTGTCTTCAAGAACAACCTCCAAATCAGACCAGATTGAGAACTCGTGAGCAGCAACCTCCTCAGAAGGGAATTCCCATCTGTCTCCTAACACGATGAAGAAGTTACTCTGCCATCGCTTGGCGTTAGAATAACGTGGCTCAAGATAGACAAGCTTGAACTTTGGCCAAGTCTTGAAGCTGCACACGTTCCCCCCAGTGTTTGGACCATGTGAATGAACAGGAACTCTCACACGGTCAGATCTGGGTATTCTTTCCTTAGGGTTCCAGAACTATGCGCCAAGCCACGCAACATGCCAGGAAGGTCCTCCAAGCGAAGGGGTACAACTACGATGGGGCCAGACCCAGGATTTCCGTAACATCTCGTACTGGACGGCAAAAAAGGGAGCTTGAGCTTGTGGGAGAAAGCGCTGATGTGCAGAGCCA
Source organism: Juglans regia (assembly GCF_001411555.2). NCBI lineage: Eukaryota > Viridiplantae > Streptophyta > Magnoliopsida > Fagales > Juglandaceae > Juglans > Juglans regia. The sequence goes on from NC_049904.1 coordinate 2,829,941, forward strand.
CCCTCTTGGAGTTGCCCAACGAGCGCTCCCGGCCTAGGGGAGCTCCAGGGTCACGGACTTTGGGATCGAATATGTTTCCCGAAGGCCATCTAGGGTGGCAGGGCCTAAGACAGAAGTCCAAGCAGACCCATCATAGGAGAGGGGATTGTTGCAGGAGGAGCTCTTTGAAGCCATGGGAGGCGTCTTGGAGGGAGGGCCGACGTGAATGGCGGGACGGTGGAAGAGAGCAACAGACAGAAGGATGACACGTAGAAGTCAAATGTATCTCACAATGGGAGTCGGAGGTGAGAGTTTATAGGGTGGGAGGCGACGATTGAGGAACCTCAGTGGGAGGTGTGATGGGACAATTCGAAGCGACAGTTGCGCCTATTCCTGAGGCAGCGAAGTGTATGGTTAGTCGGGTAGTCCGCAAGAGGAAACAAAGTGTCGAGAAGTGTGGGAAAATTTAAATCCCCCCCCCCCTCGGCGTTGCCAGCACATAGAGAATTCACGGGGTACTAGAATGGGGATTTAGGTGCGAGGGGCTAGGCCCATACTGCTTAGGAGGACCTATAGGCCGTAAGGAGAATGAGCTGGAAATGTGTGGGAAAGGGGGGCCCAAATAGGATTTGCCATGAGGGGCATAGGCTGGGGGTTTGTCCTGGTTTCTCCCATTTCGACGCATTAATGAGACTAAGACCGCGTGGGATCTAGTCCCTCGAGGAAATCGGGTGCATTAAATGCATCTTAGAATGGCTTCCCCCGAGGTTGGATCCGGTGCCTGCTACAGGTGGCCGCATAAAAAGCTGCGTACTGCCGCCATGATAAAGAGAATGTGATGATCATGATGGATGAGTTTCACAAGGAACTAGATTGGAGGGAAGTGGCACGGCGTCTAAAAAATGATGATACTTAACGGATAAAATTGTCTTTCATTGGGGTACAAGGCTCTAAAGGTTTTTGGTCTACAAGAGAAATATTGATTTTGATATCGAAAACTCTCCGGTCCAGCCACCCACTACATTTCTCTCGCTCATAGATATCACACGGCGTCTCATGTGGACAGCCACAAAACATTCATTAACACTAATGTATTACATAAAAATACATTAGTTTATAAGTTTATTAAATCTTTTTATTGTAGACTAATATTGTAGTTAGATATCGGGAATTCCCACCGTCTTTTTATGTAAGCATGATCTCATTTAGATAGGCATGTAATGAATGACCTTAAAGATATTTGCTTTAGGATCCCCACCCCGCCATACTTTTTTTTTTTACCTTTCAACTAATTGGTACTTTAAGCATAGTATTGTTATTAGCCTTTGAGTGTTTGCAGCAGGGAAAAAGTTGCGTCTCTTTCCCCTGAAAACGACATCCTACCATTTTTTTATTTTTTTAATTTGGAGATGGAAAATGTCCTAACCTGCAATAGTAACGCTAAAGGAAAATGATTTGGATACAATATTTTATATAATTATATAATATTTTTTACAATATTTTACATAATTATAATTTAAATAAATAATATTTTTGTAAAACACTTTATAAAAATATCTCTATCTTACAATATAATTATAAAATATATTGTAAAATGTGTTGTGTATCATTCTTCAAAATTAAATATAAATCCAAACATCTTTACAGTGGGATCCCTTTTTGGCAAAATGATTGTTTTGAATTTATCTATTTAAAATTTATATAGATTATTATTCTTTTAGGATAAAATAATGATACATGTACATTTGTTTTTAATTTTTTATATAATCATGTTTTAAAATGAAGATATTTATGTAAAATAATGATATTTTTTATAAATTATTTTAAAAAATATCTTTAATTTAAAATATAATTATATAAATATTTATAAAAAAAATCGTGTTTCTATTATTTGTCTGAAGGGGATATTTATGTAATACTGAAAGCGCCTAATTCACTGATGATGAATATGATTGTAAAGGTAGTTGTGGTTGGATTTTTTTAATTTAATTTTATTCTTTTTCTTTTAAAAAGAATATTTATGGTGCTAATGAGTTGAAGGGTAGAGCACTGTGACAGTGATGTTGTGCCAGTGTTACTTTTCTGAGTGTTACTACTTATATCACTCTACTGTAAAAAAAATAAAAAATAAAAAAATAAAAAAAAATAATCTAGAGGGAAAGTAATGTAATATACAAATTAAAAAAAAAACTTAAGATAAAAAAATGTTTTGATATATAATAGTTGTTGGATTTTGCATGTTTTTCCTCGATGTTAAAATTTTTATTTTGTAATAAAAATTCAAATAATTATATAAAATACCAAAAAATATCAAAGAGAAAAAAGAATACAAGAATTTTGAGAAGCTGAAAAAAGAAATCTGAGCTGGCATGGGTTGCCTTAGGTCGTGTCACTCGGGTTATACCAACCAATAATAACATAGAAATGTTACAAAGAACAGTTCCGCTTTGCACCGGTGGGCCTATTGTTTATGTGTTAACAGTCTCCAATAAAATTCCATTTCCACCCAAGTAATTCCACACAAAACAGACAAGGAGCATCACAAATAAAATAGAAATATTTTTATAGAAACTCAATCTCGTCTTCGCCTTAAGCCACTTGAACCTCAGCCTCAACCTCGACATCATAAAAATCAGCTCTTGTTGTCGTCGCCCACCACCGCACATCACCAGTTTTGTCACCCTCCAGTAATTTTGGCGTCGAGCACCATCTTTGTCGCCCACCATCTCCCCTAAATTATCATACTAGCTATTTCTTTTTTCTACTCGATTGTGTTGTTTGCTTCTCTAGAAAAAAAAATTCTTCTATAGAAAGGATCGGAACAACTAAATTAGTCCATAAAGCTACAAAAGTTCCACTCATATCTCTATTATTTGTATGTTCATAGTGAGAAAATAAATATGATACTTTTTTTTTGCTCTGCTCTTGCTAATAGATCCAAATCCCCTCATAATCCCATGTTCATAACCCTCTCATGCTTAGAATAGTTTGAAAAACCAACTTCTGAACAACAACAAAAGACTACTTGATCAGAATCATGTATATTTTAAAACTCAATCGATATAGATGGAAAATCATGAGCAATAAGGAACGGGTGGCGAAACAAAATCCATCCCCATCCAATCTTTCCCTAATCAATCAAATTTAAAATTTTGAAAGAAATAAAAAAAAAAGAGAGAGAATAAATCTTACGTTAATCGAATACCATTATCTTGTCCGTAAGCTAACAAGCTAACACGCATGCATAGTACACAATTATAACGTAAGTGGCCGGACCTCTAACTTGGTGAGCAGATTGACAATGGATGTGTGATACTTCCTCATTGGCGAGCAGATCGTCAATATTGGACTCGTGAGGCTTCCTTTCTACGATAGGAGGAGGCTTTGGTGGAAGAGGGAGGGAGTAAGGGTTTTTCACGTAAGACATTTTTCACAGTTATCAGGTGTGGACATGTATAGGAGATTTGAAATGGAAAAGCTACGTGGCAAAATTTCATTAGAGAACTTTATTTGAGGAACAACAGACTGGCCGGCTACAAGATTTCTCTATAACGAAATCTTATATCATAAATTTTTATTTAATTAATATATAATTTTTTTTATCTTTTTATTTAAACACTATATGTTTAAACATTAAGATATAATAATAAAACAACAAATTAGATATTGATTAAGTGAAAATGTGTGATGTAAAACTTTCGTACATAACTTCTCATAATGACACCCGGATTGGTGTGATTGTTTTCTATATAATTAAAAAAATTTTAAATAATATTTTGCTTTTATATGTTATTTTATAATTACAAATTACAATAGATTGCGTTACATTTAGGTTGTGTTTGGATGTTGAAGTGAGTTGAGTTGAGTTGAGTTGATATGATAAAATATTATTAGAATATTATTTTTTAATATTATTATTATTTTGAGATTTGAAAAAGTTGAATTATTTATTATATTTTATGTTGAAATTTGAAAAAGTTGTAATGATGAGTTGAGATGAGTTGAGAGGAGTTTGACAACAAACGAAGCCTTTTAAAACAGTATCATAGCAACCTAGAAGGTGTTCTTATATGTCGTAAGCATGACTCGTTTTATTTAGGAATAATCATATTCGTACATTTATTTAATTATTATTTAATTATATTTTTTTAAAATTTAAATTAAAAATTACAGAATATGTTTGAAATTTAAAAATTAAAAAAACAAAATTCAATCAACTCAAAGAATATGTTTGAAATTTTTAATCCAACACAAAAAAAAAAAAAAAACTAAATGATAAAATAACAATAAAGAACGTGTTATATATAATTGCTCCTTATTTAGAGCGTAAGAATGTGAGATTGCTCGTTTTTTAATTATATTTTTATATAAGTGTTTAAAAAAATGTGATTTTTTTTTTATTAAAATAAAATTATATATAATATAATATATTTTTTTATTTATCATATGTATATAATTATATATAATATATAATATAGAAATGATGAAAAGAATCTTTTAAAAAGATTTTCACAAGTTTTTGCAAATCATATCCCTCGTATCATAAATCATAATAATAACGACAAAAACAAAAATAAAAAAAGCTCCCCACTTGTCAGAAATATCTGAAACACAACACAATACAGTACAGTCAGTTAGTTCAATCATTACCGAAAATAGCCGGTCATCGTCCCGTTCCTCAAACGCTATGCGCTCTCACAGCCAGTTCCCCCTGAGGGAGAGAGGAGATCAAAGGATTTGGTCGTAAATCTGTATGTGTCTGTGAGTGAGTGAGTGATTCACAGTCACAGAGAGAGAGAGATCAGTGCGTATGAAGATGCGTGTGTATGCGTCTCTATTCTCCCTCCCAATACTCTCTCAATCACTTCACGTATCCCCTGGCTGCGATGAATAACCTCGTGTCAGTCTCTGCCATAACTTTTTCAGCTCAGAATCACATCATGATAGCCTCTCATTTCATCATCACCTCCCCCCATCTCTTTCACTGTTCAAGCTTCTCTCTCCTGTAATTATCCTCCTCTTTGTTACCCATAATAATCCCCGTAGGGCTTTTAATTCTTTACCCTTCTCTTTCCCCTGTCCCACTTCTTTTGTCTATGGCGGAGGGTTTCGAGCCCTACCATGTCCCTCAACAGAGCAGAAGAGATAAGCTCAGAGTAGTCATCTCCCAGAACCATCACGGTGATGTTGTGGAACCCACCACCGCGGCCAACCTCCAACACTGCGCAGGTTTACTCCCTCTCTACGATCCCGCGCTTCTCTCCACCGATTTTGTAAGTTGCGCCAACGCTTCCGCCCACGAGTTCCACCACCAGAACCTTCAGCTCTCGGGGCCCACTGCGGAGGCTTGTAAAGCAAGCGGCTGCTCCGTGAAAGAGGAAAGCGTCAATCTGATGGGGTTCGTGGGAGGTATGATGAACGGTGCGTCGTCTTCTTCCTCGGCTCCTCACCCCTCGTACTTAGATCGCCACCAAAACTCTTTGCCTAATATTCCGAGCTCTATCCAAGACATTAACAGTATCCCTTTTCTTTATCCCCCTCGAAGTCTTCAGAACCTTCGAGATTTCGATCAGAGCTATAGTGGTGGTGAGGTTATGGGGTTTAAGCCAGAACCACTCTCTCTATCCCTGTCTTCTCATGCGACCCAACAAAGCAATCTTCCACTGGAACTAAATTTTCAGAGATATGGGTCAAGTACTTGTGGGTATGTGATTCCCAGCATTGTTGGAGGCAGTGCCTCGGCCTCGAACGATGTGTCGCGGAGCTCCGTCCCGCTCGGGCCGTTTACAGGTTACGCTTCGGTTCTCAAGGGATCGAGATTCTTGAAGCCCGCACAACAGTTGCTAGAGGAGTTATGCGATTTCGCCGGTCGTGGAATTTACGCTGAAAAGATAGCAGCGGATTCGTCTTTAATGGACTCTCCCATGGAGTGCCTGAGTTCAAATGGAATTGTAGACACTCCGCTGAGTTGTGGGGATGGGGGGGAGATTCGGAGAAAGAAGTCTAGGCTTATTTCGATGCTTGATGAGGTATGCTTCACTAATTTGATGGGTGGAATTATACCCGTTTGCATTTTTTTGTTTGTTTGTTTGGTGCATCTTTCGAAAACCAATTTCTCCATTGAATAGATAATTCTTTTTTTTATTTTTTATTTTTTATTTTTTATTTTTTTTGTGTGGATTTTCTTTCTTTCAAATTTGGTTCATAGTTTTTTAATCTGATCTTTTATGAAACCCAAGATTCGTCTCTGAAGAAGCAACTTCTGGAATTTTTTTTTTATTTTGCTTGATTGGTTGTTGAGTTAACCAACGTGCAGTTTGTGGTGTTGCATGGATAAGTTTAATTAATTTACTATTTATAGCTTCGTCAGCTGTGTTCTTTGTGCATTAGATTCTGTTTTAAAGGATTGATAACATAATAACATTGGCGATCGCAAAATCGTCTTTTGGAAAAGGTGACAGTAGGGAATATATGCACTAATATTGGCATTCGTGTTTGACAGCCGTAGAATGAGTTCTGGTAGCTGGGGACATGTTGCCACCGAGTTTAATTAGGGAGTAATGTGCATAAAGTGAGTGAAGGAATCCGTTTGAAAAGATTTATACTTCTATAAAGTGCGTAAATAAAGCATATGATATTCCATAATTAAAGAGCACGAGATGAGTAGATGACAAGGTGTCTACCCGCGTTATTTGATTGGTCTCAGCCTCTTGAATTTAGGCGATCACAATAGGGTAATCTCTGTTTGGATTTAGAGATGAGTTGACATGATTTTAGTTGAGTTGAATAAAATATTGTTAGAATATTATTTTTAATATTATTATCATTTTCATTTTGTTATTTGAAAAAGTAGAATTTTTTATTATATATTGTGTGGAAATTTTGAAAAGTTGTAAAATGTGATGAGATGAATTGAAATGAGTTGAGGTGAGTTTTGAATCCAAACGAGGCAAATCTTGAACATATATATATAAATATATATATTTTTTTTTACGACGGGAAACCACTCTATGACAGATCCCTTTGGACTTGCCCAAATTAAATTAGAATAACCAAAGAAGAATGCCGTAAGGGTGGCTAGGTGACTGATCCATACACATGTATACTACACACGCACTAGGGTTGCAAGTTGCTCTTAAAGTTTGTAGGCAGCCATTTATGTTAGCTAGTTATGAAGAATTTGTGTTGGTAGTTAGTTGGTCTCTCCTATAAAATATTTTAAATAAAGCCTCATTTTATTAGAATTTGTGTTGGTAGTTAGTTGGTCTCACCTATAAAATATTTTAAATAAAATCTTATTTTATTGAAAATTTTGAAAAATATTCAATAAAGTAATTTATATTTTATTGTATTATAATGAAGAGTGACTCACTTAAATTTTGGCTTAGGCCTCAATTTTTATTGAGTCACCCCTAATAGGGAGTAGGCTGCATTATGATTCATTTCTTTAGTTTCTGGTCAATAAGAAGTGCTTGTCACTTCAAATTTGTTAAGAACTTAAGAGTCATGCTTATTTTACCCTTTTCAGTGAGGTTCTTTGAGCCTTTAAAATTCAGTAACCTCTCCCATTCACTAAGATTTTTACATCTGTAAACAGGACCGTAAGTTGCCTTCTGAGGATCCCTATATCCATCCATTTTATATAGAAGTAGCTCAATTACTAACCTCAATTACTAACTAAGGGCATGCTTGGGTAGTAAGATGAGATGATAATTCTGTGAATAGTAGTGAAATAGTTTGAAATAAAAAGTTTTATTGGGTTTTGGGATATGTGAGAGAAAAAGTTAAATAAAAATATTATAAAATTTTAATATTATTTTCGTTTTGAAATTTGAAAAAGTTGATTTTTATTTTTGGTGTTTTGTTTGGAAGTTTTGGAAAGTTGTAATGATTAGGTAACGATTAGATGAAAAAGTTGAAGATTTGAAACAAAAAAGTTTTTTTTTGTGCTAGAGTGATGTTCGAGAAGGAAATTATGAAAAGTTATGAGATGAGATGAGATATTCTCGAGTCATCTCACTTCCTAAACATGGCCTAAATCTATGTTAGTGTAGATTCTAGAACTTGAAAGGTTGACTGCATTCTGTGTATCTTTATTTATGTCAAGTTATTTTAAAAGCTCAATCTGTGAGATTGGTCTGATCAACACCTGGGTTATATTATATATAAGCTGACTTGGGTTCAAATCTTACCTAGAACAAAGAAAAAGGAAAATATCGTGTAAATGATCCAATTAGCCGGGGTTAAGTGTAAGTTGGGTTGAGGTGGATGCCTTTTCCTCGATAGTGATTTCAGTAGTCCCATGTTAGTTGTAAACAGCTATGAAAAAAGGAAAGCCCACACACATTTATAATGATTACAGGATAGATGAGAACGAGCATTAACTCTCTATAAACAATGATTGTGGTGTGTATACATTCAATGAAGTATTGTTTTAGGTGATTTTCTGCTCTTTTACCAAATATAAAACATGTTCAGCTAATTATGTGGATGCTTGTGTGCATGTGAAGCTGTAATAATATTTTGTATGCTTTGTTGCTTCAAAAGTACGAATTGATATTGCAGCCTTTTCATTTGTTTGGGCCCCGACCTCAGGATAGGTTCCTGTTCATTAGTAGACTAATTAAAATGTGTTTTTAATTATAATGTCATGAAGGGAAATACAGTGTTTTTCTTTTCTACCAAGCGCGCACCAATTTTTAGCAAATGAGGCTGCAATGAGAAATGGGTTGTTTTGAACTGCTTGCAGTTTGCAGCCTTCTAACCTGTAGAATATTCTCAAGTTCTCAGTAAAAGAAGAGAAATGAATAATGACTTGGAAAAGAAGAAGAGGATAAATGGATAATTTGATGGGATATGATTATCTTGTTCCATTCTTGAGTATTTTTTTTTCACTGTTTTCTCATTTCCACTAGGTGTACAGGCGGTACAAGCAATACTATGAACAGATGCAGGCTGTAGTAACATCATTTGAGAATGTTGCTGGGCTAGGCAATGCTGCCCCCTATGCGAACTTGGCTGTCAAAGCTATGTCCAAGCATTTCAGGTGCTTAAAGAATGCGATTACCGACCAGCTTCAGTTCACCAATAAGGCTCGTGATCATGGAACACATGGGAAAGATGAAGCTTCAAGATCTGGGAATAATGACAGAGGACTTTATTGTCAGAGACCTGTACACAGTTCAGGATTCCTGGAACACCAACCTGTTTGGCGACCCCAGAGGGGTCTTCCTGAACGTGCTGTAACCGTTCTCAGGGCATGGTTGTTTGAACACTTTTTGCATCCGTAAGTAGTTTAATGAGCTGGTTAATGATCAAGAAATATAAAGTTCCACAAATGGAATAACAAGTCATCCCCCCGTTCCCTCCCCCCTCACCCTCATTTATGATTTGTTGACATTCTCTCCGTTTACTATGTTATATTACAGTTATCCAACTGATACAGACAAGTTAATGTTGGCTAAAGAAACTGGCCTATCACGGAGCCAGGTGTGCCATTCCTCTCAAACCCTAGTATTGTGTTTCATTTTCACTCATTTCATGTCACGTTGATCTGAGGTGGATGTTCAATTGGTTTTGACATTTTCTATTGTGAGCCAGGTTTCTAACTGGTTTATCAATGCAAGAGTAAGGCTTTGGAAGCCGATGGTGGAAGAAATTCATACTCTAGAAACACGGCAAGCCCAAAAAGCTTCACAAAGGGATGAGCGAACTGCCAGCAGATCAAATGATCATTTAAGTTCGGCAAACACACATGGATCCAACAACCCAACCCCTTCTAACCAAAGGGTTCAAGACACCCCATCAAAACGCACCAGAAATGAAGTTCCTGATATACCTCTGGTGGGGAGCGAGGAAGCGCATAACTTATCCTTCAACTTCTCATGTCATTCTCATGCTGGTGGAGGTGTAGGTGTAGGTGTGAGCATGGCAGGTGGAAGTGGTGGTGGTGGTGGTGGTGTTTCTCTAACATTGGGTCTTCATCAGAATAATGGGATTGGTTTATCAGAGAACTTTCCCATCATTAATGCAGCTCAGCGCATTGGCCTCGGCCTTGAGACAAATGGTGAGGGATACGTTATGGGAGGTTTTGAATCACATAATCGGAATTTCGGAGATGTTATTGGGGGGCAGCTATTACATGATTTTGTGGGCTGAAGATCATATGTTCAGTTCAAGGTGATCTGTCTAAACGTCATTTAATTAATTGGATATAATTCCTCAGTTAGATGGGCTCTTACCAACTCCATATATAGAAAGAGAAGCCAGCTGTTATTTTAAGAGGTATTATTACATCATGATCATCGCATTGCCATACTAATGCTCTCATCTCAAAAGCGACTCTCTCCCTTCTCTCTCTCTCTCTCTCTCTCTCTCTCTCTCTGGCGACTACTCTTTTGGAGCTAGCGTTTCTCTTGTTTACTGAGTATATTTCCAAACATCAATCAGACAGTGGTGTAAATGTTTAACAGAGTACGTGGCATGGTAGAACAAGACAGGAAACTACAGTGTGGGCCATCCGTACGGTTGTCGTCTTTTGATTGAGATTTATACAGTTGTGTTTTTTGTTTCTGCTTTGTCTATATACGTACTATGACGTTACGATGAACGTTAACAGGCTCCTCCTACATTATAACAAAAAATTGCCATGGGATTTTAACCAAAGTTCGATGACTAGAGAAAATTTATCATTGGACAAAACGAGCTGCTGCACCGATCGACAGAATCTTAAAAAAAAAGGCAATTTTTTCTTTGGACCGATCCAGAAATAGAGTAAAGGGTAGCAAATCTTTTAAACCAATATGGTTTTCTAACCCATCAGAAAAAGCTTGTTTCGTAATGATTTCAGTGATCATTCTTTTTTTTTTTTGATAAAGCGGATGGTATCCTTCGTTGAGAGGACTTAAAAAATTGATTTGAAAAACAAGTCAATTATAATTGTTAGTATCTTTTCAGTACACTTTTGTGACTGACATGGTCTAGTCCAGACAGTAAATTTTTAAAGATCTAGATCTTAGAGAAAATACTACCTCTGTCCACGACAGAGATTACAAAGTTCCATATTCCGACTAAGCAGAGTAGGGTATACCAAATCCCGTCAATGCGGAGGGGAGACTAATATTCCATTCGGACTAAAGTCCGAAGACACTACTTTTTTTAAATTTTTATTAACCTAGAAACTATATTAAACAAACAAAACTACAAAGAAAAAACAATGCACCAAAAGAAAAACAGAACACAGGCTGCTGTGGCGCGTGCACTGCACGCGCCACTCTGGGAAAGGAACCGACAGTCGACCTTAGAGATCCCGGACTCATAGACTCCAGAAACACAACGAGTGGTGTTGGCAGAGGGCTTCCCGGTGGTGCGTGAAGACCACGCGCCAAACGATGCAGAAACTACGAGCTGCGCGTGCGGGCTACTCCTCGCTCCGTTTGGTACCGCATTCGGTGGTCTTTAAGATCAGTGGCAGGGCAACACCATGATAGGGCGCGTGCTGGCCTATGGGCGGCGGGAAGACCTAGATCGGTGGTTCACTCTTATTTCGCCTGAAAATACACAAAAACACAAAACAAAAACTACATAGAAGAGAAGGGATAGAGGAGGTGGAGGAGGAGGAGGAGATAAAGGAGAGAGTTTTCGAGAGCGAGAGCTTCAGTGATCATTCTTGGTTATATGGGTATATATTAGAAAAATTCATTTCATCAGTTACTATTTACTATCACACGTTATAAAAAAATTATAAGTGATATGTGAGAGTAAATAATGACTGATTAGTAGAATTCTTCTATCACACATTATGAAAAAATTATAAATGATATGTGATAATAAATAGTAACTGATGAGTAGAATTCTTCATATCTTAGATATCAATTTGCACTTAATACTTTTAACATTGATCAAATTAATTATTCTATTAAAATTTGTTACTAAACCGTTCTTTTCGTATTCTAAATAAAAAATTAAATAAATTTTATTTAAAAAAAAAATCTGACTTTCCAAAAATGTTTTTGAAAAAAAAAAAAACGTCACCCACGAGGTGTGCTCAGACCAAGATGGTCGTCGACAGCCGTCCTAGCTGGCACGACTCTCCCATGACATATAAGATGGGCCAGTTGAAGCCCGATTACTTTATGGGCTCCAAATCTCTACCCTGGAGGTTCGTTTGGGTTCCACTGTAATAAAGAGAAGATGTATGGGCCTGCAACCCTAATAATGAAATTTTACACATGAATTTTCATCAAACATTTCTTTGTTTTTTTTTTTTTTTTGTTTTTCTCATTATTTGTCTGCAATAAAGTGTTGGGAGCGGAAGATGTGAACTTGAATCTTTATAATTTGAAAACTTATAATAAACTTATAGTTATCATCTATTTTATCATCATTTTCTAAACATCTCAGGATGCAGTATCAAATGATTGATTCACAAATTGAATATAATACACTATCTTTAATCATTTAATATCACATAATGAGATGACGAGCGAATGACAACATTACTATTATAATTTATATCTTTTATTTGGTTTTTATGTTGAGACTAAGACTCGTTTGGATAGTGAAAGTATTTCATCTCATCTCACCATTACAATTTTATCAAATTTTCACACAATACAAAATTTAATAAAAAATTTATTTTTTTCAAATTCTAAAATAATAATAATATTAAAAAATAATATTTTATTCATCTTTCAATTTTTATCTCAACTCACTATCTAAATTACACTTAAGAGTATCTTAGATGATCTGTGAATAGTAAAGAAATAATTTGTAAATAATAAATAGTTTGTAAATAATAATAAATAATTTGTTAATAATAATCAACTAGACTGAAAATATTTAAGAACGTTTATATTTTAGCTAGGGGTGGCCCCGCGCCACCCCTTCCCCACACCCCGCCCCGCATGGGACAGAGGGTGAGGTTTTCACCCCCATCCCCTACCCCCGGGATGCGGGGGCGGAGTGCGGGGCAAATTTCCAATCCGTCCCGCATCCATCTACTTAAAAAAAGTAATACATTTTACTTGATTTAAAAATTAATTTTAAGTGTAAAAGTAATTAAAAATACATTTTTAGACCCAAATTATAAATTTAAATTTTGTAAATATGATTATAATTTAAAAACTATGTAATTTCTAAATTTACTAATGTATATTTTGTGTAAATTATAATGTATTAACTTTTAAACTATATAATTTTTAAATTTGTCATTACATATTTTGTGAACAAGTTTAATAAATTGTAATATATTTATATATAGACAATTTGTAAAATATAAATATATATGTTTTTATATATAATATATATAAAAAAAATGTAGGCAGGGAGGAGTGAGAGAAATGGGGGAAAGAGGTTGGACCCTCCCGCCACCCGTCCCTACCCCCGGCCCTGCCCCGCCCCCGCTAGGGCCTTTAGATGTGAGGTGAGAGGGCTCCGCCCCCGCATGAACGGAGCAAAGTTGCCCGTTCTGCCATGTGAAGGTAGGCGAACGAAGGCCCTGGGTGTGGAGCCCCCGTGCCCGCCCCTAATTTTAGCCCTTAAATTTGGAACAGATTCTAAACTTTGAATTTTAAATTAGATAAAAAGAAAACTATATAAAATAATGAAATTTATTTGAATGAAGAATCCAAATCGTACCTTTATCTCTTGTAGCTTATAAAAGCCCTCGTAAATGTCAGGCGTGATTGTCTGTCTCACGCGTTTTAGAAGTTAACGCAGTATATTCCTATTCCTTCTGAGTAGGATTTCCCTTTCGGTTTCACTTTATCTATCTTTCGATGAACATTCCTTGACCCCATGATCTCCCCATTTTTCCGATTCTTGGGGTCTCTGAGATTTCTTGCCTGTCTTTGAAGCCCGAGACTTTAATGGAAGCTCGAGTTGGTGTGGTTGTCGAAGGAGAGCAGAGAGCTCTGAACTCTGCTCACGGTTGCGTCGTCGACCGGAAATTTTTGCAGCAGCACAACCACACGAACCAATCACTGAAACAGAACTCTCAGATTGGGACGGTCCAACAGCTTCTCGCCGGTGGTATTGCGGGTGCTTTTGGAAAAACCTGCACGGCGCCTCTGGCTCGCCTTACGATCCTCTTTCAGGTCCGTTCTTTCAGTCTGTTTCTGATTTATAATCTGACATACGGAAACTTGTCGTTATTTATATTCTTCCGTGGGCCGTTACGGTTTGTGAATTTGAAACCTCACTGGGAATTGGGATTTTGGTTTGGGTTGGGGTTGGTTTCGTTGGTAGTATTAACGTTTCAAAGTTTTCTATTTAACGCGGATTTGTTAATTTGGGTTGCAATCTCTGTTAAAGAGGACACCAGAAGGTTTGGGGAAAAAAAAAACAGGCTTCATTTTCTTGGAAGCATACAACATAAATAATAAGAGAAGAAGGGGGGACAATGACAGAAGATATTATCTCGAAGCTCTGTACTATTTGATTGCATACATGAAACTGTAACAATCACTAGAGAAGATAGGATAGGAATTGCAACACAGCTCACTTAGAGGGTGAGTAGCCTCCAGGGAATGAGAGAGAAGAGAGAAATTCTAGAACTTTGATTCAAATAATTCTTCAGATGCTTTCTATAGGAATGCTGCGATGGATAATAAGTGGAACCTCTCTAACGGTTTTCCACAGAGTAGTAGCCAATCACTGGCCTTACTAGCTACAGTACAATTACTACTAATGGCCATGCAAGGCCTTACAGGAAATACAAGACAACAATTCCAAATAACCAAATAGGCTCGTGGCTCATAACCGAACTGACGCTTGCCTTCACTTCCAAACGGAGCTCACTTCATGTCCTGGCCCACGAATGGCCCAATGCGTGTGACAGAAACTCGTCTTGGATTTACAATTACCTCACTGTACCCATGTTTTAATCTTCGTGGGGAATATGCGAGGAATTGATAAAGAAAAGCAGTTTGATTTGATCTTTATCATGGACAGTTTTGTGTGAGTGCAACTTTTTTTTATTGTTCGGAAAGGATTGGTAGTAGGAAAGATTTCATATTGAGTTACTCACAAAGTTTGCTTATGTGATCATCAACCAATGGGGAAGAAGCTGGAGAAGCTTGCTTCATTTTTTACAAGTACGTAAACATTAGAAAGTGTTAGGTACAAATTAGCATGTACTGATTTTTTTCCAGAATGTTATATTTTCGTCACATTCATTTGAGAAATATGAATTCCAATTGTGGGGTTCAAATGAAAGTTTGTTAGTTTTTAATGACTAGAAGCACCTTTCTGTATGAATTTTTCAGAGAAGTAATGTTGATGGGTTTCATTGCTTTAATTGTTGACTATCAATTATAAATGATGCTAAGTATCATCATCGGTTTAATAAACTTCAAACTTAAACATGTAAATTGGTCTGTAATTTCCATCAACAATTTTTTTTTTCTTGGCACTTATTTCCTCCAACCGCTTAGGGTTGTTCTATATCATTCTTATTAGGTGCAAGGCATGCACTCTGATGTTGCAGCACTGAGTAAGGCTAGCATATGGCGTGAGGCTTCTCGAATCATCAACGAAGAAGGGTTCAGAGCCTTTTGGAAAGGCAATCTGGTTACGATTGCTCATCGTCTACCTTATTCTGCAGTCAACTTCTACGCATATGAACGCTACAAGAATGTGAGTGCCTATGTACTTTGAGTAATTCTGATATGCTGTTAAAAGTAGAATTTTTTTAATCGGTAAAAAAGAGTAGAATGGTATATTATCTTTGCAAGATGCGTAATATCATCTGTACATTTTTGTATGTTCTGCAGCTGTTGCATTCGATTATTGGGGAAAATCGTAGAGGTAATACAAGTTCAGATCTTTCTGTGCACTTTGTAGGTGGTGGATTGGCAGGAATAACAGCCGCCTCTCTTACATATCCTCTTGATCTTGTTAGGACACGTCTTGCAGCACAGGTAATGTTAGCATAGCTTGGGTGGTTTTTCTTATCCTGTCTCTGTGTGTGTATTCTCTCTCTCTCTCTCTTTGAGGGGTTAGAGTTAAATCAACTGTGAAAAAATGGCAAAAAGCCATTCCTTGTGTCTTTTGAGTTGAAAGTTTGTCTAAATTCAATTAATTTTTATACTCTGCAGACAAATTCAGCTTACTACAGAGGCATCTGGCATGCATTTCACACCATTTGTAGAGATGAAGGTTTTATGGGTTTATATAAAGGACTAGGAGCAACACTTTTGGTAGGCTTTTATACTTTTCCTATTCCTTATTTAAGGCTCCATTTTATTGACCTCAATTGGCATTCGAATGCTTTGTATGGTGCAGAATGTTGGACCCAGTATAGCAATAAGCTTTTCTGTTTATGAGACCTTGAGATCTTTTTGGCAGTGCCAAAGGTGAATACTCCATATTTTTGTTGAGGCATGATCGATATGGAGTTGTTTTTGCTGCATACTGTTCCGTGCAGCCTGGTTGAAATATTCTTACATTTTGATTTTGGCATCAGGCCCAATGATTCCACTGTCATGGTCAGTCTTGCTTGTGGCAGTCTTTCAGGCATTGCATCATCAACTGGTGAGTTCTCTGAGACCAACACTCCCTTTATCAGTCTTTGATGCATCAGTTACCTGGGTTTTGAAACAATGTTTTTACATTGCTTTGCAACTCTGATCATGTTGCTTGAATGTGTGGTTGCTGTTTTTTCTCACTCTAATTTTAATTCAGTCGCAGTAAGAAGAAATTGCATGCATAGATGGGACAAATCCAACCAAGAAAAAGATTTTACTTTCTTATTTCCAACCAAACCCTGTATTGACGTGACTTCATGGAAATGGTGTTGGAAAGTAGAGGAGTGGAAATATTGTTACACCACCTTCCTCTAGGGTTAGGAATGCTACCAACATTTAAAATATTTTCATGCAAGTCAGGTATAAAAGATTCCATAAAACGAAAACAATCCAAATTTTATTAGATAAATAGAGTCATGGTAGCACTTGTTAAAAACTTTTCCAAGTCTTGCACTTATTCACAAATTTTCCCACTAAATACAAAGAACATAAAATTAAAATCTCTTGGAAAGGTATAAAGTTCTAAGATCTGGTCTCATCCTCAGAAGCTAGGTCTGGTTCTCCAGCTCCTTTGTCATAATTTCTTCTCATGGGAATGTTAACATATAAACAATTGAATCACATACTCTGTAACCACATTGCACAATAAAAGTCATAGCCAATTTGGATTTCGTTTTAGAAAAGAACATGCTCATACATACATGTTGCATGCTTATGCACTTAGTTTCACTTTCCTTGTTAGTTGGTACCGCTGTTGACCCTTGTGAGTTAGGGTTAATGATCCTTGTATCTTGATTTTGGCCTCAACCATATGTTAGGAATCCATTCATGGGGATGACATCACTAGATGCACTACCACTTTGCCTGTCCTGGTGTTGCAATCCGTCCTTACCTTATGGGACCATCATACTTAGCATAGACAGTTCAGTAGAATCAGTATGTAGCGTACATGTCATACATTCAGCTATGAACTTGCTTTTTGCCTTGTCTTATCTTGTCTTATGGGATCTTATCATGCCTCTTCTTATCATGTCCTTGCCTTTCATTGGTGCATCACATAGTTTGAAGCATAGTAGACATGATCATCACATGCGGACGCACATTTACAATTTGATGCCGGACAAAATTTAGATTAATTCTAACGGCTAGTTCCAACAGATAATTGAAACAGAGAAGACGAGATTCTTCCAAAATACAGAGAAAACTCAAAATAATATTGATTAATAGTAAAATTCGAAAATTATTTTATGAAGCCTACAAGCTGGACTTAAATAGTTGCAAAATTCGTAATTATGAAGATTTTTCCAAAAAAATCTAAATTATTGTATGAGAAATAAATACATAAATAAACAAGAATCCAACTAAAAATTAGGCCAAAATCAAAATCAGAATCACTTCCAAAACTTGAAACCAAATATATACTAATAAGGTAAAAATGAGTATAAATATATGATTTGAGGGAAAATAAATACTATTGCCCTTAATCTAAGGAAGATATTAAGCTTTTCTTCTATATTTGTACAGATTCATCTTTTTAAGGTAGTACTTCAATGCAATCAACGTAGGATCTGGACGTAGATACCCCATATCAATTTTGGTTTGCACCACAAGTCCTTTGCATCCATTATTTTCATACATAAATAATAAAGGTGCATGGTACGTGGGCTATCAAAGAACAAGTCATGCTTCAAATAGCTATGGATCAAAATATGTGCATATCATATATAGATCGGAAAAGAGATCGCTTGTTTACAAATTTACAAAAGAGTGTGATTATAGCAAAATCAGTGGGACCATGATTTCTTACATAAAATAGATAAAAGGGTGGCATCACGATTACTTACAACTTCTAATGACCTGAGGAAAGCCAAAGCCAAACTAAGCCCATACTACAACAGGACTAGTCAATGTTAGGATTGAAGACCCTTAAAATCATTATGAAGAGCTTGAACTTCTCCTTTTCAAGTAATATGTGATCTCATTAATCAATGCCTTGTCTTATGTGGTACTCATTTGGCTTAGGCACTTACAGACGGGTAAACTGGTAAAGGCTAATAGGAACTTCTATTCTGAAGAGATTTGTTCGGAATTGCTGTTCTTTTTCTTCCCATGCTGATATCACTGTCGTCCACTGATATAAATAATTATAGACTTGGAACTTCTATCCTGAAGAGATAAGTTAGGGATTACTGTTCTTTTTCTTTGTTGATGTCACTGGCATACACTGATATAATTATGGACTTAACAGAGTAAATTCAAAAAGAAAGTCATGGCTAATGTGTACTAGACATTAATTATTTGTTGTTTTCTTTGTCAAAAAAATATTTTTTGTTTTCAATATATCTGTGTGAGTATCTTTTCCTCTCTTGATTACTTTCTAGCAACATTCCCTTTGGATCTCGTGAGGCGAAGGATGCAGTTAGAAGGGGCTGGTGGTCGAGCCCGTGTCTATAATACTGGCTTGTTTGGGACACTAGGTTACATAATCCGGAATGAAGGCGTGCGAGGCCTGTATAGAGGGATTATGCCAGAATACTACAAGGTTGTTCCCGGAGTAGGCATCATGTTCATGACTAATGAGACGCTAAAGATGCTTCTGTGACCCATCCCGGGAAGTTGTTAATTGCCAAAAGTTTCCCGTTTTCTGCCATTGACTATGCCACCAAGCTAACAAAGTCATAGACTCACTCTGTTTTGCAACATGGGAAGGTGGAGAAGAGAATGAAGTTCATAAAAGACACGAGGTAGGTAGAAGAATAGTTTCGGAATTTATGTTGAGAAATTATGTGGTGGTAGATTTTATCCTTGCTACCACGAGACCATATATATATATATAGATATTTTTTTGTATAGATTTTCAATGAGCCATACTAAAGCCTCGTTTGTTTTTACAAATGAGATGAATTGTGATAAAAGTTGAAAGTTGAATAAAATATTGTTACAATATATATTTTTTAATATTATTTTTATTTTGGGATTTGAAAAAGTTAAATTATTTATTTTATTTTATATAAAAATTTGAGAAAGTTGTAATGATTAGATGATATGAATTGAGATGAGTAGAGAAATTTCCTGAAAAAACACGAGGACCAAGTGTACCCAAGTCCAATATGATTAAGTAGTAACATATTCATGTTGCTGTTGGTGATCATATGATCACTATAGTTGTGTTGTTTAGCCAGCTTTTGTGTTACTTGCCTGCCCTTCTGCAGAATTACCTTTCCCAGGTGCTCATTTTGTTAATAGATCTGTATGTGTCCCATGTTGCAGAGAAATGATTACTTCTTTTAGATTAAGAAAAGGTATTAAGGACTCTTTTCATTGAAATATATTATGTTAATGTAATATTGGTTCTTTGGCTCAAGATAATAGACTTGGATTACAGAAAGTGTTTCGCCTTCTGCTATGGGGTATTGCCCTGTACATTCATTGAAGAAAAAAATTCAGTAAAAGGCAATCCAAGAAGATAATCTCTATGACGGATCCGTGCTCTGAGAATTACGCGACAAAATTTTCGAAACCATGTTACTAAATCCATATCTTTAATTAATTTGTTATATATTAATTAATTAATCTAGGTAGACTCTTACCATTTACTTATTTACTACATGCACTTAAGAAGTATCCTTGACATCTATTCACATTTCCCATTAGGTTAGAGCTGCTTGAATACAGGTTATGAATGCTATTTTGGCACAAGTATTTCTTCTTCTTCCTCATAAAATTTCCACTTTTGGATATTGCTTGGATCATTAAATGAATTATATGTTGCTTACAAGATTCCAAGAAACCAGATGCAGAAGAAAATTTTATTTTAGTTTTTGTTTAGATTTTCATGATGATATGTGAAAGGGGTATAAATAGTAGGCTCAACAGACCAGTCCATCAAAAGGCCACCACCAGGAGACAAGTGAGGAGATAAAGGAGGGGACAATGAAAAATAAATGTCAGATGGGAAGAGGAAAGAGAGGAAAATGAGGAAAAAAAATGAGAAATGTGAGGAAAACAAGTTAGATACGCGATATAAAGTTGATTTCCTCACCTACCACTGACAGGGCTACAATAAAAGGGAATTTGAGACCTGGGGAAAGGGAGACTTCTAGACTTCGAATGAATGATTAAGAAAAGATAGAGGTCATCTTCAACCTTAAGACAAGAGCTCTAAACTTCTCCAGAAAAGAGGTCATCGACCTCTATTGTACAGAGACAAATGAGAGACTCTAAAATAATCATATTATAGTGGATTTGTCCTCCAAATGATCCTGGACGTAGGTCATGTGTCGAACTATGTAAATCTGTGTGTCTCTATCTCTATTTACATTCCCAATATTTTTTTTTCTATTCACTGTTATTGATGTACGTACAAGCATTGTACTACCGCCTCGGACCGCCATTGAGGGTTTCAAACGACACCGAATGAGGCCCTGTTACCATCATGGGCTGGAAATGACTATTTCTCCTATTTCAGCCTGTTGTACAATTTTTAGCATTAACAATATGAATATGCAATCTAAAATATGTCTTGTTCTTTTCCTAAGTAAAGAGCTAATAGAAGAACACAGAGTTACACACCAACAACCTTCACCAAACAATAACACCAATGGTATATAGATTATCAGCACTTAAAAAAGAATCCAACTAGGGATACAGAGAAAGCAGCTCACCACCTCTCGAAATCTATCAAAAGGATAAAAGTTAAAACAAGTTATCAAGAATGAGAAACTAGAAGGTTCTTGTATCGATGAATACTGAAACTGCCCCAAATGTCCAAGTGAGTAAAAATAAAAATAAAACTAATACAAGTATTTATACTAAAAGCTAAATAAATCAGCCTAAAAGCTAAAGTGAATACAAATGAAATGTCAGGTAAATACAAAGGAAATGTAAAGTATAAAATAAAATGCAAGTACACGTGTGTAAAAAAACTATTTTACATCTTAATACACCCTTCAAGATGGAGAGTAAATGGAATGAACTCCCATCTTGGTGATTAAAAACTGAAATTGTTGAGAGCCATGAGGCTTGGTAAGAACATCTGCAAGTTGGTGCAGGGAAGAAAGATGAAATGTTTTGATGACTTCAGCTTGTATTTTGTCTCGGATGAAATGACAGTCTAACTCTATGTGCTTAGTCCGTTCATGAAAGACTGGATTGACAGTGATGTGTAGAGCATATTGACTGTCACAAAAAAGCTGAGCACTATGAGAATGAGAAACGTGAAAATCAGATAGAAGGGTTAGAAGCCAAACTATTTCACAAGTAGTGGATGCCATGACCCTATATTCAGTCTCAACTGAAGAACGAGAAACATTATGCTGTTTCTTAGTTTTCCAAGAGATCAATGTGTCACCAAGAAAAACACAGAAACCAATGGTAGATATTCTGCTGTCAGGACAAGAAGCCCAGTTTGAATTTGCAAAAGCCTTGATTGTTAGTGAATTATGAGCTGGAAAAAATAGACCAAGACCAAGAGTATTTTTAACATATTGCAAAATCCTATGAGCTTCATTCAGAAGAGGTAGTCTAGGTTGATCCATTAATTGACTAAGTCTCTCAATTGAGTAACACAAATATGATCTTGTAATTGTAAGGTAGAGAAGCCTACCAATTAACCTCCGAAATACTGTAGGATTTGGCAGCAAGTCACCATCATCTTTACTAAGCTTCAAATTTTGCTCCATAGAGAAAGATATTGGTTTACATGCTAAAAAATCAGCATCTTGTAAAATTTCAAGAGCATATTTTTGCTGACACAGTGAAATGCCATTGGGTGATCTGGCCACCTCTAAGCCAAGAAAATACTTGAGGGAACCAAGATCCTTGAGCTTGAATTTAGCATTAAGTAAAGATTTCAAAGACTTCATAGCTTCCAAATCACTACTAGCTATCAAAATATCATCAACATAAACCAATAGAGCAATAAAAGAATGACTAGTGGAGTTAGTAAATAAGGAATAATCAGATTTGGACTGCACAAATCCCAAATCAAGAAGAGTGGCAGAAAACTTAGAGAACCATTGCCGAGAGGCTTGTTTGAGGCATTAAGGGATTTATTCAATTTGCAAACTTGTGACCCCCTTTTAACACGAAAACCAAGAGGTAACTTCATGTATACCTCCTCCAAAAGATCACCATGCAAAAAAGTATTGTTGACATCAAGTTGAATAAGATGCCAATTCTTAACATCAGCAATGGCTAACAAAGTTCTGACAGCAGTCATTTTGGCAATAGGTGAAAAGGTTTCAGAATAATCTAAACTTTTTGTTTGAGTAAAACCTTTTGTCACAAGCCTTTCTTTGTACCTCTCCACAAAACCATCAGAAACGTACTTAATCTTATAAACCCATTTATAGCCTATGGGTTGTATACCTGGAGGCAAATTGACAACAGTCCAGGTATTATTGAATTCTAAAACATTTGGAACAAGAACTCGTACATGTCTTGCAGGCTAATATCGAGAATTCCTCCAGAATTAAATTTGAAAATATCTCAAAAATGTCGACTAAGCAAAATTAAGATTTTACCAGATTGATGTTAAATTTTTGCAAATACATTTAACTTTTTCTGAACAGCCATTTCTTCTTGAAATCATGACCGGTGGTGGAAATTCGTGGTCGTGGGTAATGTGTCGTGTCCAATTATGGACATTTGATTATATGGATTAATTAGAATACGATCCGTTAAGTTAAACGGGTCAAATATTCAAACTCTAACATGACTCATTTCAACCATGCATTTTTCATATAAATGGGTTGAACTAACCTCATAACTCATTTGACCTGATTAACATATATAATCTCACATAAAAGTTAAAATATATGTTTATTAGTAGCCATAGTATCTAAAAAAATAATAATAAGACTGCCTACTAACAAAAAATATAATATTTTTTAGATTTTAACCTATAATAAAATCAATATTATATATAAAATCAACAATAAACAATATGAGCATAGGTCTAGAAATATTACAATCCTAATAATAAAACATAAGTATATTGAGAAATACCAATATCACAGCTGAACAATAATTAAATTGTAATTTTGAAATAAAATTTAAACTGGTTATTGCGGGTTGATTTAAGGTTAAATAAGTGACTCATTATTGACCTGTTTATTAAACGTGTCTCAATGGGTCAACCTAGTTTTACCCAAACCCATTTATATCAAAACCAAACCTGCTAATTTCGTGTCGTAAGGCTTGCGGTTCATTCATCTGACCATACATAGATCCACTTGCAATATTTTGTTCACTAACTAATTAATAATTACCGAAAGTTTCTCATTTATGGTTGCTCACTAGGTTTGCTACCCGCGCCCCCTAGACAGGGGATGCACTTGCCCTGCCCCCCGCCCCTGCATGGGCAGTGGGACAATTTGGGCCCCTAAACCCCAACACCACCCCATAGCGGGTGTTTTCGTTTGGTCGTCTGCCCCACCTCGCCCACCAATGGCACTGGAAAAAGCCAAAAAATCTAAAAAAAACAACTGAAACATAGCAACAAATCTATATGTCCATCAAATCTATCATCCAACAACAAATCTAAAAATTACAAAGACCAAACAAGACACGACAATAAAATAAAATAAAATAAAATAAAGGCCACGACCCATGACAAGACCACGGCATGGAGAGAATGGCGGAGGGAGAGAGAGAAAAGAGGAGAGGAGAGAACTGAGAAGTTAAGAACAATGGAGAGAGAGAGAGAGAGAGAGAGAGAGAGAGAGAGAGAGAGAGTTAGGGTTTTCTAATTTATATACTCATTTGTAAGTATAAAACGACGTTATTTGAGATTTTCTCCAAAATGATGTCATTTTATACTTAGGAACTTGTTTATATATTGTAACACCTCATTCCCTTAGGATATGTATGTCACGTACATTCATAAATATAGCCAGTCAAGAGATCTTATAATTTAATAAATATTTATTTTATAAAAAGAATTATTTAATAAAATATGTCTCCCTTAATATTAAATAATAAAACTTTACTGAATAAATTGTTTGTCATAACGGAATTTATTCTAAGAAGTCTATAACTATATCAACTGCTCCATCTAAGCCTGGCCCACCTACTCACTTAGGTGGTTAAAAGAATATGAAATAAAACTAAAATGAATCGAAAACTCAATACGAAATCCATCATAACGTAAACATACTAATCGTAAGGTTTTTCATAAAATATTTCATGCTGAGAATTTAAAATCATGATTGTTCATACGTATGTTTATGGCATGCATGACTTGTCTTGAGTTATCTGATTATCTAATTGATCTGAGTTATCTAATTGTCCAACTGATATGAATTATCTAACTGTCTGAATTGCCAACACGCTTAACTTTGTCCAAGATTGTGTATAGGTCCACATCCTGTAGCCACATGGGGAACTACTGATCTGATTTAATAATATACTTTGGTGGATCACACTTGAGTCTGTGGCTTGCACATCCACCCTGACTACATTGGTACCATGCATCTGAATGACCATTTTATTAACTGTTATGAGGTCGTCTTACACTTGATCTTATAAAAACTTACGTGTCTTATGAAACGTGACATAAATGAGATTCAAAATACATATATAAGTATAATATGCGGAGTGAAACATGATATGAATTATGATGAATGACGTGCTTGCAGATATCATGACATGCATGGTACATAAATATTAGCTTCCAAAGAACTGACTTTAATAAAAATATATACTAGTTAACATATGCTAACTTTAATTTATGATTAGGTTACTTACCTCGTAGTGTTGCTTCCGAAATGTCACTTCATAACTGGTTACCGAGAGAAAGGAAAGAGAGTACGACAGTATAGATCTGAGGGCTGAGATATTCCATGACATCAACAACAAGAGAGGAAGGGTGGTCGTGTTCTTTAGGGTGTCTACTGGCTGATTCCGGTGAGTGGGTGTCTCGGTTTAAGGAAGGGAGGGCTACGGTGAGGGTGGTTTGTAGTGTTTGTGGTGGTTTGCCTTATCTACAGGGGATGAAAGTTGAGTGGTGGTCATTTCTGGGTGTGGCTGAGCAGCCGATGGTGGCTGGTGCTCATATGTGTGGTGCAACCCGAGAGGACGAGGGACTTTCAATGCTTGTAAACCGAGAGAACAATAAAGCAAGAACAGGGGCTTGTTGTGAGAATAGTTGTGTTTTGAATTCGTAGAGAGAGGTTGTGTATATAGAGGAAGGGCTCGACATGTTTGATTTGGGGTTGAACATCGACTGTTGTAATCAAAAGTTTCGGTCATCTTATTAGGTAAAAGATGGAGGGTGACTGAGAGTTGGATTTGATGTGAGTTTTATGTTTCATCTATATACAGTGGAAGGGACCGACTTGATGAGGTTAATGTTATTGATGAGGATTGTGTGTAATATGATGGTGGTGGGATTTGGTAATGGGAATTTGGGACCGAGATAAATATGTAAAATTGATCCGGTTAATAGCTAAGAGTTTAAGAAATAAGATGGAGAATTTCAGATCGAATCAGCAGTTCATTTGATGTAGGACTCGGAGCGACTGAGACTGTAGGGAATGTCGATTGCTGATGATTAAAATGAGAAAAATCTAATTTTCATGGTTTAACTGCATTTATCTTAAAATAATAATATTATTAGCAATAGTAATACTAATCTTTAAAAAGTTTATGATAACGTCAAAATTAATAACTAAACTAAGATTATTTTATTGTTATAGTTTTATTTCTTCTTATCATCATCATCATCATCATCATCATCATCATCATCATCATCATCATCATTATTATTATGATCCGTACGTTACACACACACACATATATATATATATTTTTATATATATGAATTTGGGTCGGCTGGACGGGATAAACCCCGGGCTATAGAAGTTTTTGAGAAATACTATCTCCAGGATGAGATAGAGAGAACCTTTTCATTAATGATTTATATTCATGTGATTACACAACTGTACAAAAGTTACAGTGGAAAAAATTGACGTAAAAACAATATATACACATGCAGTTGGTTATTTCCTAAAAATACATGCATGCAGACATATTTGACTTGGAGGAAGTTATGGGATTTTATCCTTTGTCATGCAAAAATTTCGGAGAAGATTCTGAGGGACGTTGCACAAATTGCTGAGTGTTCTTATTATCTATCGTTCAAGGATCCTGGGATTCCTATGATGCAGATCTAGCTTTCAGGCATGAGCCTAGCCGGCCCGGGCCCTATCCCCTGGCAACTAAAAACGTGTGGGCATCCGTTCACAGATCCCCCATTTGCGGGCGGGGCGCCACCCACCCCTATTGCTCATTGCTTTGTTAGAGCATCTTCATTGACTTAAATAAAGCTGAAGGATAGTTAAAATTTAGATAATTTATGTCAAAAAGACCCTACATGATAAGATTTGGCATCTCTAAAATAATTTAGATTTCTACTATAGTGGTTGGCTAAAGATTGAGAACCACAATTGATTCATAAAATATTAAAATATTAATTTATTACTCCAACCACTTGTAGGTGTTTATGTATGTGCATATTTTTTATTGACATTGAAATATTGGGTATGTTGTTAGATATTTGGTTAGTGAATAAGTAATTTAGATAGAATTTTAAATAAGTTTAATCTCAATTTTTGGTTATTAGCATTAAATGACGTTTGAAAATATAATTTTTTTAAATATTAATTTAATTAGAATATAATTATTATTAATATTAAATTAGTAGAATTATAAAATGTGATACAAATAAATTAAATAAAAAAATTATTAATTAAATAATATTTTATTATTATATAGAGAGTGAATGACTAATCTAATGTGGGAATTGAATTTAAATAGAATGGACAAATGCAAAAAAATATAATATTGGCTAAATTTTAAAGATGCATTTGGTCAAGCCAATGAGAATACTCTTAGATGCTGATTTTAAAAATATATGCATGATAAGTTCGGCTCCATCCTTTTTCACTATATACCATTGACTTCACTTTTTCACTTGTATGGTTCAATAGTACTGTTACGGCCTAATTAATAAACATGGAGTGCATTTTATAATTATCATAAAATCTACTCGTACTAGATTTGAAAAGAATTAAACTGCAATCCCCTTCAACTAAAAAGGCCTGCTGTGAGCTAGGTTACAATAAGCTAGCTAAAGAAATATGAGGTTTTAAGAATTTTGTCCGAAAAGGAAAAATCTCAATTATTACTTACATAAAAATAAAATACGTAATAAACTAAAAATCTTACCAAAAACCTAGCCCAAGCTGAAATAAAAATCATCTCTGAAAGTGAAAAAAAATATTTTCATAAAAGAAAAAATAACTTAAATTGATGATTTGGAGTAGGGGTGGGCAGCGGGGGCCCACACCCCACTACCCCACACTGCCCATGTGGGGCCCCTCGCCCCGCTAGGAGAATGCCCAATGGGGGTGGGTGGCGGGCTGACTCCAACGGGGCCCCGACCCCCCGCTCAGCTATATATAAAAAAATAAATTTTAAATATTTATATAAATAAATAAATTTTATAATATATACAATTTGTTGAAAACTTGAAGGTGTATTCAAGTTACTGGATTGCCTTGACCTCCTAGGCCAACCTTATAGGAGGTCAAAACAATCTAAAATATAACTTTAATGAGTTTAATTTTTTTTTTTTGTATTTATAAATTTTAATTTATAATTTGGGTTCAAAAAAATATTTTTGGAATTGTTTTAGACCCAAAAATAGTTTTTAGACACAATTAGTCATGGGTAAGTATTGGAATGGGCGAGGAGCGGGACGGATAAGATTTTTGACCCCACCCCCCAGCACCGTGGTGGGGTTGAAAACCCTTCTGCTGCATGGTGCGGGTATCACTCCTAATTTGGAGGGAAAAACGGCTGATTTTAGAGTAAAAAAAGAGACTATCTGTAATAACCGGGCTTAGGCCCAGCCCCTTTATTTTGGTCAGATGCAAGCCCAGCCCACGAGCTGGTTGAGTGAAGAACGGCGCCGTTTGGTGCAGGGATTTACTTCCCTTGCACTGTTTTTCTTTTTCCCCCGTAAACCCTCATTGCTGCAGAACGTGTTTTCCTCCATGCCGTGCAACTGCTCCCACGCCCAAGCCACGATTTTATGTGTTTCGGATCTGCACATGAGTGTTTTCCTCATCACTCTTCCGTATTAATTAGATCCTCTCTTGCATGAATTGATTTTTTCATCTTGGCTAGCATTTTCGGAGTCCCGTGAAGCTTGCATTGTTCTGGTTCTTCGAAGTGTTGTTCGGCCTCTTGAACAAGTTGGTAATATTTTTTTTTCTTCTTCCTTTTTTTTTCTTTCCTGCAATCCGAATCGCCTCCTTCATTCTTGTTTATTATTATTATTATTTTTTTTTCTTTCTCTGCTGTTGTTTTTTTTTTCTTTCTTTTCCAGTTCGCCTGGTTTGCACGCACGGCCTCCTTTGATTTTTTTGCTACTCGAATTTTTCTGCACACACACGGTTTGACTTGCACACACACATTCTGATATATTCGGATTGTTTATCACACACACACACGCTGATTGTTTAACCGTGCATTACACTTAGTTTTAAATTTTTCACTTTGTGCAAACCACTAGTTCTTTTCAGTGGAAGGTTTTGTGAAATTCATTTTGGGTTGGTGCATTATTTGTTAGAGCGGTGGAGTGTGTGGGAATTGTGGATGTGTAGGAGTATAGTTTCGGAATGATTCGTGAGACAGTTTGAATTTTATTATAATTTATTATTGTTTATTTGAATTGTATTATTTTTATTATTGTTTATTGGAATTTTATTATTTCAGACTCTTTAGTGTAAAACAATGGGAGTTTTGGAACTAGTTGTATTGGATTTTGTGCAAGTTTTGAATTGTTGAATGAGTAGAGTATTGATGCGTGCACTGAAATTGTTTTATTCGAAGTTTGGAAGCGAAGTTTGGATTGGATTATGTTTTAAAGATTGGAGTTGCTGTGGTTGGTTTTTGAAATGATTATAGTCGGTTGGTATTATTAGAAGGTGTGGATGTTTTGAGTTTCAATTGCGAATGGTTTGAAGAGAGTTGTTCGGATTTAATTGTTAGATAGTTATGGAGCTGTGAAGGGACTGTTTGATTTTTATTCATTAAATAGCAGGCTACTAGATTGGTTATTAAATATTGGATATATGTTCTTTTGTTTAGGTGGTGTTACTTTTAGAGTTCCGGCTCAAGGTGTTGATAATTCGAAGAAGTCAGGTAAGCGGGGTTTATATACTAGTTTTACATAAAATAAATGAAAGGAGGTTGACGTTGAGAATAAATGTGTTTAATTTTTGAAAGAGATGATCTGAAAACAACCTCAAATGTTTATTCTGCATATGCATAAATTCTATACAAAGGAAAGTGTTTTTCTGTCATGACTGGTGTAGACATGAGCTAGTTTTGTGTACTTTATTTCTGAACTATGTAAAGAGCGAATATGAAAATCTGGAAGTTTTGTTATGAACAAATGAGAATATTTTGTTTATGTTTATCTCGAACATGTGAAATGATCTGAAGCTTTTCAGTGTTTTGTTTTGATATGATGTGTCATCTGAGAATCTTGGCATGATGTTCTGATTCTGTATATGATTGTAACCGGATTTTCGATGAAATCCGTTCTGTTTCTGTTAAGGCCCAGCCACGGGTATAATGGTGGTTTATAACCCTACCACGGGGGTGAAACATGGAAAATGGCCCAGCCACGGGTATAATGGTGGTTTATAACCCTACCACGGGGGTGAAACATGGAAAATGGCCCAGCCACGGGTATAATGGTGGTTTATAACCCTACCACGGGGGTGAAACATGGAATATGACCCAGC
The DNA here is from genome assembly GCF_001411555.2 of Juglans regia. Taxonomy (NCBI): domain Eukaryota; kingdom Viridiplantae; phylum Streptophyta; class Magnoliopsida; order Fagales; family Juglandaceae; genus Juglans; species Juglans regia. The sequence continues at coordinate 2,860,266 of NC_049904.1, forward strand.
CACGGGTATAATGGTGGTTTATAACCCTACCACGGGGGTTAAACATGGTATTGTCCCGATGTGATGCTAAGAGATGATTTAATTATAATGTTTCAGTTTGGAAATGCCAACGGAAGTTCTTTTTGGAATAAGTTTATTTTCTGAAAACTTCGCTCTAATGTTTTGTAAAAGTTTTGTTTCTGCATTCTGAAAGTAAATGTTTTGTTCGGCTTATCAAATGTTATAAATGCTCATGTTTACATGCTGGTATATGCTCCTTGCTTGCTGAGTTGTTGATAACTCACCCCGTTAATCTTCATAATATTTCAGATGACATCGATGGTTCAGCTGAGGATCAGTATTAGAGTCTATGGAGAAGATTAGCACTGATTTGTGGTTGGGTATCTCATGTTACTAGTGTTGGTGTTAGAGACTAATTATTTTCTTAAGTTGCATCAATGGATTTAGACGGTTTATGGAGATTTATGTTAATGTTTTATTATTTCTAGTTGTTATTTGAGACAAGAAGAAGAGTTGATTTTATTTGGGTTATTTGGATTGAATATTGGATAAATGAACTTATTTGATGTGTTTAATTGAAGTATTTACGTTCGATTTGAGTTTTGGGAAAGTGGATATATTATTGATTTTGGGAGTACTCTAGCCTTGTTAGAGCTGATTATCAGGTTTTATGAGTTAACTCTCCGGACCCTCGGGGTCGGGGCGTTACACTATCAAGCATAGCTTGGTGACCCACAATATGCATGCCGAAAAAATCTTTCCAAATTTGAGTCATATGCACTATTATGGTACCCGTGTCGAAAGTTATGGCCAAAATAGTACTACGTGTGTGCAATAATATTGCCCAAATCCAAGGAATTTTCACCATTAATTTTTGTCATATTTGCACTGATCTGTCTTTTCGAAATAGTCTATTGCTATCAACATCAAATCTGCAAACTTAGAATCATCGGACCCAGATCTTCTGCATCATAAAGATTCACATGATCAGATATATTCACAAGGCTTAAGATTCTTCAGTTACAGAGGTAAGCTTCAAGAACACTAAAGCACTTGGTTATTTATGCAGACAATTAGTTTCTGATATGAGGAATTTTCTCTTCAGTATCTATGAGTGTAATGATAATTTAGAGAAGATTTCCTGTAAGGAAAGATCTCTAATCCCTGAGAAAAAGCAGTCAAGGTAGAAGTTACTGCCTATGGAAAGTAAGGTACCTTGGAAAAATCATTGGTTATGAAAGAACAGAATCATTGATGATTCTGGTTAGAGCACCTTATCACGGCTTTATACCATATGCCCCCCTCGCAATATATTAATAAATCTCCACTTTGAGGATCATCATCATGTTAACACCATGAATCGTTATAAATTCCTATCATCATACACAAGAACTTCATCCCTTCCAGCTAGATAGTGGAAACCTTCAACAGATCACCAATTTGCTTTGTGTCTTCCATCTCTCTTGTTTGTTTCCCATTGATGTTCAATTGCGTCAGGTACAGGTAATCTGCATCCTGAGGTTTAGATCACTATCTTTCGTTGTATCTAGTCCTTGGGAAGCAGATTATCTCTTCCTTGCCCGCAATGAAAAGCTTGAAGATAACCTGTAGAGGCCAAACTTCTTGATGGTCCGCTAACCTGTCGAAGGAAATCTCTCTCTCTCTCTCTCTCTCTCTAAGATATCTTTGCTGCTGCATTTTCAGGTTAACATGCTTAAAGAGCTAGGGCAAAGAAGTAGTTCATCTTCCTGAACAGTGAGTCCTTGTGGTCGTGCTGGCACACTGCAGAGGAATTGCTGCTCACTAAATGAACTTCTGCCCTTGTTCTGAAGATTTTTGCTGCTTATGCACAAGCATGTCTCGTACATAAATGATAAATGTGTTGTACGTCTCCATTAATGGCGTGATCTCTACATGGAATGTTGGCGGACATATTCTTCGCAAATTACGTATAAAGTATAATGAATTATCGATCACAGTTTAGACATGCATGTATTCTCAGTTAATGACAGCGTGGTGATCCAGCTTCAATCTGCCTAACTCATGAAGATAAACTACGACAGCACAAGACAATAGTGAAGTACATTATTCATGCAGCTCAATTCAAATATCTGGCATGCATGCCTCATTTTAGGTTTGAATTAGTTATACGTACCCTAATGAAATGACGTTTTATTTCCTACTTCTTAGTTGCAGGTTGAGATTGTGTTCTTCACATGCTAAAAGAATCTTCTATTGTATTATCTTTATTACCACAATAAACCTACTCAATTTATTGGCAATAAGATTAAAAAAAAGAGTTTCGAAGATAAAAGGTTTGCTACCATTTATGACTATTAATTCAATATACAGGGACAAAATGACTTCATTTTCATCTTATATACAGTGATTGTTGATTTCTCATTGTTTGTCTTTTCTCACCACTTAACTTTTTCATCATTTTATTATTGCTTTTACAATAAAGAAAAAATACTATTAATCTTAGGGTTGTAAATAAAAAAAAATTATTCGACAAACCACTCCAGATCGGTTCAGTCAAGCTCGAGTTTGGCTCAATTCATTTATTCAATGAGCAGTTTGTGAATACAAAATTATGATCGATCATTAAGCGATTCAACTTGTATGGAGTTCGGCTCTATTCATATAAGCTTGTATAAACTCAAATAACTTTGTATTTATTATTCATTATTTTTATATTTATAATGAGAGGAGTTAAAACATTTAAAAACATTGGAGGAAAACATATTCCTGATACGCTTAGATGATCAACTACATTTGGGTAATGAGATGATCTTAGATGTTCTGTGAATAGTAGTGAAAAATGATATAAAAATAATAATAAAATATTGAATAATAGTAAATAATAGTGAAAAATAATGATAAAATATTGAATAGTAGTAGAGTGATCTTGAAATCACTCCACAAACACAAACCTGTTACTCAAATCAAAGTTTGTTAGCCAAAATTTGTAGATAAAGTTATAAAATAAAATATAAATAACCCATTTTTAATTGTTTAAACGAAGCAACTCGCAAATAAACTCGAACTTGCTTGAATATTAAATGAGTTGTTTGCAAATATATATAAAATCTAACTCGATGATAGATCAAACTCAATTTGCATTTGAATATTATAAATTAAATGATCGAACGAGTCTTGACTAGCTACTCACTGTTCGCTCCAAATCGACTCGTTTACACTTCTAATTCATCTTATTGTCCTAATTGGTTTTTTCGTTATTTACTCTTTTAGCCTCCTTACCTCTTAACAGTTTTAAGAATTTCTGAAACACATTTCTAATATTCCCGCACGTTTCGAAGGTCGATCGACGAACAGTTTTAAGAATTTCTGAAACACATTTCTAAAATTAACTTAAAAAAAAAAAAAAAAAATCTTCAATCGACCAAACGAGGCCGAAGTAGTGATATATGATCTCTACCCTTTTCTCAGCTTTCTGATGAACTCCGAAAGAAATATTGTATGCTCATCTGCAAAACTTAACAGTATCATAGATACCATATATATATATATATATCGGAAAAAGTACGTAGTACTCATGAAAGTCGATCTACTATATATATATCGATCCCTTCTCTTGCTATTCCAGATTTGACATCAGAATCTATATATCCACACAACCGACCTCCATCGATCCCTATATAAAAAGGGAAATCTCGTATTGATCAAATGGTTCCAAGTTAACTTTGAACATCTTTAGCCTAAAATAGCAGGTGACATCTCGTCCACATGATAAGATGTTTATCGAATTGAAGTAAAATATATAACTCAGAAAAGCGAGCAACTGGCGGAACTATTTGTTTCCAGATTCCAGAAATCTTGTCAGGCCAGCTGCATACGTAGAAAACAGTAGCATCGTAACTAATATTCCTGGCCACTAACTTAGCGTTCGGACCCCTCAATCCTTTTCCGGCATTGCTTTTGAACATAAAAAAGGGCTTTACATGAGTACTTTGTTTTTCTCCACCATCCACTAATCATTAATATTTCGTCACTCTACTATTTCATGATAAATGGCCAACCAAAGGTATTTTAATCTTTCTATATATAGTAGTTTTTCCTTGATCTGTTTTTTTCATAAAAAAGGGTTCGCTTTACATCCAAATACACCTGTTTGGTGTCTTGAGCAAAGGTTCTAAATACAAAGCCAACTCCGCGACTCTCTCTCTCTCTCTCTCTCTCTCTCTCTCTCTCTCTCTCTCTCTCTCTCTCTATATATATATGTGTGTGTGCGGCGCGCGGGGCATGTGCATCAGTGCATGTGTTAGATCTACATGCGAAGAAGTTTAATTTACACGCCAGCATGACTTAATATAGTATGTTAGATAATTTTATATTAAAACATTATTAAAAAGAGGTTTACAATCTAATGTAAAACATTAAACCACGTCATTGTAAAAAATTTTTTTGTGTCAGATTGGTGCATATATATGTAATTCTATAGTTAAAAGAGATTTCAAATAGTGAAGTCTCGGAAGAAGATAGTAAATTTGTCAACAGAAGTAAAAGAATATTGAATTTGGATGCTTAGATAACTGTTGCAATTACAACAAAACAATAGCAGTATCAAGAAAGTTACAAGAACGACAAAGTCGATGTAATGAATTAAAAGATTATATATGTAAAATTAAACAGCTCCGGTCATGACGTGACTTGGCTGATCTGCTGTACTCTCTCTTTCATGTTTGTTCTCGATCTTTCACTTGTATGTAAGGTTACATAAGCTAATACCTTAAAGTCTAACATATGTACGTCACAAAAAACAAAAGCAAAAACCAAAAAGGCAAAATAAAAGTGTAACGGAGAAAATTAATTGCAAAAACATTACGTACTAACCCGAGGAATAAAACGATAAAATTGAAAATTAGAGGAATAAAAAGGGCGTAAAACTCAAGAAATTGACTACGTGCTTAATCCAAATATTTGCATGGATATATATATATATATATATATTATATAACATATATTCTACGTTAAGAATTATACAGACTGTTAACGTCGTGTTTAATATGTTTTTGCTGAACATTAAGGACACAATAGTTTTTAGTTAGTTAATGGGGGAAAAGATGATTTGAAATCGCCATTTCTGCAGTGCATTAATCACCGATCGAGGACTTATTAAGTGGCTGATTTTCATCCTCCGGGTGACTTTCCCGAGGTGGAGGAAGATGGTAAAGGGTTTTGATCTGAAATGGAGGAATTCATGATGTTGCACCCATCTCTCCTTCTCTCTACTCCCATGGAGCGACTGATCGATTGAAATCATGGCGGCCTACGTAGAAGAAACATTTCTCATTCTCTTCATTCCACCTTGCATCAATAGGAATTAGCACAACTTCATTTTCCCAGAAAAGAAAAAGATCAAGATCACCAAACAGCCAGTTGCCTGCACTTTTCCTTCTCATAAATCGACCAATATCGTTCATGAGAGCCAGCAGGTTCACGACGATTTAACTGGGGCACTTCGATCGAGGACATACAAGAAGTATGGGACCCTAGACATTCTTCAACCAAGATCATGTTGCATGCAATCTTCATCTTCCACCAATTCTGGGCAACTGAGGAATTTCATGAATTCATTTTATTCCATCAAGAAGAAAATCGTACTAATATTCCATCAGATCTTTAGAAATTATTCCAAAAACAAAAAGACGAATTAAGTTGATACGAATCTTGTTGGTCGTGGGTTTTGTGTGTGGGTGGCAATGCATGTAAACGAAGACCATCCATGCATGCAGACGAAAGGGGTCTGCTTAGTGCGCAAGCAGCTTAATTTTGAAGCCCAGCTTTTCATAGAATATACAATGATCTATAAAAACCTTGAAAGAGATGCGTGAACGTACGCCACTGAAAATATTCAGCCTTTAATCATCAGTACAAACTTCCAATCAATTATCTGGTGAATGAAATATATCATATATATAACTCCGTGAACCCAGATGCCAAGAATTGAAATCCTAGCAGCCGTACTCCCCAAACACATTCAGAAAAATCGAAAGAAAAACAAACAAAGATAACATTCAAAAGAAATTCACTACAAGAAAACTGTTTATTTGCGATCAGTTAATTCTAGCGAAATGACTATTTGCAACTAAAATTGGTTACAAATAGTCTTTTGGTTGCAATAAATTAATTACAAAAATCTATTTTTCTTGTAGTGATATTAGACTTTTATGCATGAATTTTGCTACTCATCATCCTCACACATCATACATTACGCATATTTTTATTTTTTTTATGAGCTTTGCTATTCATTATCCCCACACACCACATAACATACTTTTTTTTTTAATTTTTTTTTGGGTTTTATTCTTACTAAACTAATTGAATTATTCTACTCATCATCTATATACCACACATTTGTTAAGAGAAAAAAAATTAAAAATTAAAAAATTATGTGTAGTGTGTAGTGTGAGGATGATGAGTAAAATTTTTCTTTTTTTCTTTTATATAAATAAGAGATTACTCGTGGAGATGGAAACTTTGTATTTGAATCTACAAAAGCTTTGTGAGATCTTAAACTAATTGTAATGTCTTTCTTTTATATAGTAATTACAGATATGGCCATAGTCTAAGCACTCTTAGTAATTTTTTCTTAGAGAAAAGATCTATTTATAAGGTCTATTTTTTTCATGCTCAGCACACTGCTGATGCTTTTAGTTAAAGAGTCAAAGACCATAGTTTGATTGATCGATCCACTTCGCCAACAAATCTCGTATTTAGTTTATTTCTATTCTTGTCAACTTGTAATTGGTTGAATATAATCAACAACTTTAATTGGCATAAATAGGTACAAATTATTTATTTATCCCCTTTAGGTGTTTTCGGTTCTGTTTCAAAATTTTCCAATTGTCTTTCTTAAAATCTTCCACTTTAGTATGAAGGAAATGCATGAAAAAAAATTATATTCATCATCCTCACACACCTGCATGCACACACCATACTTATTTTTATTTTTTTCTTTTATTCTTCTTAAACTAATTGAATTCTTCTACTCATCATCTATAGTACACCACATATTTCGTAAGAGAAAAAAAAAGTATGGTGTGTGATGTCCTGTGGGGATGATGAGTATAATTTTTCATATATATATATATTTATGATAATCAAAGCTTTGGATTTTTCTATATAGCACCTAAACCATAGGAACTCACCATTCCATTGAACTGCAACATGAAAAGTGATCACGAACTTATCAGAAGCAAATCAATCTTAGGATACTTAATTAAAAGGAACATCACGACAATGGTTAATTTGTATACGAGAGAGAACAACTGTTTGGTTCGAGAGCTAGCAGTACTCAATCTCACATAGGATTTTCTCTCGTTCTCACTAGAATGTTTGAAGGAAATATGAAGACATGCGGGCCTCAAGTATGGAAAATCGTGTATATATATCCTATATATATAGCATATTAATTATGTTTACTCGACAATTTCACCCTTTGGTGCTTGGCAATTTTATGACAGACAAGTTAAAACTACTTGAAACTTGGGTATTCGATCTTATGCGGTTTGCTAAGTTACTGTTTAAAAAACATGCTGTTTTCTTGAAATGATTAACATATCAATGAGTAGAGAACTAACAAGTTTAGAGACAAGCATCTGTAAGAAACTGAAGGTCTGTATGGATAAAAACAGAGGAGGCCAACTTGCCTTATTCCTTTTGCTATATTCATTTAAATAGTACAACTTTACAAGAGTTAAACATGGTAACATAGTAACGTACAAAACATAAATTAAATATGTCAATATACAAGATGGAAAGTATGACAAAATAGCAAGATACACGTGAAAGAGAAAATCAAGGAATTAAGGTTATGATGCACGCTGATTCTGGAGGAGATTAATTGCAAGAGCAGTTTTGGAAGGTTGTGATTCACGCTGAGTCTGGAGAAGATTGGCTGCAGAAGCACTTTTGGAAGGTTGAGGAATACTTGGTCTAACACCCCCCCTCAAAGTGATGGGGAGCAAAATCACCATTAGTTTGGACCTTAAGAAAGTGAATCTCGGAAATGTTTGACCCTTGGTGAATAGATTTGCAACCTGATCTTGTGTAGAGATGTGTTTCACTTGAATGTCTTTGTTTAGGACTTTTTCTCTGATGAAGTGATAGTCTACCTCAATATGTTTGGTCCGAGCATGAAATACTGGATTAGATGCCAAGGCAATAGCTCCAATGTTGTCACACCAGATTGATGGAGTTGAAGGTAGAAGCAGTCCTAGTTCTTTCATGAGCATTCGGATCCAGTATATGTCAGCAGTAGCAATGGCCAAACTTCGATACTCTGCTTCTGTGCTACTCTTGGAGACTATTGGTTGTTTCTTTGCTGTCCATGTGATGAGGTTTTGTCCTAGAAAGATGCCATAGCCTGTTGTGCTTCTACGGTCATCGGGATTGCCCGCCCAATCGGAGTCACAATAAGTTTGTAACTTTATATCACCAGAGTAAAATAAAGGCCATAATCAATACTACCCTTAAGGTAGCGAAGCACATGCTTAACAGCAATCCAATGGGGCTCACGGGGATTGTGCATGAATTGGCACAATTGACTGACAGCATATGCAATGTCAGGGCGCGAGATGGTACAGTATTGAAGAGCCCCAACTACACGATGGTATTCAGTAGGGTCAGACAATAATTCACCATCTTCAGTTGAGAGTTTCAGACCTGAGGTTGTTGGACAGCTAAGTGGCTTAGCACCCACCATTTTGGTGCTTTCCAGTAAATCAGTTATGTATCGAGCTTGACGAAGGTGAAGTCCATGTTGGTCATGGCAAGCCTGTACACCTAGAAAAAAGCTCAGCTCACCCAGGTCTTTAACAAGAAAAGAATCCTTAAGAGATGAGACAAATGAGTCAATCGCAGACTTACTAGAACCAGTGACCAATATGTCATCAACGTATACCAAGACATACAATTTTACAGAACCAGTAGCATAGATAAAAAGGGAGTAACCAGCAGTGGATTCAATGAATCCATACTCCAATAGCGATTGTGAAAGGCGTCGAAACCAAGCACGCGGTGCTTGTTTGAGGCCGCACAAAGATTTATGCAATCGGCAAACATAGTCAGGATGATTTTCATCAACAAACCCTTGAGGTTGTTCCATGAAAACCTCTTCATCTAATTACCCATGTAAAAATGCATTTGAAATGTCTAATTGGCATATATTCCAATTGAGAGAAACTGCTAAAGCAAGGATCATACGCACGGTTGTGTATTTCACTACCGGTGAAAAAGTCTCAGCATAATCAACTCCATATTTTTTATCAAACCCTTTTGCAATTAAACGCGCTTTATAACGCTCGACATTGCCGTCAGAGAACCTTTTTATCTTAAACACCCATTTATTTTGAACAATATGCTTACTTGGTGGGCAAGGACAGAGGGACCATGTCCCATTTACCATCAATGCGTCAAATTCATTCCCCATCGCAGCACGCCATTCTGGAGAAGAAACGGCTTGTGTGTAGGTGGAAGGCTCATTACTGGTGATGACTGTGGAGAGTACCTGCAGGGGATGGCGGTTTGAGTAGAAGACGTTAAAATCAGGGAAGACTCTGGGTTTGGAGTTGCCAGTCATCGATTGGGTTGTTATTCGGTGTGGGTCATTTGCTTGGTTGTTGGAGTTGGTTGTTTGAGTTGGTTGGTGGATTGAAATCGGTAGTGTGGGGATTTCAGTTGCAGATGTGAGGGCAGAGGGAATCGATGGTGTGGAAATTTCAATGGCAGATTGAGGGTTCGGTAGAGTGGGCGGACTGCTAATTTCTTGGGAAGTGGCAATATTTGGGTTGTCAATTGTTGGAGAGTGCGGAAATGGGACCGATTCGGTTTCAGGGATGGTTGATGGTTGGGGAAGAGGGAGGGGTTCGGTTGTAGATGTTGGAGAAGAATTAGAAAAGGTAGAGAGGGGAAGAAATGAAGTAGAAGGAGATATACCTGGGGGAAGTGTACTCGGCGAGGCAAGCGAAGAGAGGACTCCACGTTTTGCAGGGAAAAATTGTTCATTGAAAATGACACTACGCGACACATATACACGGCCGGTGCAATAGTCAAGACATTGATAGCCTCGTTGTTGACTAGCATAGCCGATAAAGATGCATTCCTTACTCCGAAAAGATAATTTGTGAGATTGATATGGTCTGAGTAAAGGAAAACATGCTGATCCAAAAATTTTTAGATGTGAATATTTGGGAACTTTTTGATGAAGAATGTGAAAAGGCGTTAAATTTTGTAGCACTTTGGTTGGGAGTCGATTTATGAGATAAATGGATGTTAGGAAAGCATCGGACCAATATGTATTCGGTAGGTGGGACCGCGCTAGAAGAGTTAACTCGGTTTCAACAATATGACGATGTTTTCGCTCAGCGATCCCATTTTGTTGAGAGGTATGGGGGCACGTTAATCGGTAAAAAATGCCATGCTCTTGTAAAAAAGATTTGAAAATGATGGAGAGAAATTCTCCACCATTATCAGTTTGTAATTGTTAGATTTTACGAGAGAAAACATTTTCAACTAGAGCCTTAAATTGTTTAAAAATTGCGAAAACCTCATTTTTAAAGTTAATGGGATATAACCAAGTAAAACGAGAAAAATCATCAATAAAAAGAACATAATATTTTGATCCACCAACCGAATACACATGAGATGTCCATACATCTGAATGAATAAGTTCTAAAGGGTGATTGGTTTGACGAGTTGAGCTACTAAAGGGTAATTGTTTAGATTTCCCTAAAGGGCATGATGAACAAAACTCTTCTTTATTGGATGTAGACACATTTAAATATTTGGAATGAATCAATTTATTTAAAACAACTTGAGATGGATGGCCTAGACGATCATGCCATGTGGCAAGAGTTGTGGACATGCCGAGTCTTGCCGCAAAGCAGGAAATTTTATTTGAACAAGATTTATTGTCTACAATTGGATAGAGTCCGTTCTTAACTTGCCCTTGGAGTAGAAGTCGCCCCGTGTTGTTCTCCTTCACAGAAAAATCATTTCCAGTTAATATAAAATAACAATCATTATCCAAACAAAAACGGTTAATAGAGATTAAATTTGAGGATGCATTTGGACAATGAAGAACATTAGAGAGAGTGAAATTTGAATGATTTGTGGTGAGAGATGTGGTACCCATATTTTTTATCACCAAACCTGAGCCATTTCCAACCGTGATTGTTTCTTCTCCTTCATAGGGTTGCGAGTCGGTGAGATTTGCCGTATTACTAGTAATATGAGCATTAGCCCCACTGTCTGCATACCACACCTGTTGAGCATAAAAGGTATTACCTTCAACAGCCATAGCAGCTAGATCTGATGGTGGGTGGCGACCTTGATAGGAGAAATCAAACCGATGGTAACAGTCAAGTGCCGTGTGACCCTTTTTACCACAAATTTGACAAATGGGACGATTATCAAGGGATGGAGATGCATCAGTCTTATTGTTTGAAGAGGCCGAATGGGTAAGTGGACGATTCGAGTGTATATGGGAACGAGATTGGGATGAAAAACCAGGCCCTTTTGTTTTCTTTAGGAATGTATTTTTGGACTGGGTTGCTACAAATGCAAAACTGGTCTCCGAAGGGACTGAGGGGTTTGAAGCCTCCATCAACGTCTCAAAGCTCAACAGTTCTATTTGAAAATCGTCCAGGGTGAATTCTTTGTCCCTCGTTGCAAAGGTGAAAGCAGTGACAAAGGGCATGAATTGTGGCTTGAGTTCGCTCAAGAGATATGTGATGAGGTCTTGCTCATCCACGGGTTTGCCGGCAGCAGACAATTGATCAGAGAAGAGCTTAGCCTCTTCAATGTACGAGAGACAGGATCGGTTGCCTTGTGAAATGGTTTGAGTTGCCTTTTGAGAAAGGCAATGCGAGAGTGTGAGGTAGAGGAAAAACGAGCTTGAAGAGCGTCCCATACCTGCTTGGAAGTCTCCAGATTGAGGACAGTGGAGACAAGTTTTTCAATGATAGAGGCATAAAGCCAACTGAGTACACTGTTATCTTGTTTAGACCAGTTATTGTACTCATGATTTATGGAGTTATCGGGTAGAGTCTTGGCTGGGGCAGGAGTGGTGCCATCTACTAAACCAACCATGCCGTGACTCTTTAAAAAAAACCAAAAATTGGATTCTCCAGGTGAGGTAATTGGAGCCATCCAATTTCTGAAATTGAGGTGTATTCGATAGGGAAGAGGCCATTGTGGTGCGGAAGTGTGGTTGTAGGATCTTACTTGTTGGGCGTGAGCCTTAGAGGCCTGATACCATGTAAGAAACTGAAGGTCTGTATGGATAAAAACAGAGGAGGCCAACTTGCCTTATTCCTTTTGCTATATTCATTTAAATAGTACAGCTTTACAAGAGTTAAACATGGTAACATAGTAACGTACAAAACAGAAATTAAATATGGCAATATACAAGATGGAAAGTATGACAAAATAGTAAGATACACGTGAAAGAGAAAATCAAGGAATTAAGGTTCTGATTCACGCTGATTCTAGAGGAGATTAATTGCAGGAGCAGTTTTGGAAGGTTGTGATTCACGCTGAGTCTGGAGAGGATTGGTTCAGAAGCACTTTTGGAAGGTTAAGGAATACTTGGTCTAACAACATCATCATTAGTAATATTTAAAAGACTAATCTGAATACCATTATAATAATATAAACCTTTTAATTATGAAGTACATTAGATTAGCAAACATGTACATGAACATATATAAAAAATGTATAACAAGAATAATTAATGGCAGTAATATTTTAACCTTCTAGATCGAGCATTGGCATCCGGCTGATCAAAACACTCCGTTGCCTAAATTATAGTAATTTTGAGTCTAACTTTGTGAACTTTGACCCTACAATATCCGATTAATCAAAATAGGGGATAGTTTTGGAGTTGCTACAGTTACTTCCTATTAAAAAGCATTCTCATCCGGTTCCCTAAATTTTTTCCTAAATTTTAGCTAAAAATAAAACTCCCTATAATTTTATCCTAAATTTTCCTCATCTTCAAAAAATATTCTACATCTCATTTCCTATCATTTATCTATTCTATTAAAATAATATTATTATATTATTTCTTTATTACTTTTTTCTCTCACTTCCATTTCCATTCTTAATCACTATCTCTTTTGTCTTATTCTCTTTTTTTCAAATATCACATTTTATAAATACTTATACGATTTTTTTTTTCTCAGATACAATATTATTTTTCAATTCAACAACGATATTAAAAATAATAATTTTTTTAATATGTGCATTTTCCAACATGATCGTATTTTTTAATATGATTTTGTCCGTATATACTTGAGTAATATTTGATTTGCATTTGTCTAACGATAACATTTTTTTCATTTTCATATAATGGTAATATTTTTTTCAGTTTCTCTAACAATAATACCTATCCGCGTATTGATGATAAAATTTCTTGCAAAATAGTACAACGGTAACATGCTTTGTCATTTCTCCAACAGTAACTTTTTTTTTTCTCAAACGGTAATTTTTTTTGTCTTTTCTCCAACGGTAACACTTTTTGTCTTATATTTAATGGTAATTTTTTCCTCTATAAATACGCATTATGCTTGCATTTAGATTCTCAAAAACTCAAGTCTCATCTCCAACTCCCTTCATCAAATGAATCGTTCTTTCTTTCGCAAATTGCTCACATACTTGTCATCTGATGATGGGTTGGATGTTGTTCTTAATGTTGAGGCTGATGGAGAGTCATCGAGACATCGTGGCAATCATCAACGTCGTAAATTTATTCGGCGTGATCATATTCAAGGGCATGAGCGCCTTTTCCGTCACTATTTCGCAGAAAATCCAGTACATCCCTCCAGTTTATTTCGTAGGAGATTTCGAATGAGTCATTCCCTATTTCTCTGTATTCTAAATGAGGTAGAGACTTATGAGCCCTACTTCGTCCAGAGAAGAGATAATGTCGGAAGAATTGGTTTATCATTTATGCAAAAGATAACCGTAGCACTTAGAATGTTGACGTATGGGGTTACTAGAGATTTTATGGATGAATACATATGTATTGGGGAAAACACCACAATGGAGAGCCTAAAAAAATTCTGCAAGACAATTGTAACTGTTTTTTCAAATGAATATTTGCGGTCACCAAATGCCAATAATATTGCTCTATTTCTTGCGGTTGGTGAACAACAGGGATTCCCAAGAATGCTGGGAAGCATTGATTGCATGCATTGGAAGTAGAAAAAATGTCTCGCTGCTTGGAAATATATGTACTTTGGCCACATCCGTGAATCAACTATTATTTTAGAAGCAGTTGCTTCATATGATCATTGTCTATGACATGCATTGTTTTGTATGTCCGGTTCACATAATAATATTAATGTATTAAAGATATCTTTTATTTTCACAAAACTTGTCCAAGGGCGTGCTCCTGCAGTCAATTACACAATCAATGGTAACAACCACACTATGGGGTACTACCTTGCCGATGGTATTTATCCCAAGTGGTCAACGTTTGTGAAGACGATTCCATCTACCCAAGGGAATAAGAATAAAAACTTTGCTGCAGTACAAGAATCCGCAAGAAAAGATGTCCAGTGTGCCTTTGGGGTACTTAAACAATGATTTGTACTCGTTCGTGGACCTTCCCGATTTGTCAAAGTCAATGAGCTAACAAATATAATGAAAGCATGTGTTATTCTATATAACATAATCATTGAGAACGAGCGTGATAATAGTCAGGGTTCGAACATGGAGTATGATCAAGTTGATGATATTCTAGAACTGTCGCGCAATCCAACAAACGAATTTATCAACTTCATTCAACGCCATCATGAAATTAAAGACAGCTCGGCACATCATCAATTACAAGCAGATTTAATTGAACATTAATGGCATACTTATTCCTAACAATAGAAGAGAAGGTTCTGCTGGAGTCCAACTCTATCTTCTCATTAGTAACGATCATGTATTCCTGCTTTCACAATTTCCATTCAAAAAAACATGTTTTCTTCAAGAACATGCTGATTGTTACTGTAATATTTTTATTATCTGTAATAGTTTAAAGATTTATAATGTCAAGCTGTAATTAAGCAATATCTATCAATGTTAGACTCAAATTCTTAGACCACGTTTTTCTATATTCTCAATAAATACTTGCTAACGTACAAATTATAAAATACAACAAACGTGCCAAAGTCCTTCAAAAAAACCCTCAACATCAGTCTCAACAATCAAACAATTTAGGCTACATTTGTATTTTATGATTGACACATTAGTATGAATACTGAATAAAAAAATAAGTTACAAAAAAAATGTAGCCTCAACTTTCTGATGCATTGTGTCTCACCAATATCTCACTTTGAAGTTGCTGGAAATATACCTGCAGAATGACAGGCAATGTACTCACATCGAGCAACATTATGCGCTCCTCTCTCTCCCACCGGGCAATTTCTAGTTTCTCCGCCTCCAACCTCAGTCTCTCGTCCTCTTGTCTACTTGTATTCTCCTCCATTTCTCAATCATATGCCATCTTCTTGACCTTGAGTGGAAAAAATTCTTTCTCCTGAGCACGTGACTCCTCTAGGAGAGTATACTTACGCTTGCTCAACTCCATAGGCTCATTTGATGCCCTGCCTTGGGCCTTACGTTTTCTTTTTTTAGCTTTTCTTCCCAAATTCGATGACATCATTATTTACCAGATTCTCGGCCTTTGTACCACCAACTGAATCCATAGGTGAATTAGGTGCAACTATTGAGATATGCGAATATGTCGGGGACATCGTCGACCTTCGCTTCATCCTGTCCTTGCAACGCTGATTCCATTTCGGCTAGTCCTTCAATAGCTGCCAACAATGCTCGAACTGAAAGGATTTTTTCTCAAGCGATTGATACATGACATTCGCTTTGTCAAACTTCCAATTCAAGCATAAAATCAAATAATTAACCACCCATTAAAGATAAAGGAAACATAACGCATAAATATCATAATTAAGTGTTGGAAATAATAAAAAAAAATGGATGCTTATACATTCTCTTGCTCAGTCATTCACTTTGATTCAACCATTCAACTTGGGCAAGTTTAGCATAAAATTTGGTCGTCGCCTTTTGAATGGTAGACCACCGTGTATTAAGGACCCAACACTCCGCTCATTTGTACTTTGTTTATACTCATTGAAGTATTGACTAATTTTTTCCTAAAGTTGGGCTTGTTTTTGGTCCATTTCTTGGATGGCATCAACGCTATTATTCAGCCATGCGGAGATAAGTAACTTGTCTTCTTCAGGGGTGAAGTGTGCACCCCTAGTTGATTTTATTTGATAGGGAGACTCTACTTAGGGTGGGGTGGAGAGTCATCCAAAGTCACAGGAGATTATTCACCTTGACCACCATAAATGTGGTCAGTTTTAGGCTCCTGAATCAGGAGGCTGGTGAAGAACATATTTGCATGCTCTTGTAAATCCATCTCTAAAAAGTTGTAAATATAGAAATGAGGTACACATGTTAGACAATTAAGAATAATATTTGCAAGTGATTTTGGTAGCCAGCTCAGGAATCATATGATAACATATGACCACACTTGACACCCTCCCTAGCATGGCTGCAACAACTGGTTGCCACTATTTATTGGTCCTTCGGGTTACTATGCCATGGAGGTGTGCGCCAAAGTGCCACTTCACCATTGTCAGATTTTCTCATCATCACAACTGAGGGTTTAAGACAACTCAAATCCAATAACAGAATCAGTTTGCAAAATAGAAAATAAGAGCATTCACATCCGCGTCCCTAAACACTTGTGTGTTTTAAATGTGGCTCATAATGGTTTATAGAATTTACATCGTGTGTGAGACAGGAGGCTAACATCAAATGGCTGCAAAACCTTACCCAAACTCTAATTGCCTTTTGTGAAAACTATCACAAACTGCAATATGGTCATCCAGGTGAGGATTATCCCGCCATATCGATGGGGCTCCACTAATATTTATGAATTAACCCTCACTAACACCATCATCATAGCCTAATAGTAAACATGCAGCCCTTCCCCCCGTGCCCAAGAAATAATTATTCATAGTACCAAACATTGCAAAAGTCCCAATAAACAGCATGCAAAATGAATAAGAACATAAAAACATAAATTAGAAAGTAACTCATTTAGTCCAAAGTAGGTAATTCAAACCAACAGCAGCTCAGTCCATGGGAACAATAAGCAAAGATACCACCAAATCAATTAATAGCAGGATAATATCAATTTACTCAAACCAACAAACACATGCAACAAACAAGTCTAAACTGTGCATTTCCACAACATTCTACAATGGCAGATTTGGATTTCAATGTGCCCTGAATCATATAAAGATCAAACATGCATACAACCAACGAAATACCATAATAACATAGATATAATTTGCCTAAAGAACAAACAATTTCCACAATCCAATTGGTGCAATGTCTCAAATTCATCCATGGCATATAGATTAGAGCACAATTCCAAGGATACACAAAGAGACTAATGATTCAAATCATGAAAGAATATTATGAATAATATGAAAATTGGGTGAAGGAAAGAACAGTTCAAAATGAACTCAGTCTACATTTTTTTTACAAGTTAATCAACATCCTTTAAACTCAATCAGTTACTTATACTTATTTATTTGTAATAATTTTCTGAACAAGCCACAAGGTGAGTAAACCAAAGTGATAATTGAAGCTAAACAAAGCCAAAGCATTCAAAGCCAATCAAAGTGAGGTGTAAGAAGAAGAAAAAAAAACCAATTATCCAAATCCAAACTAGAGCTGCAAAATTTTTAATCCGAATATTCCATTTTGAGTGCCCAGATACATACAACCAACAAGTCCAAACTGTCCAATTCCACAATATTCAACTATGGCATATTTAGATTTGATTGTGCCTTGTATAAATGGATAATAAAAAAATCGGGTGAAGGAAAGAACAGGAAAAAATGAACTCATTCGCAATTTTTTTGACAAGTTAATCAAAATTCTTTAAACTCAAGAAGTTCCATTAACTTATATATCTCCATTTTCTAAACAAGGTGACTAACTGGATGATAACTGAAGCGAAAGAAAGGCAACCCAAATAAAACCAATCAAAGTGAGGTGTAAGAAGAAGAACAAAAACCAATTATCCAAATCCAAACATATATGCCCAAATTTATGTTCACAATAATAGATTGAGTGCCCAAATACAAGAAGTCCAAACTGAGCACAAGTCCAAATTCGACCATGGTAGATTCAGATTTCAGTGTGACCTGAATCATACAAAAAGCCAACATGCAAAAAATACTCAAAATTTCTCAAATTTGCTCAAAGAATAAATAATTTCCTCAAACATGTAAGAGCAATGTCTCAGATTTACCCATGACAAATACATGCATTGAGTGTGTTGTGTATGATACATAGATCCATTATCCATTCAAACCCTAGAGCACCAAATAAAATGCAGGGTTCTCGAGTTTCAGTGGCCAAGCAGATTGATTGATACATACAACCAAGAAGTCGAAAAATGTAACACATATGAAAACCATGGCAGATACTTGCATGGAAGTTGTTGTGAATATGGGTCACAGATCCATGAATATTCAAACCCTAGAGCACTAATTTAAATTTAGGGTTCTTGAATTTCAGTGGCCAAAGTGACAAATACAATAATATTTAAACTCGAAAATGTATCAAATTCAGCCATGGGAGAGAGGCTCAGTGTGTTCGATTTGTGCGAGAGAGGACAAAGTCCTTCCATGGAGAGAAGAAGAGGAAATATGCAAGAGAGAATAGATAACTTACATATAATGTGTCGATGAAGAGAAGCCACCATCAATGGTGGCAAACGGTGCGAGAGAGGGCCTCCATGAACAAGGGCAATCGAGAGTGGAAGAGAAGAACACGCGGGACCAACAACAAAAAATGAAGAGGATTGTCAATTGGGGATGTACATTGATTCCCCAAATATGGGGAACGACTATAGCTCCCCTAATTTAGGAAATGGGATGGAAGGGAGCTTTTCAGCTTTCTCCAAATTTTTTCCCTAAATTTTAGATATAACAGTAGTTTAGAGCATTTCCATCCACTTCCTCATATGCGATACTTAGTTAAATTATAGGAAAAAAAATTAAAATGGAAGAAAAATTAGCTACATTTGGTTCCATATAGTAACTTTTGATTTTAGGATGTGTACATGAATTGCTCCCCAAATTATTTTATAGGGAGCAACGGCAATAGATGAGTGGGATATAAGACATTTTTTAAAGATGAGTAAAATTAAAGAAAAACTTTTAGGAAATGTGTTTTTTAGCCAAATTATAGGAAAATTTATAGGAAAGTGGATGAGAATGCTTTTATGGAGAGGAATATAGCTCCCCAAAAATTAAAAAGTAATTTTTTATTATCCCCATCGAGATTTTGGAAAGGTTTGGATTTAGAGATAAGTTGAGATGAGTTGAAATAATTTGTGAATAATAGAATAAAAATATTTAGTGTGAGAATTTGAGAAAGTTATCTTGAGATTTGAAAAAGTTAAATTGTTTATTATATTTTGTATGAGAATTTGAAAAAATTGTAATGATGAGATGAGATGAGTTGAAGTAGATTTTGAATCCAAACCTCTCCTTTCTCTCTCACATCCACTCTCATGCCCTTCTTTATCATTTATAATAATTAAACATTTTATATATAAAAAAAATCTTAGAATTTGAAAAAAAATGAGTTTTGAAAAAAATATTATCATTTTGAAAATATTACAGTTTTCAAGAGAAATAATTAATTTTTTTAAAAAATTATTAGAGATTATTAGTTCAAAACACAAGGAGAAAGATAAATAACTGAATAGTTAAGAAAATCTAAAAAGAAATGAGTTAAAAAATAATAAAGAAGAATAGAAAAATATTATTTTAATAGAATAGAGAAAGAATAGGAAATGAAATGTAGAAAGTTTTGGAAAGATGAGTAAAATTTAAGAAAACTTTTAAGGAAAGATGATTTTTTTTGCCGAACATTAAAGACATAATGGGATACTCTACTCCCATGCAGCGACGGATCACATAGAAGAAACATTTCTCATACTCTTCATTCCACGTTGCATCAGATAGGAATTAGCACAACTTCATTTTCCCAGAAAAGAAAAAGATCAAGATCACCAAACAGCCAGTTGCCTGCACTTTTCCTTCTCATAAATCGACCAATATCGTTCATGAGAGCTTGGTTCACGACGATTTAACTGGGGCACTTCGAGGACATACAAGAAATATAGGACCCTAGACATTCTTCAACCAAGATCATGTTGCATGCAATCTTCATCTTCCACCTATTCTGTGCAACTGAGGAATTTCATGAATTAATTTTATTCCATCAAGAAGAAAATCGTACTAATATTCTAAACTTCTTAAATGTCACAATAAAAAACCATCCAATGGATCAGAAGACTTCCATGCATCATATTATTTTAAGTCCCCCCATCCCCCCATTTAGGTTGTTAGAAGAGATCCTATGGAAAATAAGAAACACAAACACTTATTGCACCCCACTCCATCTAGCCCAGTCCACAAATTGCATCCCTCCATATACATTGTTGGCAAATCGCACACCAACTGTGAAAGCCATGGCGACGGATGGAACCTGCTTTGCAATAGCCGATCGTTCTACCAAACATTCCAGTCCATTTATGATCTGATAGCGGGTGTTGGAAGAAACTGCAAGAAATACACCTGCAAGTCCGGGAGAAAATTGTAACCTACTAGCAGAACGTAATAGATAGAAAACAACAACTCCCAATAATAGTTAAGATCTATTAATATGCAGATCTAGAAGAAGAGGTTGAACAAATTAGGAAATATGCACTGAAAAGGTACTAGGTAATAGTTAAGATGGACATATATCCAAGGAAGGTAACAGAAAGCATGCCGGTACTGATAGAAATCATCAAACCACGCACACTGGATCTTCATCTTTTTGGCAACAATACTTCCTTTGTATTGAGGTGTGAAATTCAAGGTAAGTACCTAGTTGGACTGCTGCTAGAAGCATACCATTCTCCTACTGTAAAGTCAAATTATTTCAGTTGGACCAGCAGCTTATCGTTTCACTGACCTTTAGATCAGATACATCAAACTAGTAGCAGACCATTTGTTGTGCTCTATCTAGCTTTCCTTGTTTGATAGGTATATTGGGAACGATAGATATGTGAGGCAGTCAAAACATCTAGCTAGTCGCATGGTTCAGCATTCATCCAGAAATACTAGTGTTTGGCATATAAGCTAGGGCCAAGGGATTGGACAACTGGTTCAAACATCATTTGCCTGTAAGGAATCTTTATGGAATAAATACCATGTCAAGCATACTTGATACATTATGCCTACATAATATGTCAAACTTCAAATTATTGACTTTGGTTTTAAATAAACCCAAGACCCATTCTGGACAGCAAATTTAAGAAGCTTAAGGTAGACACAAATCTATGACTATTGCGTCAAAGGAGCTCTCCCACTTTCTCTAAATTCCCTTGTTTTGTCTAGCACAAAAAAAATTGAGCCTTTGACCTCACAGTCAATACATTAGATGCAAAGAATAGAAATTTGGGATTAATCAGCTTAAAGATGCAGAACATGGAAACCATATCAACTCAGATCTTGTTCAGTATATAAAATAAGCATCAAATCAAGACCTTGAACTGCTATAAATTGGAAGAGACAAAAATAAAGAATAAGAGAAGAAGGAACCATGATTAAAGCCAGTAAAACATCAATGATGATGTTAAACAAAAGAATTTTAGATATCCCCAAAACTGGCAAGGAACTAGCAAGAACAGTAGAATTTGCACCAGCTCATGGACACCAAAATCACAAATCTAAACAGCTATCTAAGACATACCCCAAAGAACCGCACTCTTCAAAAGTGGTGGCACGGGAATGTCTTCTTCTGATTTCTTTATGCTCCTGACATATAAATCAAATATTTTGAGAAATGATCCATTGGAAGAAAAGGCAAACATATACTGAAAAGTTAAGCTATTCATTCTTAAAAAAAAAAAAAAAAAAAAACTACGATGCAGCTTAATCCTGTAAAATATATTGTTCCTTGAGCACATTTGGCATGCCATAGAGAGGCTGGATTGTATAAAGTTGTTCGTGCCTAATATTTAGCCCAATATTTGGAAGAAATAAAAAATTTCTTTGGATTTGTTAATCTTCTAGAGTGCATATATAACAGTACCATGGAGGAGGTAATGCCGGCAGATAATATCTGTACCTTATCAGTTTGGCCAAAATTTACAATCGATCACCTTGAGGTCACTGCTGATGATGTCAAGATTGCCGCCGGCATTTCAACCTTATCACCAGCAGCTCAAGTGGTCAAAGGCCAACTACTGTCCCACTTAAGCTTGTTGGCAAGGATCAACCCAAAAAATTTACACCATTGCTCATTTTCTGCTGCTGACAATCAGCCAGCAACAAAATATTCCCTAACATTTAATCAAACCCAAGTGTGTTCCAAACACTGGATAATATATTTATATCCAATTCAATCCAAACCTTTATATAAAGCGTGTCAAGGTACTCTTTAGATATACTATTCATAACACAGGACAGTTGTGGATACTTTCTATGTATATAATTTTAATATTGTATATGCAGCAATCCAATCCAAACCTTTGTATACCTATAAAGTGAACGTCAATTTTTTTTTTTTACAAATACCTACAAATAAAGGTGCCGTACTTTCAAATGCATTTTTTTTATTGGCACCGGGTGTTTAGGAACAAAGTCCTGACTAATCCTAGGGGTGCATAGGCACTCAGCAAGGAGTTTCTCACAAGTGCACCTCGAGTAATTGAAAGGGAAATTCTCCAGTCCAATGGCCTCTAGAAATTGTTTGCATCCAAGGGTCAAACCTTAGACCTATAGTGAGCATATCATCAGACCAAGGCCCTTACCACCTTTTTTTTTTTTTTACAAGTCCGAGGCCCTTACCACTTGAGCTAACCCCTAGGGGTTAAATACTTTCAAATACACTTAACTTGTACCAAAAAGAAAAATCTCTACATCAAAATCACCAACAGGTTTATTACACAGTTATAGTCACTTAACATGATAAAATAAGATAATGCACAAAGTCAAATTGTAGCTTCTCAGAGACCCCCTTCACATTACACACAGAATAGAGAAACAGTAGGCAACCAAAATCAGTCATCCATTTCCCTTTTAAGTGGAAAACAGGAAGGTATGGCCTATCATGGATTACTTGCAGCAAAACCATTACAACAAACAATATTTTCCTGACAAGTGAAGCCACATGGATGATAGCATCAGTAGTGAACCATACCAAAATCTGGAAAATGCCCAAAAGAACCTTGAAATTACAAGGATTCTCAAATTATTGATGAGGAAAATCAACCTCACCCGTCAAAAAAAAAAAAAGAGTACTTATTATGGATGCCATTCAAAATGACTGCATAATACCAACTACAGAATGAAAGCAGCAAGTAAGAGGTATTGAGTGCACTATGTAGGAAGCATACCGCTTGACAGTCATGATCAAATTTGCAATGCCTTGGCCAATAATGCCACAACCAAACCCAACCGATCCATACAGGATACTCTGAAAACAGAGTTTGTAATCAACAGTATGCAGAAAAACTTCAATAATTCCACTATGATTTATAACAGACGAATATACATACCTTATAAAAGTATGCAGCAATTCTCTGTTCTAAGGTAAATCTACATCCTGGCCTTTCAGCTTCAAATACACTGATTAAGAATATCACTTAAAAGACTTAATTGAATCTCCTTACATTGCAAAGCTGAATATGCAATTAAGATACAACAAGTATGAATATGATATCAGAATGCAAGATAAAGGATACATCCAGATCAAGAAAGTTTAAAGTGTTTCTTAATGAGGAAAAATATTTAATAACGTTCATTGTAAATTTGTAATAGCTATATATCAAGGAAACCTGCTAGGAAGAGCTCCATAAGCATGCTTCATTCGCCCAAGAAAGCCCTTAGATATAGTTGGTCCCCCAATACGAGCATAAGGTGCCATCATACCAACCAAAGCAACACAAACCACCAACCCAACCATGAGATCTGCAACATACAACTCAAATTCTGCCCAAAAGTCTTTGCCTCTCTTTTGAACTTCCGCAAAAGTGGCACAACAAAAATCAATGACAATCTGCATCACACTAAATCCTTGATGATATGTTTCTTATACCACTATCTGGAAATGAAAAAACCAAATTAAAAATGCCATAAGCTATTACACAACTGGGGGCCCCCAAGTATGACCAGTTAGAGTAAAACAGGAAGTTGGCCACAACTTTGAAAGTGCCTTCAGACTCAATAGAACAGGATGGGTGCTTGGCAGTCTAAGGCCTTGTTTGGATAATGAGTTGATCTCAACTCATTTCATCTCATCTCATCTAATCATTACAATTTTTTCAAATTTCCAAACAAAATACAATAAACAATTCAACTTTTTCAAATCTCAAAACAAAAGTAATATAAAAAATAAATATTCTAACTGTAAGGGGATTGATTGCCCCCCCCTCCCCCCCAATTGGCCCGTATAGCGAACCCATAAGGGATCTCTGGGGGAGGGGGAGAGAGAGCCCGATCAAGCCTAACAACCTTGCTCTAAAAGGAGTCAATGGGCCTCTATAGAGTACTCGACCCATGAGCAAAACCAACTCATGAAGCTACCATCACGTGGAAAAAATGTAAAGGCAGATGGAACTCGCTGCCCTGACACCCAGCTCTCGGGAACCTGCACAGGCAAGTGGGCGAGAGATGCGAGGAACCCTCGATCTCCTGACAGCAGGTATGGAGGGGTTTAACAATGAACATCCGCAAGATAAAGTGAGTCAGGGAGTCATGCCGCTCCCTGGACTCTACAACGCATTAATGACGTTGTCCCAGGAGCCATGCCACATTAAAGGATTCTGACTACGTGAACAGTTGAAGTGACATGAACTCCCTGAGGCAAGGCATGGGTTGTCTCCACCCAGAAACCTAGTATAAAAGCTGACCTCCAGGTATGAAAAACTCTCTCTGATTCCTCTAACCTCTCGCACAAAGTTTTTTTTTTTATAAGTAATCTCTCACACAAACTACTAAGGAGATATACTTAAACATCGGAGACTCCCCGGCCTCCATCAAGGCCCCCCACTCTCTATGTTTTCTCAAGTGTGCAGGTGCGAAGACCAAGACCCGAGTTGCTAGAACCCGGCCCAAAGGTGTATGAAACACGACGATAACACTAACAATATTTTATTCAACTTTTAACTTTCATTTCATCTCAACTTTCATCTGATCTCAATATTTTATTCAAGTTTCCTACTGCATAAATGCCTTATTAAGTACTTCTATACCTTGCAGTTACATGCAATAATGGGTAATTTATTTCATGGCATCGACCAACTTAATGCATGAGTTATCTATTTATATTTTCTAGACACAAGAGTTGATTAGTAGTAGACATGGCGCAGAAGTATGTCTACCATTCAGTTACAAATACACTTGCATACAGATTAAAAGAAAATAAAGACTAACAAACCTCTGTTCCAACTTTAAAGAGAAAGGATGGATCAGCCAACATTCGATTTCGAAGCATAGAGCATGACTTCATGAGAAAGCCCAGAGGCCAGACTGAACCCTACAGTTCAAATATTAAAATTAGCAGCAAAAGAGGAAGACAAAATACAATGTTGAACAACTTTCGGAGAAAAGACCTACAAATCGCAAAAACTAAAACAGCAAGATAAAGCTGACACTCAATCGTAGAATTAGTTGTACCTGAAAATCCAAATATCTAAGGAGAAGCACTTTACGGAGCCCGACGCTCTTCGCAGCCTCTAACATATCCGAAGGAAGACTCGCCCCCCGAGCCTCCGTCTCCTTCATCACCTCCTCAAACTTCAAAACTGGCCCAAACTCCTCTTCTTCTTTGTCATTTCCATCTTCATCACCGCCACCTCCGCCTCCGCCTCCACCTCCGCCTCTACTTCCACCATTAAATAATCCCCCATTTCCACCACTGCCACTAAGCACATCCCCATCACTCCCGCCGCTATAAGTTCTCGCTTCGTTCCCACTCTCCAAGATCGCAATACCCTTACCTACACCACTGGCACTATCGATATTGACTCCCTCTTTCGAAACGGCCACACCAGATTGCGATTCGCCACGGTGTTCTGACATTTTCACCTCAACCACGAGGCCCTGATGTTTACTCCTATTATTTCGAACTAACATTGGCAAAGCAACCTCCTTTACCACCCTCCTAAAGCCAAAGCTCTGCACAAACATACTCTGACCCCAAATCTTCCGCAGAACCACCGCGTTCGACGGACTCACGACATTTGACACTCCGAAACTCAGTAAACAACTCGCCATATCTCCCTCGACGAAAAACTCGGAGAAAAGTCGACAAATTATTGCCGCAGCTAACTGATTATAATAAGAACGCTATACAGGATAGGAAAACGCCGGGAAAATGAGAGAAGACGAGGGGGAGAGAAAGAAAGTGTGCACCTTGTTTGGTTACGCAGAGAGTTGAGAGGAAAATGAAGATCTTTGGTAAGTTGGTTGGTGAGGGTGGCGGCGGCTGAGACTTTGGGGGAGTAAAGAGAGCGGGGGAATCAGCTGTAACGGCTGAACCAGTGGGCTTGGAGTGTGTGTGTGTGTAGTATATCCCAAAATTAGAGATGTCACATTCAATGATCTTGTCCTTTAATTGTTTCTGGTCAATTATTGATCTCTTGTTTTGTGTAAGTGCATTGTCATTTGATTCTTCAGATTTGACTAAGGACTCGTTTGATTTTAGAGATGAGATGAGATGAGATTAAAGTTAAAAAGTTGAATAAAATATTGTTAGAGTATATTTTTTAATATTATTTTTGTTTTGGGATTTGAAAAAGTTGAATTGTTTATTTTATTTTGTATTGGAAGTTGGAAAAGTTGTAATGATTAGATGAGATGAGATGAGATGAGATGAAAAGTTTTCTCAAAACAAACTAGGCCTAAAATATCATGGAAAATGCTTGGACCACCTAAGCCATTTTTCCTTTTTTTGTTTTTTTTAATTTTATTTAATAATTAAATAAATATTTTTTAATAATATTATAAATTTTTATTTAAAAAATACTTAAGAATATCTTATTTGGTATTGTCGGATTTGCAGAAATTTACCATTTTCTTATTTCATTGTTATCAGATTCAGATGAGATTGGGATTAAATATTTCTTTTCGTTCTCTTCTGCCGCTTCCACCGCCTCACGCTTCATATAAGAGTGATTCTCGTCATCTTTACTTTCTACCCTATTTACTCTATCTGCTTTTATCACATGGTTCATACACATGCAAATTAAAAAATTACAAATTACAAACTATTTATCACATGGTTGGTGTACATGCAAGTTCAAAAACTACAGACTAGACTAAAAGAATAAAATTGCCATCTAAACAGATATGATGGATATCTTACATCTTCCTACTCTTAAAATTAACTCTGTATATAATTGTTTGCCTTTTTTTGTCAGTTAATTTTTCATTAGTTTTAAATTATAATGAAACTGATATACCTCTGTTTGTTTCTATTTTTAATTACATCATATATTCTATCTGCTTTTATTAGATGGTTCATACACATCTAAATTAAAAAATTACAAACTGCAAACTACTTAAAGTTATTTCTTTTGTTTACTTCTGTTGTTATATTTCAAATTAACCTTTGATAACCGGTTTATCCCAACAAACTGAATTTGAAGAATATTGATATTAAGCTTGATGATGAGGATCAAGCCTTAATTGTGAATTATGTTGTGTTCGTTGCCGATTTCATTTGATATTTTTGTGAACTTGATGTTGAATGGTAGAGATACTATCTCCTTGGTAGATGTAAAATCTGTTTGAATTCTAAGGAGTTGAGAACAAAATTGAGTGTACAAGGTACAAATTGTGGAATGTTCTTCTAATGGTAGATTCGGGGAAAGAAGTTCAGAAAAGAGTAGAAGTAATTACAGTGGTAGCTCTAAATTTAACAAGAAAAATATTAAATGTCACTACTGTCATATGTTTGGTCATTACAAGAATGAGTGTCTCAGATTAAAAAAAAAGAGGAAGATAAAAGTTCCTCCAATTTTGTTAGCGTTAAAGAACATTCTAACAACTCTGATTTTGTCACAGCAGTCAGTAGCTTTGATGGCTGTTTTGGTGACAAGTGGGTCATGGATTCAGCTTGTACGTTCCATATGTATTCTAGGAAAAATTGGTTCACTACATATGAATCAGTCAATGATGATTCTGTTTTGGTTGAGAATTATATGACTTGTGATATTGTTAAGATTGGTTCAATTGAGATTGATATATATGATGGAACCGTTAGAACTTTAATTTGTCTAACGTTCGACATATTCCGTCTTTGAAGAAAAATTTTATATCTTTGGGCATTCTTGATTCCTTTGGTTACCAGTATTCAACTGTAGGTGGAGTCATTCGAGTCTACAAGGGCTCTTTGGTGGCAATGACAGGGAAGAAGACAGATGATGACAGATGATCTCTATTTTCTTTAGGGTAGTACAATGATTGGTGGAACTGCATCTTCAGATGTTCCAGATTCAGGTATTACTCGTTTATGGCACATGTGATTGAGCCATATGGGTGAACGAGTGTTGGCATTCATGAGTAGGTAATTTTTTGCTATGTGATAAGAAGATAGAAAAACTTGATTTTTTGTTTTCATTGTATTCTTGTAAAGCAATGCAGAATCAGTTTTATTGCAGTTTATTTCTTTATGATTTTTCGGGTACATCTTGTGTGATGTGGTGTTTTGTTTGTACTTATATTTGTTGATAACCATTTGAGAAAAAGTCTAGGTCTATTTGTTTTTTAAAAACCTTTGTTTTGTGATGTGTTCAATCACTTGAGAAGGCTAATGATCTATAAACAAGAAGGTAGAGCGTTCTTGAAACCATGCAGTTTGGTCCACTCTACATAAATGAGGTAGCTGAATGGAATGAATCGGACTCTTGTGTGAAAGCCAGTAGTATGCTTTTGGGTCAGGCTTGTCTACAAATTTGGGTGAACCGGTCAACATAGCTTGCTATTGGATGAAGCTTCTCCTTTTATAGTTTTTTTTTTTCAATTGTATTTTCCACAGGAAAGGAGACCAGGGTTATAGCAAGAATGTGGAGTTGTTAGGAGAGCTATACAATAGAATGCAGGTGGTACTCTAGATCATACTATTGAAATTAAGCATGACTTTGATTTTGGCATTGGCACACAGTGAGAGCGGTCTACAATTTCATCTAATAGATAGAGGAGGCAGTTTGGCCACTTTTGGGATATACTCATGCAGATTTTGTGGTATTCTTAATTTGGTAGAGAATATTTATTGTTTGCCTTTATGTGTATTCAGAAACCGTTGTTAAAGTAAGCAGTCTATTTAGTGGTGCGTTGCCTTTGTGTGAAGAGGTTGAATCTTTTCATTACAACCAAGCTTGTGATTTGGTCAATTTGTCTATGAAATTAAAGACTTTTGGGTGGAAATTGAGTTTTTCAAGGATAGATGTTGTGTTTAGGGTTTGTGATTCCCTTTAAAGATTTGTTGGAGGGGGTTCTCTAGTTAATGGATTTTTTTTGCTTAAGCTTGACGAAATTCAAGCCAAGGTGAATATTTGTTAATTTTGGCTT
Organism: Juglans regia; assembly: GCF_001411555.2. Classification (NCBI taxonomy): domain Eukaryota; kingdom Viridiplantae; phylum Streptophyta; class Magnoliopsida; order Fagales; family Juglandaceae; genus Juglans; species Juglans regia. The sequence continues at coordinate 2,889,959 of NC_049904.1, forward strand.
TATTTCCTACTGAAGATGTGATTTCAGAGGCTTGGCTTGACTGTTGCTCGACCCTGGCTCGACCTTATTCGATTGTAGTTTGACTTTCATTCGAGCAATAAGTCAACCCGTGAGTTCGCTCGACACCCGCTCGACAGTTAGCTCGAGCAGGAGGCCAATTCGTGAGTTCGCTCGACATTCGTTAACAGTTAGCTTGAGTGAGTGCTTGCCCTAAATGTCCGATCAACACTCCGCTCGAGAGAATGCTATGAAATTAGGACTCTTGTGCTGTGGACTATAAATACATATTTTTCTCATATATTTTTCAACTCATTAGTAGCTTAATATTGTAGAGAGAGAGAGAGAATAATTTTGTGAAGAATCCTAAGTATTCATTGGGTGTATTAGGGCTTTGAAATTAAGGATTTGTGATTGATCTCTTGTACTCCACCTTTATTGATGGTGAATTCATTGAGACTAACCCCGCCAATGAATGTAGGCTCACATTGAGCCAAAACCACTTAAATCTTAGTGTTCCTTGTGTGATTATCATTATTTATTTTGTTTGCTCCCGTTGTTATACTTTCAATTAGCCTTTGATAATCAGTTTATCCCAATAGTCCAATCAATCTGATTGATTGAAAAAAATATTTGTATAAAAAAGAACAAAAAAGAACTGAACAAAAGCCTTTGATTTGGTCAAAGAGTCACTCCAATTTGAGGAAAGCAAGAGAACAAGGCTTGTGGGTTAAAAGAATAGTAGGTAAATACATTTTGAATACTTATACTTGCAAGTCGGTGTGGAAAATATATGGTCTAAACCATTGACGTGATAGAATTTGATTTACAAGAAATATGAGTTTTAAATTTGGGAAATGCTATGCATCTGCCCCACACCGGCACACACTTCACATCACTTTTTTTTTACACTCAATAGGTTGTGTGTGTGCCGGTGTGGGGCAGATGCATATATTTTTCCTTTAAATTTCTCTTAGAAGAAGTATAAGCGGTGTGGAGGGAGTGTTCCCTTCATTGACTTATTAATAAAAATTTTCATCCTTTTTACTTTGTTCTATATTTTGTATTTAAATTATTATATTGACACATTGTATTCTATAACTATTGTTGATTGTCAAATAATACTCTCTATCATACTCAACAGTTAAGATTGTATAAATCTCGTAGTGTTTATCTTATTATAGGTTAGACTTGGATGAATTGTCATATGAGAAGTTTAGGTTTAAACATGCATAAATTTTATACTAAGATAGTTTATACGTAGACGTGACTTAATGAAATAATTTAATTTCAATTTAAAATAAAAAATAGTTTTACAGTCTAATAGATCATATTAAACCACCACTATGTAAACTTTATTGTGTAAAACTTGTGTATAGACCAAGCATTTCTCTTGTCATATTTGTTAGTTCCTTGTAATTATTTAAGGATGAAAACTTTATTTCACTCAAAAATATTTTTTGTTGGTAAAATAGGTAAAAAAGAAATTTATTCCTATCCAAAAGTGTTAGATTTTCTTTTAAAAGGATGCTGAAACGTACAAGTCTGGGTGGTGTAGTTGGTTATCACGCTAGTCTCACACACTAGAGGTCCCCGGTTCGAACCCGGGCTCAGACATTCCTGACTTTTTATATCTTCAATTTTCTTTTTCTTAACCCCAAATAAAGCCACTCGTATCCATTTTCGATCCTTCAACGCTCAAATTACTGCTTCATATCACCATCTTCCAACCTCGATTCCTTCTCACTGTCATTTCTCTTTACCTCGTGTTTTGTAAGGTTTTCTTTTTAGGGCTTCGCAGCAGAATCCCCGAGACAGCCATGGATTGGGGCAACGTTACAGCGGAGGATCTGGTCGACGCCCTCCGCGAGGTCGACTGGTCGTCTCCACCGCGCCCTCTCTCGGAATTCTTCTCCAGATTCACCTTCCCCCGATCTTACGCCAAATGGAATAGCCGCCTCAAATGCAATCTCTACTAGTACGGTTCCTTTTCTCGCTGCTATTATCGTTTTCTTTCTTGCCTGTGCTATCGCGTTGTACTGATTTATTTTGCGAAATTTGCTTGACAATTGAGTCGGCTTGGATTTTAATCGCCATCTTCTATGGTCGATGAGTATGAATTGAAAATTTTAGCGTATCCTGTTTGTTCCCGTGTTTTGGTTCCTGAAAAATAATACATAACTGAATTAGGGCAAATAGTTGTATAACGCCCGTAAAGGGTATTTTTATCTCTCATCATTTCTAGATTCATTTAAGATAGAATATGCTATTAAGGAAATAGGAGCGGCTAGCGCTTTATTTTGCAGTCCTATGATTGTAAAAGTGTTTGATTTTACATTAACTATGCACTTCAAGCCCTATATCTCCCTGTTTTGTTCCTGTAGAGTGAATAGGCGACTCAACTAAGCTTTGTTGTTATGTCCGGCTCAGTGTAGGGCTTCGGTTATGGTAGATTACAAATAATGTAATGGTGTATATTTGTTTTACTAATTTTTATCTTCAATATACTAATTTGTTATCTTCAAACGCAAAATATGTTTGCAGCTATCGAACCAACTACTTCATTATGATAATATTCATTCTTGGTAAGTGAACAGGACTTTGTTGTCTTCTTCCTGTGGTATAAATATGTGAACTGTGTTTCTTTTATTAATATCTTACCTATGAATTTTAGGATTGGGTTTTCTTCGGAGGCCACTTGCTCTTGTAGCTGCTTTTCTGACAGCACTTAGCATTGCTTTTCTGAATGATAGGTAAGCCATTGAACATAAGTGTTTGTGGGTGGGTGTGTGAGTTACACTTGTCTTAATTGGCAATGGGGTTTACGTAGTTGGAATTGATTTTTTCATTAAGAATACTTTGAATAGTCATTTTCCTCCCTCTTGAGGTGTTGTAAGCATATATTTCATAATCTGAGTTCTTTCTTTTATATTATCATTACCCATGTTCATCCGTTTGTAAGTCTTTTAACATTTTGAAGTTTTAGGTTATGGGTAACATTAGCTAGATTTTAAATAATTTAGGTTGGAGCGAGCTATTGCTGCTTGAGTCCATATAGATCAAAGACACTCAGTAGTAAGAAGTGGGTGTACTATCTGTCATATGTTCCTCTTGATCTTGGAGGTATCGGGAGTATGCTTCTGTGCCCATAATAAGTAAAAATGCCAATCATTATTGTTTTACGTTAGTAGATATTACAACCATGCATATATGGACACTCACACATGCTCACCCAGAAAGTCTCGGCTGGAAATTTCATAAAGCAATTACCATATGGATTTTGGTAGAGTTCGAATTAATATTACATCTGAAACCAGTTAAGAAATCAGCTGACTTATTTGCATGCAATTAATCCATTGAGAAGTTTCTATAGCGTTTGCTGATGTATGTATGGTTGGACAAAGTGGTTTTTGTAAAGATCTGAACAGATTTTAAAAAGAAGTAATTGATCTCCATTGATTAACCTTTCTTTCTATGTACTTCAGAATGCCACACAAGAAAGTACTTTCCTAAATAAAAAAGAATGTCAAATGAGAAAGTAGCTTGACTTGGTTGCCTCTTTTGTCAAGATGATTCTTGATTGATCCTAATCTATTTTTTCAATTTCTTTTCTGCTGTACTCTCCATGGATGAGGGGAGGGTATATCATATTTTATTTTAATATTGGTCCCATTGACAGTAAAATAAGATGGCCATTTTATGAAGCACAGATAGTCATGCTTGGGATTTTTTTCTTTATGCGTTGGTACTGTTGTGATTATATAATTCCTTATTGGTAATAATCATGTTAGTTTTCCCATTTATGTATGCTAAGGATTATTTCTGCAGCTTTGCAGGTACTTTTAGTGAGAAGGTAACAAGAACAGTAAGGCAATTCTCCCCACACTTAGCTGCAAAGATGAGGCCTCCTCTTACGTAAGTGTGTTAGCTTATTATGTGCGTGCAAGTTTTCCAGAAATGTTGCTTTAATAATTCTTTGTTGTTGGCAGGCCTGTTATTCGTGGACGTCCATCAGCTAAAAGAGCAATATATATTTGTGGTCGGCCTCGTTGGGTGTTTGTTTTGATATTCTCTACTGGTATTTTAATTCTGAAAATCATTTTTTTTCCTGTATAGCTTGAGAGGAGTATAAATGTTACTTGATTCGCCCTTCTTTATAACTTATATAAATGTTTACTTAATATCCTTTTCATTTCTGTAGTGAGTTTCTTCCTCTGGTTTGTTTCCTGTGGTCTCTTAATGGTGCTATGGGCTCTTGCCATTGGACTTCTTGGTATGTTATGTGCTATATCTCTTATCAAAAAATGTTATGTGCTATATCTCACCTGGCTTTTTCTTTCATGGTGTATGCATGTTGTTAACTCTCTCTCTCCCTATCTCTCTTTCAGCCTCCATCCTGCATGCAAGTTTTAGAACACCTAATTTGAAAGCGCGTTTGAACACATTCCGTGAGGAATTTCGTGCGGTTTGGCGCAATTATAGCGAGCTGTAGCTTTCATGGAGTTTGTAGAATGTTGGTAAGCTTTTGCTGACCTTTATTTATGGTTGAATTCTTACCATATACCGTGTTTTTCTATGATGATTTTCATTTCCTTAATTCCGGTTAAGCCTTTCTAGTTTTCAGCAGAGGTTTTCTAATTTAAAATGTTTGGATTTAATTGAATCCAAGATAATATTTCCATTTACAAGTTACGAGGAATTGATGTGTAGCTTAAAATGTGGTCTTACAGCTGATTGGATGTGACATCAATTATTTGGGGCTTGTGATATCATGTGTTTATATTGCAATTACTATGTTACAGCGCCAGGTTTTGTATTTATCCTCGTCAATAGTTTGACATGCTAGTGTTGGTGCTGGGAGGTTTGAATACAATCCCAATGTAGGTTAATGCTTGCACTGATTAAATTGGTCATGCAAACTTGCTTTCTGGTAGTAATATTGTTTTTAGGCATCTGCATTACGAAAGCGTGAGTTTTCACAATTCATTACCTTTCTATTCAGGGGATGGTTGACTCTGAAGGTCATTCAAGTTGTCATTTTAATTTGGGATCAGCTACTGCTACTCTGGGTATAAAATAATATCACTTCGCTGGACGGGGTTCTTAGGCAAAATCTGCTGATATATACAGATCACCGAGTTGTATATTGATTGGAACTAAAATTTCTGTAGCAGACTGTTTCGATTTCTTACTCGGTATGTAGAAGAAACCATGGAGCATTAGAATGCAGAGAGGACAGATGTTCTTGGGGTACCTGGGCACGCGGTAAATGCCCACCCTAGTTTGTGATAGAATTTGATCTTTGGTTAATAGAAATCAGTAGTAAAAGTTGCCTGTACGGGAATGGTGAGTTTTTTCTGGTTTAAGTTTTCCGTGATCATTTTGTTAATTGGTTTATACTGTCGATAGATTATGTTCCCATTTTATTATGAAGAGTGTAACCAATCCAGAAAAAAGGTATCATATGGGGACACTATCATTGGAGCTTGTGCATGGGAAGTGAAGGTTTTGGTGAGATTGAAATCCAGAGGCAATACCAAGGAAAAGAGAGCCATATCTATACTTCCCTCGATTTCTAACTTTTAATCGAGTATGGATAAAATTCCTCCTGTTGAAGGGCATCGGGTATTTATTTTAAGTTGGGAGGTTGGCTTGCTATTATTGTATTGATTGGAAAGAGAAGGAAGTGGAATAAAAGATAATATCCCTATAAGCTTTTGTGGGTTTCTGTCTCATTGCATAGGTTTTGAGATTTCGTTGACGTTAAGGAATGGATGGATGAATTCTCTTTACGCGTGGTGATCACATGAAATGGCTTTTCAAGGAATGCAAAAAGCTTCCGTGTAACCTGTCATTCATCTGGTTTACTAGCGGTTTTGCGAACCCTTTCCTTGCATGGAGAAGTCGAAGTTGAAGTCTACACAACGAGTCAAATTCACATCTTTCCCCACAAAATCCATTGCCATTTTCCCTCGATTTTTGATTTGTATGAAGTGATAAGAAAGATTTTCCAATCTTACCTTGGTCAGAAATCTCGACCTCATTAATTAGGGTGTATTTAATGTGTTTATTTTTTTCATTTGAATCTTATAAATTCAAATAATAACTTATGTTATTAATATTGGAGATAATATCAAATTAAAATGATTTTATAATTATGAAAATTAAAACTAAGATAATATCAAATCAAATTATATTATCTCATAACTAAACATAATAATTTTCTCATTGTCCTAAATTGGTGTTGTATGTGTAAGAAGCATGGAGAGTCATGGCCAAAGTTCTGGAATGATTTTTTCTCAAGAGTCGGATTGTCTTGGGTTATGCCGTGTAGATTGGTGGATTTCCTTGCAAGCTGGAGATGACTACACGATGATTTTCAGGAAGTGACAATTTGGAGATTAGTACTAATATGTATGTGCTGGTGTATTTGGAGCGAGAGAAATGCTATAAGTTTTGAACATCAAGAGAGAACAATGGATGACCTAAAAGTTTTCTTTTTCAAGTCATTATTCTTATGGGTGGTTGCCATAGTTTGTAACAGATTTAGTGTCCATGATTTTCTTCTTTCTATTGTAATCTCTAGATAGACGTTTCTTCATGTATACTTCCTGTGTACTTGGGCTTGGTATATTTCTATGAATATAATATCTATGATTACCTATTAAAAAAAAAATTCTCATTATAAGAGGAATCTGAATCCACAATGTCATGATGGTAAAATCAAAAGCGTGATGTATATTGGTCGGTAGTATTGCATTTAGGCTACAATGAGCACATTCCATACAAGCCCTTTAACGACGTTATTAAAATAGTAAGCAGGCCATTGTTATTAAATAATGCATAGATTTTGGAGGCTTTATAAAGATGAACAGCTGGGCATTTCCCTATACAATATCTATGAAATTCACAAGCTGGCCTATGTTGTTTCGCCATCTTCCAAGCTCAATTTAAGTGTACCGGTTCTCTCTCTCTCTCTCTCTCTCTCTCCTCAGGAGGATCAGCATCGATCGTTCTCCTCTTTTTTCCCCTAAAAGAGCAGATACCATTAATTAATTCCAGGGTCGATGATCAGCCTCAGCCCTGCAATATGACCAGAAGAAGAAAAAGCAGTAAACTTGTTGCTTGGTGCCTTGAGACGAGGGGAGGCCTGGCTGTCAAATAATATAAAAAAAGGTTCATTCACAATTAGGTGGAGCTCTAGTGAAAGTATTAAATAAAGATATGGTGCAATATTACTGCGGGAAGTGGGCACAAGCTTTAGCCTCAGCGGTGGGCTTCATGTTGCTGTTGCTTCTCGTGTGTTGTTGTCTCAGCACCAAACCTCGCCAGCTCGCCACTCTAAGCAGCGGAACCGACGGTTGCGGTTGTGATGGTGGCCATGCTTGAGTTCAATGATGATATTGGTCATAGTCATCTCTCTCTGATGACTTCCTTCTTGGAATTATTTTTTTATCTTTTATTATTATTTATTTTTTATCTTTTTTTTTTCAATGTTTGCTAAGCCAATTTGCTAGTTGCTACATGAATTTATTTGATTAAGCATATAAAATTAATCGGTGTTAATTTCCTGTAATTATGTGGGATATCGTTATTTTATTTATTTGATTTATTGCTTATTTTAGCTGATATATATATCTTTTACCATTCTTCCTTGGACTTTACTACCTATTACTAAGGGTGAAAACCGAAGGTATCGGTGCGGTTTTGGTCCAAAACTAAAACCGCACCGATCCCTTAAAATTATGTAAATCTCGACTGAAACCGGCTGGTGAAGGGGGAGAAAACCGTCTATATTGGTCTCGGCGTAACTACGATCGGTTCATCGGCGTCTTCGGTTGCGACGGAGGTGATCCTGCCGCTACGTGCGAACTGCGAAGCCTTGGTGTGTGTGTGTGTGTGTGAGAGAGAGAGAGAGCGATGCGCCATGAGAGAAAGAGAGAGAAAGGAGGGGGCGGCGTGAGAAATGAAGAAGAAGAAGGAAAAACGAGGAAGAAGAAAGAAAGGTGCTGAGATTTAAAACCCTAGAGGGAAACGATGCCAAGCCAAACGACACCGTTTGCTTTATAATTTTTTTTTTTTCAAAAACTGAGTCTTAAAACGATGTTGTTTCATATATGTATAATTTTCTTAAACAAAACATTTTATCAGTTCGGTCAGTTCAGCGGTCCGGCCCAGGATCAAACCGGGACCGAACTGCTGGACATCAGTTTTTGGCAAATTCAACTGCTAGCCGACCGGTTCTATGCCTGTTTCGAGCTTCGGCGGCCGGTCTGGGTCGGTTTCGATCGGTTCTCCAGTTTCTTGTACAGCCCTACCTATTACTCTGCATCTTCTGTTGATAAGTCATCGAGGAAAAGATCAGAAAGAAAAATTCTACATAAAAGACTTACACCACACATCTCCACCTAATCAAAATATAATTTGTTATTTTTGTCATTCTATCTTAATGCTTAAATATATGCATGTTTAAGGATAGAAATGACAAATTATATATTGATTAGATGGAAGTGTATTATATAAGATTTTGTTGTAATATTTCTCAAAGAAAAAAACAACCTACCTTCTTCGCCACAGGGTTTGAGAGATGTTTTTTTTTTGGGTGATGCTACAACCACAGGGCACAGACCAGGAGTCCGTCCCCACACTCCAACACACGGATAGGGGCCCTGCCTCTGAGATACGGTGGCGGATTCCGCGTACAAAGCCCTCCTTCCCCATGCGGGATTGTGTGTACCCTAATATTAAGAAATTGTGTTTGAAACGAAAACTTTTAATTTGCACCTGAGGTCCTCTTTCTATGAACTGGTGGCTGTTTTTTGGTTTTTGAGGTGACTGAGGGATTGTGTGTACCTCACAGGAGCAGCGGAGCTGTTTCTTGCGTGTTTTGTCCCTTTGATCTCGTTTAAGGTTTTCTTGCGCATTCAATATTGCATGGATTCTTTCATTTAAAACTTGGCCGGTTTCTGGTTGCTTTTTTCAGCCATATAGAATAATAAATGTTGGCGCATCTCAGTCCCAATCTCATACCATTCCCTCCAGGTCTATGTTGTCTTGCTTATAAATCGTCTTCATCTGATGATATGGTTGTAGCCTTTTTTTTTTGGTCAGAATCTAAATTTGTTTGCAGTTTTTCACGAGTCGTGATCTCCACTAGGCCAGCAAATTATAAAAGATCATATATAGGATGCTGGATCCCTTTAATCATATATTTCCTCGATCTCGGCCATGTCAAGATCTGGACCAAATAAACAATTAACACCCTGATTCATGAACATCTGCTTGAACTATTTTAATCTATAATTATGATGATATGATGTTCGTCTTCAGTTAATTGCCACCTATTAATATATAATCAGTGCATATGGCTGCGTTATGATTCTTCCCTCATACAGAAACTCCGGTTAATTTCCATGCTAAATTAATCATCATCACTTATATATATATATATATATATATATATATACATATATACACACACATACGTACGATATTTACTATATAGATATTTTTATAAAACGACTTACAAAACTAACATCACTAATTTATAACTTAAATACGTATCCTCATTTTAAAATATAGTTATAAAAAAATTATTATATAACGTATATCATTATTGAAAATATAAAAATTGTGCAAATTTTAATCAATATATATTTATTATTTGATCGCAATAAATTAATTGAACCGTTGATAATGACCCAAATAAAAGGCAGGACCCCAAACAATCTTCAGGTGTTCAATTAATAAAAGTATATATATATATATATATATATATATATGTATGTGTGTATATATGGACAATGATACACCACTAACTATATTACAACTTAACTACTACTATATATTAAAATATTAATATTTTTTACTTTAATTCAAAATTTTTGTACTTGCAACCGTTCAAAATAAATAAAATAATAATTTTTTTTATAGTTAGTTGTAAACAAATTATAGTATAGTTTTTTTTTTTTTTAAGGAAATTATAATATAGTTGTTCTTATATCATTTTTCTACACACACATATATATATATGTATGTATGGGCATCTAGGAGGTGAACGCGGTGGTGAGGGAGGGAGGTGGTGAAGGCAGTGGTGAGGAAGGAGGTGAAGGCAGTGGTGATGGTGGAGAAGGTGGTGATTGAGGTTGTGGTGGTGGTGGAGGAGGCGGTTGTGGTTACGACAATGGTGTTGGAGGAGGTTGTGGTGTCGAAGGAGGAGGTTGTGGCGGCGGCAATGACGGCAGCAATTGTTGAGATTATATATATGATTGGTTTTGGTGATCTACGTTTGGCTCAGCTCAATTAATCAATCATGTTTCTGTCGGTGTTGAGACTTAAAAGTGTTATGATAATAAAGTCTTTCTTATTTTTCATTCTTTCGAACTCGTAGAATTCCTTTTTTTGGTAAAATTTTATTTGAATTTTGAACATGAAAGGAGGGACATAGAGAAGGAAAATAAAATATTTGTTATAATGTAGTTTATATTTGTGGGGATCTCAAACCTCTTTTGTTGGTGGAGGCAAAGAAGGCATGGGAGACTACGACATTTATGTGGGGACAATTGAAGAAGGCTGGGGAGGAGAAGATTTTGGAGGTGGAGATGAGGGGGAGGAGGAGATTTTGGTAGAGACTGTGGTAGAGGAGATTTTGGTGGAGGTGGAGTGGGAGGTTGGGATAGAGGAGATTTTGGAGGTGGAGGTCCTGTAGAGGGGGAGCTTTTGGTGGTGGAATAGATATGGAGGTGGAGGTGGAGGTGGATTAGGAGTGGAAAGGGTAAAAGTACCCCTGGCCAATTTGGCATCCAGGCCCAACCCAAAAGGGAAGTGGGGACAAAAATTGAGAATGTGACACAAAGGAAAAATGTGTCATTGGAGAAATGGGATGTGATGAGGGTATGGGACATAAAGTAAGGGTGATAGGGAAATAATAGAAAGAGGCAAAACTAGACAAGGGACTTTTAGGCTTCTTCTACATAGCTCTTGGGTGACTGAGGTCTCATTTGTTTTTGTAGATGAGATAATATGAGTTGAGATTAAAGTTAAAAATTGAATAAAATATTATTAGAATATATTTTTTAATTTTATTTTTGTTTTGAGATTTGAAAAAGTTGAATTGTTTAGTTTATTTTATATATAAATTTAAGAAAGTTGTAATGATTAGATTAGATGAGTTGAGAAATTTTCTAAAAACAAATGAGGCTTGAGTGAGAGAGAGAGAGAGAGAGAGAGAGAGAGAGAGAGAGAGAGCGAGCTTATTCAACCTCCCAAATTGGAGACACAACTTTTTCACATGTACAATGAGCTAAAAGAGACCATGAGACTGTAAAATACACTATTTATAGTGGACTTGCACTCCAATGATCTGTAAACGTAGGCCCAATATTGAACCACATAAATCTTATTCGCTGTGCCTATCTCCTATTCGCTGCAATTGACGTACGTACGGGCACCGTATTGCCACTTCAGATAGCCACCAGGCACCCAAATCTAGACTGATCGAGGCCCGAATTGTCACTGCAGGCCGGTAATGACTCATTCTCCCTCTTCAGCTTGTCTTTACAAAACATGCTTTAATCATTTAAATTAACTCCCTCATTGTTACTATTCAAAATTATCGCTAAATTATTTTAATTTTTTTATCTAAATATTTAAGGAAGTGATTATTAGTGAAGTTGTATATACTTTTTAATTATTTTTAATAATTCAGAATGTTGAAAAAATATTTTAAAAAAATAATTAAAAAAAAGACTACAAATTTGCACGGTCTATCTTCTCTATTGTGTGGTTGTGGACGCGAGCGTACTGGTCGTCAATTAACTGTATGCTTATACACGAAAGCTCAAAGGGAAGCTGCCAAGCAGCTTCCTGTGCCATTATTATACCCTGATCTGTCTCCTCCACCGTTAAAGTCGTCGGCCTGTGATCTTCTGAATCTCTTTGAAACTTCGTTTGAGATAGAACATGATTTCATTAGTCTAAGCTGCGTACATATAAAAGGAAAGCCATTGGTAACTTGGTAACTTCGTTGAATGAAATATTACTCATAAATAATATTTTAATAATGTATTAATGTGGTTCTATACAGACTCCTATATATGTGGAGGGACAGATTGGGAAAACATCGTTGAAAACATTGTTAAAGCAGAGAAATAATAGGACAGTAAGTTTTCAAATTGGGAAACGAAGGCAAGGAGTTTGAACTTTGAATTTTGACAACGCGAAGATGCTAATGAAACTATTATTGTTAATCAAATGAAGTGAAGATGAGTTGAGATTATATTTTCTATGTGAAAAAAAAAAAAAAACTAGGTTGCCATTTTTTTTGTTCTGTTTGAACTTTGGCTTGCATTTTCTGAAAGGGAGAGTGCAGTAGACGGGATTAGATTGATTTCATTGTAGAAAAAACAGTAATTACAGAACCCTTTTTCACACAAATGTATGGCTATTTTCAGCTCTATTTATTCAATAAATGACAGCTCGCTATGTATAGGATTGGGACACAGCTTGGCACCACAACCATTACAATCCGTTATTTTGGACTTTTGCATAGCAACAATTCTGGACTCTTCTGATATGCACTGCTATAATGGGGACGTGCCTTGTGCTGTTTCTTGAGCCCCAAGAAATGCGATGAGAGCCAAGTATACGCAGTATCCTCCTGTAGACTTGTGATCAACAGGACAATCAACCTAGTCAGCATCGGAGAATGCAGATAATTTTAAATAGACAAAAGGACCAAAATGCAAACCAAAATTACGAGTAAGGTTGAGATACCGAAGAATTCTTTTTACAATTTGCTAATGGGGCAAGCGTGGAGAGTGTATATATTGACAAACTTTGTTGACAGCGTAGGAAATATCTGGCCTAGTGAAGGCTAGATACTGGAGGCTGCCAATAATTCTTCTGTATAGATGAGGATCTTCAAAATAAGATCCTTCAAGTGCAGACAATTTAACAGAAGGTGACATAGGTGTGGAAACAGTTTTGGAATTGTGCATATTTGTGCGGGTCAGCAAATCAGATTAGCTTGAGTTAGAAAAAGACCATTTGGATTTTGGGTTGGTTACCTCTATTCCAAGAAAATAATGAAGTGACCCTAAATGTGTAAGTTCTATGCATGTACTTTAAAAAAAAAAAGTGGTTAAATTTGAGGAGTCTACGTGAAAAACTCATGTTTATTAACGATGATCAATTCTACTTATTTTAAAGAGAATGTACGAAACTTATGTACTCGGGATTGTATCTAGCATTATAGTCAAATTTCAAATAAAGAAAAAAAAATACTTCATCATCACAATTTTTTGAATTGACTAGGAAAATGATCAAATTCATAACCAGCTATACATATGTTAATGTTAGAAAGCCAGTCTTGACTCTTATATATAGTTTGGTTAAAATAAAATAAAATATTATTATAATATAATTTTTATTTTAAAATTTGATAAAGTTAAATTATTGTTTATATTTTATATTAGAGTTCAAGAAAATTATAATGATTATATAAAATGAGATGATTTAGATTTTGTAACCAAATCAACCTTATTCGTGAAAGCCACGTGATCATAATTTGCTCGGGAGGTCAAAGAGACGCATGCAGCTTCTTAATTAATTTTATGTTTCGCATGACGGCGTGACGTCCTACCCTTCTGTATGAACGTCTCCTGAAAAAAAGAACTAATTTCAATTTCTTTGAAACTTCGCTGAGAAAAATTAAAAGATCAACACGATTTGATTATTCAGCGTAAAATAACAGCAATTGATGACAACCATAAACAGAGTCGGTCTCCTGGAAAAAAGAACTAATTTCAATTTCTTTGAAACTTCGTTGAGATAAGATCAACACGATTTGATCATTCAGCGTAAAATGACAGCAATTGATGACAACATGATATTGGCTTGCTCTGCGCATACTTTAGGAAGAGTTAAAAGATCTTTATCGTGATAACATCCTCTTCTTTGTTAACTGTTTTAGAAATATAATACAAATAGTTAAATATAATTTTTTTTATCAATTTAAGTTTTCTATACAAGTTCTGATTTTACATAATATCATAGTAGATTTTTTGAGTTTGAATCCTAATTATACATTCCATTAAATTAATTAGTTAAATATTTCACGTGTTAATGGACCTACTAATTGAGATAGAGCCTAGCTTATACATAAAGAGAAGTGTTAAAAATAAAATACAAGTAATAAAATTTACATCATTTTATTAGTTTAAAATTTTAGAACAAGTGGTGATTTCACAGGCTGTATTCATTCTATTGAAGTTGCTCTCTAAGATATTGACCATGCATCAGCTGTATTGGTGACAACGACAATGGTACGTAATTACTCAACAAATTCACAGAACGAACATTATTAACATCATCTGAAGTAAATGCAATTTGAGCCTTTTCATCACCTCTTGGCTCATCTCCATTGTCAATTAACATTAAACTTAAAATATTCTTCACATTATAAGGACATTGATATTGGATTAGTCAAATGCCAACTAAACAAGAAATATGCCTCAAAGAGGAAAGGAGACGCTTTACCTCGCCAGACTAAAAAGGAAGAGGAAGATGCATTACCAGAACAGGTGAGAACCTGGTTAATTAGATCGTCAAGATAAGCTATGGAGATGGCGAAAGTAGGCTCAGAAAACTCGCTAGAGGGACTCGTGAGAGATGTGGGACTCTCAGTATGAGCAATAGCTACATAGGGTTTGGAAGCCTTTGGGCGCGCCTAGTGTAACCCCCCCTTTCCCTAGGATTAGGCATGTCACATATTTTTCATAAATATAGTCTGGCAAAAGACTTGCATAATTAAAATGGAGAAGACAATCATAAAATAGAATTCAATAAATCTCATTTGTCTGCTCCTTCTAAGTCTAGCCCGACTGCTCGTAATCATCATCATCCTCACTTAGTTGGTTAGAAAAACTTGAAATTAAACTAAAATGAGTCGAGAATTCAATAAGAAACCTATCACAATGAAAACATAATAAACATAAGGCTTTTCATAAAAAAATCATGTATGAGAATAAATTTCATGACTGTACTTCATACTTATATTTATGTTGTGTATGACCTTGATTTATCTTAATTAATTGATTGATATAAGTGGCCAACACACTTAACTCTGTGTGCAAGGTTTTGCACTGGCCGATCCCACATCCTTTGGCCACTAGGGGAACCGTTGAGTAGTATTCTACCATACTATCATGAATCACGCTTGAGTCTGTGGTTTGCACATCACCCATGAATCTGTATTGGTACCATACATTTGAATATACATCTTATTAAACTATTATGATCTTACCATACACTTGATCTTAAGAAAATTTACGTGTCTTATACAACGTAAGATGTGTGACATACATAATTATAAAATGTTGAATTAAATATGATGCAAAATTAACATGATCATGTACTATGATGAATGACAGGCTTGCTTAAATCATGACATGCGTAATACATAAAAATTGGCCGACAAAGAACTGACTTTAATAATAATTTATCTAAACTAACTAACGTGTGTTAATCCTAATTTATGAGCAAACTACTTACCTTGTTGCGCAGCTTGCTAATCTTACTTTGTAGCTCATTACTTATACAAAGTACTAAACGCTACTAAAGTTTCTAGAAAACATGTCATAATATTATACATAATTAAATTCTTACTAGAAAAACTAATCTAATAAATATTCAATTATATACTAAAATAAATAACTACTAATATCATATCGAATCTTCAAATATAATTTAGGGAGGAATATATTTTTACCTAAATCTATAAAATAATGGTGGAAACATTTAGTTCATAAAATAAACTTAATAATACTTAATATTAAAAATTCTTGTAAACTAGTATTACTACATGCTAATCATAATTTTAATGCTTGGTAATTTGATTTAAAATCCTTAAGCATTTTCTAAAGAATAAAGTTTATAAATTAACATATTTATCCAAGTAAAATTATGCCTAACTTAAAATATTAAAGCCAGCCCAACTTAAAATAATATAATAGTTTATGAAATACAATAAAACCAAGCCCAACGTATAAACGAAGCCCATGTAATCAGTCCAAGCCCACTTAAAATAGTTTCTATTACTATTCCAATAAGTGGATAGGAATGTGTGAAGTGCTTATCCAGAAAATAATCCTAGTGATTTTAAGTCGATTTAGACATCCCACGTAGTGATTTGACAATAGTTTAAACCAAGTGCCACGTGGCGCTATCTCATATGTTACTATTCACCCGAAAAGGTAACTTTGTCACCATAGCGGGTTGGAATCCAACTCACAAAGGTTTGAAGATTCGGTTGATTTTCTAATTGGAAAAATCCTAGTATGACTCTAAATATGCTCACTAAATGTGTCCACTCATATATTTTAATTTTTTTTTAATGGTTAAAGAAGTGACTATTAATTAATTTGTATTTTTTGTTATTTTTTCTTAATAGTTAAGGGTATATGTTTAAAAATTTCTTAAAAGAAAAAGAGAAAAAAAAGGAAACAACTATTTGCACTTGTGTACATATTTAAAGTGCACATTTGATGTGTACTCTAATATTGTTGCCTTCTAGTGAAGTTGACACACAGATGAAAGTTCTAAATAATTATCCTGCAGTTAATGTCAAAAAGCCTGTTATAGTATGTCGTGGCACTATCACAGAGATACAATTTTCTTGTAGAAGCAATTTGACCCAGCTGTTATTTAAAAAATAAAAAATAAAAACAAATTTAAAAAAGAAAAAAAAAACAAACAAACGGTCGGATCTTTGTCTGTCACCCATGCTGTCGGGCCGGGTCGGGTCGGGTCGGGTCGGGTCGGGCCCAAATCCAAATCGATTTGATCGGGTTATAGGCCTAGGTAGAGGTGGAGGTGATAGCGGTAATGGTGGTGGCCGTGATGGTGGTGGAGGAGGTGGTACGTGGTGATTGATCAGGAGTTTGTGTTCGTGGGTGCATGCATGGCTGCTAATTAAGATCAATTTGATGGCCATCTTTAGTAATATAAGTTTGGCTTGTCTGTAATTAGGTTACCCATGCAATGTCTGACGTTGGTGCTCATGTGCACGTGGTTTTTTTTTATTTTTATCTTTTCGTGCTACATAAATTATTTTAGTTAATGTATTAAATTGGTCCTTTATTACGTACTGCTTGTATTAATTAAATAGTTAGTCTATTACTTTGATTTCTGTTCTTTGATAGATTATATTTTTACGATTAACTAAAACGCTAAAATTAAATTGCTGCAGAACATTTTTCCCGTTCCTTAATTTGTTTTCGCCGCTAGGAGACAGTTACAAAGCGTCTCAAAAGGTATATTACGGCAATTTCATTTTTTATGGCGATATTTGTTGCTGTAAATAGTCATATGTTTTCCTGTAAAAAGTTTACAACCATGTTTAAATATGGTCGTAAATAATTATTGTAGTAAAAAGAATCGCTGCAAATATGTGATTAAGTATGTCGTCACAAATAAGTACGTGTGATTAAAAAAATTATTTGTTTTGCCGCAAATAGTAGGTATTTGCGGGAATTCTTGCACAAATAACTAATTGTTTGGTCACAAAAAATTAAAAGTTATGTCGCTGCGAAGAAGTATTAATTATGATTAAAAAAATTATTTGTTCTGTCGCAAATACCTATTTGTTGCCATTCAAACAAATGAGAGTTCCCAATTGTCGTAACCAGGCTGGGGCGAACAGGTTTCCATCGTTTGTGTCTTCTAGTTGGAAAATAGGGTGGATCGAAACGTCATTTTAGTTGCGGCTATTTTAAAAATGCTAGGACTCACTTGTGAAATTATCACTTATCCCAAAATTTTAAGCTTATTATAAGAAGAGGTAGATTTTATATATTATCTTAGATCGTAATGCTCCACCTGATCACTTGTGGGCCAAACTTTCCCTCAATGAGTAGGTCTAACAAGTGAAATATTTAATTAAATGAGATAGAATATAGAGTCAGGATTTGAACTTAAGACCTCTGCTCTGATACTATGTAAAATTACCACTTATCTCAAAAACTTAAACTTATAAAAAGAGGTAGATTTTATTATTTTATATCTTAACGTCACTTATGTATATACTATTGCTAAATGATTAATTAATTTCTAAGGTAGTTTTCTGACTTTGGGTCATTGGGTGTATGTCATTTATATTTTTAACCTTAAATTATGACAATATTTGGTCGGAAGTTTTACTTAATTCCGACCTGACCCGTGTTTTTTTTGGCCGAAAAAAATAATTCCGAACTCATGTAATTGTGTCCGGCCGAATTTCCATCCGGACCTGCTTCCGATTTCACTTCTGTATTTATTTTTATTTTCAATCAAATTTTAACGACGTTGATTAACACATATATTTTAATCAATTCAAAATATAATCGAAAATTTTCCCATTTTTAAAACGTTTTTAATCGGGTTGCTTATTTTGGGTTCGGATCGAGTTGGCCACGTGGCTTTGTTAATGTGCACTCGTGAGATACCCAGTTGAATATTTTCCTAGTTTTTCTGAGCAACAGGTTGCTATATCTATTAGTAATTTAGTGTATGATATTTTCATCCTAAGAAAGAAAGAAAGAAAGGACTTTTCTAGCCCGACTTGGTGCCGATTAAAAACTCCATATGCGCGTATCGTGAGAAGTGAGAATACCAGCATGACTTGCACGTAAACAACCAGTCGATGTTTTTATTTGAACGTCTGCAGAAAGAGAATCCTTGCTTCATAAAATGAACTCTGAAAAATTCAAAGCAGACCAGCTTTTCATGTCTCCGAACAGCGCCCTCTCTTTAAGCGTTGGTCAAATATTTCCACAGAGAGAATGTTTGAAGCTTTCAATTATAAACTTCTATTTCGAAAGTCAGATCATTACGATTCCTCCCTTCAGTACATATAAAAGGAAGGCTAGCTACGAGGAATTCATATCCTTGACGTTGATTAATTTAATTTGCTATGAAGATGGATAATACACCCTTTATAATTATCCCGGCCGTTTTTGGGTCGATGATCTTGATACTTATGATTCTGGGTTTCTTGTGTGGAGGACGTGGAGGTTCTGGGAAAACGGGGTCTGGTAATGGTCCTTTTGGAGGTGGTGGTTTTGTTGGTAGAGGCGGAGGTAGACGCGGACAAGACAAGGGTGGCGGTGATGATGGTGGTGATGATGATGATGGTGCTGGGGCGCTTGAAGCTGGCTGGGGATCAGGAGGAGATGTTGGTGGAGGTGGAGGTTGGGGAGGAGGAGGAGGGGATTTTGGTGGCGGCGGTGGAGCTGGTGGAGGAGGAGGAGGAGGAGTGGGAGATTTTGGCGGCGGCGGAGGTGGAGGTGGAGGAGGAATCGGCGGCGGCGGCTGTTGAGACAAAAGATGTTTCAGATTCTGACCAAATGGTGGCCATAGTGATCATAAAACTACTACCATTATGGGTCATTTGTAAAGACCTTTCGTTTCTGCCTTCTGGATCTAGAGATCATTAGAAGTTCAGCCCATGTAATTAATTATATCACTTTGCTCTTCTTTTTTTTTTTCTTTCTATGTCCCAAGGGAAATTTGAAAGATTTTGGTTGCTGTAATTTTCAAAATACTGAATATGATTTTCCAGTATTAATTTCCACTTCATGATCAAAATAACATTTGGAATCCTGAATGGTAACTAGCTAGCAGGGTGATAGTTTGATCCTCTTGTGTGGGTGTGGCTTATTGCATGACCAATTCAAGATCGAGCTCCTGAAAAGCAAAACGTCAATTAACTGTACGCTTATACACGAAAGCTCAAAGGGAAGCTGCCAAGCAGCTTCCTGTGCCATTATTATACCCTGATCTGTCTCCTCCACCGTTAAAGTCGTCGGCCTGTGATCTTCTGAATCTCTTTGAAACTTCGTTTGAGATAGAACATGATTTCATTAGTCTAAGCTGCGTACATATAAAAGGAAAGCCATTGGTAACTTGGTAACTTCGTTGAATGAAATATTACTCATAAATAATATTTTAATAATGTATTAATGTGGTTCTATGCAGACTCCTATATATGTGGAGGGACAGATTGGGAAAACATCGTTGAAAACATTGTTAAAGCAGAGAAATAATAGGACAGTAAGTTTTCAAATTGGGAAACGAAGGCAAGGAGTTTGAACTTTGAATTTTGACAACGCGAAGATGCTAATGAAACTATTATTGTTAATCAAATGAAGTGAAGATGAGTTGAGATTATATTTTCTATGTGAAAAAAAAAAAAAAAACTAGGTTGCCATTTTTTTTGTTCTGTTTGAACTTTGGCTTGCATTTTCTGAAAGGGAGAGTGCAGTAGACGGGATTAGATTGATTTCATTGTAGAAAAAACAGTAATTACAGAACCCTTTTTCACACAAATGTATGGCTATTTTCAGCTCTATTTATTCAATAAATGACAGCTCGCTATGTATAGGATTGGGACACAGCTTGGCACCACAACCATTACAATCCGTTATTTTGGACTTTTGCATAGCAACAATTCTGGACTCTTCTGATATGCACTGCTATAATGGGGACGTGCCTTGTGCTGTTTCTTGAGCCCCAAGAAATGCGATGAGAGCCAAGTATACGCAGTATCCTCCTGTAGACTTGTGATCAACAGGACAATCAACCTAGTCAGCATCGGAGAATGCAGATAATTTTAAATAGACAAAAGGACCAAAATGCAAACCAAAATTACGAGTAAGGTTGAGATACCGAAGAATTCTTTTTACAATTTGCTAATGGGGCAAGCGTGGAGAGTGTATATATTGACAAACTTTGTTGACAGCGTAGGAAATATCTGGCCTAGTGAAGGCTAGATACTGGAGGCTGCCAATAATTCTTCTGTATAGATGAGGATCTTCAAAATAAGATCCTTCAAGTGCAGACAATTTAACAGAAGGTGACATAGGTGTGGAAACAGTTTTGGAATTGTGCATATTTGTGCGGGTCAGCAAATCAGATTAGCTTGAGTTAGAAAAAGACCATTTGGATTTTGGGTTGGTTACCTCTATTCCAAGAAAATAATGAAGTGACCCTAAATGTGTAAGTTCTATGCATGTACTTTAAAAAAAAAAAAGGTGGTTAAATCTGAGGAGTCTACGTGAAAAACTCATGTTTATTAACGATGATCAATTCTACTTATTTTAAAGAGAATGTACGAAACTTATGTACTCGGGATTGTATCTAGCATTATAGTCAAATTTCAAATAAAGAAAAAAAAATACTTCATCATCACAATTTTTTGAATTGACTAGGAAAATGATCAAATTCATAACCAGCTAATACATATGTTAATGTTAGAAAGCCAGTCTTGACTCTTATATATAGTTTGGTTAAAATAAAATAAAATATTATTATAATATAATTTTTATTTTAAAATTTGATAAAGTTAAATTATTGTTTATATTTTATATTAGAGTTTAAGAAAATTATAATGATTATATAAAATGAGATGATTTAGATTTTGTAACCAAATCAACCTTATTCGTGAAAGCCACGTGATCATAATTTGCTCGGGAGGTCAAAGAGACGCATGCAGCTTCTTAATTAATTTTATGTTTCGCAGGACGGCGTGACGTCCTACCCTTCTGTATGAACGTCTCTGAAAAAAAGAACTAATTTCAATTTCTTTGAAACTTCGTTGAGATAAGATCAACACGATTTGATCATTCAGCATAAAATGACAGCAATTGATGACAACATGATATTGGCTTGCTCTGCGCATACTTCAGGAAGAGTTAAAAGATCTTTATCGTGATAACATCCTCTTCTTTGTTAACTGTTTTAGAAATATAATACAAATAGTTAAATATAATTTTTTTTATCAATTTAAGTTTTCTATACAAGTTCTGATTTTACATAATATCATAGTAGATTTTTTGAGTTTGAATCCTAATTCTACATTCCATTAAATTAATTAGTTAAATATTTCACGTGTTAATGGACCTACTAATTGATATAGAGCCTAGCTTATACATGAAGAGAAGTGTTAAAAATAAAATACAAGTAATAAAATTTACATCATTTTATTAGTTTAAATTTTTGTAACAAATGATGATTTTACAGACTGTATTCATTCTATTGAAGTTGCTCTCTAAGATATTGACCATGCATCAGCCGTATTAGCAATGGTACGTAATTACTCAACAAATTCACAGAATGAACATTATTAACATCATCTGAAGTAAATGCAATTTGAGCCTTTTCATCACCTCTTGGCTCATCTCCATTGTCAATTAACATTAAACTTAAAATATTCTTCACATTATAAGAACATTGTTATTGGATTAGTCAAATGCCAGCTAAACAAGAAATATGCCTCAAAGAGGAAAGGAGACGCTTTACCTCGCAAGACTAAAAAGGAAGAGGAAGATGCATTACCAGAACAGGTGAGAACCTAGTTAATTAGATCGTCAAGATAAGCTATGGAGATGGCGAAAGTAGGCTCAGAAAACTCGCTAGAGGGACTCGTGAGAGATGTGGGACTCTCAGTATGAGCAATAGCTACAGTGGGTTTGGAAGCCTTTGGGCGCGCCTAGTGTAACCCCCCCTTTCCCTAGGATTAGGCATGTCACATATTTTTCATAAATATAGTCTGGCAAAAGACTTGCATAATTAAAATGGAGAAGACAATCATAAAATAGAATTCAATAAATCTCATTTGTCTGCTCCTTCTAAGTCTAGCCCGACTGCTCGTAATCATCATCATCCTCACTTAGTTGGTTAGAAAAACTTGAAATTAAACTAAAATGAGTCGAGAATTCAATAAGAAACCTATCACAATGAAAACATAATAAACATAAGGCTTTTCATAAAAAAATCATGTATGAGAATAAATTTCATGACTGTACTTCATACTTATATTTATGTTGTGTATGACCTTGATTTATCTTAATTAATTGATTGATATAAGTGGCCAACACACTTAACTCTGTGTGCAAGGTTTTGCACTGGCCGATCCCACATCCTTTGGCCACTAGGGGAACCGTTGAGTAGTATTCTACCATACTATCATGAATCACGCTTGAGTCTGTGGTTTGCACATCACCCATGAATCTGTATTGGTACCATACATTTGAATATACATCTTATTAAACTATTATGATCTTACCATACACTTGATCTTAAGAAAATTTACGTGTCTTATACAACGTAAGATGTGTGACATACATAATTATAAAATGTTGAATTAAATATGATGCAAAATTAACATGATCATGTACTATGATGAATGACAGGCTTGCTTAAATCATGACATGCGTAATACATAAAAATTGGCCGACAAAGAACTGACTTTAATAATAATTTATCTAAACTAACTAACGTGTGTTAATCCTAATTTATGAGCAAACTACTTACCTTGTTGCGCAGCTTGCTAATCTTACTTTGTAGCTCATTACTTATACAAAGTACTAAACGCTACTAAAGTTTCTAGAAAACATGTCATAATATTATACATAATTAAATTCTTACTAGAAAAACTAATCTAATAAATATTCAATTATATACTAAAATAAATAACTACTAATATCATATCGAATCTTCAAATATAATTTAGGGAGGAATATATTTTTACCTAAATCTATAAAATAATGGTGGAAACATTTAGTTCATAAAATAAACTTAATAATACTTAATATTAAAAATTCTTGTAAACTAGTATTACTACATGCTAATCATAATTTTAATGCTTGGTAATTTGATTTAAAATCCTTAAGCATTTTCTAAAGAATAAAGTTTATAAATTAACATATTTATCCAAGTAAAATTATGCCTAACTTAAAATATTAAAGCCAGCCCAACTTAAAATAATATAATAGTTTATGAAATACAATAAAACCAAGCCCAACGTATAAACGAAGCCCATGTAATCAGTCCAAGCCCACTTAAAATAGTTTCTATTACTATTCCAATAAGTGGATAGGAATGTGTGAAGTGCTTATCCAGAAAATAATCCTAGTGATTTTAAGTCGATTTAGACATCCCACGTAGTGATTTGACAATAGTTTAAACCAAGTGCCACGTGGCGCTATCTCATATGTTACTATTCACCCGAAAAGGTAACTTTGTCACCATAGCGGGTTGGAATCCAACTCACAAAGGTTTGAAGATTCGGTTGATTTTCTAATTGGAAAAATCCTAGTATGACTCTAAATATGCTCACTAAATGTGTCCACTCATATATTTTAATTTTTTTTTAATGGTTAAAGAAGTGACTATTAATTAATTTGTATTTTTTGTTATTTTTTCTTAATAGTTAAGGGTATATGTTTAAAAATTTCTTAAAAGAAAAAGAGAAAAAAAAGGAAACAACTATTTGCACTTGTGTACATATTTAAAGTGCACATTTGATGTGTACTCTAATATTGTTGCCTTCTAGTGAAGTTGACACACAGATGAAAGTTCTAAATAATTATCCTGCAGTTAATGTCAAAAAGCCTGTTATAGTATGTCGTGGCACTATCACAGAGATACAATTTTCTTGTAGAAGCAATTTGACCCAGCTGTTATTTAAAAAATAAAAAATAAAAACAAATTTAAAAAAGAAAAAAAAAACAAACAAACGGTCGGATCTTTGTCTGTCACCCATGCTGTCGGGCCGGGTCGGGTCGGGTCGGGTCGGGTCGGGCCCAAATCCAAATCGATTTGATCGGGTTATAGGCCTAGGTAGAGGTGGAGGTGATAGCGGTAATGGTGGTGGCCGTGATGGTGGTGGAGGAGGTGGTACGTGGTGATTGATCAGGAGTTTGTGTTCGTGGGTGCATGCATGGCTGCTAATTAAGATCAATTTGATGGCCATCTTTAGTAATATAAGTTTGGCTTGTCTGTAATTAGGTTACCCATGCAATGTCTGACGTTGGTGCTCATGTGCACGTGGTTTTTTTTTATTTTTATCTTTTCGTGCTACATAAATTATTTTAGTTAATGTATTAAATTGGTCCTTTATTACGTACTGCTTGTATTAATTAAATAGTTAGTCTATTACTTTGATTTCTGTTCTTTGATAGATTATATTTTTACGATTAACTAAAACGCTAAAATTAAATTGCTGCAGAACATTTTTCCCGTTCCTTAATTTGTTTTCGCCGCTAGGAGACAGTTACAAAGCGTCTCAAAAGGTATATTACGGCAATTTCATTTTTTATGGCGATATTTGTTGCTGTAAATAGTCATATGTTTTCCTGTAAAAAGTTTACAACCATGTTTAAATATGGTCGTAAATAATTATTGTAGTAAAAAGAATCGCTGCAAATATGTGATTAAGTATGTCGTCACAAATAAGTACGTGTGATTAAAAAAATTATTTGTTTTGCCGCAAATAGTAGGTATTTGCGGGAATTCTTGCACAAATAACTAATTGTTTGGTCACAAAAAATTAAAAGTTATGTCGCTGCGAAGAAGTATTAATTATGATTAAAAAAATTATTTGTTCTGTCGCAAATACCTATTTGTTGCCATTCAAACAAATGAGAGTTCCCAATTGTCGTAACCAGGCTGGGGCGAACAGGTTTCCATCGTTTGTGTCTTCTAGTTGGAAAATAGGGTGGATCGAAACGTCATTTTAGTTGCGGCTATTTTAAAAATGCTAGGACTCACTTGTGAAATTATCACTTATCCCAAAATTTTAAGCTTATTATAAGAAGAGGTAGATTTTATATATTATCTTAGATCGTAATGCTCCACCTGATCACTTGTGGGCCAAACTTTCCCTCAATGAGTAGGTCTAACAAGTGAAATATTTAATTAAATGAGATAGAATATAGAGTCAGGATTTGAACTTAAGACCTCTGCTCTGATACTATGTAAAATTACCACTTATCTCAAAAACTTAAACTTATAAAAAGAGGTAGATTTTATTATTTTATATCTTAACGTCACTTATGTATATACTATTGCTAAATGATTAATTAATTTCTAAGGTAGTTTTCTGACTTTGGGTCATTGGGTGTATGTCATTTATATTTTTAACCTTAAATTATGACAATATTTGGTCGGAAGTTTTACTT
Source organism: Juglans regia (assembly GCF_001411555.2). Classification (NCBI taxonomy): domain Eukaryota; kingdom Viridiplantae; phylum Streptophyta; class Magnoliopsida; order Fagales; family Juglandaceae; genus Juglans; species Juglans regia. The sequence goes on from NC_049904.1 coordinate 2,915,953, forward strand.
AATTCCGACCTGACCCGTGTTTTTTTTGGCCGAAAAAAATAATTCCGAACTCATGTAATTGTGTCCGGCCGAATTTCCATCCGGACCTGCTTCCGATTTCACTTCTGTATTTATTTTTATTTTCAATCAAATTTTAACGACGTTGATTAACACATATATTTTAATCAATTCAAAATATAATCGAAAATTTTCCCATTTTTAAAACGTTTTTAATCGGGTTGCTTATTTTGGGTTCGGATCGAGTTGGCCACGTGGCTTTGTTAATGTGCACTCGTGAGATACCCAGTTGAATATTTTCCTAGTTTTTCTGAGCAACAGGTTGCTATATCTATTAGTAATTTAGTGTATGATATTTTCATCCTAAGAAAGAAAGAAAGAAAGGACTTTTCTAGCCCGACTTGGTGCCGATTAAAAACTCCATATGCGCGTATCGTGAGAAGTGAGAATACCAGCATGACTTGCACGTAAACAACCAGTCGATGTTTTTATTTGAACGTCTGCAGAAAGAGAATCCTTGCTTCATAAAATGAACTCTGAAAAATTCAAAGCAGACCAGCTTTTCATGTCTCCGAACAGCGCCCTCTCTTTAAGCGTTGGTCAAATATTTCCACAGAGAGAATGTTTGAAGCTTTCAATTATAAACTTCTATTTCGAAAGTCAGATCATTACGATTCCTCCCTTCAGTACATATAAAAGGAAGGCTAGCTACGAGGAATTCATATCCTTGACGTTGATTAATTTAATTTGCTATGAAGATGGATAATACACCCTTTATAATTATCCCGGCCGTTTTTGGGTCGATGATCTTGATACTTATGATTCTGGGTTTCTTGTGTGGAGGACGTGGAGGTTCTGGGAAAACGGGGTCTGGTAATGGTCCTTTTGGAGGTGGTGGTTTTGTTGGTAGAGGCGGAGGTAGACGCGGACAAGACAAGGGTGGCGGTGATGATGGTGGTGATGATGATGATGGTGCTGGGGCGCTTGAAGCTGGCTGGGGATCAGGAGGAGATGTTGGTGGAGGTGGAGGTTGGGGAGGAGGAGGAGGGGATTTTGGTGGCGGCGGTGGAGCTGGTGGAGGAGGAGGAGGAGGAGTGGGAGATTTTGGCGGCGGCGGAGGTGGAGGTGGAGGAGGAATCGGCGGCGGCGGCTGTTGAGACAAAAGATGTTTCAGATTCTGACCAAATGGTGGCCATAGTGATCATAAAACTACTACCATTATGGGTCATTTGTAAAGACCTTTCGTTTCTGCCTTCTGGATCTAGAGATCATTAGAAGTTCAGCCCATGTAATTAATTATATCACTTTGCTCTTCTTTTTTTTTTTCTTTCTATGTCCCAAGGGAAATTTGAAAGATTTTGGTTGCTGTAATTTTCAAAATACTGAATATGATTTTCCAGTATTAATTTCCACTTCATGATCAAAATAACATTTGGAATCCTGAATGGTAACTAGCTAGCAGGGTGATAGTTTGATCCTCTTGTGTGGGTGTGGCTTATTGCATGACCAATTCAAGATCGAGCTCCTGAAAAGCAAAACGTCAATTAACTGTACGCTTATACACGAAAGCTCAAAGGGAAGCTGCCAAGCAGCTTCCTGTGCCATTATTATACCCTGATCTGTCTCCTCCACCGTTAAAGTCGTCGGCCTGTGATCTTCTGAATCTCTTTGAAACTTCGTTTGAGATAGAACATGATTTCATTAGTCTAAGCTGCGTACATATAAAAGGAAAGCCATTGGTAACTTGGTAACTTCGTTGAATGAAATATTACTCATAAATAATATTTTAATAATGTATTAATGTGGTTCTATGCAGACTCCTATATATGTGGAGGGACAGATTGGGAAAACATCGTTGAAAACATTGTTAAAGCAGAGAAATAATAGGACAGTAAGTTTTCAAATTGGGAAACGAAGGCAAGGAGTTTGAACTTTGAATTTTGACAACGCGAAGATGCTAATGAAACTATTATTGTTAATCAAATGAAGTGAAGATGAGTTGAGATTATATTTTCTATGTGAAAAAAAAAAAAAAAACTAGGTTGCCATTTTTTTTGTTCTGTTTGAACTTTGGCTTGCATTTTCTGAAAGGGAGAGTGCAGTAGACGGGATTAGATTGATTTCATTGTAGAAAAAACAGTAATTACAGAACCCTTTTTCACACAAATGTATGGCTATTTTCAGCTCTATTTATTCAATAAATGACAGCTCGCTATGTATAGGATTGGGACACAGCTTGGCACCACAACCATTACAATCCGTTATTTTGGACTTTTGCATAGCAACAATTCTGGACTCTTCTGATATGCACTGCTATAATGGGGACGTGCCTTGTGCTGTTTCTTGAGCCCCAAGAAATGCGATGAGAGCCAAGTATACGCAGTATCCTCCTGTAGACTTGTGATCAACAGGACAATCAACCTAGTCAGCATCGGAGAATGCAGATAATTTTAAATAGACAAAAGGACCAAAATGCAAACCAAAATTACGAGTAAGGTTGAGATACCGAAGAATTCTTTTTACAATTTGCTAATGGGGCAAGCGTGGAGAGTGTATATATTGACAAACTTTGTTGACAGCGTAGGAAATATCTGGCCTAGTGAAGGCTAGATACTGGAGGCTGCCAATAATTCTTCTGTATAGATGAGGATCTTCAAAATAAGATCCTTCAAGTGCAGACAATTTAACAGAAGGTGACATAGGTGTGGAAACAGTTTTGGAATTGTGCATATTTGTGCGGGTCAGCAAATCAGATTAGCTTGAGTTAGAAAAAGACCATTTGGATTTTGGGTTGGTTACCTCTATTCCAAGAAAATAATGAAGTGACCCTAAATGTGTAAGTTCTATGCATGTACTTTAAAAAAAAAAAAGGTGGTTAAATCTGAGGAGTCTACGTGAAAAACTCATGTTTATTAACGATGATCAATTCTACTTATTTTAAAGAGAATGTACGAAACTTATGTACTCGGGATTGTATCTAGCATTATAGTCAAATTTCAAATAAAGAAAAAAAAATACTTCATCATCACAATTTTTTGAATTGACTAGGAAAATGATCAAATTCATAACCAGCTATACATATGTTAATGTTAGAAAGCCAGTCTTGACTCTTATATATAGTTTGGTTAAAATAAAATAAAATATTATTATAATATAATTTTTATTTTAAAATTTGATAAAGTTAAATTATTGTTTATATTTTATATTAGAGTTTAAGAAAATTATAATGATTATATAAAATGAGATGATTTAGATTTTGTAACCAAATCAACCTTATTCGTGAAAGCCACGTGATCATAATTTGCTCGGGAGGTCAAAGAGACGCATGCAGCTTCTTAATTAATTTTATGTTTCGCAGGACGGCGTGACGTCCTACCCTTCTGTATGAACGTCTCTGAAAAAAAGAACTAATTTCAATTTCTTTGAAACTTCGTTGAGATAAGATCAACACGATTTGATCATTCAGCATAAAATGACAGCAATTGATGACAACATGATATTGGCTTGCTCTGCGCATACTTCAGGAAGAGTTAAAAGATCTTTATCGTGATAACATCCTCTTCTTTGTTAACTGTTTTAGAAATATAATACAAATAGTTAAATATAATTTTTTTTATCAATTTAAGTTTTCTATACAAGTTCTGATTTTACATAATATCATAGTAGATTTTTTGAGTTTGAATCCTAATTCTACATTCCATTAAATTAATTAGTTAAATATTTCACGTGTTAATGGACCTACTAATTGATATAGAGCCTAGCTTATACATGAAGAGAAGTGTTAAAAATAAAATACAAGTAATAAAATTTACATCATTTTATTAGTTTAAATTTTTGTAACAAATGATGATTTTACAGACTGTATTCATTCTATTGAAGTTGCTCTCTAAGATATTGACCATGCATCAGCCGTATTAGCAATGGTACGTAATTACTCAACAAATTCACAGAATGAACATTATTAACATCATCTGAAGTAAATGCAATTTGAGCCTTTTCATCACCTCTTGGCTCATCTCCATTGTCAATTAACATTAAACTTAAAATATTCTTCACATTATAAGAACATTGATATTGGATTAGTCAAATGCCAGCTAAACAAGAAATATGCCTCAAAGAGGAAAGGAGACGCTTTACCTCGCAAGACTAAAAAGCAAGAGGAAGATGCATTACCAGAACAGGTGAGAACCTGGTTAATTAGATCGTCAAGATAAGCTATGGAGATGGCGAAAGTAGGCTCAGAAAACTCGCTAGAGGGACTCGTGAGAGATGTGGGACTCTCAGTATGAGCAATAGCTACAGTGGGTTTGGAAGCCTTTGGGCGCGCCTAGTGTAACTCCCCCTTTCCCTAGGATTAGGCATGTCACATATTTTTCATAAATATAATCTGGCAAAAGACTTGCATAATTAAAATGGAGAAGACAATCATAAAATAGAATTCAATAAATCTCATTTGTCTGCTCCTTCTAAGTCTAGCCCGACTGCTCGTAATCATCATCATCCTCACTTAGTTGGTTAGAAAAACTTGAAATTAAACTAAAATGAGTCGAGAATTCAATAAGAAACCCATCACAATGAAAACATAATAAACATAAGGCTTTTCATAAAAAAATCATGTATGAGAATAAATTTCATGACTGTACTTCATACTTATATTTATGTTGTGTATGACCTTGATTTATCTTAATTAATTGATTGATATAAGTGGCCAACACACTTAACTCTGTGTGCAAGGTTTTGCACTGGCCGATCCCACATCCTTTGGCCACTAGGGGAACCGTTGAGTAGTATTCTACCATACTATCATGAATCACGCTTGAGTCCGTGGTTTGCACATCACCCATGAATCTGTATTGGTACCATACATTTGAATATCATCTTATTAAACTATTATGATCTTACCATACACTTGATCTTAAGAAAATTTACGTGTCTTATGTAACGTAAGATGTGTGACAAAGATAATTATAAAATGTTGAATTAAATATGATGCAAAATTAACATGATCATGTACTATGATGAATGACAAGCTTGCTTAAATCTTGACATGCGTAATACATAAAAATTGGCCGACAAAGAACTGACTTTAATAATAATTTATCTAAGCTAACTAACGTGTGTTAATCTTAATTTATGAGCAAACTACTTACCTTGTTGCGCAGCTTGCTAATCTTACTTTGTAGCTCATTACTTATACAAAGTACTAAACGCTACTAAAGTTTCTAGAAAACATGTCATAATATTATACATAATTAAATTTTTACTAGAAAAACTAATCTAATAAATATTCAATTATATACTAAAATAAATAACTACTAATATCATATCGAATCTTCAAATATAATTTAGGGAGGAATATATTTTTACCTAAATCTATAAAATAATGGTGGAAACATTTAGTTCATAAAATAAACTTAATAATACTTAATATTAAAAATTCTTGTAAACTAGTATTACTACATGCTAATCATAATTTTAATGCTTGGTAATTTGATTTAAAATCCTTAAGCATTTTCTAAAGAATAAAGTTTATAAATTAACATATTTATCCAAGTAAAATTATGCCTAACTTAAAATATTAAAGCCAGCCCAACTTAAAATAATATAATAGTTTATGAAATACAATAAAACCAAGCCCAACGTATAAACGAAGTCCATGTAATCAGTCCAAGCCCACTTAAAATAGTTGCTTATCCAGAAAATAATCCTAGTGATTCTAAGTCGATTTAGACATCCCACGTAGTGATTTGACAATAGTTTAAACCAAGTGCCACGTGGCGCTATCTCATATGTTACTATTCACCCGAAAAGGTAACTTTGTCACCATAGCGGGTTGGAATCCAACTCACAAAGGTTTGAAGATTCGGTTGATTTTCTAATTGGAAAAATCCTAGTATGACTCTAAATATGCTCACTAAATGTGTCCACTCATATATTTTAATTTTTTTTTTAATGGTTAAAGAAGTGACTATTAATTAATTTGTATTTTTTGTTATTTTTTCTTAATAGTTAAGGGTATATGTTTAAAAATTTCTTAAAAGAAAAAGAGAAAAAAAAGGAAACAACTATTTGCACTTGAAGTGCACATTTGATGTGTACTCTAATATTGTCGCCTTCTAGTGAAGTTGACACGCAGATGAAAGTTCTAAATAATTATCCTCCAGTTAATGTCAAAAAGCTTGTTATAGTATGTCGTGGCACTATCACAGAGATACATTTTTCTTGTAGAAGCAATTTGACCCAGCTGTTATTTAAAAAATAAAAAATAAAAACAAATTTAAAAAAGAAAAAAAAAACAAACAAACGGTCGGATCTTTGTCTGTCACCCATGCTATCGGGTCGGGTCGGGTCGGGCCCAAATCCAAATCGAATTGATCGGGTTATAGGCCTAGGTGGAGGTGGAGGTGGAGGTGATAGCGGTAATGGTGGTGGCCGTGATGGTGGTAGAGGAGGTGGTACGTGGTGATTGATCAGGAGTTTGTGTTCGTGGGTGCATGCATGGCTGCTAATTAAGATCAATTTGATGGCCATCTTTAGTAATATAAGTTTGGCTTGTCTGTAATTAGGTTACCCATGCAATGTCTGACGTTGGTGCTCATGTGCACGTGGTTTTTTTTTTATTTTTATCTTTTCGTGCTACATAAATTATTTTAGTTAATGTATTAAATTGGTCCTTTATTACGTACTGCTTGTATTAATTAAATAGTTAGTCTATTACTTTGATTTCTGTTCTTTGATAGATTATATTTTTACGATTAACTAAAACGCTAAAATTAAATTGCTGCAGAACATTTTTCCCGTTCCTTAATTTGTTTTCGCCGCTAGGAGACAGTAACAAAGCGTCTCAAAAGGTATATTACGGCAATTTCATTTTTTATGGCGATATTTGTTGCTGTAAATAGTCATATGTTTTCCTGTAAAAAGTTTACAACCATGTTTAAATGTGGTCGTAAATAATTATTGTAGTAAAAAGAATCGCTGAACATATGTGATTAAGTATGTCGCCACAAATAAGTACGTGTGATTAAAAAAATTATTTGTTTTGCCGCAAATAGGTATTTGCGGGAATTCTTGCACAAATAACTAATTGTTTGGTCACAAAAAATTAAAAGTTATGTCGCTGCGAAGAAGTATTAATTATGATTAAAAAAATTATTTGTTCTGTCGCAAATACCTATTTGTTGCCATTCAAACAAATGAGAGTTCCCAATTGTCGTAACCAGGCTGGGGCGAACAGGTTTCCATCGTTTGTGTCTTCTAGTTGGAAAATAGGGTGGATCGAAACGTCATTTTAGTTGCGGCTATTTTAAAAATGCTAGGACTCACTTGTGAAATTATCACTTATCCCAAAATTTTAAGCTTATTATAAGAAGAGGTAGATTTTATATATTATCTTAGATCGTAATGCTCCACCTGATCACTTGTGGGCCAAACTTTCTCTCAATGAGTAGGTCTAACAAGTAAAATATTTAATTAAATGAGATAGAATATAGAGTCAGGGTTCGAACTTAGGACCTCTGCTCTGATACTATGTAAAATTACCACTTATCCCAAAAACTTAAACTTATAAAAAGAGGTAGATTTTATTATTTTATATCTTAACGTCACTTATGTATATACTATTGCTAAATGATTAATTAATTTCTAAGGTAGTTTTCTGACTTTGGGTCATTGGGTGTATGTCATTTATATTTTTAACCTTAAATTATGACAATATTTGGTCGGAAGTTTTACTTAATTCCGACCTGACCCGTGTTTTTTTTGGCCGAAAAAAATAATTCCGAACTCATGTAATTGTGTCCGGCCGAATTTCCATCCGGACCTGCTTCCGATTTCACTTCTGTATTTATTTTTATTTTCAATCAAATTTTAACGACGTTGATTAACACATATATTTTAATCAATTCAAAATATAATCGAAAATTTTCCCATTTTTAAAACGTTTTTAATCGGGTTGCTTATTTTGGGTTCGGATCGAGTTGGCCACGTGGCTTTGTTAATGTGCACTCGTGAGATACCCAGTTGAATATTTTCCTAGTTTTTCTGAGCAACAGGTTGCTATATCTATTAGTAATTTAGTGTATGATATTTTCATCCTAAGAAAGAAAGAAAGAAAGGACTTTTCTAGCCCGACTTGGTGCCGATTAAAAACTCCATATGCGCGTATCGTGAGAAGTGAGAATACCAGCATGACTTGCACGTAAACAACCAGTCGATGTTTTTATTTGAACGTCTGCAGAAAGAGAATCCTTGCTTCATAAAATGAACTCTGAAAAATTCAAAGCAGACCAGCTTTTCATGTCTCCGAACAGCACCCTCTCTTTAAGCGTTGGTCAAATATTTCCACAGAGAGAATGTTTGAAGCTTTCAATTATAAACTTCTATTTCGAAAGTCAGATCATTACGATTCCTCCCTTCAGTACATATAAAAGGAAGGCTAGCTACGAGGAATTCATATCCTTGACGTTGATTAATTTAATTTGCTAGGAAGATGGATAATACACCCTTTATAATTATCCCGGCCGTTTTTGGGTCGATGATCTTGATACTTATGATTCTTGGTTTCTTGTGTGGAGGACGTGGAGGTTCTGGGAAAACGGGGTCTGGTAATGGTCCTTTTGGAGGTGGTGGTTTTGTTGGTAGAGGCGGAGGTAGACGCGGACAAGACATGGGTGGCGGTGATGATGGTGGTGATGATGATGATGGTGCTGGGGCGCTTGAAGCTGGCTGGGGATCAGGAGGAGATGTTGGTGGAGGTGGAGGTTGGGGAGGAGGAGGAGGGGATTTTGGAGGTGGTGGAGGAGGAGGGGGAGATTCTGGTGGCGGCGGTGGAGGTGGTGGAGGAGGAGGAGGAGGAGGGGGAGATTCTGGCGGCGGTGGTGGAGGTGGAGGAGGAGGTGGTGGTGGCGGCTGTTGACACAAAAGATGTTTCAGATTCTGACCAAATGGTGGCCATAGTGATCATAAAACTACTACCATTATGGGTCATTTGTAAAGACCTTTTGTTTCTGCCTTCTGGATCTAGAGATCATTAGAAGTTCAGCCCATGTAATTAATTATATCCCTTTGCTGATCTTTTTGTTTTTTCTTTTCTTTTCTATGTACTTTTCCAGTAAAAATGCCAGCATTCTTTGATTGTAGTTTTATAAGATTTATTTATTTTTTATCCCAAGGGAAATTTGAAAGATTTTGGTTGCTGTATTTTTCAAAATACTGAATTTGATTTTCCAGTATTAATTTCTGGCCACTTCATGATCAAAATAACATTTGGAATCCTGAATGGTAACTAGCTAGCTAGGTGATAGTTTGATCCTCTTGTGTGTGGGTGTGGCTTATTGCATGACCAATTCAAGATCGAGCTCCTGAAAAGCAAAATGCAATTCAACGCCAACTTTTCCCACCACCGTCGTAACAAAAGTTTGCAATTGCGACGATTTTTTCCTCCGCTATATGGTCCTAAATTGCTGCAAGAAACAAAGATATGGAACCACCGCCTTAATTTAAATTGCAATTTGATGTTAAAAGACAGCGGCGAGTTGAAAATCGTTGCAATTAATGAATTATTGAATAAATTATTTATTTATTTATTTTAAAGAAGAGAATGATACCTCAATTTTATTGATAACCCTCATAATTTATGATAGAAGAATACCTTATACAAAAAGAAACTCGGGGCTTACTTTCCAAAATCTCAAAACTAAACTCCTAAAAATTACCTGAAAACTATTAAAATAATAATAGGTTCATAATCAGAAATCTAAAAACAAAAGCAAAAACAAAAAGAGAAACAACTAATGCCTGAACTTTGGGATATTGGCACGATCCAAATTAGCAACAAGACCAACCATATGTTTAGGAAGTTGTAAAATAGAAAAGAAACGTACCGTATTACCATGCGTATCGAATGAGGCAAGACAATTAGCTAAAGCAGTACATTTGACTGATGAAAAACTTATGAGTTTCAACCCACAATTTTGCACATCGTCAAAACTAATTACTAAATTATTTGGTAATTACTCGAAATTAAATGGAAGGTCATGCTTCATCTAAAATATTTTGTTAATAATTTCATTAATATTAAAGCAAATCTCGGATTAAAATGAATAATAATTTATTGCTAATAATTTATATTATTTTGAGAAATAACTTCTTGATCAGGATCATCTGAAATTCACATACTTATATCATGAATCAAATACTTGTTAATGACAATGGATAATTTTGTAGTTTTGCTTTCTTTTATTACTTAGTTGACAATTGATTTGAACATAAGATCACATTCTGCCTTTTTATCAGTTTTGACACGCATCAAGCTCGCTTTTTTTTTTTTTAAGAGAAGAGAATAGGTCACATGTCTAAGAATGATCCCTTCCGGCCAGTTTATTAAAAAATCATCGTTTATGGCAAAAAAAAACCGTGATAACAACCAATCCAACCAATAACTATGCATCAAGCTAGCTCGCTTGATAGATATAAGCTTTTTTTCTGCATGTTGAATTATATATGATTATAATTCTTGTTTTGCAGCATATAAGTATAACGGTATGTTATTAATAAGTGTTAGACAGAAATGGTTTTAAATGGTTTTCTGAATTTTCATCTTATTTCATTGGTAATGTGGCAGTGTATATTTATACACTTTTACAAGAGGAATAATTTTGTTACAAAAGATTCCTAATAATAACATAAAGGTAAAAAGTCTATATTCTAGAGTATTCCAAGAGACTAAGGTATTGTGCTAATACGTCCCCTCGAGTCCAGTGGGGTGTCAACTACATTGAGACTCGTACGGAAAAGAATAAAATTATTTGAAACTAAAAGTTTAGTAAAAACATCAGCTAGTTGATCTTTTGAGCTGCAATGAGAAACTTTGAGAGTATTTGCAGCAACCCGATCTCTAACAAAGTGATAGTCGACTTCCATGTGCTTTGTTCGCGAGTGGTAGACTGGATTTGCTGTAAGAAAGGTTGCTCCAATGTTGTCACACAAAAGAGTAGGTGGCTGTGGCAAGAAAATACCAAGTTCACGGAGAAGTGTTTGTAACCAAATCAATTCAGCGGCAGTAGAGGCCAAGAATTTGTACTCAGCTTCAGTACTGGATCTAGCAACTGTTTTCTGCTTCTTGGAGCTCCAGGAGATCAAGTGCTCTCCAAGGAAAATGCAAAATCCACCAGTTGAATGTCTGTCATCCGGACACCCTGCCCAGTCAGCATCGGTGTAGGCTTGTAGGTTGAGTTTGGAAGACTTCTTAAAACTCAAACCAAAATTCAGAGTACCCTTTAGATATCTAAGGATCCTTTTGACAGCAGTCTAATGAGAAAGTTTAGGACAATGCATGAACTGACATACTTTATTTACAGCAAAGGCAATGTTAGGACGTGTCAATGACAGATATTGTAACCCTCCTACAACACTTCTGAACAAAGTGGAATCATCAAATTGTGGTGAGTCATATTGAGACAGCTTAAGAGAAGCTGCCATAGGTGATGCTATGGCCTTGGCTGAAAGCATATTGCTTTGAGCCAATAGATCTTTGATGTATTTACGTTGTGACAAAAACAGGCCAATATTAGTGTAATCAACCTCAAGACCAAGATAGTAAGATAGTTTACTAAGATCTTTAACAGGAAAAACAGTAGCCAAATCCGAAATGAGAGAATTAATAGCTCACGACTGTGAAGAGGTGATAACCATGTCATCAACATAAATCAGCAAGTAAATGATCAGATCACCACGAGTTAAGATAAATAATGAAAGATCTGCCTTTGAAGCAGAAAAACCGTAGTCCAAAAGCCAGGTACTGAGTTGGGCAAACCAGGCACGTGGAGCCTGCTTGAGACCATAGATTGCCTTATTTAACTTACAGACATAGTTAGGGTAATTAGAATTGATAAACCCTTGAGGCTGCTGCATATAAACTGTGTCAGTCAAAGTGCCATGTAAAAAGGCATTTTGAATATCAATTTGGCGCAGAGGCCATGCTTGACTAACAGTTAGAGACAGAATCAAACGGATGGTGGTTGCCTTAACAACAGGACTAAAAGTTTCATTATAGTCCAAACCCGATTGTTGGTGGTAGCCCTTGGCTACCAACCGAGCCTTTCTTCGAGCAAAAGATCCATTAGAGTTAAGTTTAGTTCTATAAACCCATCGGCATCCAAGAATATTAAAGGTTGGGAGAGGGGGTACCAACGTCCAAGTGTTATTTTGAATCAAAGCATTATACTCAAGAGACATAGCATCATACCAGTCAGGAAATTTGGAGGCAGTTGAGAAGCTGGAAGGTTCATCTGAAACGGCCACCGTGATGTTGAGACAAGTCCGTCGTGGGTAATGTATCGTGCCATCCGTGAGATTCCGTGGACAAGAGGAGTTGGTTTGACTCCGTGTGATGATAGGGGACCTGAGAGGAACAAGAGATGTAGAAGAAACTTGATTTTGTAAGGGAAGAGTGGAAGTCGAAGAGTTCGTGTGAGAGGAAGGAGAGTTGAAGGGATGAGTGTTGGCGGCAGAGGAAGATGAGAGTGGAATGCGAAGAGAATTAGGGTTCGGAGTATTGAAAGGGGATGGGCTAAGAGGATGGGCTGGGCTAGGGCCAAGAATGGATTGTTGAAAGAGAGGGAGAGACACTTGAGTTTGGGTCAGACTTGATGGAGTGGAGCTAGGTTTCGGTTTGGAGAAGGGAAAGGAGCCCTCATCAAAGGTTACATCTCTAGAGATGTAAAGTCTATTTGTGTTGGGCTCAAAACATTTATAGCCTTTATGGGAAGTGCTGTACCCTAAAAATATACAAGAAACAGAGCGAAAATTGAGTTTATGTTTGTTATAGGTCCTTAAGTTGGGCCAGCACTCACACCCAAAGACTTTCAAGGAGAAGTAATTAGGATCTTTATTATACACCATAAAATGAGGAGATTTGTTTTTGAGTGATTTGGATGGAAGCATATTTATTAAATGGACCGAAGTTTCAAAGGCTTCTACCCAGTAAGTGGTGGGTAGAGAGGAATGGGCTAGTAGAGCAAGCCCAGTTTCGACAATATGCCGATGCTTACGCTCTACTAGTCCATTTTGTTGATGAGCATATGGACAAGAAATTCTGTGTAAAATGCCAAGTTGAGAGCATAAAGTAGCTATGGGCTTAAATTCAGCACCACCATCAGTTTGGAGAGTAATTAATTTACAATCAAAAAGAAGCTCAATGAAAGGTAAAAATCGAGAAAAGACTGTTTGAACATCTTATTTCAATTTTAATGGAAAAAACCATGTATAACGAGTATAATGGTCTACAAAAGAAACATAGTAACGAAAACCATTGTTCGAAATAACTGGAGATGGGCCCCAAAGATCTGCACTAATAATTTGCAAAGGCCTAGTGTAAATGGATCGACTCGGCCCATATGCTAGCTGATGGCTTTTCGCAAGAGGGCAGGCAGAGCACTTTCGGGAGGGTCTACTTGGAGAAAGTGGCAAACAATTGGCGTGCACGATGTTGGAGACGAGTTGAAGAGAGGGGTGTCAGAGTCTTTGATGCCAAGTTGGAAGAGTGGTCCGTTCTCCGATGTTAAGAGAGGCAGCAATGGATTTTATTGAAGGAAAGGCATACAAGCCATTACGAGTTGGACATGTGAGGAGGGTTGTCCCCGTCTGAGAATCCTTCACAGAGAAATGAGTTGCATGAAACTCAAAAAAGCAAGAGTTATGGATGCAAAATTGTAAAATAGAAACTAGATTTTTAGAAATAGAAGGAACGTGAAGAAGATTTTTCAGAGTAAAGGAAAAAGAGTTAGAAGTAAGGGAGCTGTCACCAGTATGTTGGATGGGAAGGCACGATCCATCACCGACGTGAATTGTATCTGCACCAGAGTAGGGTTCACTGTGAAGGTTGAGGTTATTGAGATCATGCGTAATATGGTGAGTGGCTCCTGAATCTGGGTACCAAGTTGGGTCTGAAAAGGATGTGGAAGAGGCATGATTTGCAGTATGATTGGCAGAGAAAAAGGAAGGGGGTTCCATTTGATATGAGTGGTCGAATTTGTATCTGCACTGAAGTGCAATATGCCATTGTTTATTGCAAACTTGGCAGTGGGGTCTTTGGCCACCATGTGTTTGAGAAAAGTTTCCTGAGGAGTTATATGAAGTGCGACCACCCCGGTTGTTGTTTTGAAATCTACCACCACGTCCTCGGCCTTGTCGGCCACCACGAAAATGACCTCTTCCTCTTTGATCTCGGCTATTGTAATTAACAGAAGACTCAATGGAAGATTTAGTAATGTTAGCAACATGAGAAAGTCTACTTTCTTGAATCAGTAGTAATTGATAGAGCTCATGTGATGTGAGAGGGTCAGATCTTGTGGTGACTGAGGTCACAAAAGCTTCATATGTTGGTCCAAGACCAGTGAGAAGATAGGTCACAAAATCCTTGTCTGGAAGAGGATTACCCGTTACTGCCAGTGTGTCAATTAGGTTTCTGACTTTTCCAAAATATTCTGTAATAGAAAGATCACCACGGGAAAGATTTGCAAGCTGAAATTTAACTTGGAACTCTTTGGCTTGTGAGTGAGATGCAAACATTGATTGCAAAGAGAGCCATAGCCCTTGTGCTGTGCTTGATGAGAGCACTTGACCAAGAATAGAATCGGAGAGGGAGGAGAACAAAACACTGAGCACCAGTTGATCTGTTCTCCGCCAGGTAAGGTAATTTGGGTTTGTTTTTGGCTGACTAGTGCCATCAACAGATAAAAATTGTTCAGGGCAAGAAATGGTTCCATCAATGTATCCATAGAGGTCTTGACCTCGAAGATATGCACAGAGTTGAACTTGCCAGAGCAAATAATTTTCTGTAGTTAGTTTTGTAGTAACTATGTGTGAAAAAGAAGAAAGTATGGAAGAGGGAGGCTGGGAGGCTGGGACGGAGCCATGGATCACGAGACAGCTAATCGAGCTGCTCTGATACCATGTTAGATAGAAATGGTTTTCTGAATTTCCATCTTATTTCATTGGTAATGTGGCAGTGTATATTTATACACTTTTACAAGAGGAATAATTCTGTTACAAAAGATTCCCAATAATAACAGAAAGGTAAAAAGTCTATATTCTAGAGTATTCTAAAAGACTAAGGTATTGTGCTAATAATAAGAATTTTGCAATTTTAAAATGTGCAAGTTCTGTGCATATACTTCTTTGAAAAAAAAAAAAAAGTGGCTAAATTTGAGGAGTCCACGTGAAAAACTCATTTTTATTAACAACGATCAATTCCACTTATTTTAAAGGGAATGTACGAAATTTATGTACTCATAATTGTATCTAGCATTATATTCAAATTTCAAACAAAGAAAACAAAAATACTTCATCATCACAATTTTTTGAATTGATTAGGAAAATGATCAAATTCATAACCAGTCATACATATGTTAATGTCAGTCTTGACTCTTATATATGGTTTGGTTAAAAATTAAATAAAATATTATTATAATATAATTTTTATTTTTAAATTTGATAAAATTAAATTATTTATTATATTTAATGTTAGAGTTTAAAAAAATTATAATAATTATATAAAATGAGATGATTATTTTATAACCAAATGAACCTTATTCGTGAAAGCCACGTGATCATTAATTTGCTCGAGAGGTCAAAGAGACGCATGCAGCTTCTTAATTAATTTTATGCTTCGCGTGACGGCGTGACGTCCCTACCCTTCTGTATGAACGTCTCCTGAAAAAGAGAACTAATTTCAATTTCTTTGAAACTTAATTCGTTGAGAAAAGATCAACACGATTTGATCATTCAGCGTAAAATGACAGCAATTGATGACAACATATTGGCTTGCCCTGCGGATACTTCTGGAAGAGTTAAAAGATCTTTATCATGATAACGTCATCTTCTTTGTTAGTTGGATTAGAAATATAATTTAATAATTGAATATATATATATATATTTTTTATCAATTTAAGTTTTTTATAAAATGTTGATTTTACGATATCATAATATAAGATTTTTTGAGTTTGAATCGTCCTAATTCTACATTCCATTAAATTAAATAGTTAAATATTTCACGTGTCAATAGACTTATAAATTAAAATAGAGTCTAACTCACACGTGAAGAAGAGCATTAAAATATATAATACAAATAATAAAATTTACATCATTTTATTATTTTAAATTTTTGAAACAAGTGACGAATTTACAGATTGTATTCATTCTATTGAAGTTGCTCTCTAGGATATTGAACATGCATAAGCCGTATTGGTGACAGCGGCAATGGTACGTAATTACTCAACAAATACATAGAACGAACATTATTAACATCATCTGAAGTAAATGCAATTTGAGCCTTTTTCACCTCTTGGCTCACCTCCATTGTCAACATTAAACTTAACATATTCTTCACATTATAAGGAACATTAGTATTGGATTAATCACATTATTAGGAACAGTAAATCAGACCCACGGGTCATATTTGACGTGACCAAATTTATTTATTAGTTCTTCTAGGGGTAGACAATTTGGGGGACACCCTGCGCACCCCCTGCTGACATGGCTTTAGAAAAAAAAAAAGAAAAAAAGAGAGGAATTCAAAGAAAATTCTGAAAGGAATAGACCCACCACGTTTCACGAAGAAGCTTATGAGAATGGTTTCCTGCTCACAACGCACCAGTGCACCTACGTTTGGCCCGTCTCCTCTCAGAACTCCTTCGCACGTCTCTCTCGCGGGAAGAAAACCATAAAGAAGCTTCAACTTGCTTTCTCGCTAACGAACCAGTGCACCATTTCTCAAAACAGAAAAATCTGTTTCTCCCGCTGCCAGTCCTTGCCGTCCATCGTCGGAAGTGGTTGATTTTAAGCTTTATATTTTCTAGTCTTCAATTCTATTCTAACTTTCGTGCTTCTTGTGCATATATGATTATTGTTAAGATTGAAGTTTTTTATTTGTTATTCATGGTTTTCCCCTATTTTTACCTATATATATAGCTTATTCCAAACAAAGTCCCATTACAGGAACTTTTGAGTTCTCCTAATTCCTTTATTTTGGATGCTAAAATAATTTCCCCAAAAAAATGTATATATATAAACATGCTCATTTGATATTTCTCATTTTCAAGTTTGTATGTAAAATATAATATGTGTAGTTGAATGAATGGTTTTTGTACTTTGGTTCAGGTAAAAGTTTTGATTGTTCAGGTAAAAGTTTTGATTGGAGTCCTATTTGGGTTGAATATGGATCACATAGTTTTGATCTAATATCAATACAGATGCCCTTGTTCTAAATTACTGGAAAGAATTCTATAGTCCTATTACTACAAATATTTTGCTACATTCCAATTCTTGGATGCAATGAACATGTCCAATATGTTTGACTGCCGACTAGATGCTTAGATTTGGCTAATTATAGAACTCATGTCTCTTGGTTCCTTTAGGAGTTTTGCATCCATTTTTGGTCCAGGTTTTTTATTTTTATTTTTTTGTTCTAATGGATTTGAAATGACAAAGTAACAATTAATGTTTCAACTTCACCGGGATTTATTTCTATGCTCTATTTTCTTGTATCATGATTATATATTACTAATAAAATATATATGTATATTTTATATATTTCTATGTATTTGTATATAAAATCATATTGATGTAAATGACATTTGAAATATGGTGAATCCAGGTAATTTTTATTTTATATACTGATAACATAATTTTTGTAATAGAATTTAGATGG
Organism: Juglans regia; assembly: GCF_001411555.2. Taxonomy (NCBI): domain Eukaryota; kingdom Viridiplantae; phylum Streptophyta; class Magnoliopsida; order Fagales; family Juglandaceae; genus Juglans; species Juglans regia. The sequence continues at coordinate 2,933,660 of NC_049904.1, forward strand.
AGAAAGGGAAAGAGCACGCATCTCCGTTAACACCTCCTACCACAGATCCACTAACAAATTCATGAATCCAGGTATTCATAACCATGCTTAAAATTCAGTATAACTATTTCATTTTATGTCTACATTTATTACACAAGTTTTGGTTCACTCTTCAACTAATGGTTGGTTTATATGTTGGGTAATAGCAAGACCCTTTAATCCACAATTCTCAATACCTCATACCACAAGTCCAGCAACACAGGTAATCTGTTATATTATTTTTGAATTATTTATTTGTTTTATTAATATATTTATCTTAGGTCTTCAGTACATTATCATTATTCATTTAACCAAGGCCATGGTATCTCGATTTACCAGCACCTCCTACCACTGATCCATCAACCAATATAGCATCGCAGGTATTTTGAATATTAATTTTGAACTATTAAACTATTCTGTTAATGACTATATTTATTTTTGGTCTTCTGCACATTATCACTATTGTTTCATGTGTTAGGTGATACCGACACTATTTTATCCGAACTTCCAAAACTATATGCATGGTTTGCATGCACAAATGCCATATGTGTAGTTACCACCATTTATTTCTCGTCCTGATTCCAACCCAACGAAGCTGACTAGTCAGGTGATAGATTTGTTCTTTACGTAAATTGCTTATTTCTCACTGTGCTTATATTGATTTACACATGATTTTTAATTGTTGTAAACTACAGGAAAATATTGTGTCTCCATTTCACTCTTCAACTACTCCTTATGTTGGTATAAATTTTGCAAGTTCAAGCCATGTCGAAGAAATTCAGGACCCCACACCTGACTCTGGGGAAGCTGAGACTTTGTCTATGCCCTCTGTGCGTGATACTATTGAATCCAAAGATAACGAGGCGTCCAGGATACAAAATGCAGCGCCGACTGATGGTGGTAATAGTATTGAGGAGCCCAAGTTGGGGATGGTGTTTAGATCCGAAGAAGAGTTAGTTTCTTATTATAAGAAATATGGAAAACAATGTGGTTTCGGGGTAACGACGCAAAGGAGTAAGAGGGATGAGAATGGGAGTGTGAGATATGTTACGTTGGGTTGTGCTCGTGGTGGGAAGGCACGAAACCGAACCTCAAATGTCGCAAGGCCACGTCCAACATCAAAAGCAGAGTGTAAGGCGAAGATAAATGCTACATTTGTTGATGGGATGTTGAAAATATTAACAGTTCACAATACACACAACCATGGCCTATCCCCACAAAAATCAAGGTTTTTTCGCTGCGATAGAGAAGTGAGCGAATCAGCAAAGAGAGTGTTAGATATAAATGATCAAGCTGGCATCAGAATGAATAAGAGTTTTGCTGCTCTTGTGCAAAAAACTGGTGGGTTCGAGAACTTGCCGTTCCTAGAAAAAGACTGTCGTAATTATATCGACAAGGCACGTCACCTTCGACTTGGGAAAGGTGGCGCTGGAGCCCTTCGTGAGTATTTTGCGAGGATGCAATACAGGAATGACGGGTTTTTTGCAATGATGAATTTCGATGATGATGGCAGATTGATAAATGTTTTTTGGGCAGATGCACGAAGTAGGGCAGCTTACCAATATTTTGGTGATGTCGTCACATTTGACACCATATATTTGACAAACAGGTATGGGATGCCATTTGCACCATTTGTGGGTGTAAACCACCATGGTTAATCAATCCTTTTGGGAGCAGGATTGATCTCTAGTGAGGATACAGAAACGTTTACATGGTTGTTCCAAACTTGGTCGAATTGTATGGAAGGTAAAGTTCCGAATGTTATCATCACAGATCAAGATAGAGCAATGAAAAATGCCATTGCTATCGTCTTTCCAAACACCCGACATAGATTCTGCCTTTGGCACATATTGAAGAAAATACCTGAGAAGCTCGGTTCACATGGTGCATACAAAACTGGGTTGAAAAGTTAATTGTTAAAGTGTGTGTATGACTCTCAAACAATTGACGAATTTGAGAAATGTTGGGAAGTGTTAATTACGACATACAACTTGCAGGAGAATGCCTGGTTGCAGAGTTTATACATGGAGCGTACGTATTGGGCACCTGTATTCCTGAAAGATGTATTCTGGGCTAGAATGAGTACAACCCAACGAAGTGAGAGCATGAATGCTTTCTTTGATGGGTATGTTCATGCTAGGACAAATTTAAAAGAGTTTGTCGATTAATACGATAATGCGTTAAGGAAGAAGATTGAGAATAAAAATGGGACGGACTTCACTCATTTAATGTCACAATACCCGTGGTGTCAGTCAATCCACTTGAGAAGATATTTTAGGAATTGTATACGAACTCTAAATTTAGAGAAGTTCAGAAGGAGATAATGGGGATGCTCGGTTGTCTTCCAATTTTACACCAAAAGGATGGTGTAATTGCAATATATCATGTAGAAGATGAAGTTCGTGTTGATGGTTTCATCAAGGAGATTACTCATCACGTGTACTTTAATGAGACTACGTGCGAGGCCAAGTGTTCATGTGGATTGTTTGAGATGAGAGGGATCCTATGTACACATGTATTAGTCGTTTTCAAAATGAACCGTGTCCATGATGTGCCAGAGAAGTACATATTGGATCGATGGAGAAAGGACATAAAAAGAAGATACACTGTTATGAAAAGTAATTATGATGTAGCTGATACGAGGCCAGAAGTGAGCAGATATGCACATATAATCAAATTGTGTTACAACGTGGCAACAAATGCAGCATCATGTGATGACCATGCTGAGGATATGATTGCCAAGTTAACTGCAATGAACGAGGTCTACTGCACCAACAGGTCGTCACAACAAACTGGTTCTAACGTAGCAGTTACAATTGTTGATGCAAATACAGTTGGGAGTTCGAAGAAGGCACTCAGCCCCCATGTTGTGAGAGGTAAATGCAGACCACCATCTCTTTGGAAAAAATCAATGATTGAGAGAGTGCGCAAACCCACGATAAAAAAATCTGCTCAGAAGGGAAAACGTAAACAAGTAAACTCACTGTAACTTTGTAGTCTATGTATTAGCCATTTATCTTGTGTAATTGTTTGTTAGATGTAATAAGGTATTTCCTCCATTTCGTAGCAGCATGGAAGAGATAGCGAAGTTGTTGACACTTGCAGGAATTTATTTGGCCAAACATTTGTTAGGAATGAAGAGAATGCTCCCTTTCAGGTTACATACCTATTATTGCCTTTAAAATATATTGTATTATTATACTTGTTCAAATTATATGATTTATAATAGTTTTTAAAATAAATAAAAACTTTTTGTCTTGTTGAATTCAGAGATATTGATCACCAAACAAAAACTTTTCTTGTGGTGGCTGTTTAGGTTGATCACTTCGTGTGGCTCTTTTCTTATAGTCTATGTATTAGCCATTTATCATGTGTTAATTGTGTCCTACGGGTTACTTTTCTCTAATTTTTTTTTTTTTTTTTATCTATTGTTAGCCACCCCAAGACCCTGTCAAAGTGTTGGAGTCAAGTGAAACCCAGTTTGGCATTGCAGTGCTTGAGACTCAAGAAAGTGTACTTAATCTTGATTTATTCCGTCATTTTATCTAAAGTGATTGAATTTGTTATATTATATTCGTCTTTAACTGTCTATATTACGTTCACATATGCAACTTGAGATAGATGGAACCTAACTGGATAGCTTGCCTGGCCCACAGTTTGACATTTCAGTGATTGAGAGTCAATGAAGTTGGGAAAAATCTGGTTGATGAGTAGAAGTAGCGAAGCCTCCATTTTTATGAAGTGTTTTGTAAAGTGGTCATATTATGTTCACAATTTTGTCAAGTGTTTTGTAAAGTCATTGTTATATTATATTCAATGTATATAACTTATGTAATTTTAGTTCTGTTAAGCAAGCCCTGTAAATAAATATGTTCTACATCTTCTGATAGTATGAGTCCTATCCCTTAATGTATATACTTCAATGGTTGAGTCACTTTCAACAGTTTGATTAATGGGAAAAGCTGTATTTTGGAACAATCTTTGTTAGTGCACGAGATTTTTATTACTTGTTAAATGAGTAAAAGAAGCTAGTATGTTCCCAACAACAAACATATTCCATTAGAAAGACCTGGTATATTCCCAACAACAAACCAATTCTATTCCTAGTATGTTCCCAACAACTCACATATTCCATTACATTCATTTCATTACAGGGACTATGTCCATTACAAAGACTACGTCTATTACTGAGATCATATCAAGTACAGCAAAATTAATACAAAGGATGCCCAATAGATACGAAGAAGTGTGCATTCACGCCGGATGTTTGCATGTTGCCTTTGGCAAATGTTGGGAAGTGTTAACTGCTATGATCCCTTTCAATCTGTTTAATAGCACTTCTAATTGCATTATTTGAACTTTCAGATCAAGATTGTCCATCTTATTTCCCAACAAATTAAAAGAGCTGCATTGCTGTTGCTATTAGGTGTGGTAACAGCTTTAAATTGGGCTACATTTTGTTCTTTCAGTGCAAACCCAACTCTCTCCCCTTCTTTGTATCCTTTTGCAACCTGTCAACAGGAATGACAAGAAATAAAACTATCATCTGTCTATCAGAAAAATATTGATGGTATATCAATATTGAAATAAAGTTCATAATGAAGAAAGATAATATTGAAGCAAAATAAGACCCCACCATGTGGGATCAAATAATAATATATGTTGTCAATGATCTAATCTAACCTATAAAATTAAATTTGTTAAGGGGACCATATTATAATTAGGCAAGGCTACAAATATATAACTATATGCATGTTTAATTTAAAGGGCAGAGAATGCAGGTCTCTGCATAGGCAGCCTGATTTTTATTTATCACTTAACCTGCCAACTTTTCTTTTATCATGTTAGCAACCAAACTGGTTTTAATCAAATTAGACAATTGATAGTTATAAACATTTCCTTCTCTCATGCAACCAGACAAATCTCTAACTGTCCATAAACCCACACCCCTGTACATCTGGTGCACAAGTTTCTGTTATTCAAGATCTCTATGATCCAAACTTCCAGCCAATGGTGGATCAAGGACCAGACTAGACATGCAACTCATCCATTATCTACCTGAGCTAGGTGCTACCAAATCATTAGTGCCAAAGAGAAAGGTCAAATTTGCTCAAAGTGAAAGCAAATTTCCCTTAATGCAAATTTCTCCATTCACCATCCACTGCTCAGAAAGCATTTAAATAAATAAGTATTTATAAGAGAGTAGGAAAATTGATTAATAATAAGATTTGGGGATTAAAGCTCAAGCACCCGAGCTTCATGAAATGAGGTTAAAGGTGCATTTCAAAACAATCACCAAAACTACCATAACTTTTTTTTATGCATAAGCAAAGATTCTTGTTTAAAGACGCAAAAGTAGTAGCCCTAGTATACAAGAAATACACAAAGAGTAACATCTAACCAGAAAACCAGTAAGGAAAAAAATATATCAATGCAGACATTAGCAAACTTTGTAGATTTTTCCCAGCCACCAATTGTCATGTAATAAACACATTATGAACAGGCAAACCTCGTCCAAACTTAGGTTCCTCCACATACTTCCAGAATTTCCATTCTCCCCCATCAGTTACCACAAGCCCCATTTGATCCAATGCCTACAAAACCATGTACTTTCAAACTGGAACTCAGTACCAATATAGATGCAAACAATCCCACATTTTATTACACCATAATTTATTAAAAAAAAAAAAGAGAGAGAGAAATCGCATTGTAAAAAAAAATAGCCGGTCCAGAGCAAAATCGAAATCAAGTTTCCTAAGCTTGATCTTCTCTGAACACGATTCGGCACCTACGACGATAATCTGGGACTCGGATTCTTCCTCCCAAAGGTTCAGCCGTGTGGAAGGGAGGTCCCAGAGCTCGGAACCCATGAAGGAATCGTACTCTTCTTCACCAAATCTATTCGGGCACGTATGTTTGACGAGGAGGAATTCCGCGTGGTTTAGCGGATTCTTGAGAATCACCTCGAGGTTTTGAATTGCCACCATCGAAAGGGGAACGATGGGAATGGAAGAGGTATGGAAGGTTAGGGGTAGGTGGAGAGGAATGGGGTTGTAATCGGCCTTGAGGAGAGTAGAGGATGGACTGGGTAGTGCCATGTTCGCGGGATGGAGAAGAGCAGATGGAGTGGGAATGACTAGTTGTCTGATTTAGGGTTAGGATGAAAACGGTGCGTTTTATTTAGTTAGTTTGAAATGTCATCCGTTTCCTTACAATTCGTCTCTCGCTGGCAACGATCCACACCGTTTCATTTAATCTACTGGCATGCCAAGTAAGGGGTGCGCAATGGGAGTGCGCAAAACGGACTGGCTTCAAACTTTTCCTTTATTTTTTAATCCATCAAATCCCAACAACGGCCTTTTTCCTTTCCCTCGTATTTCCATTATGTTTTCTTTTGCCCCCACGTATTTCATCTGAGATTGGACTTTTTATTTATTGGTGTCCTTGAATGAATGTTCGGTTGGAATAGAAAAATTTTGGTCTTTCATCTGAGATTTTAGCAATTTTTATAGATGGTGATGAAAAAGCATCATAAGTAGAGATCAAAGTCGTTTATTTTATCTGGAGATTGCATAAATTCTTGGATGGCAGTGGTATATTTCCATGTACCATAAGTTTCTTGGGCGTTCATATATACATGGCATTCAATCCTTTTATGCAAATGGTATCAGAGTCATTTATGGACTCTGATGGGGAATTTACGGCATGAATATTTCAATTATTCTATTACTCTTCATCTTCTAAATCCTGTATTACTCTTCAATCTCAATATTCTACAATTACAGAGTGTAATTCCGTAATAGACTATTGAGATCCATAAGAAGTGGTATCTAGAGCCCAACGATCCTTCATGGGGGATGGGGTAAGCTTCAAGAAACAACAAGGAAATTTGTTGTTGATGAAAGAGATTCTTGAAGCAATGCTGCAACTCAAGGAATTACTCAACCAAACACAAAAATTATAAGGTTTTCAAGCAATCCCTCATGAAGTGGCAACCCTAGGTTGCAAAGGAGGACCTAGAAGGTCCAGCGGCGATGGAGGAGATTGTGGCGGTGTCCACAGGCGTTTACCTAAAAGAAATCACTCCATCTATTCTTAGAAATCCATATCCAAAATTATTTTCTCAACTCTCATATTTTCCTTTCCAACTTTCGTTTTCTTCCTTTCCTCTCAGATTTTATTGTCTCTTTCCTTCCTTTCCATCAGTTAATTGTACTTAGCACAAACTATACATTGACCATATAAGGAGAAGGCCTAGCCATCAGATGGAAGTTTGACACCGGTACTGGAATCAATTTTCGGTTTCTCGACTCCTCACTTCCACCACAAAAAACCAGCCATACTATATTTTAACCCATAGATCTCTCAAAATTTTTAATCCTAGGTGCGGTTCCACATCCACGTGAGTTGTATTCATCCATGGTGGACAAGGCAATCCTATCGGCCTCTCAGTCACCTTCGTCAATGTCGTCGACCGCGCTACTAGGCCATTCGGGGAGTTTCAGAGCCCTGCCTATGGGGAGAGGATCGAGTAGCAGCAACAGCTTCGGCTTCTATACAGAAGACCCAGGTCTTCAACATCAACCTCAAAATCTACTGCAACTGCTTTAGTCTGTGGTTCTCCAAATCAGTTTTTATTACATGAAGGAACAAAATGAGGCCTAAAGTTGCTCCACAACCTTAACTTGATCATCTCTTGAACCACGAGATGTGCCCCGTTATTCCATTACTCTTCATCTTCTGAATCCTATATTGCTTTTCAATCTCTGTATTCTACAATTACAGAGTGTAATTACGTAGTAGACTACTTAGATCCATAACAATTACCAAATGTTTTGGATTAGAAGTCCTAGAGTTTGCCCATGAGATTTTGTGAATTAAATGCCATTGGTTTGACAATGCAAATCCAATCTAACATGGGGTATATATGTTCAAATTTTATGTTGATTGCGCTGAATTATCTTAAGAAGGTAAATTTATCCAAATATGACAAGAAAAGCTTAATCTTCCTTAGATTTGGGCAGCATCAACCGTCTTTTACCCAAATCTTCTATTTACGTTCAATTTTACCTTGTTAAGAAGTATTTCGTTTCAAGTTTTGTAAATGACGTATTCAAATTTCAGGCAATAATTTAGATTCTCTTTTTGGAAAAAAAATATCATAATTTCGAATTTTGAAACTATTTAAGTCTAGTTTGTGTGGTTCATATACTAATTTTCTCTATTTTGTATCTTTTCTCAATCTTAATCCCTAATTTTTGTAATTACCTAACCATCATGATAATTCTTATTCTATCCGACATCATTGATGTTTCAATTAACGAAAATATGCTAAGAGATCAATGCAATTCATGTACGTATTTTATTCCTATGATCAATTACACTTCACCTTCATATTCCATATATGCTAGGAAGCAAAATTATTGTTGCGGGGGCCAATGCATGCCGTGTCCCCAAAGGTTTGAAAGGTGCCTGTAACAAAACTCATCTCAATTCATCTCAATTCATCATTACAACTTTTTCAAATCTCAATACAAAATATAATAAACAATTCAACTTTTTCAAATCCCAAAATAATAATAATATTAAAAAATAATATTCTAACAATATTTTATCATCTCAACTCAACTCACTTCAACATCCAAACACAACCTAATCTAAAACTCTCTTTATTGCCATTTTCGTCAAGGATGAGTAGAGATATGACATTTCTCTTATACCAGATAGCCATCTCATTTGCTCACAAGGTCTATTTTAGTTAGCAACCTTTTCTTGACTCCTAATTTAAAAAAAGAAATGATACTTGCAGTCGTGAGTATGCAAGCGTCGTGCAGTCACTTTAAAAAAAGTGAATAAATATGAAACCTACATAAAAAGAAATTAATTTTTTATGAGTGGATCTCACTCTTTTTCAAAGCGATTGAATTCTCGCGCTTGAAATTAATTAGGAACATGATGATCTCGTTGAGATCTAAGCCATAAAAAGGAAATGCATGAATGTCAAGCTTATTTCCTTATGTAGCGTGCGCACAGATGGTACGAAAAGATGCAGGAAGTTTTTATGATTTTTCTCATTGTCTTTGCTTTAGTGCTAGTTTTAGCTATCTTGCTGAAATTTTTCGGTGGAGAACGCATAAGATTAGCAAGCGGATTTGGCATTAACGGTGGTCGTCGCAGTACTGCAGCCACTAGTGGCAGAGCAGGTATAGGAATGAGTAAGGTTGGTGCCCATTTTGGAGGAGGAGGCGGAGGCTGCAGTGGCGGCGGCAGTAGTGCATGTTGATCACATACACGTGCGTACGGGGCTTTTGCACAAGAATTAATAAAATTTGTAAAGCAAGTTCGCTGATCAAACATAGAAACTCAGCAAGATTTTAGTAATTGTCCAATATGTCAAAATTGCATGAGGTAACAAGCATTGGCTGGATAGACATTTTGGTGAATTCAAGTACCGTAGCTACGGTCTCCAACATCTCCAAGTCCCGGAATTATGAACCTAGGAAATCCCAGTCAAAATATTAAAAAAAAAAATAGTTAAAACATGGGAGAGTGTAATTAAAAAAAATGGGGGAGGTGCTTACCCTTTGTCATCGACTGTGGGATCAATGATTCCAGTGTAAACATGAAGCCTGCAAAATTATAAAAACAGAGAACTTGAGGAATGCCGATTTCATTTTTAGTTGCGAAATCTGATTGTTAATGTCATTACCCAGGGAAGTTCTCACTGAGCTTTTGAAGAGCTGGAGGGGCGGCAACAGCTGAAATCTGCATCGTATCAGTCCCTTTAGTAGTGTGCTAGTCAAGGAATGTAACACAAATGACTTCCTCTGTGAATGATTGCACGCAAGTGTAGGTGGTGGAGGAATATATTTTGCGCAGAAACAAAAGCATTGCACACCTTCTCCCCACTTTATATCACCATTAACAGAATAAATATTCACAAAACATACTGAAATTCAAATAATGCAAGTATTATGACAATGAAGGCCAGATAATACATACATCGCAAACTAGGCAAGACAACATCAACACAGCTCTGACTACAAGATTCCTTTTTTGTTTCCATAAAAATTTTGTCAAAAAAAAAAAAAACCACTGCTACTACAGGCATATTGATCCATCCATTTAGCTCACGCATCTCAGTTTGGTAGTAGCAGCATATAAACTTCAATAGTCCAAGGTCCTTTATATCAATTGGCAACACCTTGGTTTCTCACTAAGAGAACCAAGGATAAATATAAACTTCAATAGATACACACAGGATAGTCAATGATACTTTTTTTTTTATAAGGAAACAAGAACTGGTTAACAGTCAATTATACTTGATTACATATTGATCCATCCACTTAGCCCATACATTTGAGTTTGGTATTCGAAACTTCAATAGATACACAGAGGATAGTCAATGATACTTAATTACATATCGATCCATCCATTTAGCCCACGCATCTACGCATGGTAATTAGCAGCATATAAACTTCAATAGATGTACAGAGGATAGTCAATAAAACAATCTCAATTATATTGGGATTGGGTTTGCTGAAACAGAAACGTGTATGATATCTCACTAAAAAGTTTAAACAGGAAAAAAATGTTTACCACTCTAATTTGATTGTTATCAATCCCACGCTCCTTTAAGAGGTTGAGAGCTGCTACAATCGTGCCGCCTGATATTGATTATCAAAAACAATGTAAGAAAAATCAAGCTCAATTTCTGGCCAAGTATAATTCCAACTATATAAAGGACAATATGTTGCAAACTGTAACAATATGAGTTAGTGACATTATAAACATGAGAGTATTAGTAAGATAGCATAGAGAATTGAACCCCCCCCCCCCCCGGGCCCGGGGCAAAATAAATAAAGACAAAACTTGATCAAGCAATGTTATGAACCATCCATATTAGAAATAGGACTGAACACAGAACTAGGAGCTCCAGCCATTAGTACTGTACCTGTTGCCAGCATGGGATCAACTACAAATACTCGAGACCCTTCAGGAAATTTGTCAGGTAACCTATGAAAAGTGATGATAAGAAGTGTAAGAAAATTTCTTCAACACTAGCATACAATAAGATCCCCCACCCTCCTTTTCCTTTCAACTTTGACCATTTTAATCATCCTTACACTTCTCCATCAATCCCACTAGGATCTCACGCCACGTAACACAACATCACATCAAGACCAATGGGATGCTGAAACATGTCAACTTAAAAATAATAAACATCTTAACTTCAATTTCTTTCAACCTTAAAACTTTTTATAGCCACCATTCAGATCCAGAAGTGGTGCAGTGCCCCCATTCACGTGTGGACGCCGGGGGGAGCCACACCCTTCAGATTCGAGGGTAGCTGCATGGCCACTCACTTCCTATTTTATTTTTTAAGTTCAAAGAAATAGTTTTTTCCTTTCAAGTATTTTTTACTTTTAGTTCATGCGTGTCAACATCCCATTGGTGCTGATGTTTTTATTGTGCTGAAGTGGCAGGTCCATTAGTGGGACTAATAGAAGGGTGACGGAATGAATATCAAAATTGGAGGCACAGGCATAAAAAAATATAAATAAATATATAAAGGAAAGACCATACTCAGTATGCCAAGATTAAAATGACTAAAAAAGAAACAAAGAAAAATATGAAACAAAAGCAAAGCAATGAACAATAACAGAAGTTCAAAAAAGTGCTCAATATCGCTAAAATATCTCAAATAGAAGCAATGTGAAAAGTTCCTCGTGACCTTTGCCTGAGCATTTAGAGATCTAACAAAGAAAAAAACACGTTCTCATTTCCATGCAAGGCTTTCTTACTTGTTCAGATATATTGAAGGCTGAAGTGTCTCTTCATCTCTGCTTAACCCTTAATTTGCAAAAAGGAAAGAAAACCACCAAAGTAGTCAATCACATTGCAAACCTGAAGAAACGAGAATTCAAGTCTAAAAGAACAATTGATAATGTGGTTGAATTAAGTCATTGAAGGAGAGCATCACCATTGTATCAGTGAATGCTTGAGAAGCACTAAGCTTACCACAATTTATAAACATCCTCATCCCTGACCATCCCCTTCTACTATAACTACATGCATGAACCTTTCCTCACCCAGATGGTATGTTTTTGTTGCTGGCAATATAGAAGACGCGTGTTCTGCAAGAGCTAGACCAGCTCTTAGGATTGGAACTACCTGCAAAAGTAAAAGACAATATAAGTTGAAGGTGCAGCCTAAATTTAGGCTTATTCAGACATCATTTGACTATAAAAGACCTCACAAGATTGTGTCACACTAACCAGCCACAATATTATAAAATCCAGGCCTCATGCCACTCCTAACAACTATGGTTTGGAAAACATTGTCAACAATATACAAGCATCAGACCTAGAACCGATTCCACATTTACAATGACTCCATGAGCAACAAAGAAAGGGGAAGAGACAAACACACATAGAAGTGAGATTGCTACCACAAACTCACCACCATTGGCTCCCTCGGATCTATGAACTCAACTGAGGCAACACCCATTGGTGATTGAATTTCCCCATTGACAATAGGCTGATAGCGGCAAAACCACAGGAATGCAGAATTAAAATATCAGTGAAAACATGTAAGAAGAAAATGCGAACACAAAGAAGTTTACCCTGAAATAGTACAATCATTGGTATATTTTCCACAATCTAGTCTTAAAAGCAAATAAAAAATTAAAAAAAAAAAAAACTCAAAAAACAAACAATACTTTTAGCTAAAGTGAACAGAGAACACAAAGTATATCAAGTGAAAACTAGGTGAAATGCAGAAGCATGGAAATTTATATGAGTTAGCTAAAAATACATCGTACTACCAAAACATACACATGTTTGTGTTTGCTATCGATTTGTTCCCGTACGACAGATAACTTTGTCTACTTTAACACTCAGTGATAAATTCCAAATTTTCTGCCAGTGGGGCGAGCGAGCGAGAGAGAGAGAAATCCCATATAACAAGAATGGCTAAGCAAGATAAAAAATATTTTAATTGCATTGGAAGCTGAAAAGCTCTTGAATTTTTGCATCCCTTGTGCCGTTGATGACAGATGACAGTTACTTACTATGTCTGCTCCAAATCTAACTGAAAGAGCTAGCTGGACACCCTATACCACAGATTCTCTTAGGCTTTCAACATTAAGAAATACATAAGGGCACCTAGGACTTATATGTTTTACAAAACATAAATTACTACAGATGGCATGCATATTAAAATTAAATCGGTATCACAAAAACATCTATAAATGAAAACATAAATTACTACAAATTTGCATGCATGATGTATCGACTAACCAACCAATCCCTCGAAGCTTCATACAAAAGTAGCCTCCCCAACTCAGCCATTGCATTCCCTACAACATTTAAAGTTTAAAACGTCAAACCCAACTCAGAATCAAGAGCAGAAAAGAGGACCAACAAATAAGGACAATAAATAACTCTAAAACTACTGAAAATAAGAGGACGTTATGATATGTGCTACGGGAAACAATGTCTACAAGCATCGAAAATATTTCATCCTAACAATGAAAATCCAAGTCCTGTTCTAATTATTCTAGTCATTTTTTGTTTTTTGGATCAAGCAGGAACTATCACTACTCGCATTTAGGTTGGAGTAGACACCATGGTACAGATTTCAACCAAAAAAAAATGAGACATCGTTACACCCACAACCTATCCAACACAGGTTGGTTGCATCGAAAGTATGGTAACCCAGATCTATCAACCACCAAGCAACCTTTGATCTCTCTTGGAAGCTATTTAAGAATCAGAAACTCCTTAGATACTCCTTGTGCTCCCTACTTAGATAGATGATCAGCAACCTGGTTCGACTCCCTATAGATGGGGTGTACAGGTAACCTTTAACAAGAAGTAAAATTTGTTCAAAAACATCAGATGGTGACCAGTGAACACAGCCATTACAAGAGTTACATGTTAGAGAGACTTATAAGATTGAGATTTCATCTACAAATACATATTATTTTGTAAGGAGCAAGATTCCCTATGTTCTTGCTTGAATTATAATGCCTAGAGTGGGAAACACGTAAACACATAGAATAAGTCCTATAGCCTTTATATGTATTGCTGCCCGGGTGAGTTTCCAGGCAGCATCAAATCTTAAATAAATGCTGAGACAAGAATTATTAGCTATTGCTATATATGTATTAGTGAACAAGGAATCCCATTAGAGTCATTGCGGAGAAAAGGATATGTGGGTATTGACGACTAAATGACCAAGATCTTTTGGCAGCTCCCTAGGAGCTAATGGCCATAAAAATAATGCGCATAACAGCCTAATTTAACCTATGGTTATGAGTAACTTGTGCAGTAAAGGGTTCCAATGGAAATCAAAGTAGCCGTCCAAATTTTTTAGCGGATGGATCGTCGATTAGTCTTTATAAACACACACATTCCAACTGGTACTTACTAAATATAGGACAATGAGTTTGTACATTCCTTAGAAATGAAACCCAATGCTTGATCAATGGATGCGGAGGCACAAAGACCTGAAATTCAAAATTTTAGTGTACTTGTCAGTTAGTCGAACCAATCCTACAACGAGCAATATGACCAAGCAAAGTTGTATAATGCTGTCCCATTTGGAAGTTAGCACATAGTTCGACAGCATATTCCAAAGACACCATTCAAATACCAGCCAAATGCCGATTGCATGTAATAAATAACATCCAAACAGAGGAGAAAAGTAAGAATGAACAGACCAGCATTCGGTCCTGCGATGTGGATTTCTCCTCGGAAACCACGTGAGCCCTCGCAGCAAGAATATTACGGCGGCGAGCATTGGAATATGATATCTGCGGGAATAAGAGGAATAGCTTTTATTACAGAGAAGTGTAACTACCAGGGTTTTAGAAAATTGAAATTCTTCACTGTACATAACACTACGGCTTTGACACTGGGGGAAGAAGAAGAAGAAGAATAAGAGGGAATAAATACAAAATGAACGCGAGGATGGATCTTAGGGCGACACGTGAACGAAAAACGCGGTGCACCGGCCGGGCACGAAGCCATCGCCATTTTTTCTTGGGAGGCAAACTGTTACGAGCAATCAACTATCAAGAGTGTACTGTTAGCGGAAATTTGGATGATTCGGTCGGGAGGAAACGGTGGTGGGTTCGGCCCATCTGTTGTTGGACTTTGGGCTTATTTTAGGATCTTAAATAGAGAAGAGATGAGATACATCAAATCAATATGCTATTTGATGCCAAAAACACTTGGGCCGGATGTCAAAGCGGGAAGAACAAGTGTTCAGTCCCCAAGTTCTTGGGCTTGAAAGTTAGTGTGTAAACATATATTCCATGCTGTTGATATGAAAAAATTTAATTTATAAGAAAATTTTAAAATAAATCTTCTCAATCCCCACACTAATATCTAGTAAATTAATATCAATAATAATAAATATTTTGAAGAGTAGTCCTACATGTATATACAATTTTATACATATCATTATACATATTGAGTAAAAGATTCATTTTATCAGTTTTTTCTTTTTTAATTTAAATTTTAAATTTTAAATTTCATAATTTTCACCATATCAATAACTAACACGTCAACATATAAATAACATTTTCCATGTTTTGAGATCTTACTTTATCAAGAATAAGGCTCTGTTTGAATGTTAAGAGTATCTCAAGAACATCTTTAAATAAAAATGAAATAGTTTATGAATAGTAATAAATAGTAGTGAAATAATAGTAAATAGTTTGTAAATTGTTTATGAATAATAGTGAAGTAGTATGAAAATATTTAAAAATAGTTGTGTTTCCAAACAGACCATTAAGAGTGTAAGAAATAAGGTGGGTCATGTACACTTAAAAAGTATATAATAGTACTTATAATTTTACTTATAAGACTCATTTTATTAATTTTATTTTAAATTTTAAATTTTAAATTTTAAATATAATATTTTTATCATATTAATAACTGACATGTAAAGAAATAAGTATAATTTTTTTATAGGTACAAGTAATATAAGTCATACACGCAAGACACTTTTTGGAGTCTCAATCAGTGTACGTGTATTTGGGAGCCAACCACTCACATTTTCAACGTTAATCATATCTTTGTTGTAAAAACCCTATGGTTCCATCTGTTGGATCATCGTCTTCCTTGGACTCTATTGGACCGTACATCAACATCCACCATGCCAAACTAATAGTAACTCGAATATCAAATGTTAGATAAATGTCATATCATACACCATTATTTGCGACGAAGAAACACGTGCATCCACCCATCAAAACCATAATATATACTTTGGATCTTGTTCTTCGTCTTTATCAGAAGAGCATGTCCATCTGTTAAAGCAGGCTTCTCTATTTTACAATATTTTATAAAATAATTACAATATGTCAAAATAAGGTTTCCATTTGATTATGTAAAATCAACGTAAAATACATATATGAGTTAAAAAGTTCTTTTTTCCGAATGTTTCTTTATATTTCTTACTTTAACACTTTTATTTATAAAACATCAAAAAGTTATACAAAAACATTGGCATGTTCATGATACATATACTTTCATACCTATAATCCCTGCTATTAGCGATATTGTGTATTTTAAAAACAAAAAATGTTAAAGATGTTTAAAAAATATTTGAAAAAAAAAATACAATTGCACTAGTGATAACTTTTGAAGGAGCAAAATTATTAGATTGAGTAGCGGCGCCTAAATAAAAATTACAATAAAATTAAAATTGAAACAAAACTAGTTTAAATTCAGACACGGAAATCTCTTTATTTTTAAAGAGATTCAAATCATTTGTGGTAAATTACGTTTCAAATGAACCGATGTAGTAAACCTCATTTTTAACTTGTCTCCTCCAAGATATATTTTTAGTCCATAAAAATATGTAGACTACCTAATTTCTATATTCAGAAAAGTTGAGAAGCCTATAACTAGTAGTAAAATATGACCTCAAAAGCATCCCCTAAAAGAAACAAAAGAACAAAATGCTCGACTTAAAAAATAGCATCCCCATCACATTATCTCTCTTCTTCTTTCCCACTTCTTCAAAACCCTTTTAAATTTTTCTCACATTGGAAACTAAGTCGATTTAAATAGTGAGACATGTAAGAATGAATAGCCTTGCATCAAGCAATGGCTGATACTTTAGTACTTAAATAGCAATTAAAGAGGAGTAAGTTACATATTACAATTGTACAGAGAAGTAAACATAGAAATATACAAGTAGTCTAATTAAAGGTAGCAGATACGCTATTTACACATATGCTAAAATGGTGCACGGCCGGAATCATGGAGGAGGGATTATAGTGACCAGTGATAGAGAGCAATTGCAGCAGCAAATCATGGAGATGCCTCTTCATTCTCCCTCAAACTCAAGGTGGGATAGGTCCAACACAGAGCTTGTTTCGGTTTGGCAAAAATTTGGGACTACACAAAAACTTGGTGAAGATATCGGCAACTTGATCTTGGCCAAGAATATGAGCAAGATAGATGACTCTGCGTGCAACTTGTTCATCGAAGATTTGGACCCATAAATATTGCAAAACCAGTAGTGGAGAGACGATCATCCCGTGAGCCCGCCCAATCTGCATCACAAAATTCGATAAGATAGGTAAACAGACTCTTGTTAAAATGAAGACCAAGATTTATGGTCCCTTTTAAATATCTAAAAACCCATTTGACAGCAACAAGATGGGGTTCACAAAGAGCTTGCATGAATTAACAAACAAAATGAAATGCATAGACTATATCCAATCTTGTGAGGGTGAGATATTAAAGAGATCCAACCATTTACCTATATAAAATTGCATCGAGGAGAAGATTACCATCAGTAGCAGAGACTTGCAAGCCAGAGACATGAGGTGTGCATATGAGATTTGTGCTAGCAAGACCAAACTTCTGAAGCAATTGGAGCAAGTATCGAGTCTGACTAAGTGTAATAGTGCTACTGTCATGTTGAACCCGTATGCCAAGAAAATAGTGTAAAGCTCCAAGATCTTTCATATGAAACACTTGGAACATGTGAGGTAGAAAACTATTAATTGAAGAATCGGATGAACCCATAATAATGATGTCGTCTACACAAATCAAGATAATAAGAATGTCAGATCCTTGATGACGAAAAAACAAAGATGTGTCAGACAGACATTGCTGAAAACCCATCTACTGGATATAAGAACTAAATTTTAGATACCAAGTGCAGGGAGTTTGCTTAAAACCATAGAGAGCGTTGTGAAGCCGACAAACATGTTCAGAATGTAAGGAGTCCTTAAAACCAAGTGGTTGAGTGAGAAAAATTCTTTCTTCTAAATCACCATGGAGAAAAACATTACTTACATCTAACTGCTTTAAGGGCTAATCTTGAGAGAGAGCCAAAGTTAAAATAAGACAAATGGTCCCAGGCTTTACAACGAGGCTAAAGGTTTCATCATAATTAAAACCAAGAAGTTAAGTAAAGCCGCGTGCAACAAGATGAGCTTTATGACACTCAATAGAACTATCAGCCCGTGTCTTAATTTTGAAGACCCCTTACCAAGTTCATATCCTTGGATTATGGAACCAATGTCCATGTATGATTGGCATGGAGAGCATCAATTTTAGATTCCATGGCCTTTTTCCATGTGGGATCTTTAAGGGCCTGCTTATAAAAGCGAGGCTCCGAAGGTTAGGAATATAAATCTGCCACAAAATGTTTTGGAATGGGATGACGGGTGGAGAAAAATATTTTGGGTCTCTTTGTACCATCTTTGTTTTTAGTGATCATGGAATGAGTCCATATTGAAGCTGAACTGCTTATGACCAGTACTGAAGAAGGAGTGGGACACTCGAGTGATGTAGAGGGCTAGTCCACGGGACTTGTAGCAGGAACAAAGACTAAATGAGCTGGAACAGTGTTGGAAGATGGTGCAACTAGCGGAGCAGAAAGAGTTTGAAGACCTGGAGGTATCGGCCGAACTCTAAACAGATTCAAAGAGGGTTGAGACATGAATTTGTGATCAGAAAATGGAAAAGTTTTCTCATAAAAAATTATATGTCTAGAAATATACACTCGACTAGAGATTAAATTCATGCAAAAATATCCCTTGTGGATCAGAGAATAGCCGAGAAAAACATATCGGATAGATTTGAAATCAAGCTTTGAACGACTAAAAGGAGTGAGATACGGATAACAAGCACAATCAAACACACATAAAAAAGTATAATCAGGGGGTGAGTGGAAAACAACCTCATAAGGAGACTTGCCATTAAGAATAGGAGTTGGCAAACGATTTGTGAGATAAATTGAGGTGGTGAAGGCAGCTGTCCAGGATTTAAGTGGTAGAGACGAATGAGCCATGAGAGTTAGACCCATTTCAACAATATGTCTATGATGTCATTTGGCTAAACCATTTTGTTCGGGAGTGCCAGGACAAGAGATACAAAGAAATGTTTTAACGATGTGTTGACAAACTCACCACCTCCATCACTTTGAATAAATTTAACTAAGACTTGAAACTGTTTGTCTAACATTTGAAGAAAATTAGGAAGAATCTAGATTACATTAGACTTGCAGGTCATGGGAAAAAACCAAAGGTAACAAGAGTACTCATCGACAGTAATTAAATAAAACCAGTAGTCATCATAGGAAGAAAGCAAATTCGACCCCTAAACGTCCATATGAAGTGTGTGAAGAAAATGTGGAGCATGTATTGAACAAGCAGAAAAAAGCAGTTTTGTAGATTTGCCAAGAGTGCAACTTTCACAAAAACTAAGATTTTTTTTTCAAAGTAGGTAAACAAGAAAACAAAGAACTTAGAGTCTTGGAGTTGGGATGACCCAAACGTAGGTGACATGTGATGCCCGAAACTTTTGTAGCTTGAAGAGCAACGGGAGAAGGAAAATTTGGATTGACACGTAAGGGATACAAGCCTCCTTCAACCAAGCCTTTATACATTACCCAATTCGTCGCCAAATCCTTGATCAAAAAACCCCACGGATAGAAGGTAAAACAATAGTGACGGTCAACAATAAATTGAGAAACAAAGAGAATCTTCCGTTTAATTTCAGGAACAATAAGTGCATTTTGGACTATAAGAGATGTATTCAAAATTTTAAAATGACCAATTGCAGAAATGGGGAGACCATATTCATTACCAACCATGACTAAATCAGCTCCATTGTAAGGAATTATACCTTGAGCTTCATTGGTGGTAGGAGCCATATGTTGGTTTGCACCAATGTTCGTATACCATGCATCAGGCATGGTCTCACCAGCTTGAACAGAGAGGAAAGCCTAGTAGTGTTCAGCCTCTTCATTAGTGACACAACATGCATATGCCTTGCTATTGGAACTTCCACAACCAATGCATGTAATCTGTTTTGCATGAGCAGCAGCACGACCACCACCCTTATTTGAAGTTGGCTGAATTTAGCCTACTTTTGCATGACCACAGTTGCCTTTTGAGCATCGCCGATTTGGTTGAGATTGCCCACGGCTAGAGTTAAACCCACAAGTGCGATTTGTAGAAGAAGCATGTTGGTATATAAGGCAACAATTGTGTTGAGATCACGAGCAGCAGAAATGAGAATTTCAAAGTCACATAATTTTCCGATCACGACCTTAAGTGAAAGGAAGCTATCTCAAGCATTGATAGCAATGACAATAGGATCAAACTCGGAGCCTAAGCCGCGGAGTAAACAGATAATAAGATCATCATCCTCCATGGGTTTTCCAGCACCATGGAGAGCAAGAGTCAAGGACTTGGCTTTTGTGAAGATATTCTTCCATTGAAAAACTACCTTTTTGTGAGTGATTGTAGTTCAACTTTCATTTCTTGAACAAGATCACGTGTATGTCGACCATACAAGGTTTCCAACATTCCCAAGTATCATGGGAAATCTCACTATTGATCACCTAAGAAAGAGGAGCATCTGACAGTGAGCTGTTAATCCATTCGAGGATTAGTTGATCAACACGGATCCATTTGTTTGCAGCAAGATTGACTGTGGGTTCACCATTATCTCTGAGAATAAAAAGGGGGAGGGCAAGAATACTCATTATTAACGTATCCAAGATGACCATGGCCATGTAAAATTGGAACAACTTGAGCTTTCCAAAGGAGATTATTAGTGGAGGCTAGTTTAATAGAGATTTCAGGAAGATTAGTTTTGGAGAAAATTAGATCAATAGAGTCAGATAAGCCCACATGTGGGATCTGTGAGGTTGTAGAAGATGAATCCATTGATAGAATCTCAGTAGGCCACTGATACCATGTAAGAATGAATAGCCTTGCATCAAGCAATGGCTGATACTTTACTAAAATAGAAATTACACAAGAGTAAGTTACATATTACAACTATATAAAGAAGTAAACATAGAAATATACAACTGGTCTAATTAAAGGTAGCATATACACTATTTACACATATGCTAAAGTGGTGCACGACTGGTATCATGGATGAGGGATTATAGCGACCAGTGATAGAGAGCAATTGCACCAGCAAATCATGCAAATCATGGAGATATCGCTTCAAGATAAAATCAATCAAATTTTATTTGATTAGCTAATATAAAATGATTTGAAAGTTAAAAAAGATTTAATTATATATGATCTATGATAATAGAATATATAAGCAGTAACTGGGTGCATGCATGAGACACCCCAGCCCAGCCCTAACCTTCCTATACTAAGATATCATATATTTCTCTTCTGCTAACTGCCATGATTTGCAGTGGCATGAGGCTCCTCATCACGTCACCTAGGGCTGGGCTTCAACTTCGACTGAGTCTGAAAGCCCAATTTTGAACTCTAACTTCAACAAAAGTTGGAGGTGAAGTTGGGCTTCTATTCCGACTCAAATCAAAGTTTCCAGAGTCGGAGTCGAAGGTTGGAGGGCTGTTCAGAGTTAGGTTTTGTTTCCAATTTTCTTATCACTTTCACAGAATCCAAACAACATCCAACAATTCTTGTATTTGCTATTACAGTTTTAATCTTCTTTTCATCTTACTTTGATTTTTTTAAACAAATAATAAGACCATCATAACATTGAGATGTGAAAGATAATGGCCCAGCTCTTACAGAACTTCATCATATTATGTAAAACAAAATCCACCTAGAGAAAGCTACAAACAAGCAACAGAAACAAAAATATTATTCATATGAAATCCACCATGTTTGCTCGCCTAACTCAGAATAATTACCATACAAAGTTCTAGTAAGATTCTGCACCAGAATCACTGCCCTTCAGCCTCAGGTTACTCCAGAAATGTCCTCTTCAATTAGTAGAATGGCTAGACATGCCAAAGAGCAGAGGTGGCACTAGTGACACCCCACAACATGGCAAATTGGTAGGCCAAGGCCGAAGTTTAGGTTAAGAAACTTCAAGAGGCCTTTTGATCTCGATGCGATTCTACCACCAGCCATTGTTTTAGACTTTTCTCACAAAGCTTGATGAAGGTAAGCATGAGAGACTCAAAGAAAGAGAGGATGCGAGGCTAAGTAGCTACTATCAGCTAAGGACAAGAGAGAAAACAGAGAAAGAGAGAAACGACGTAGGGTTTTAATTGAAATGAATGGATGAATATATAGGAGGTGTAAATGGCATCGCTTTAAGAGTTTCTTAAAAGAAAGTTTGTAAAACATTGTCTCATACGTTAGGGGGCTTGAACCCTAGTTAGCATGTTTGCAAAATGCATGCCTGCATCGTTAGGCCACCCAACTCTTTATTACTTATATTACAATATTAAATATATTATGTATAAATATCAGAGTTGAAATTCGGATGTCGAAGCTTGTATTGGCTTCAACTTTGACCAAAATCACAGCCCTAATACTACAAGAAAACTGCTCATTTATGGCCAGTTAATTCCAGCGAAATGACTATTTACAGTTAAAATGAGTCTGTTTTGGTCATAAATAGTCTTTTCGCCTCAATTAAATGGTCACAAAAACTCATTTTTCTTGTAGTGTAACGTCACCAACGATCATCCTCCCTCATTACGTCATTTTTTATTTTATTTTATGATTGAATATGTTGACACAAGTGTTTATTTGCATTTTCCATGTTGGGTGACATCAGGATCAGGCATCTGGACCTTGGAATTGGAAGAACGAAGTAAAGTTGTTCTCATGCAGTATATGAGACTCACATATTGTACTTAGAATGACGCATACATTTGTTAATTTGTTGATTTGTAGTTAATATATATGCATAGATTATAATACTATATGCAAGAATTTGGAATGTTGTGACAATGGCATAAGGTGGAGTACTGAGGATAATCACATGATATTGGATGCTATAAATATTTGGGGAAGAACAAAGGATGCGGCTTTTGAGGGGCCGAATATATATAATTTTATATCAAATATTATAATATATATTTTTTAAAATTAATTTATGACTAATATCTAAAAAAAAAAAAAAAATCTCAAATGATGATTCGAAGAAAGTGAAAAGGGTAGAAAGTACGTACCATTTTTGTATTAAGAATACATAAGATGAAGCAGATGCACATCTTTTTTAAAAAATAATAAATTTCTCAGTACTACTCACATAAAATCTGAAAAAAATAAATAAATCGATTTTCATCCTCTATGATCTTTTCATTGATCATGAGTTTATCAAAAAGTTTAAGATATATATATAGAGAAATGATCAAGCCTTTCTTTTAATTTTTAATAAAAAATTTTGATAAAGCTTTTATATCAATAAGAACTTAAGCTTCATTACACACGAGATGCGCGCAAGTCTCATTGCCAGTGCAAGAAACGAGAACAAATATACAGGAAATGAAGAGAGATCAGAAGAGTGATTTGGAAAGGCTATAGGGTGTAATTTTACACACAATATTATACGTGACAGTCTCATTTTATAAATATTTTCTTTTTTATTTTAAATTTTAAAATTTTTACTATTTTTAATAGCTCACACGTTGTCACTTGTGCAAGTAAAATTATAAATATAGATAATATTTTTCTTTTGAAAAGATGTTTTGAATATGGAAAGTCAGACTACATAAAGCAATTATTGTCCCTTTAATATATAGAAAGTTGAGGCTTATAAACGATGATAAGTTGAGTTGAATTTTTTATAAATAGTAATAAATTGAGATGGTAAAATAAGTTTTATGGAACCACCTAAAATGTATTTAGATATTAAGATGAGTTTAGATGTATTTATGATAAATTGAAAAAAGTTTTGAATCCTCTATGTAAAGAGGTGTTGAATTGAAAAAGATGGTGAGTCTCACATGTAACAAAATTTTGAGTTGAGATAAGTTTAGTGATTTGAAAGTTAAGTGTTTGGATGCATTACACAGTGACGGACCCACTTTAGACTTGAGGGGGCATCCTCCCAAAAAAAAAAAAAACTTTTTGAAAACACAATATACCCCCTAGATTTTATACATAATTCTATAAATATATAAATTGGCTCCCCAAAAAAATTATAATCTCCATATACTCTCTAAAACTTTCTAAAATTTCAATATACCTAAAAATGCCCCTCTCTAGTTTTTTTTTTTTTTTCTTATAGTCCCAAAATTCTATTTAATTTCTATATATTATTTATTTTTAAGGATGTGGCCTCTTTAAAATTAAACTTAAGACTAAGTTTATGAGAAATAATAAGCTTATTAATATGAATCCCAAAATTATTTGTTATACAATATTGAGCTTATTAATATGAAATACAAAGTGAAAATATAAGAAAAATTATTTAAGTTCGATGATCTATATGAACAATAGTTGCGAGATTTTATCTTCTAGACTTCATTGAGTAAGAAAAGAATTTATTTAAACTTTCAAATTATAGCATTATATGTTTAATATGATACGAAAATATCTAGATTTTGCATGAAATATGATAAAGTAGCTTATATACTAAAAAAAAGATGACATTCTAAAAGATCTCTTGATAATTTATATGAAGAAAATAAATTCTAAATATTTCATTACAAAAATAACAATAGATGGATATTATTTCATGAAACATTATCGTCAGAATTTGAAACATATATTAAGTTGTGTTTTTATAATTTTATTTTTACATGTACATAGCAAATTACCGAGATATAATTTTATATGTAGTTATGTTTTTATGATTTTTCAATCTCTTTTTAATTTATATAAGAGAAATGATATTGGCAATCTTAAGATGTACAAATTCCGTCCACTCATTTTAAGTAAATCTATAATTTATATAAAAAAATTATTTTTTAATGATAAATCTCATCTTTTTTTAAAAAAAAATATATAATATTTACTGTATCTATTATTACTCTTTGCTGCCTGGATGTGTTATAGTTTAAAAAAGTTGATCCCCTCAACATATTTACTGTATCTGTTGTAGTACAATAGATGGAAGAAGGAAGAGCCGAGAGGAGAGGAACCCGTACGTAGGAGAAGAAATGGGGCAGGACTCAGGACTCTGGAGACTTCACATGCACGTAAAGTGTAAAGCTCTCTTCCTTTCTCCCGATCCTGAGAGATTTGCAGAATAGAGTCAATGTCTGTTTGGTAAACAACAAAACTCACGTGCACCACTTAAGATGCATGTAACCATTGCACATGCTAATGCTTATAGGGAACGGCTTTTTGCCCTATAGGTTCATTCCATAGCCCCGGTTTGGATTCGGAAAATGAAATGAAATAAAATAAAATATATTTTCTTTTTATAATAATAAAAATAGAAATAAACTAATTTTACGTCATATTTCATAATTATTTAAAAATATTATAAATAAAATATATTTTTAATTGATATTTTTTATATAATTTGATTTTATAAAAATATTAACATCTTATAATATTATTATGAATTATATTATAAAAAAATTAGGTATGTATTTTAAAAAATTATTATTACTTATTTATAAATCTATTTATAAATAAAACAAAATCATTACAAATACTATGAAATCATTTGTAGGATCCATATCTATTAATTCTCCAACAACTTATAACTATCTCATTTCACTTCTAATCCAAACATTTAAAATTTTTAAAAATTATCTCAACTCATCACAATTTCATGAAACTCAAATCGAGTTGTAAATATTGAATAACTCTTGTTATTCTACTAACTGGTTATTTTAAAAGAAAAAGCACACATAATAATGTGCTTACGTAACATAATTTTAAAATTTAAATCTCATAAATTAAATTTTTTTAT
Organism: Juglans regia; assembly: GCF_001411555.2. Taxonomy (NCBI): domain Eukaryota; kingdom Viridiplantae; phylum Streptophyta; class Magnoliopsida; order Fagales; family Juglandaceae; genus Juglans; species Juglans regia. The sequence continues at coordinate 2,959,822 of NC_049904.1, forward strand.
CAATATATATAGTGTACTATATTTACCGGCTTCGTAATAGAATAACTCTGAAATATAAGAAGTTAGTCACAACTCAACGTCTAAAAGTGAGTAATCCTCACCTATTAAGAGTTAAAAACCCGAGTTAGTCAAAGTGAAAGAGATCTCATGATATCTAGAATTAGCCAATTCATCGCCAAATCTATTTATTTTGTTAAAACTGGCTTTGGATGAATCATATCTTATCATATTAGTAGAAATTTAAAACTCGCTACTTTTGAATTTAAATCTGCTATCTTCAAGTTCCAACACCCCTCGTACTTCCGCTTCTTTTATTGGGTTGTATTTTTGTAACTGTTGTTGTGGGTCTGGCGGCTCTGGCCCAAAACCCACTTCACGTGAATCTCAAGCAGCGTGCAACAAAGGAGTATGCCTCTAAGCCAACTTCTTCACAGCCATTCGTATGGTAATCATTAATCACTATAAAGAACGAAAAGAAAAACCAATACCCAAAAACCATCGCTCTCTCTCCATGACTCTTTCAGACTCGCCTCGCTGCATCCCATTCGACGCAAGTCGTTCGATAGTGGACTCCATGGATCCTACTCGGGAGTTTGTCAAGAATGTTAAGCGTCTGATAGTTAAGGTTACGTATGGAAACACGCATTATTCTCTGCACCACTCAACTTTTGCTTCTTATTTCTTTTTATGTTCGTTAGTTTTTAGTATATTTGGGGCCGTGTTCCACTGTTCTTGGCATTTGCTTTGGCAGATTCTTATGTCTGTTTGCACCAATATGTTCACTTTTTTAGTTAGGCCTTTAGTGCTTTTCTGTAGTTAGGACTATATATAATAATTATGTATTGATTTTGAATGAGCATTGAGAACATTGTCATGAGCATTGAGAGTGCTCTTAATGTTGTTTTCTCATTTGGGGGTCAAACCTTGAACCCAAAAATAATTTATGGTAGCGAGATCATATAGGTGCCAGGTTACAATTTAAAAAATCAAATCTTTTCTAGATGAAAGGAAAAACCCATTTGCCTTTTAACTTGATATGATAATGAACCTTCTGACTTTTCCTATTGGCTGCGATTGCATGCGGAACCTCATACTCCTATCTCGTGTTCTTTGGGATATTTTCTTCTTCTTAGTTTAATGATGATGGTAATGATGAAGACGCAAGGCTTTTTGAACATTGCTTATAATGTTGGGCCTTTTCTGTGTGTTAGAGATAATGCCACAAAATAGAAAAATAGATCGACGATGTTCCAATTGTAATTTCCAGGGCATGTTTCATCCACCAGATACACCTTGAGAAGATTCAAATACTTTTTTTTTTTTTTTTGGTATGTGTTATTAGAAAGAGTATTGCTTGAGACGACTGGAATACAATTCTAGCTACCTCCTTGCACGATTGACTCTCGATTGGAGGTCTATGAATACTTTAATAGTAGACAAATGAATTGAAAGATGTTTAACTGAGCAGCAAATATTACAAAAATTTCCTGACATGCATAAACATCATATGAAGCATTTTTTATTTCCTCCATAGAAGAAACTCCGAGATTTACTGAAGGGGAAAAGAAAAAGAGAAACTTCTTTTCAAATTTCTCTCTTTTCGTTTTCCCAGATTTTTGCATCGTGATAATTAATTATGGCTTAACTGAGATTTGCTGATTCTTGCTGTTTTTGTCTGCATCATTGAAGGTCGGAACAGCAGTGGTTACCCGAGCTGATGGAAGACTGGCACTAGGAAGACTAGGAGCGCTCTGTGAGCAGGTACGTTGGGCTTAGCATGAATCCTTTTTTAAAATTAGAGAACAGATTTTCAAAATCTTGCGTGCTTTTGGAGAGGAAGTCTATATATGCTGTGAATGAAAAAGGAGAAAACATAATTGAATGGAAAAAAGAATCTAGGAAGAGGCAGTTTTGTTGGTGTGATCATGGCAAGCTGTTCCACGAATTCTGAAAAGAGAACTTATTAATAATGCATGCAATCCCATAAAAGCTATAGTTGGTGTAGCTGATTATATTACCTTTCCAATGAAATCCTTGCAGCTTAAAGAATTAAACTCTCGAGGATATGAGGTTATTTTGGTTACTTCAGGCGCAGTTGGAGTTGGACGACAGAGGCTTAGATACAGAAAAGTTGCCAACAGCAGGTCCTTACTATTTCTATTTTCTTTTAACACATGCAAACACAGAATTGATATCGGCCTCTTCCAATGGAAGTAATTACAATTGAATGTCTTCTGAACTGAAATTTGAGGGGGATACCAGCACTGCTATTCATACAAAATAGTAAAAGTAAGCAAATGTTGTCTTGGTATCTTTAATTATGGACATACGTTTTCTGAAGGAAAAGCTCTTTTCTTCATCCTAGATTTTGTCAGTCTTTAGTCACATCATTAGCCATGATTCATCTTAAGTAGCTTTTTATTTAAGTGGTTAACATATAAAACTACTTAAAATGTGCCACATAGCTAATCTGATTAGGGATGACAAAATCTAGGATGAAATATAGCATTGGTTGTCTATGCCGTTTTCTTTATTTTAAAACTGTGGCATCTTGTACTCCTTGCCGAGCTGTGCACCCTCGGGATTAGTTGTAATGATGTTCCTGGACACCCGGTGCCAATCCAAAAAAAAAAAAACTGTAGCATCCCCTTATTCTCTTGTTATCATCCTTTTTTTTCTCTGTCCCTCCCTGTCTCCCTCCAAAGTGGTGGATTTCACGTACATATACCATCTACAATTATTAATTTTTTTGGAGGTGGGTATTAAAGAAACTGCAAAGAGAGTGCCTTGCCTGAAAAGAATCCTTTCATGTTTTGCAGCTTTGCTGATCTGCAAAGTCCACAAGATGAATTTGGTGGAAAGGCTTGTGCAGCCGTTGGGCAGAGTAGTCTCATGGCTCTTTATGATACCATGTTCAGCCAGGTATCTATATCATATTGAGTTTACTTTAGAAAAATGTGTTTGTCGAGATTTTCCTAACTTCACACATGCATTAGCATGTTAGGAAATATATAACAATTGTCACACTCCACACTTATTTTTAACCTCGCTTTTTCTATGGACTGAATTGTACTAATAGGGTCTCTTGTGTATGCAGCTTGATGTGACTTCTTCTCAACTTCTTGTTACTGATAGTGTTTTTAGGGATGAAGGTTTTAGAAAGCAACTTTCTGATACTGTCAACTCATTATTGGGTTTGAGGGTTATTCCTATTTTCAACGAGAATGATGCAGTGAGTACTAAGAAAGCACCATACCAGGTAAGCAACTCCTAGTTGTATCTGAATTAGCACTTGAGATTTCACTTTTATTCTACAAGTTGCTCGTGATCTTTTTCCTTTCCGTTATTCCCCTTTGGTAAGGGATATTTGGCTGTGAAAATATATTGTGTTTTTTTGGTTATTTCTGCTAGTTCTTGTCATCATTCAGAGTAATGTTGTACACCACACTCTCATCCTATTTTGATTATACTAAATAATATATGGCACATTCATCACCAATAGATGATAAAAAAAATATGCAATAAATAATCATTTAATGGTGATAAATGTGTCACATCTTACTTAGTGAGATGAAAATAGGATGGTAGTATGGTATATAGAATTTTTCTATCATTAAATAAGGGCCGCAATTATTGCCTGTGGCCTTTTGGCTTCCAAATTATGTCAATTTCTAAGCAAATCTAAGAAACTAGTCACCTATGGCTGTTTTGGTTCCATGCAGTCTCCAGTCACATTTTAAACTGGGCTGACCACATGGGGCTTGATCCATAGCTATCTATGGGAAGTCATGTATCTAGTGCCCAAATTAGTGAAAGGAAACAAACCACACTAATGCCCACAAATGCTAATGCCCTTGGTGGGCTCCCTTCGTGATCATTCTTTATGCCTATTTTTGCTATTATTTTTCAAATCCTTTGTGTTATTCCCTTTATAATATGCCTCTTTATTCTGATCATAATAATAAATGCAGGATTCTTCTGGTATATTTTGGGATAATGACAGTTTGGCAGGGTTATTGGCTTCAGAACTAAAAGCTGACCTCCTTGTTATGTTGAGCGATGTGGAGGGCCTCTATAGTTGTCCTCCGAGTGACCCAAAATCAAAGCTAATTCATACATATATAAAAATGAAACATCAAGAAGAAATCACATTTGGAGACAAGTCCAGGTTGGGAAGGGGAGGTATGACTGCTAAAGTTGAAGCTGCTGTATGTGCAGCTGATGCTGGCATACCTGTTGTTATCACAAGGTATTATTTCATCATTTGGTTATTTAAGTCATGGTTTTGGATGTTAAAATGTTGGATGTTATGTGCTGTTCTTGGTCACTCTATATTGATCTTGAACTTCTTTGAAGTGGTTATGCCACAGACAACATAATAAAAGTACTTCAAGGTGAGCATCTTGGTACCCTCTTTCATAAAGACGCACATTTATGGACTTTAGCCAGAGAAGTTGGTGCACGTACCATGGCAGCTGCTGCACGGGAATGTTCTAGACAGCTTCAGGTAGTAACATCTTGTTTTCTTAAGTGTCAAAAGTTCAAAACCAGCTGGATACTTGAAATCTGTTGTATATCATGGAGGCAGTTTATAATGACAGCTTCGGCATGTTTTCTGGATCACTTCACTGCAGGCCCAACAACCTCAAGCAAGGAGGAAAATACTGCTGGACATAGCAGATGCCCTGGAGGCTAATGAAAGTATGATTCTGGTTGAGAATGAAGCTGATGTTTCTGCTGCACAGTTGGCTGGATATGAGAAGTCACTAATATCTCGTTTGGCCTTGACTCCAAGGAAGGCAAGTGCTTGTTGCATACAGTCATTGAAATTTTGACGATGAATTTGAACATCTATTTACACAGTTATTTCGTGTAATTTTCTAATGATGTTCTGTATACTTTTAGAAGGCTGTCTCATTTAGTCATTGTGTTGTTCAGATCTATAGTCTTGCAAAATCTGTTCGCAAACTTGCAGAGATGGAAGAACCCATTGCTCGTGTTTTAAGCAGAACAGAGGTCAGGACTCCTAGAGCTTTGTTGATTTGGTAAATAGAACCAAACATGGATAAGGTTTTTTTTTTTTTTGCTAATGAAAGATCTTTGTCAATCCAGAAGTATTTCAACCATATATGATAATAAATTAGAAATTCTTTGAAATTGAGTCATGTTGCTTCCAAGGGAAGTTTAGGATTTGAACTATAATCATCTGGGTAGATGTGAAAATCATGCATATGTTTTTCTTTCAACAACATTTGAAGCATATTTGAGTATCGTTAGGTCATTTGGTACTTACATTGGCACTTTGCTTCCAGCTTGCAGATGGGCTCATCTTAGAGAAAACAACAAGTCCTTTGGGTGTCCTCCTGGTTGTTTTTGAGTCTCGACCTGATGCCCTGGTACAGGTGAAAGTCAGGATCCCTTATTATCACAACAGAATTCATAATTGCTAAGGACGCTGAAGACTACTCTCTGAAACAAATTTTTTATCTGAATGGTTCATTCTGTTTTATTGGGCAGAACTTGCACATCACTTTCCCAAAACGTTGAATGATTGGCATGGACTTTCTTGGAAAGGAATTGCAAGGAATAGTGTGTCTTGGGAGTGATGTGTCTCAGTCAGGCCATAAGCCGAGCAAAACTTCTTGTGTCAACCCTAATGAAATCTTCATGCTAAAAGATCAACTAAATCTGACCATGCTTTAATATAAAATGAACCAAATATGCGATTTCTTTCATCAATACACTAGAATGAACCCTAATGAAATCTTCAAGGTAAAAGATCAACTAAATCTGACCATACTTTAATATAATATGAACCAAATGGCCCCAGTGATTTTATTAATGCACTAAAATGAACACCGACTCGCTAAAAGTAATTAGACCGTTCCTACAACTCTTAACAGATAAATATGAACGAAAATCTCAGAAGACTTTATCCTAGGTACTTGAAGACCTAAAATCTACTGCTAATTGGAATGACTTTTTATTTTCATTTGCAAGCCTTTGATTTAGGTGTCCAGTGATTTCATCAATACACTAGAATGAACACTGATCTTGTTAGAAGTGATTAGATCATTCCTACCACTCTTAACAGATAAATAAGAACAAAATCTTAGAAGACTTTATCCTAGGTACTTGCAGACCTTAAATCTACTGCTCATTGGAATTTCCTTTTCATTTTCATGGGCAAGCCTTCATTTTAGGTGCCCAAAGGAGGACACATTTTCTGTAGTTTGGTATAAGGAGTAGGAGAGGACTTCGGATATATGCCCTACTGAAACCATAGAAGTAGGAACAAAAGCAGAAGTCATTTATGGGATTTTCTATGCCATATGCACAATTCTCATGCAACATAGACTCATACTCACCTTGCTAGAAAACTTCTAATCTATTTGGTATGTTATCATCATCAATTTTTTTTTTTTTTTTGTTATTGTTGGTGGTGGTGGTGCTATTATTGTTGTTGTTATTGTTATTATATAATTGTTCAGTCCAGTTGGTGAGCTGGGTGGACTAATCTAACATTTGTTATGTGACAACTGGTTCAGCTTCAAGCTTATGTCTACAAAGGTTTTGCTACATGTTTTCCATATTATCTTGATAGTTACCATTTTACTTTCTATAAAAATTTAATAGATAGCTTCACTTGCAATTCGAAGTGGGAATGGTCTACTGCTTAAAGGAGGAAAAGAAGCCAAGCGTTCAAATGCGGCATTGCACAAGGTTTGGTTCCAGAAGTTCATGCAATTTCTTCTTGATCAAGTTGGAGTGTAGCATTATCTGCTTTTCCTTTGTTCAAGCTATTGTTTCACTATTTCTTATTCCTTTTCTTTGCTTCCATAGGTCATTACTTCAGCAATCCCAGGTAGTGTAGGTAGCAAACTTATTGGACTTGTGACTTCCAGAGAGGAGATTCCTGATCTGCTGAAGGTCTGTACTGACATTCGATACTATTATGGTTCTTTAAGGAAAAATAAATTATTTAACTTATTTTATTGTGTGACAGCTTGATGATGTGATAGATCTTGTGATCCCTAGAGGCAGTAATAAGCTTGTTTCTAAAATCAAGAGTTTGACAAAAATTCCTGTTCTTGGTCATGCTGGTAAGAAGAATAGAATGACTAATTTTTAATTTAGTAAAATAGAGCTTCAAGTAAAGGTGCTATATTTACTATGCAGATGGAGTTTGTCATATTTATGTTGATAAGTCAGCTAATATAGATATGGCGAAACACATTCTTCACGATGCAAAGCTGGATTATCCTGCAGCCTGTAATGCAATGGTATTTTCAGTTTTTCGGTTTGCTTTCCAGAACTGTTACAGAATAATCTTCTTCACTACATCATTGATTTGTTACACTCTTGGATTTATGTACTATTCAATTCTCAGGAAACGCTTCTTGTACACAAAGATTTCCTAAGTGAAGGTGGACTCAATGAACTTCTCCTTGAACTCCGATCGGAAGGTATGACTTTTGTCTGTCTAAAGACCATCTTTTTAAAAAGTGCGTTCATGTCATAAACGATATAGCTTTGATAACCTGTCTTGGTGTTTGAACAATTTCCATGAAATACTTCTGTTAATTTGACAGCTTTCTTGATTTCTAGATAGTATCAATGGACCTAGGTTTTTGTAGCTTGGCCTACGTTGCATGAGAATTTCAAATATTTTTGTTTGTGGTTAAAAAAATCAACATGAGTTGGACAATGTCAACAATGATTTTAAAACTGAACTGGACCAACCAGCTGTTGAATTGTATGGATTGTATTTGTCACATGCCCTCCAAGTGTTTTGATCATGTAGTAGTCTCTGAAATTGCAAGCAGCCCTTTGAAAAAGGGACTTTGGTGTTATACCGAATTATAGGGATTCTCCTCTAATGCAAGTTCATCTGTTGCACAGCTGTTACTCTATATGGTGGGCCAAGAGCCAGCAATTTGTTGAAAATAGCAGAAGCAAGTTCGTTGCATCATGAATACAGCTCAATGGCTTGCACAATTGAAATAGTAGATGATGTGTTTGCTGCCATTGACCACATCAATCAACATGGGAGGCATGTTGGAATCCCTCAGATTTCATTTTCTTGTGTTTCTGTTTGTACATAAATAGGTGAAGGTTGTAATTAGTGTTTCTAATTCTCTCTCTTCCTCAATGTAGTGCTCATACTGATTGCATCATTACTGAAGATATTGAAGTTGCTGAAGCTTTCCTGCGCCAAGTTGACAGGTAGCCTTGCTTTTTGCCAACTGATCAGTTTATGGCATAAGAGAGAATAAATAGGATCTATCATTGGCCGCCCATCAGCAATTGACAAGTAAGCACACAATATAAAACCCGAAAGAAATCCTTGAAAAGCATTGAAATGGTGTTATTTTGGAATCCCAGCAATCACCAGGAACCCCCATACCATCGGTATCATCATTGCTCACACAGTTCTTATTAACCAAACTTGATTCTCTAAGTTCATAACGTTACGTCATACCCTTCATAGTAGCAGATTTGACCATTGTCCAGAAATTCAGAAACCAATTCAAGAAGTATCTCTTTCCCTATTTTCTCTGTAACTAGCAGCAAGACCATTGTTATTTTCACTACTCCTACCAACATTGTTGGGCCTCTAGTCTCTAACAGCTGGTCCACTCAGCTTAGCTTCGGTAATTTAGTTAGTCTGGAATCTGGATTACAACCTTTCATTTCACTTTGATGATTGCTTTTCCTTTTTCCTTAGATTATTATTTTCAATTCTATTAAGACTATGATTTCGCACCTGGACTTTTCTAAAAGGTCCTCTGAATAGCATGTGACATTTAAATGAACTTTAGAGATTAAGGTCGTACAGGTACTATAATCTTTAAGTGAATTTTGATACTTTAAAGTGCTAGTAATCTAATGATCATGCCCTCATTAAATACTACTGGTTCAACGAATAATGTCTCCTAATTTTTGCACTCCTTTTATGTTCTCGTTGCAATCTTGCTTTCCCATCTACAGTGCCGCAGTGTTCCATAATGCAAGTACACGATTCTGTGATGGAGCACGCTTTGGACTTGGTGCAGAGGTAATAGGATCTTCAACTGTCCTCGTGTTTTAAGAAAAAATTTGCTTTGCTTTCTCTCCATTTCAATCTGCTGGTTCTAATTAACTTATGAGCAGGTTGGTATAAGTACGAGCCGGATTCATGCTCGAGGTCCTGTCGGAGTAGAAGGACTACTAACAACACGATGGTATGAGACTTCTGCAAGTTTTTTTCTTACACTACGATTTACTGACATGAGTAAAACTTGTCATGATATGATCAGGCATAAGATCTCAGAATTCAATATCAATGTTCTGTAAAAAAAATTAATTTATGTTCTTTTTGTTATGGCTAATCCTCCATTGTTAAACCAGGATTCTGAGAGGTTGCGGGCAGGTGGTGGATGGTGATAAAGGGGTTAGTTACACGCACAAGGTTCTGAAACAATCCTAGCTTTTCAGCAACGCATCTGTACAGGACATTGCAACTTGCAGCTGTTTCCCTTGACATGCCATCATGTCTTACTTTCGGTTTAGCTATAATATCCAAATGCTCCTGAGATATGTATTATAATATAAGATAGAAGAACATATATTTTTTCCCATTTCCAGATTCCAATTACTCTGGAATCATTCTTGGTGCAAAACTAATTCAAGTATCTTTTTTAAATGAATGATTTTCCATAATGGGTGGAAAAGGATATCGTGATTAACAGTTTTGGTTGAAGCACTAGTGATAGCCATTTGAATACCAGATTATAGGGGATTTAGCTTATTTTTGCATGACATGTAGCACACTGCCACCTAGAGATGATTGACTAGTGGCTGGGTAGGCTGCTTTCCCATACCCCAGCCCGCCTGATATATAAACTCACCAGTTTACACTGGCTGTTTAGATAATTGGGACAGGAATCTCTCGAAATGTAAACAAAACGACCCTGCTACTTAATCCTCAAACAACAGAGTATTTGCACTAAAAAATGCTTCCCGTGATTTGAACATTGGTTTTCTTTTTGAGTAATGCTAGAGCCTAGATAAAGTCCTATAGTGTGCAAGTCTCGTCCATTCCTTTTAAAAAAAAATGGAATTCATTGTTAAAAAAAAAAAAAACAAATTTCATGTGGTTTCCAAATTTAAACAATTTTTTCAAAAAAAGTGCGTAAGACTTGCACACCCTAAGACTGCAAATATTATTTCTCTTGCTCTGATTATATCCAACGTTTACCCCCCTTTAACTGCAAATCATTGTTACAAGAGGGGTCTTGTATTAAACTCTACCACTGGAAAACCCAAATAAATGAGTAGTTGAATTATGTCAAATCTTCTTTGGATTTGTATCTGCAAAACAGGTTCGAAGAAATGAAACTCCAAAGGAAAGCTTACGATAATGTTTTGGGGTTCTAGTCAAGTACTAGTAACCAAACATACAGCATGAGATTTTTGGTTTTCAAAGGAAAAAAAAAAAAAAAAAAAATCCTGAGTAATTTGTTCGACCAAATAAAAGTGAGAGTTGGTTTATGGTCTCATATTTCACCATCCCACAGTTCTTGGAGGCTTTTGTAAGGACTGCAACTCTCGTGGATGGCAAAATCACCTCGGAGGAGCCTTTGCTGCATTACACAACAGTAGTATAAAACAAGTTTGTCTTCAACTATACTGTATACGAATGTAATTAAGCATACAATTAAGCTCGTGAACACATGCATTGTTTGGAAGCGTGTGTATATAATTATATAATACCTGGTGGATTCCTGATAATTTTGAGATGAGTTCTGGAGGAATGAACCAGTCGAATAAACTCAAATTCTCCTTGATCCTAGATTCATTTACACTCTTTGGTAGGACACCGTGACCGCTCTGGATACCCCATCGCAGAGCTACTTGTGCTGGCGACTTGTTAAGCTTTTCAGCAATTTCAATCAGTATTGGTTCCTTCAAGACTTCCCCCTTTACCCATGACCCTGGAGATCCTAGAGGAGAATAGGCCTGGAAAGAGAAATTGCATTAATATCACATCAAGAACAAAGTCTCAGCCTGTAAGTTATGCTAAATGTCTAATGGTGATAAATTTAGTTACACAATGAACGGAGAAATGTTGTATTTGATCCTTAATTTTGTCATCTCTAGTCACGCTTACCATGTTGCATGTTTTAAGTGGCTACCATTGAAGTGGTTGACATATGAATCCATGCGCCACATCAACGAGCGTGACTAAAATGACAAGATTTAAGGTGAAAAGTATCATTGCTCTAATGAAAGTAATACCGAGAGGAGAACGCCAGTTGATTTGCACAAGTTATGAAGAGCAGGCTGCTGCCAGACAGGGTGGCATTCCACTTGATTGACTGCAGGTGGAACTTTTGCATATTTGAGCAAGTCTTGCAGCTTCTTCGTGGAGAAGTTACTGACTCCAATCGCGCGTGCCTGACCGGATGAGTAAAGGCCCTCCATCGCATTCCAGGTCTCTGGAAGACATAAGGGAGCCATGACTTCAGGGTCGAAGCCTCGTGAGCCTGGTTTTGTCCTAATTGGCCAATGAATCTGTAGCACAACATCGTATATTCCAAAATCATTTCAGACCCTTCAGTCAGTGCAGTTGATCTAGCTCTCAATATATGCAGAACAAAAAGCCGCACATAAACCAGAGGAAATTTTTCATGGAGTGCTAAAGACATACAAGATAGAGATCAATGTATTCAAGTTGCAGATCTTGCAAACTCTTACTCAAAGCCTTTGAGACGTCTTCAGGAGCATGGTCACTACACCTGAAAACATTGCAATTTTTAGTCGGGAAAGCCAATAGTCTTTTCACAAACAGAGAGACCCATACGGGCTTCAAAACAAAATTCACTGAGCTGAACTACTCGATAATATCAAAATGAAAGAATCTAAGGGTTAAAGATCAAATAAAACCAGCATGAGATGAAATAGATACCAAAGTTTTGATGTGATAAACATCTCACTACGCTGCACCACCCCAGAGGAAAATAGTTCCTTCAGTGCCACCCCAACCTGCATCATGTCAACATAACTCAAATGACTTGTATAAGATTTATGAAAAACTTATCCCCTCAAACTCTCACTCTTTTTATAATGTGACATAAACTATCCAGAATTGTCTCCAAATTTGAAACAATAATAAGGAAAAATTATTCCTTACTAAGATCTAGTGCTTTAAACGGATGAAAATATATGATATGATATTAATGATTGGATCTGAAAGGAAAGTGGGAATCTTAGAAAGAGATATGCTTTGAGGGGTAAACCGAAAAACTTTAATAGTTTGGTGTTATGCTAGAAAAAGAACTAACGAAGTTTTTCTTTTTTTTTTTTCCTCCAACTAAACCACGGGACGGTGGTTTACTCTATAAGGGTGAGTCCGAAGGGCCCAGTTTTGGAGAGGTTTCACGACATTAAAAAAAGAAAAACAAGATTGCATTCTTAACTAGAGATAGCTGGTGTTGAGAAAAGAAGTACTAGCAGTAATAAAATATAAACCAACGTATATATAAGAAAAACTGTTGGAAAACGATTACGATTTCATGGGCCATACATAAAACGACCTATATAAAAGTAGGAAAATAAAGGGTACCTCTTTCTCATTGTCATATACACTAGCACAGTCAATATGCCTATAACCAGCCTGCATAAAATTGAAGCACAATCTCTGAGGAATTTAATTTTAACCATACCGCTTTTTTCTCATACAATGTTCTGAAATCAAAGAAGCAAGAACCCATATGAAAAAGGGAACCTTGACTGCGGAAATGACAGCTTCACCTACAACACCTGGAGGAGCTTTCCAGGTTCCAAGACCAACGGAGGGAACTTTAGCTCCGTTATTGAGATCAAAGTATCGAGTTTCTTGATCCATAATCTTCTGCAGAAATATATAGCCAAAATCACGATAAAGACCAATGCCAACTTCGAATAGAAACGGGATAAAATATCATTAAGAAGATAAAGAAAGAAAGAAAGAAAGAATATAGAAACAATGACAACAACAATATGGGAAACCCCTACTTCCAAGTGCAATCAATTCTTTTGTTTTTTCTTAGGTTTTTAAAGGGCATACATTGTCGTCCCAACTGGTGAGAGGACGCTATTATACCTGTTTTGAGCAGACGTTTCAGAAGAAAGAGATCTGAGAACTAAAATGGCGAGTAGGTAGAATAAAATTTTAGAGCGACATCACAGCAACAGGTGATTGTTTGTTTGTTCATGCCCAAACCGTTCATTGAAATGATTGGAAAATTGCTCACCCTTGAGGCATTCGCGGCAAAAGAGTAGGATCCATCAATGAGTCAGGAGGCACATAGATTAATTTGAATCCAACTGTTTAATTGATCACGCTTTAAACACTTGGCACAATTCGTGTAAACAAACAAACTTGGGTGGTATAGCACCTTTTGTTTGGTTCAGCCCACCCTAGTTTGATTTTTTTTTTTACGATGAAGCGAGATGACTTGAAATTAAAATTAAAAATTAAATAAAATATTATTAAAATATATTTTTTTAATATTATTTTTATTTTAAAATTTAAAAAAATTGAATTGTTTATTTTATTTTTTATGAAAATTTAAAAAAATTGTAATAATTAGATGAGATTGTAAAAAATTGTTATAAATTTTAATGATTAAATTTTTTTTTAAAAATTAATATACTAGTTCTGTCTATTAAAAATTTTAATTAAATGATTATAAAGTAGACTATAAAATAATTGTATGAGAATAGTTATTCTTTTAAACCCATTTATAACGTGCGAGATATCTTTGTATTTACTGAGTTCACAAAGCTGCAGCAGACATAGCAAATCGAGATTTTATCTATTCTTTTTTATTCTTTAAATTATTAAAAAAATTAAGAAGCACATATTGAGAGCCTCTCCGGTTCTTATTGGTATTGATTTCATCAAAATTATCTTTAAAATTTAATAAAAAAATACATAATTTTTATAAATGCAAAACTTCTCTAATCATAACCTTACATTAAATTAGCTATTGAATTCATCAATATAATAATTTAATATTACTTTTTAATAAAAATATTTGTATTTTATTTTTCATATTTTAGAATTACTCTAATCATATGTTAATTAATAATTTAATTTGATTCTTATATTATTATTACAAGACGGTTGGAGATTAAACGTGAATAAAAAATACTTTTAGAGATTAAAAGTGAATAAAAAATCGATTTGATGAGTGAATAGTAATCCTTCAAATTTGAAGAAATTCATCTATTTACTTAGTTTAAAGTTTCACACTTATCTCTTTGGCTAATTCAATGCAGCTTTATTTTGATGAAATTTATTATATTTTACATTTAACTAGACTTTTGATGAAGCTAATACTAATACTCTTATCCAATTTGAAGAAAAACATATTTATTAGTAGAGATGTGCTACGTACAGGCCCGCATAAGCAGTCCCCGCGTACACTAGTTTTTGTCGTTTGTCCATTTCAACTTAGGTGAATGACCAAATTAACCTCCACCCAAATTTCCTCATTTCAGCTTTTCACGAACGAGCTACGGAATTCAAAATTAGAATTCATTTTGCCGCTAATCCAGCCCACGTGAGACCCAGATTTTTTTTTTTCCTCCACCACCGGCATCCTGCTCATCTCCTCCACCACCAGTGTTGTGCTCAACTCCTCCACCACCCTCATCTGCTAAGTCAATTTATATACTTGCTTGCAAAATGAACTGAATAATAAATCAACAATATAAACTGCTTTCATGAGAGAAAAAAAATTTATAACTTAAGAAGAATGGCCCAGAAAAAAGGGTAAATAAGAAAGAAAAAAAGAATGGAACAGGTAGGCGGCATTAACCCTTTTAGAACATACCTCAGTTTGATTCAATACAACTCACTTTCTGAAACATAACGGAGTTAACAACATCCTTTACAATGATACAAAAGCATTCTCGGCAAGAATTAGGCATTAGAGTGGACTCTCACATTTTCTCAAACAATTAGACTGCAGCTTTCCAATAAAATTGTGTTTAAAACTCCCAAATTCAACACATGCCCATTAACTTGTTTATTCTATTCAACATCAGAAAGCAGACCAAGAGCATTTTACAAAGATGTAAAGAATCTGAATTGCTCCGCTGGAAAATCACATTGCAGAACATAGAAAAAAATCAAGATGTATGAACCAAGGGTTTTAATAAATCAACATATCCATATGATCAGACCATAACAGAGGAAACAT
This sequence comes from Juglans regia, assembly GCF_001411555.2. NCBI lineage: Eukaryota > Viridiplantae > Streptophyta > Magnoliopsida > Fagales > Juglandaceae > Juglans > Juglans regia. The sequence goes on from NC_049904.1 coordinate 2,975,055, forward strand.
TGCCATAAAAAAATCCATAATAGAAATGCCATAAATAAACCTATCTCACGAATGGAGTGGAATTAGGGCTCAAATAGAATGAAGTTAGGGCTCCAACGGAATGAGACTTGGTTGTGCAGAGCTTCGGTCTCAGGGAGGAAGGAGGAGAACAATCTCTCATGAGGTCTCGGGGAGGAAGGAGAAGAGAAGCCAAACGAGGAAGGAGGAGAGCCATCTACCATGAAGAGTTGTCTCACAAGACGACGTCGTCCAGAAAATTAGTGAAACGGGTCGTTTTTGCCACGTTGGGCGTGCGCAGCCAGGCCTCTAACACGGGACTGCATAAAGAATTTTCCTTATTAGTAAATACTCGGGCAGTCTACGCTATCAGAAACAATATCATTAGAACTCATATTATTTCATATAATATCATCATTTACTTATATTTCAATCATTTTATATCACACAAGAAAATGATAAGGAAATAATAAAATATAGTATGTTTTTTTAATGTTAAAATAGTCATTTTATCATCCTTTACTTTTGACTTGGCCTACAATATTTTAAGATTTTGAGATTATATTATTCTTTCTTTCCAATATTCTATTAAAAAATAAATGGAGATTAAGAAATGAGTATATTTTTCTCCGAAATCTTGCAATCTTATCAAATTAAAAAATGGATTGCTTTCGGTGAATGGATTTGGCCTGCATCATCCAAGACGACATTATTGTTTCAAATGCTAAAAAATATTAAAAAAAATATCATATTAAAAAATGTATGCAAAAGATTTCTTTAATGAGAAAAATAGAATTAAGTAGAGTTTATCTCTAATCTTCTGATCTTACCAATGCACGACAAGACAACATTATTGTTTCAAATGCTAAAAAATCATTAAAAATGTCATATTAAAAAATGAATGCACAAGATTATTTTAATGAAAAAAATAAAATTATGTAGAATTTTTCTCAAATAGTCTCATCTTGTCCATATTTTTTTAATAGGAGATTTTTAATTAGAAATTCACCTGAAGTAAATTAACCAATAAGAAAAATTCTATTTATAATCCCCTACACCACACACCAACATATAATTTGTCACTTTTGTCCTTCTATTTAAACACATACATATTAATGTGTAAATATGTGTGTTTAAATAAAAAGATAAATAACAAATCACATATTGATGTGTAGTGTGGAGATCATAAGTAACATTTCTCAACCAATAATTAGCCATAATTAGCGCCAGTTCATACTATTTAGTAACCTTTGTCACTACTACTTCATTTTCATCCTCTGCCCATAATGTTATCTCATCACTTCCACATTTGCTACAATTTCAGAATTATGTAATTTTTTCTTTATCAAAAAGGATAAGAGAGGATAATCGGAGATTCGGAAGTGACTTCCTTAGTCGTAACTATAGTAGTACCCTATTTACTAGGAACTAGACGAGATGTCTGATGGTAGGAAACCATACGGACCCCTCAAATTGGGTTTAAGTCAATGCTTAGACTCCAAGCTTATTAAAGAATTCACTAAAATCTCCAAATGACTAAAACCTATAGTTTAAGCTGATTTCCTATTCGAATTTGAATCCAGTACTTAATTTCAAGTATGCTAGTTTACGGCTGATTGTGGGCTATGTAATGTTATGATAGAATCGGTGATCATAAATGTTGGATTTGATGATCCTAATCAAGCATAGCGATGACTAATAAGACGTCAAGAACAAGATCTCATTTAGAATATGATGATTAAGATAAATATGTAGCAATTGGAGAAGAATAATGCATAAAACGCAATAGTGTCATCTGCTATGTGGAAACAGTTGAAGTTAACGGATGACGAAACTACGATAATCGAACTTATGAAGGGGTTTCTAAGATAGTACAGAAGAAAGGGAAAACATGCTTGATAAGGAAAGTGTGTCTTGAACGTCAAATTAGCAAGTTGATTATATCTACTATGATGACTAATATTTGAAGATTAGCCAAACCAGCCATATTTCAAGAGGTAGGAGTTAATATGTTCATTATCATTTTTTACACTCACGCGGACAAACAGAGGGTTGAAGAAGGCAAACCGTGGCTGTTTGACAATAGCCTGTTTATTATTCAGAAATTTGATGGGCTAACATAGCCACAAAATATGAAATTTGATCGAGAATCATTATGGGTACAATGACATAACCTGCCTCTGGCTTACTTGAACCGGGATACAGGGGAAACGGTAGGAAATTCGATTGGCATAATGGAAGAGGTAGATGTGGATGAAGATGGGGTAGGATAGGGGAAATATATGTGAGTAAAGGAGGAGATTAATCTGACCAAAGCAAGCGCCAGAAGGAGAACGACTAATGTCAATGGTTTTAGAATATGGATTCCTTTGAAGTATGAAGAATTACCTAATTGTGCATTATATGCAGAAGAATAATACATGATGCTCAATGGTGTAAACAATTGAGGGACTCAGTGATAGGAAGGGGCAACCAATTCAGGCCATGGCTTAGGATCGAATCCATAGGGAAGTCTTAGATTAATCAGGAATTTTGGGTGTAGTTTATGGGATGGGGTTGGATTTACAGAGGGAAGTAGATGAAGTTCAGATGAGGGGAAGTGTTTAGATCATGAATGCATCAGCGGGGATGGACGGCGAAGTGGGGCAAAAATTGAGGAAGGAAAATCTGTTGAGAGCCAATTAGAAGGAAGTAGAGTCAAAGTAGAGTCCGAGAAGGAAGGTGAGAAGGGGGAAGTACAGATGGATGTATCCTATCAGGATTTTTTTTTTTAATTCCGTAACAATGGAGAAGAGAATGGAGAATGGGGAAAAGAATTGGGGTAACTGAGTAATTTTAGGAGAAAAAATAGCAGAAGAAGAAATGGAAAATCATAAAGAGATAGGCTTGGATGAGAGGCCTAGTAAAGTTGGTCGTTTTCAGAAGAAGTAAGAGGAAACAAAGAAAATAAAAAAAGTGATTTCTTTAACTGCAGAAGATGAAGATGAAGAACAACGATATGGAGGACATAAAGAAAACAACCAAGAAAATGGGAGAGGGAACTGGAAAAGAAGAGCGAGAAGCAAAGGTACAAGTTCTACTCCATTCCTGTTACAATTTGAAAAGAAAAGAATATTGGTTGATGAGGAAGTAGTTGATGATCGATAAACTATTGTGAAAAAAGTGAAGTTGGGAAATGATGAAATAGTTATTGAGAATGAATAAGAATTGGTGGAGCCCTCGGATAGTCCAAGACCTTCTCTTGTTAGTGAAGGATAAAAAATCCCAATTTGGCTTTCTTGATGGAGACCAAACTCAAGTCAGGAAGTACAAATGTTTTGAAAACAAATTGGGGTTTAAGGTTTTTTCTCGGTGGATTCAGTGGGAAGAAGTGGTTGATTAATGTTGTTGTGGAAGAAGGAAACAGATGTTAGCATTATAAACTATTCTCAGAGACATATCAATGGGTGGGTGGAAGATGAGACAGTAAATAAAAAATGGATGTTAATAGGATTCTATGGAAACCCAGAGGTGTGTAGAAGGAAAAAAAGTTGGGAGTTGTTGATTTCTCTTAGACCACCAGATCACCAACTTTGGTGTGTCTTAGGGGATTTTAATGAAATTGTATCCCAAAATTAGAAACAAGGGGGAAGGCATAGAAATGAAGGTAAAATGGAACAATTTAGAGAGACTCTAGGAAAATGTAACCTTTTCTTGTTATTTGGGATGGAGGGGAGATTTATATACCTAGAGTAATAATCATGGTGATGACTCTTTTATAAAGGAGATTTTGGCTGCATGTAGTTCAGATCACAAGCTAATTTTACTGCTCTAGTAAAGAGCGACACATAAAGAGTTTGCAGAAAAAGAATTTTAAGTATGAGAATAGTTGGTCACTTGAGGAGGAATGTGGAAGAGTAATTGAAGTTGAATGAGAGAAGGAAACAATATCTATAGACCCATTGAAGAGGGTGCAAGAAAGATTAGAATTGTGTAGAAAAACTCTAAGTAGATGGAGTAGTGTGACTTTTAAAAAAGGGAGATGCTGATCAAAGAGAAAATTAAAAGTATTGAGACAATTATAGCTAAGTGAAAGACTAGAAAACAATAAAGAAATTCGAGGAGTAAAAAGGGAGTTGGAACAAATGCTAGATCAAGAGGACCTTAGATGGAGACAAAGGGCAAAAACACACTAGTATCAAGAGGGGACAGAAATACAAAGTACTTCCATGCTTGTACAACATAAAGAAGAATGAGGGGTTTTATTAAGCAGGCCAGGGACACTAATAACAACCTGATGACTGAGAATGAAGATATTAAGAAAGCATTTATAGAATACTTTGAAGAAATCTATTCCTTTACATCTCCATCAACAAATGATATTGAAGCTGTGATGGGAACTGTAAGCGCCAGAGTCACAGATCAAATGAATGAAGATTTGGGACAGAAGTCTGAAGTAACAAAAATAGAAGAATCTCTTAGACAAATGTCTTCTCTGAAGTCTCTAGGACTAGATGGATTGGAGCAGATTTTTATCAGCAACACTGGAGTCTAATAAAGAATGAGGTGTGTAATACAACTCTTACTTTTTTAAATAATGGAGTTTTGTTGCCAGATTTAAACTTTACATTTATTACTCTTATTCCAAAAAAAAAAAAAATCTAGAAGCTATCACTGATTTTAGGCCTATAAGTCTTTGTAATGTGCTTTGCAAGTTAATTTCAAAGACTATATCAAATAGGCTAAAAAATGTGCTACCTAATATAATATCATATTCTCAAAGTGCTTTTATATCGGGAAGGCTCATCTCGGATAACATAATGGTAGCATATAAAGTATTACACACCATGAGGACAAGGCAAAAAGGAGCACATGGCAGTATGACATTGAAATTAGACATGTCTAAGGCCTATGATCGTGTTAAGTGAAATTACTTGGAGGCATTGATTAAGAAGATGGGGCAAAAGTGGATTTCTCTTATTATGAACTGTGTTAAATCGATGAGTTTTTTTGTACTAGTAGTTGGACAACCTGGTGAATTGATCATTTCTAAACGTGGATTGAGATAGGGAAATCATCTATCTTCATATCTATTTATTCTATGTGCAAAGGTTTTAAGCTCACTTATTAACAATACAGAATAGAAAGGGCTATTAGAGGGGTCAATGTAGCAATAAGGGGTCCAAGAATAAACCATTGCCTCTTTGCAGATGACTGTTATCTTCTGTAGAGCTAGACAATCAGATTGGAACAATTTACAGTCACTACTGGATGTGTATGAGAAAGCTTTCGGGCAAAAACTGAACAGACACAAGACTTCAATCTTTTTTAGTAGTAACACAAGAAAGAATATCAGAAGTTTCATCACAAAAGAAGCACGTGCAATGGCTTGTGACAGTTATGAGAAATATTTGGGATTGTCTTTGATGGTTGGTAAATCCAAATATAATACTTTTAAACGGATTAAAGATTGAATATGAAAGAAAAATAATACTTGGAAGAATAGATTTCTATCGAGGGCTAGGAAAGAAGTACCCATTAAGGTTGTACTGCAAGCATCACCTACCTATACGATGAGTGTGTTCAAGATTCCCAACAAACTGTGTCAAGAGATATCATCCATGTTGGCAAAATTCTGGTGGGAAAGCAATCAGGAAAGTAGAGATGTTCATTGAAAGAGCTGGGTTTTATGTGAAGTTCAAAGAGTGCTAGAGGGATGAGATTTAGAGAAATAGAGAATTTCAACTTAGCTTTACTAGCTAAACATAGTTGGAGATTCTTACAGGATTCTTTATCTCTAGTGCAAGGGTATATAGAGGCAAATATTTCAGGGAGAGTAGGAAATAGGAAGAAGATTAATATATGGGAACATAAATGGTTACCAAAACCTACAATATACTGTGTTCAATCTACTAGTTGTTCATTGGGTAGGGAAGCAAAAGTATCTGATCTGATGGTAGAAGAACTGAACATATGAAATGAAGAGTTGATAAAAGAAAATCTTAATAGATAAGAAGTAGACATGATTTGTAAAATGCCTATAGGTAGCAAAAATGCAGAAGATAAGCTAATATGGAATTTTAATAAATATGGAAAATACATAATTAGAAGTGGATATCATGTGGCTCAAGCAACAAAGAAAAGGTAAGTGGGAGAAAACTCGAGAGAAGCAACACCAGAAGAGAAATGGAGAAATATTTGGAAAATGAAGGTTCCTGGTGCAACAAAACATTTTCTATGGAGGGCAGGTACTAACTCTTTGCCTATAAAATATTTACTTTGAAGTAGAAAAATTACAGAAAACTCCAATTGTCCTTTGTGTCAAACTGAAGAAGAAACTATCATGCATGCCTTATAGAAATGCATGACAGTTTATGATGTGTGGGTAGAAATAGGAAGTTCAATACAAAACTGGGCATTAGTAGGGAATGATTTCATGGAGCTATGGGATAAATTAAGTCAAGCACTGGAAACTGAAAAATTAGAAGAAACTATTTCTATCCTAAGGAGCATCTAGTATAGAAGAAATAGAGTAGTTTTTGAGAATAAATTCGAAAGTCCTACACAGTTGATTAAAACTGCTATAGTAAGATTGAAAGAATACCATGAAGCACATAATCTGAAAGAAGGAAAGAAAAAAAAAGTAAAGGAAGAACATGTGAAAAACAAAAATGGAAGAAACTAGAGGAAGATTATTTGAAGGCTAATTTTGATGCAGCTATTGATGTGCATAGTGAGACAGCAGGTTTTGGCATTATAATAAAAAATAGTGAAGGAGAAATAATTGTGTCTTATTGTGATCAATCTTCTTCTATGGTGACTCAACCTATTATGGAAGAAAGCATAACATTGCGGAAACCAATGGAGGTATGTGCAGAATTGGGTTTCAACAAAGTAATATTTGAAGGGGATGCACAAGTGGTTATCAATGTTGTTAAAGATCCTGTAGAAAATCGGACATGGTATGGACACATCATTGAAGATGTTAAGACGGTGTTAAAAAACAGAGTAGGTTCGAAGATTAATTTCATTAAGAGAGAAGGTAATGGGATAGCACGTTGTCTAGCAAAATTGGCTCTATCAAGGAAGGGCAAACAAGTTTAGATAGAGGATGGTCCATAGGTTGTGTTTGGATTAGTACTCTTAGAGATGTTATATACTGATTAATTGCTTGAATAATAAAATCAATATGTATATTAAGACCCTGTTTGGATTCAGAAAGTGTATAGTCTCATCTCATCTAATCTCATAATTACAACTTTTTCAAATTTCTGCACAAAATATAATAAACAATTCAATTTTTTCAAATCTCTAAATAATAATAATATTAAAAAATAATATTCTAATAATATTTTATTTAATTTTCATCTTTCATTAAAACTATTTCATCTCATCTCTAAATCTAAACCAATAAAAATATGACCAATGAAAAACTATTTTTACAAATTCATAAGTAAGATACTGTGATGGTTACGTTAAAGATAACTTGGATTTTCTTTGAAACTATATCACAAACAAAATTAATAATTTTCAAAGGGCCAATGCATCAGATCGATAGTACATTTTAACTTCTTTTTCTATTTTTTTTAAATAGGCACGGGCCGATAAATATTTTCCATTTCCGAGCCCTTGAAAAATGAATAATTCAAACCCTTGGTTTTATATCTATAGACATTTAAAAAAAAAAATTAAATATAGACATAACACTAGTAAGAAATTACATTCTCAATTACCTAATGGTTTTTTCTAGCCAACGAAATTAAAGCACTCTTAGGTCTCGTTTGGATGTTAAGATAAGATAAGAAATTTGTAAATAGTAGTAAAATAATTTTTGAATAATAGTAAAATGTTTTGAGTTAAAATGTTTTATGAAATTTTAAAAAATGAGAGAAAAAATTAAATTAAAATTTTATAAAATTAAAATATTATTTTTATTTTTGAACTTGAAAAAATTTAATTATTTTTTATGTTTTATTTAAATTTAAAAAGGTTATAATAATTAGATAATTATTAGAAGAAAAAAATTAAAAAATTAAAAATTAAAAAATATTTATATTTATAATATTTAGATATTGAGATAAACTACAATTAGACAGACATCTTAAAATTACAATGGAAATGGAATTGAATTGCTTAGAATTTTCAATTTTGGACGAAAAACTTCTCACACCTTCCACACAGTAAAGTGTCGAATCAAAATCCCGTGAATTCTTAATTCTATATTATATGCTAATCCTTGAAATTCCAACCCCTTGAATCTTGAAAGCTCAAAACTTAAATTGAAATCCCAATCTTCCTATAAGATATGCCTACGCTTTTTTGTGCGACTGGTTTTGTAAGAATGGAGGTAATCGGGTGAGCTTTTTGCTTGGAACAATTCGCAGGGAGGAGATGAAGAATTTAGTAGGGAGGCCGGGGTCGGTGAGTGGGCTTATATTGAGGCTAGGGCAATGTGCATTTGCTGCTGCGGCGATTGGGGTGATGGTTAGTGCTTTTGGATTTGCTAGGTTCACTGCCTTCTGGTATTTCCTCTTCTCTTCGCCTCTGCTTTTTAGTCAATTTCTTTAGTTCTGTTATTTTTTTGGTAAGATTTTAAACCCACTTATCAAATGGGTGGGGGTGGAGGAGAAGAAGAATGGTTTCCTTTTTTTGATCGCTTTTATTTATCATACATATCACTTGAGAAAACAGTCTCCTTTCAGTGTGGCCTCATGTTCTATCGGAACTGGTTGGGTTCAAGAACTGTAGTGAGCATATCTTTTTCCTGCAATTTCAGTTTTTTCTCGCGGGAAGGATAATGGATTACGCTCTATGATCCCATTTGAAATGTAAACTTGAATGTGTTCATTAATTCCAGTTTATATGTAAACTTAATGTCTACGGTTTGTAGTCTGGGAAGAAAGGATTGAGAAGAAATTGATGGAAAAGCTTGTTGATGCTTGAACGTGAAAAAGCTTGTTTTCCCTTTCAGTAACGATTTGTAGGCAAAAATTAGCATTTGTTACTTAAAACCGCAACGGTGGTTTTTATGGGTGGGAAGCACCAATAAGGGACACCTAACCTTGTGTTCATTGAAAATTCCCCGTCCTTTAAAGGCAATCAATCGGTCATGTACGCAGTCAAGTTGGGAGAATTAACTCAAAACGCCTATTATTCTGTTTTCGATAGCTCTTTGTATATTATAATGATTAGGGCTCACCGATATTAGGAGTGTGGCTTTTTTGTGTCATAAATTGAGTCCTTGCTACTAACATGTTTGGCAGTTTCTGGGAATGTGAATCGTGATACCATTGATGATTGAACACCTAATTTGGCATGTGTCCAGTGCCATTGTAAGTACGCCTACCTTTGAAGGCCATAGACTCATAGAGATAGTGATGTCAAATCCAACTTTGAATGCTTATGTCTTTTTTAGACATAATACATTAATACTATATGTTTGGCAGATTGGGGCTCATGGAATTTAACGGAACATGCCTTTTATTTTTGATAAATGAAGTCAGTGGATCTATCTATGTAGCCAAAAAAATCCTCTTCTTGTCGTTATTGTATTAGCTAGTTATGACACTGATACGATGCTTACTTTTTTCAATATACTAAAACGAGATAACTACCCTAATTCTTGTAACAGCATATTAATTCTTGCACATGTAGGTATTTGACAATGTGTCTAAACGTCCTGTTAACAATTGGAAATGAGGGGTATGCTGAAGCATCTTCTAATCATACTGTCAGGAGACTACATGTTGGATATAAAATACTCCATAAATGATTGGATCATTGGAGTAGTGAGTAGATCTATAATACCTTTTTGCTAAGAAAGATCTAGATGAAGTATGAGAATGTACTGGACTAAATGAGGCCAGTGCAATATTTTCATGTCTCATGCAGTCATGCTGTTGTCCAGGCTTGTTAAACCTGCTAAGTTTGTGATATTTGATTCTCAATTCATGCAAGGATTTTTATTATAATTCTCATTGATGCTACTTATAAAAAAAATTCTTAGTGATATTTCTGTACAGCAACCATTCTTTTGCAAACTTTTAATGGTGATATCTGTGCTTTTATTCAGCTATTTAATTGCATCAATGGGTCTTCAAGTTCTGTGGAGCTTTGGACTTGCATGTCTTGATATTTATGCTTTGACAAGAAAGAGGGATCTTCAAAATCCAGTCCTAGTGAGCCTGTTTGTTGTAGGCGATTGGGTATTCAACTCGTCTCTTAATTTCTCCACTGTAAATTTGTTCTTCCCATAAAGCAAGTATGAACATTATAAATCACATGCTTCCTAATTCCTATACATGTGTTTGGCAATCGTCATTGATCTTATGTTGCTAATTGTTATATTGATCTGTCTTTCTGTGTTTTTAATGTCCTGATTGTGGCCACTGCTGCCCAATCACCTGGTTAGCCATTTTTAAGGGCCACAGAAGCACTGCTTGAGGAATTTTGCATACTAAGCATCTCAAATTTTGTTAGCCTTCCCAAAATTTTGCATACTAAGCATCTCAAATCAATCTTCATGTGATTGTAATGTTTGACTCCTCATTATACATAAAAAAGAAAATTCTAAACTGAAATTATGCCAGCTGATCCAATACCTTCCAAGGCCACAGGGATGGTCATATCCTCTTTCGAACATTTTCTTATAGGTATCCTCTTTCAAATTACTAGCAAGTAAAATGTGAATAGGAAGTCATGTGCATTGACATGTGGTAACCTTATTAAATGTTGTTACATGTAATATAGTTGAGTCTGGACAAGTTTATTATCCTCATCCGCACATGAGCTCTCTGCCTCTTATAAGCTTTCATGAAATTTCCAAGAATGGGATTTATGGTGAACAGAAAAGCCAAGCTTTATAGCTCCTTTCTTGTGTATACATTATCACTCTCGTATATTACTGTTGAAATATGTTAATTGCCTCTCTGATCTCTTGTTGTGAAATTTGTTTCTGAAATGAATATTATTTCTGCATGAATTGGGTGCTGAATTCATGTTCATGTAGGAATCAGAACAGCTACTTTTCTGCGTTTTCATGCCACTATACGTGAAAATCAGTTTGCCCATTAAAAAAATGTAATCATGAGCATAACAACTGTCCAAAATTTGCAGGTGACCGCTACTTTAACCCTTGCAGCTGCATGCTCATCAGCGGGGATTATGGTTCTCTATTCAAGAGACTTGGCTTTCTGCAAGCATAATCCTCATCTCCCATGCAACAAATTCCAGATGTCTATAGCATTTGCTTTCATCACCTGGGCTTTTACTGCCATATCATCTCATGTGATGTTTTGGATTTTATTAGCCTCAGTTTAGATGACTCAGGCCCTCCAGCCCTGCAGATCACACTTTTGCAGTGCACCTATTATTTCTTTTTACTCCAATGCTCATGTTTTTCTAATTCACCTTAATTTTTGTGAAACTTTCAGGATCCATCCTCTTCAGTAGCATCTGATTGTTTAAATTACACATTCTCATCCCAGTATTGGTTTAAATTCCATCTTAACACATTTCTTTCTCTTGCACCCTAGTGGCATTACCTTCATCTCAACCTCTTTGAAGTGAATAGTCTATGAGTCTCCTCTACATATTATATTTGCATTATCAAGCTTCACATCTTCGAGAAATTTCAGTCAGTCTAACCAGTTAAATCTGGAAAACACTCAGGACTTGCATTCCTCTGTTGTTGCAACAGACATCTATGAAGTAGGACGGTGCCAGCTATATCCAAGGGCCTAAAAGGTGCAGCCACATTCACACCTAATATGCATATCTGTTCTGATGTGAAACCTATTAGGTTCTGTCCAGCCACAGGTGTACAAAGTAGCATTCATTGTCTAGCGTTTCAAAGAGTTCAACCTCTGGGATCAGGCATTTCAGCTTGGGCTTGGTAGTATGCTTTGCTCCAACTTCTAGTCATATTGTTGAGTTTTTGGGATCACTTGTATCATATGGTAGGCCTGACTTGGTTCTTTGCCTCTTATTTTTCTTTCCCTTTCTTTCTTTCTTTCTTTTGCCTGCTATGAGTTGTATCTGTTTGCCGCATGCAAAATGTATGGTTGTCGATAAATTTGGCTGAGGTCCGAACTCTGGACAAGGACAGGACTCATTTTTCATTGTGCGAGATCATTTGAAATTTGAAACCTTGATTTTGAGAATTTTTCAAGTTTTATTATTAGCAGGAAAAGGATAAAAGACCAGCTAGATTTGTTCAATTTAATCGGTTTCTAGGCTTCTAGTATCATTTTTTTTTGTCTGTGTGTGTTTCTGGTTAACCAAAGGTGAATTGTTAAAGTTCACAGGTACGTGTAGGAGCATTCACATGTACCTCACCAATGTTTAGCCAAATTTTAACTGAAAAATCATGTTACTGGTTTGTATAGTGAGATGAGATGAAATGATTTTAGATGAAAATTGAAAGTTGAATAAAATATTATTAAAATATATTTTTTTAATATTATTATTATTTTAGAATTTGAAAAAGTTGAATTGTTTATTATATTTTGTGTGAAAATTTAAATAAGTTGTAATGATGAGATGAGATTAAAACGCTTTAAATTTAGAAAATTAAGACTGTTAATATCATTTTTCTTTTTATAAAATATATGCTAAAAATTAATTCTGCTGTCTCTCTCTCTCTCTCTCTTTTTTTTTTTTTTTCTGCCCATATAAAATGCTCTTGTTCGTGAAAAAGAAATTATTCTTCATGTAAAATAAAGCCTATGGCTTCATGCATGCATGCATTAAGTTTTACGTAGTACTACTAGCCCATAAATCATGGTGCTTTCTTCTCTTCTTCATTCATTTGGATTTTAGTTTGTAACATAAACTATCAAAATTAATAAGTACTTAAGTTTTAAACTGACAAGTGATCTTGACAATATTCAGAAATACAAAAATATCATTTCCTCAAAATCATTTAATTTGTCAAATAGCTTGTGTCTTGTGAAGTGGACCACGACCAAATGGAGTAAAGGCTAATTAACTTGGAGACCCACTTCCAATCTTGCGATATCTTCTACCTTGGAATATGATTCTATTTTTCCAAAACGTCATGTTTAATCCAAATTACAAATGATCCTGATCCATCCGAGCCAACTTTATCTAAACATTTAATATTATTTGATGACGGAGATTAGGAAAAAAAAAACGTGGTTTTCTATAAGTTTTTTGTGGGTTATTTATAACGAAAATGATTATTTATGATGAAAATAAATTTATTTTAATATGAAATAATTAGTTTATAATTTCATAAGAAATAATTGGCCAGAAATAATTATAATTATAATTAATTAAGAACTTTCTCAATGAAAAACTTGATAATAAAGGAAAACGGAAGATAAGAAGAACACGTCATCGATCCCACACCCCAAAGAAGGAAATAAGAAAAGAAGGAAAGGGAAAGAAGAACGAACAAGGAAATTAAAAGAATAAAAAAGGGAATTAGAAAGAAGCAACTGCTGCATTGAAATTACGTACAGTTAATAAAGGATATAGTCTTTTGTTCATGACAGTCTTATCCTTTTGTACGTTCAGACATCACAATCCTGCATGATAATTACATTCATTTTTTATTTTACACATTGGTCATTTCAAACAGACACCAGAAATCAAAGCGTAGGGACGTCCCTTTGGTTTGTCCAGACGCTAATCTCTTACAAATCCAAGCCAAAAGCCATTAAAAGGTTCAGATTATTAAAAAAAGAAAAAGAAAAAAGAGATTAAACTTAATAGCAAACATATCCTCTAGATACACTTATGATCACAGTCGATATATCCATGCACAAAATACTGTAAAAACCTGCTGTACTTAATTCCAACATGCCTTCAGCTAGCTTATTCTTCAGGCACATCCCCATTTTCATGACGATCGATCGATATTGATCATGTTCATCATGTACTACTACTACTCGACACTCGACGGGGAGCCAGACGACGAAGTACTGGGGACTGAACTCCAGACGACACTATGATTTGGGTAGTCGACGAAGGAGCCCTGGATGAAGAAGATGGAGAAGAAGTCGACGCAGAGAACCGATATTGGTGATCTGAAGAACAGAAAAGCTGTATATGATCAGACGTTTGAAAACGGCCAGAATCGCCGCCGGGAAGTCGCATGTAGGAAGCAGAGGGTGACTCATTGAACCAGTAGGACCCAAGAGCACTAGGAATTTCTTTTTCATGCTTGTACTGCATTATGGCCCTGTACACAAAGGGAATAAGACCCTCCATTTTTGCAACTTGTACTGTTTCTGCAGAGAAAGAAGAAGAGATCAGAGATTTTTGGTTAGCTTAATTGGAAGGAGAAGAATTCGTGGGAATGGTCAATTTAAAAGAGATCAGCAGATAAATAAGGGGATATTGGAGTCCAGCTCTGCACTCCAAGCTGCAGACTTCAACGCATGCAAAACCGTGCACGAATACCTGGAGCGAAATTAGCTAGCTGTGGATGAAAGCTCTATTTAAACTACAAAACTTGAATCCTGTTCATCTTACCAAATCTCACTCTTATCCCTTTTTTTATTACATTATTTTAACCTGTTTGTTTTAATTAGGAGCTGCATGTGTCTGATTAATTATGGGATGTTTTAGCTTTTTTAACAAGATTAATTGGTCGGCACGTTTTTCTTTTGTTTCTTTATTTTTTTATTTTTCTTTATATACTCGTTGTTCAGATGAAAAATATATAAGGCGACGTTTGGACTGTGAGTTGAGATTGATGAGATGATATGGTTTTAAATGGGTTGAAAATACTATCAAAATATTATTTTTTTAATATTATTATTATTTTGAGATTTAAAAAAATTGAATTGTTTATTATATTTTATGTGAAAATTTAAAAAACTTATAATGATTAGAAGAGATGAGTTGAGATCACTTCACAATCCAAACGGGACTCCAATTTTAACTTTTATAGCATGTAATCATGTATAATATGATCTATAATATATATATCATTGTTGGCCAGTTTTCTACGCAAGATTATATATAATGGAATGATTATATTATTAATCTGAATCTGAATGTTTTTGTTGAGTATCTTTCTTCCAATGATGCAAGAAACCAATTTGGTTACAATTTCACTGTCAGGTAGGCTATATATATCAATTAGATAATTATTTACAAACGTTGATCTATTATTGATGTGAGAGTTTCATCATGATATATATATATATATCAATTAGATAATTATAAACTAATTATACTTATAATTGACCGCGTAATAGATCTCACAATAAGTACTAGTTGTGTATTTATAGTACATGATGTGCAGCTAATTGCATGTAAAAGAAATCTTTTTGAGCAACTATATATGGAAATGGGACATTAATTTAAAGGTCTAGACTCTTGTGGGCATTTGGAAATTTAGAGTATCTCAACATTCTAAGTAGTGAAATAGTTGAAATTAAGATATTTTATTGGGTTTTGGAAAAGAGATAGAAAAAGTTGAATAAAAATATTATAAAGTTAAAAAATAATTTGAATATAATTTTTATAGTATATTAAAGTTGTATTGATTTTTGTGTTTAAATAATGATTAGATAAAAAAATAGAAGATTTAAAATTAAAAAATATTTTATATTTGAGTAATATTTAAAAATAACATTATAAGAAGTTTTGAAAATTTTGAAAATATGTACGTGTGTCATCTCTATATCTAAACGAGCCAAAATATTAATACTATGAGAGATTCTATTTGCAGTCTTCATTTGGAGATTGCATGTGCAAATCTTTCATTAAATGAAAAAAAATATTATTTTGATAAGGATATTATTGTAATTTAAAAAAAAAATTAAAGATAAAATTAACTAGACTTATAATGCAATCTTCATTTAAAGACTATACGTAACATTGCTCTAATACTAGTATTAGTTACTGAAAAATAATTTATACATTATTAATATGTGCAAGTCTCATATATTCATTTTGAAAATATGCATATAAAGAAAATTAATATTTTAATAATTTTCTTTTAAAATAGAATAAATTATGATATATATGCCCCCAACTCCGACCCGATCAAAACTCCTCTTATTATTACAATATTGTCCTTATTTAGTTGAAAACTAATAGTAGGAATACTTAACGAAGTTAGAGTTTTTCGCTCGGAAACGGAAATTACAATCGTTGAAAAGTGCAACTAGAATTAATAGTACTCATTCATGCATAGCTAGTACATGGATAACTGCGCAATACTGTGTCGAAAACAAAATTGACCAATCATCTGATTAACTATAACACGTTTAGTAATTAGTAGCCGCCTTAATCATGATCATCTTGCTGCTGATTAAAACTAATAATTAATCCTAGAGTGTACGTAGAAAGGACAAAAGAGCTAGCGCACAGATTAAGATTATAATACTTGTTTAAAAAATAGTCAAATTTATTATTAAAATTATGTAAATTTTATATTTATTTTTTTTAAAGAGATTATATTGTACTTATGTATTACATGATTGTAAATATTATTTTTTTAATATATATTAAGATCACTCCTTTAATCTGAAAAGAATAAAGCAAGTGATATGCCGCCCCAACTATACAGTTTAGTTTGACCGCTTGTCAATTTTTTTTTACTTAATAATTAAGGAAGTAATTTTAAGTGTATTATGATATTTTTTATTTTTTTAAATATTTAAAAATGATAAAAAAATATGAATAAAAAAAAACACTAATTTTTCACTAGCGACTACTTGCAACTGTAAGCTGCAAGTGGCATTAGGGGTGGACAGCGGGGGCCCGCCTAGCTTCCGCTCCGCCCCTGCATGGAGGGGAGGGCAACCTCGCTCCGCCCATGCGGGGGCGTGGCCCCCCACCCCGCATCTAGGGCCCTAGCTGGGGCAGGTGGCGGGGAGGGCCCAACCCTACCCCACCCATGTCCCCATTTATATATATATATATATATATATATATATATATATATTATATACATATATATAAACATAAAGATATATTTATATTTTACAAATTGTATATATATAAATATATATTACAATTTGTTAGACTTGTTCACAAAATATGCATTGACAAATTTAAAAACTACATAGTTTAAAAATTAATACACTACAATTTACAAAATTTAAATTTATAATTTGAATCTAAAAATATATTTTTAATTACTTTTACACTTATAAATAATTTTTAAATCAAATAAATGTAATATTTTTTTAAATGAAAAGATGCGGGACAGATTGGGAATCCACCCCGCACCCCTCCCACAGGGATGGGGTACCCCGCCCCCGCATCCCGAGGGCGGGGGACGAGGGTGAAAATCCCACTTCCCGTCCCATGCGGGACGGGGTGCCGGGAAAGGGTGCCCCCATCCCATAGGGAGTGGTAGCACCCCTAAGCAGCACACTAGCTTTACTCATTTCCAAAAAAAAAAAAAAAAACTTAAAAGAAAAAACGGTAGCAAGTCCAATTAGTCTGGCTCGAGCGCGCGCTCATAGAATGAAAGATCAACATTATTTACACCGTGCACTGTACCGAACATTAATTAAATAGAATTTGCAGATCATCACCGTTACATGAAATAACCGTAGTATTGCTGGTTCAGTCAATAACAGGTGGATTAATATATTATAATTGAGGTATAGAGGAATATTATTAAGACTAGCAAGCATCTTCATAGTACCTACCTAGCTACGTACCCAACTTCTAAGGTCAAAAACAGATCATTTGAAAAGCATTTTATATATCATTCAAATTACTGGTTATTTGGACAACAAATTATATATATAGGACCTTCTGGAAAGCCGTATATATATATATATATCTATGTATATAAGAATCAACGAATTTAGGTCAATCGTGTGGAAAATTCATGGCTGCCGACGAAGTCTTAATTGTAAATAACAAACCTATTTCAGAAGTCTCTCAAGGAAGCTTCGAACCTCCATCTTTAGGGCAGCATGTCTTAATTCGATCTTGCTCTTTAATAATAGGCTCTTATCTTTTTCAAATAGATCAATGCATAGTATTTATACAATCTATAGTTATATATAACATTACTGGCTGCCTACAGCTCTCACCATCTTGTTCTTTAGGATCAGGATATATCATGATCTTTTCGGGCCTCCAATGGATTTGTATGGGTCTGTGAGCCCATTTACACAATATCTGGTATCAGAGCTTCACTAAGCTCAATATGTATGTTGCATTGCCGGCCACTAAAATGGTTCTGTACAAGGATGCTAAGGTCGTTGAAATAACAAGAAAAAACATGGAGGAGATAATATATGTTATTACAATAAAAACGATTATTTGTGATTGTTGATGCAAGAGTTTGGTTAGACTAGGCAACTAAGATGATAAAGTTTATCTTATTATTGGATTTGTAATTTGGATGAATGTAAATTATATTGACTTTATCTATAACTATTTTGAGTTTATTTAGAAGTTATTAAGAAGTGCTTTAGATAATTCAAGAGTGTGAAAATCGAGTCTCAATGAGTCTGTAATTATCTAGAGAAGAATTTGAATGAGAATCTGCTTCTGCTGAGAAGATTTAGTGTTAGGTGTTAGCATCCCATCAGGAGAGTTATTCATGATAGAGTCGTTCCGTTAGCAGAGTCCTACTGCAACTCAAATTGCTTTCAGATGATTTATTTTAAGGGATTCAATTGGGTAATTGACTTGGAGATTTTTTCCTGAAATTATTGAAAAGTATATTCTAAGTACTTGTGTGTGAAAAAATTCACTTGAGAAATTTCTAGCTATTTTTCTCTCTTCAAGTGTGATTGTACTCCATGTTAGAGATTGATTGATTGTGTTCAGCCACTGAAGTTCTAAAAGAGAAGTCAATACTTAAAGATCGTCAGAGGTTCTGGCTGCTACTGTGGTAGAGATAAATGAGTCATTTTTTTGGGTAAGTAAAAGTATCAATTGACAAAAGTTTTGTAACTGAAACTTGCTTGTACATGATTTTCAAATAATAAAATTGAATTTTCTGGGTTTGACTGTCCCGTAAAGTTTTACCTCTAAGGTTTCATTTCGCTACCAATCTTGGTGTTATGCAATTTATTTATTCTATGTTATTGGTTTATTATTAAATAATTACATAGTTGATGACTAACCAATTTGTTGAGTGAATTGATAGATATTTGTGTTGCACTACAGGGACATTTGGTTAATTCACAAGATATGGAAGGTTTACAACAGGCTAGAGATGAGTTGCAAGTTTGGTTGGAAAGGGCCGAGATCATGTGGCGGCAAAGGTCAAAGGCTTTGTGGTTAAAGGAGGGTGATTACAACACAAAGTTTTTCCATAGGAAAGCTACTCACAGAAGGAGGAAGAAGGAGATTATGAGGCTTCAAACAGATTCAGGTCTGTGGAAAGAGGGGGTGGAAAAGGATGAGCTTATTATGCACAATTTTCAAGATATATTCACAACAAACTCAGAACAAGCGGAGATGGACTTTCTTACAGATTTACATGGTAGAGTAACAACTGATATGAATGAGATTCTAACAAGCTCTTTTACAGCGAAGGAGGTTGAAGATGCTTTGAAGGAAATGAATCCAACAAAGGCTTCTGGTCTTGATGGAATGCCTCCAATATTTTTTCAACAATATTGGAATACTGTGGGGAGCTGATCAGTTACCTCAGATGTGCTAAAAGCGTTGAATGATGACCACTTTCCAGGTTCTTTGAATCACATGCACCTTCATTTCTTTGATTCCTTAAACCAAAAAACCTGTTAAAGTGAGTGAGTATAGGCCTATTAGTCTTTGCAATGTGGTTTATAAAATAATTTCCAAAGTCTTAGCTAATAGGCTTAAATAGATTTTGCCTAATGTTATCTCAAAGTCTCAAACAACTTTTGTTACCGGAAGAATTATTTCTGATAACATATTAGTGGCATATGAAATGGTCCATTACCTGAGGAATAAGAAGGTAGGAAAAAAAATGGCTCATGTCCCTCAAGCTTGACATGAGCAAAGCCTATGATAAGCTAGAATGGAATTATTTAGAGGAGGTGATGAAGCAGATGAGATTTGCTAGTAAGTGGATTGTTATGGTAATGTTTTGTGTTAAGTTAGCGAGTTTCTCCATACTCATAAATCTTAAGCCAAATGGATCAATTTATCCAACAAGAGGTGTAAGGTAGGGAGATCCTTTATCCCCCTACTTATTTCTGTTGTCTATTGAAGGCCTCGTTACTCTTTTGAATAAGGCTACTGAAAGAAGACAGATTAATGGGATTAAAGTGTGTCGAGGGGCCCTTTAGTAAATCATCTTTTGTTTGTTGATGATAATTTTTTATTTGTAAGGCTAACCTCAATGAAAATGTGGCAATGCATGAGCTTTTACAAGTTTATGAATTTGATTCTGGGCAGAAAATAAATAGAGACAAGAAAACAATGATTTTCAGTGGGAATATGTCAAATGAAAGAAGGATAGATCTACTACAATTATGAGGGATACAAAGATTTGAACAGTATGAAAAATATTTAGGACTCCCACCAATGATTGGAAGAGCTAAGTCTTCTGCTTTTTTTTATATTAAGCATAAGGTTTGGCTCAAACTACAGAATTAGAAGGATAAACTCTTGTCTTAAGGAGGAAAGGAAATACTAATCAAGGCAGTGACTTTATCAATACCATCCTATTCTATGAGTTGTTTTAATCTATCTTCTTCTTTGTGTAATGAGCTTGAGCAAATGATGGCAAGTTTTTGGTGGGGCCAAAAAAAAAGAAGAGAAAAGAATCCATTGGATCAGCTGGAAGAGGATGTGCGAACCAAAGAGCAAATGGGGTATAGGTTTCAAGGATCTCAGAATTCCCAATGAAGCCTTATTAGCTAAATAAGGATGGAGACTTATGCATACTGAAGACAATCTATTTTATAAGGTTTACAAGGCTAAGTGTTGGAAATATATTCTGAAAATGCTTTGTAAACTAGAGAATATGTAAAAAATAACAAGAACAAATTTGAAAGAGAGAACCCGGTGTTGAGGCACATTGTGATAGACGCTTTCCTTAAAGTAGATTCCGCTGCCTCCAATATTAAACATGCATTAGGCTTCTTGAAGAAAGACAAAGAGAATGAGGATGTGTTTCTCTAAGTTTTATAGAGAATTTGGAGTTAATGAATTTATGGGTGGGGTTCCCTATTTATAAAGAATGAAAAGGTACTTGTGAAAAGTCACAACTTATTTAAATGAAAGGGTACATGTGAAAAGTTACTTCACATAAATGAAATGGTATTTGTGAAAAGTCACAACTTAAATGAATGAGCACTTTTGAGAAGTCACAACTTCTCAAATATTAGAGAATACATTGAAAATGTTTCTAATTCACCAAAGGACACAGTCCTTTGTTTGATTGGGAAGCGGTTAAGGCTCATATCCCTAAGAGGCATATATCGGTTCAAGTACCAAGACAAATTTTAATTTAAATCTAGATAAACGAACCGATACATTGAACAATTGTAATGGTTCACATTATTTTCACTTTATATCAAATATTTTAATCATTTCTAAGATGAAAAACCAACAATCCCCCACCTGATTAAGATATTTTAAAGAACATAATAGAATACAATTTTCTTTGGACTAAGTACTGTGCATCAATAGAGGTAGCTTGCGGCTTTGAACGTCTACCTAGTGTTAGCGTGTTTCCATCTGAAAGATCCATAGTGAATCAAGTCTTGAACCATAATCTTTTAACTCAGTCTTCTCCACACCACACACATAGTACGACATATATCAGGTTCCTTTCAAGGTGGTGCATAAAGGTCGTGTACCGTATCTTGGATTCATGAGCGCTCTAGGGAATAGCTCAATTACCATAGACTGCGGGGTTTGCTTTAAACCATAGAAAGATTTAATAAGTTTACAAACTTTCATTTCCTGTCTTGGAACCACAAACCCCTTGAGTTGATCCATATATATTTCTTCTTCTAGATTGCCATTAAAAAATGCGGTCTTTATGTCCATTTGGTGGACCTTAAGTTTATGGATCACTGTTAGAGCAATTAGAATACAAATTGTGGTTATTCTAATAACAAGAAAATATGTAGCAAAATAATCGATATCCACTCTGTGTAAAGTCCTTTGCAACCAGCTTAACTTTAAATTTATCAATAGTACCATTTACATCCATTGGTTTTATATCCAGGAGGAATATCACATAAGTTCCAAGTGCCATTAGTCTTAAGAGATTTCATCTCACTATTTACTGCTTCTTTCCAGAAAGTAGAATTAATAGAAAGTATGGCATCTTTGAAAGTCAATAGCTCTTCCTCCATAGAATAAGTATAAAAATCATGTCCAAAATCATTTTCCTTTCTGACTCGTTTTCCTCTTCCAAGTTCATTTTATAATCCATATATACTATCATGATTAAATATAATGGTAGGTTGACTACTGGTGAAAGGAAAACTTACTGTAGGTAAAGATCTTTCTAACTTATTTTTGAAAGGAAATAGATCTTTAAAGAATATTGTATCCCTAGACTCCACGATGGTGTTGGGATCAATACATTGGACTTTTAATTTGATAATCAAAAACCTATATGCAGAACTATGTCTAGCATACCCAATGAATACTACATCTACTGTGTTGGGATCTAATTTGCTTTTCTTAATTTTTGGAACATTAACCTTTGCAAGACAACCCCAAACTCTAAATCTAAAGAAATTAATATTGGGTACCCTATCCTTCCAAAGTTCATATAGTGTATTGTCAGATCCCTTAAATGGTAACCTATTCAAGATAAAATAAGATGTAAGTATTACTTCTCCCCACCATTGCTCAGGTAGGCTGGAACTAGAGAGCATGCATTTGACCATATCCACCAAAGTTCTATTTTTCCTTTCAGAAACACCATTGGATTGAGGAGAATATAGAGCAGTTTCCTCATGTATAATATCATTCTCCTCACAGTATTGAACCAATTGATTAGAGGGGTATTCACCTCCTCTATCAGACCCGATAATTTTAATTTTTCTCTCCAATTGGTTTTCAACTTCAGTTTTATAGATGATAAATTTACTAAATGATTCATCTTTTATTTTCATCAAGTAAACATAACAAAATTTGGACATATCATCTATAAAAGTAATGAAATATTTATTATCACCTTTAGAGGAGACATTATTTAAGTAACAACCATCACTATAAATTAATTCAAGTAGCGATGAGTTTCTTATAACAGATTTAAATGGCTTTCTAGGCTGTTTTGATTGAACACAGATTAAACATTTTTTATCGCTCATGTGTCTACTATCCAATCAGTAGCACTACAAGTCAGATGAACTTGAGAACTTATGGTTACATACCGTTCATCAGTTCCAACAGAGTTGGTCCCGGAAAGCACCATATGAGCCTGTGGGTTAGGCGATCTTGATTGTTTATTGCCTTGATATTTTTTCTTCTTATAGCGATAATTTTTGGCCAAGTGACCTGATTTATTACAATTAAAACAAAGGGGTCTCTTATCATCTTTGTTAATATAAGACTTTGGTTTCAAATTATTCCCATAATTAGTTTTACCCTTATTGAATTTGGACTTCTAATGTAGTGGGTTCTTATGTGTTTTATGGCCTTTTACCATATTTGCTTTAGATTGAAAATCAGAAACCAATGGTGGGATAGGATCATTTTTCAAATGTTGTTCTTAGATCTTAACGACAGAGATCAATGTTTCCATGGTCATATCTTCAGTCTTATGTTTAAGAGATAGACAAAAATTCTTCTATGAAAGAGGCAATTTGTCTATTGTACAAGCAACTGGGATATGCTTGGTAATACTCATTCCTCGTTGGCCCAATTCATGGTAAAGAATAGTTAACTCATGGGCTTGCTTTACCACAGATTTGGAATCATCTATCTTAAAGCCAAGAAATTGGCTTGCGGTGTACTTATCCATTCTGGCATCTTGTACACCATATTTCTTATTAAGAGCATTCCTAATATCTTTGACATATTTAATGTGTAGATAAATATCAAAAAGTGTATTACTTAAATGATTTAAAATCCTACATCTACACAAATTATCTTTTTCTGCATATGTTTGCAATTCAATAGTACGTGAAGGCTCATGTAAATCATCAGAAGGATGATCATTTTCAATAACAAAATATAATCCAAGCATTGTAAGAAAGATTTTCATCTTTTCTTGCTAACGCTTAAAACAGATTCCTCCAAATTTCTAGAGTGCAATAGGTTCGTTTGAAGTCATGGTGGCAACCTATTAATTAAAACACACCTATAGTTTAACAAAGAGAAATTATACTCTAAGATTGTTGGGAATATATTCTGAAAATACTTTATAAACTAGAGAATATGTAAAAAATAACAAGAACAAATTTGAAAGAGAGAACTCGGTGTTGAGGCACGTTGTGATAGACGCTTTCCTTAGAGTAGATTCTGCCGCCTCCAATATTAAACATGCACTAGGCTTCTTGACAGTCTACTCCCAAGATACAACAACGTCAATTCCCGTTAATCTCCTCGTCGGTGCACATCAAAGGAGATCATCGAACCCAATATAAAATAGCCAAAACCCAAAGAAAGAAAGGCAAAGAGATGGATGAGGTGTTTCTCTAAGTTTTGTAAAGAATTTGGAGTTAATGAATTTGTGGGTGAGGTTCCCTATTTATAAAGAATGAAAAGGTACTTGTGAAAAGTTACAACTTATTTAAATGAAAAGGTACACGTGAAAAGTCACATCACATAAATGAAATGGTACTTGTGAAAAGTCACAACTTAAATGAAGGAGCACTTTTGAGAAATCACAACTTCTCAAATATTAGAGAATATATTGAAAATATTTCTAATTCACCAAAGGACACAACCCTTTGTTTGGTTGGTAAGCGGTTAACTCTCATATCCCTAAGAGACATACATTGATTTAAGTACCAAGACACATTTTAATTTAAATCTAGATAACCGAACCGATACATTGAACAATAATAATGGTTCACATTATTTTCACTTTATATCAAATATTTTAATCATTTCTAAGATGAAAAATCAACAGTACTTTCCAAATAACAGGTTATTGGATTCAAAAAAGGGACATAACAGTTCCAATGCATGGCAAGGTATATGGTCAGTTAAGGACAAACTATCACATAGTTGCAAATGGAGGGTTGGCAATGGAAGAAGTATTGAAATTTGGAATGATTCTTGGATTCTAGGTTTTAAAGAATTAAGAAGCTTTGTGAATGAGAATGTCATTGAGGATGCTAGTGCAAAAGTGGTTTCACTGATTGATTCACAAACTAGATGGTGGGATGTCTCCAAAGTAAGAAGTTTACTGCCACCTACTGCTACAGATGTAGTCCTCAAAATGGTATTAAGTTCTAAACAGCATGAGGATAGTTTGATCTGGACTATGGAGAGGGGAGAAGACCAGACAGAATCTTTGAATACAAACAGTCAAAATAAGCTATGAAAATTCATTTGGAGTTTGAGTATTCCAAATAAGGTGAAAGTCTTTTCATGGAGGGCTTGTGTGGAGGGATTACCAACCATGGTGAATTTGAACAAAGAAGATCAGTAGAAGAGGATGTATGCAGATTATGTTTAAAAGAACTAGAGAATACTCTTCATGCCTTGTATCGATGTGATCAACAAGTTGTATGCCGGAAGAGGCACTTTCTTTACTTACAAGCTGCAGACTCACAGTTGCTATTTGGGGAATTTCTAAGATTAAATGAAGAAGGCAAAACAAAAGCAGATTTGGAAATGATGTTGCTCATTGCTTGGAACTGCTGGTATAAGAGAAATCAATGAATTTATGAGGAAAAACAACTCAGTCCAGATTGGGTGATTACACAGGCACTTTCAATGCAAAAACTTTGCAACTCTGTTAAAATAGAACATCCAAACACAGATAGCAGATTTACAAAATGGATGCCTCCACCTACTGATGTAGTTAAGTTAAATGTTGATAGAGCTGTTTTTCATGAAGCAGGAATAGCAAGAGTTAGAGTAGTTTTAAGCGATAGTAAGGGTGAAGTGCTTATGGCTTGCTCAAAGAGAGAATTGGCAGTGATTGAGTCCTATGAGATTGAACTTATTTCAGTGTTGAGGGACCTCCATCTTTACATTCCATTGAGTTTACAAGAGTTACAAATTTAGAGTGATTCTCTAATGGTGGTAAAGGATATTCAAGATCAAACAGATTCCTCTACAATGATGGGTCATATTGTCAAAGATATTCAACACCTCATGAATAGGTTTCCAAGTTGTTCAATCCTTCATGCTTTTAGAGACTCAAATGTAGTATCTCATAAACTTGCAAGGTTTGCTTGTAATGTTCAAGATATTAATGTTTTGTGGGATAGTTTTCCAAAGTGTATTCGGCAGCCAATTTGGGTTGACCAACAGTTGTAATGTTTCATATAAAAAAAAAAGTTATCATCAAGATTGTATATGGCGAGTAATATATATCATCAATTGATTTTGGTGATATTGCTCGAATCAGGCCGGGAACTGATTCCTGTCTCCATGTCGATTAATTATGTCATTATATATAAGATATAGACATCCATTTTATTTTCCTGGGTTAAAAGAATAAAGAAAAACATATCTGAACCCGACCATGATCTCCTCGAGTATGATCATCAACGACTGATCTCCTTATAAGCTTACAATATTGTTCAGAAAATCATTGGTACAAAAAAAGAATAAAAAAGAAAGAAAAGAAAATCTTACTTGGGCATGGGTTGGATTGATGAAGAAAATCTTTGGCACTGAGATATTGCACGCGTGCTCATTGCCCGCTCGATCAGGAAACCATTTGTCTCATTGAGATCACTTGGGTATCCCATGCACTGTGATCATCATGTAGATGATGCTCATCGATTTCTTTTTTCACAAAAATAATGAATTATGGTCCCAAAAGCATATGCAGCATGCATGCAAGCAAGCAACCTTTATGGAAAGCATAAAGAATGTTTTGCTGCAAAAAGCTGACGAAGGATAGAAATGTTGGAGGCAGAGAATGAATGCAAAGAAAATAGTTGTAGTGAATTATTATGTCCACGTAGAGCTAGCAACTAGACGTCTTGCACGGACTTCAAGACGTAAGGATCAAGACTCCATTTTGTAGTTCTACACAAGTCGAACTCAATTATTGCTGGGCGACAGTACTAATTAAAGACGAACAAAAAATAAAAATAAAACTTAGTTATCACAAGGTTTGAAGGAAAACATGCACTGAATAATCTTATTAAGATCTTATATATTGTTAAGAAAACGAAACCGTTAATTATATTTTATTCTTTCGAATTTTTATTCAATTCATAATGTGCATTCAAAATTAATAATTATATCAAAATGAACTCTCGAATTTTTAAAACTTCACAATCTCTCATTCCGTCTACTATCAACATTAAATCTAATAAAAATTCACTATACATGTGCTACTCATGTGCATAATATTCAATGCAAAGATTTATTATTAAATAATTTATATATAGTTAATGAATATCAAATAATTTTATTGTGTATATAGATTGTTCATACTTACTTGCAACTTAAGTATATAATAATTTTATATATAGTTAATGATTAATGATTTATTATTAATTGATACCATATATTATTTTATATTTTATATGATAAATGATTTAGATAAAAATTATATTTTTACAAAGAATTTTCATTAAATTTGATGCTGTTGGTAGACGGAATGGGGGATTGAGAAGTTTTGAATGTTCGAGAGTCCATTTTGATGCAGTTATTAATTTTAAAGATATATTATGAATTGAGTGAAAGTTTGAATGAATAAAATGTAATTAATCCAAAACGAAAATTAATAGATAATGCTGTACAAACGTAAAAGTGCAAGAAGCAGGAGACTACGCATGGAAAGTGTCGAAGTGCGAGTCCATCTTTGTCAAGCAGACTGTAAATAAGGAGACTGCAAAATTAATCCATCCTTGGTCCAGGAACCAGTGACCCCCGGGGGGGGGGGGGCCTAGTCCTTTCTTCGTCGTCACAGTTTTCCTTTTTGGTCTGTGCCTTGAGTTGCACTCCACCTTTTCTCCCCTCCCACATTTCTGATCCTGAATTCCCCCCTTATATCATCCTCTATCACTAAAGAAAAAGATCCCCGTATATATAATATAAATATGCCCCAATGCAAATCAAAATCAATGGGCCCCTTCCGTACACTAGACAATAAATTATTATATGTTCCCTTTCATGGCTGTTCCACCCTAGCTAGCTAATTTCCATCTTTGGGTCGACGCTTGGTCCTTGCCTAGCTACCGAAGCTCTGGTCCATTTGTGCGCATATCCATGTGATATACTCGGCTTTCATGCGCACACCACCTCGCACATAGTAGTATTGGTTGTTTGAGAATCATGGGTTTGTAACAGTTCCTTAAAGAAGAATAACATTATTGTTGGAAGAATTCTGAATACACAATTTTATTGATGTACAAGGTAAGTAATTTATACACATGAATTTGAGTGTTTTATCTATGGAAGGTAGTAACGGAAATCTACAACATTTACAAGTAAATAATTGCAAAAAATTAAAGTATTACAACCAAATCAGAAACTGATGCTAGAATCAGAAACTGATGTTAGAATCATGTGCCCGCAGATCTTGGTGATTGACTCTGAATTGTTTGTGAGTTGTCTTCCTTAATACGCCCCCGCAAGAACGGGCTACCATCAGAAAGTCCGATCTTGTTTTTGAGTTGATCCGTTTTTTGACGTGAGAGTGGTTTGGTTAACAAGTCTGCTAGCTGATCGTTTGTATGGACATGTCGAACTTGAAGAAAATTTTTTTTAACCAAATCTCTCACAAAATGAAGATCTATTTGAATATGCTTCATTCTTGAATGATGAACCAGATTGAAGCTTAGGTGTGTTGCACCTAAATTATCACAAAGCAGTAGAGGAGGCTTTTTAAGAGTAAAATTCAGTTCTTGGAAAAGTGAAAGAACCCACATTAATTCAGATGCTGCAGTGGCCAGCACTCGATATTCGGCTTCCGTGGATGATCTTGCAATGGCTCTTTGTTTCTTGGAGCTCCACGAAATTGGATTCGTGCCAAGTAAAATAAGATATGCTGAAGTAGAGCTTCTATTATCTAAATTTTCTGCCCAATCCGCATCAGTAAAGCATGTGAGCTCAGGGTGGATGTTTTTCTGAATGGTTATTCCATGAAAAATGGTGTTTTTCAAGTATCGAAGCAATCTTTTTGTGGCTGTCCAGTGAGTCATTGTGGGCCGATGCATGAACTGAGATAGCTTATTAACAGCAAAGCTGATATCGGGTCTAGTTAGAGAAAGATACTGTAATGCTCCAATGATACGACGATATTCTGAAGAGTCCACGTTGGGGGTTCCATCATCTAATTTTAAAGAAACCGAAATGGAGAGGGGAGTGGTAACATCCTTAGCTCCATCCATGTTTGTTTTTGCCAAAAGATCGTGAATGTACTTGTGTTGAGTTAAGAACAAACCATGAGGAGTAGGAATAACCTCAATGCCGAGGAAGAAATGCAGGGGTCCCATGTCCTTGATGGAGAACTGTTGTCCAAGTTGAGTGATAACGCTTTCCACAAATTTTGAATCATTCCCTGTGACAACCAAGTCATCTACATATACCAAGCAGTAGGCTATTATGGAATCAGCACTATACACAAACAAGGAGGAGTCAGATTTAGCATTTACAAAACCAAACGCAACTAGTGCTTGTTTAAGAGCTGAATACCAAGCACGAGGTGCTTGTTTAAGACCATATATAGCCTTCTTGAGACAACAAACATGGTTTGGTTTTTCTGGATCTCGAAATCCTGGTGGCTGTTTCATGTAGACTGTTTCTGTAAGATATCCATGTAAGAATGCATTATTTACATCCAGTTGTCTCAGTGACCAGCCCTGCATAACAGCAAGAGACAACACAGTGCGTATGGTAACAGGTTTCACTACTGGACTAAAAGTCTCTTTGTAGTCCAGCCCCGGTCTTTGATTGAACCCTTTCGCAACTAACCGTGCTTTATACCGATCTATAGATCCATCAGCCAATCTTTTGATCCGAAACACCCATTTGCACCCAATAATGTTACATCCTTTTGGAGGGAGTACTAACTGCCATGTACCATGGCGCATGAGAGCTATTAGCTCTGAGGACATAGCATCTTGCCAACACGGATCAGAGAGAGCTTCACTCATAGTGTTGGGTTCTAGGGACGATGGAAATGAATGCTTTGTGACAAGGAATGAATTTTTTGGTCTATAAATATTATTCATGGACCGAGTCACCATAGTATGCGATCGGGGCACAAGGGAATCAGAATTGAAGGACACATTTGGAAGGGAGACTTCATTTAAAACCGAAGAGGAAGGTTGAGAAATGCATACCTGGTGAGGAATCGGTGGAGGAGAAGTCTGCATCAATGGTGCCGAAGAAGAAGGAGTACCCAATGCTGGAGAAATAGCTGCTGGCACGGACTGAGCTGGTGGTGTCGGCAAAGTGAGTTGCACGAGTGGTTCAATGGAAGAAGAAGAAATAGGACCTGGGATCGCACTCGATTTAGGGCTCAATTCAGAAAAAGGAAATTGTCCTTCATCAAACAAGACATGCCGTGAATGAAATACACGATGGGCTTTGGGCTCAAAACATAAATATGCATTTTGAGAAGTAGAATAGCCCACAAAGATGCATGGTGTAGCTTTGGGTTCAAGCTTATGCTTGTTATATGGCCGTGTCAAAGGGTAGCAGAGGCATCCGAAAAGTTTGAGTTTTAAATAGTTGGGAGTTTGATGGAAGAGCTTTTCAAAAGGTGTTTTATTGTGCAATGTAGCAGTCGGCATTCTATTTATTAAATATGCAGCCGTTTGAAAAGCATAGGGCCAAAATGAGAGTGGGAGATTTGCATCTGAGAGAAGTGTGAGCCCAGTTTCAACTAGATGAAGATGTCGTCGTGCAGACATGCCATTTTGTTGAGGTGTGTGAGGAGCGATTGTATAATGACCAATGCCATGAACCAAAAAATATGATTTAAGAGCAATGTAGTCACCTCCGTTGTCAGAGTAAATACTCTTAATTCGGGTGTTAAATCTATTTTCCACAAGATTTTGAAATTGAGGAAAAATTATTTGAACATTTGATTTGTGAGTTATCAGATAAAGCCAAATATATTTAGTATGATGGTCAATAAAAATGACGTAATATTTTGAACCATCAATACCAACATTATGCGAGGGACCCCAAACATCAGTGTAAATTAACTCAAGAGGTGCTTTGCTAGTTAAACCATGAGAATGGAAGGGTTGACAATGAGCTTTATTTTGAGAACATGCATTGCATAAAGCATTATTGTCAGATTTATTTGTAGGTAATGAAAAAACACGAATTAAATGATTGACAATTTTAGAAGATGGATGACCAAGTCTTTTGTGCCATCCATCTTTGGAGATGCGTTCATGAACATAAGCAATAACATTTTTGGAAGCCATAGCTAACTTCTCCGGTAAAGGGTATACACCATCTTCACATGCACCTTTGAGGAGCGTTGCTCCCGTTATCCGATCCTTCACAAAAAATAAGATGAATGAAATTCAAGATAAACATCATTTTGCTTGGTAAAATGATGGACAGAGATCAAATTTTTTTTAATTGTGGGAACACATAATGTATCTTTAAGATGAAAGACACGATTAGAGGATGTAAAAGATAATGAATCAACATGAGATACAGGCAAACCTGATCCATCTCCAATTACCACTTCATCAGTACCATCATATTCATAGTGTATTGAAAGATTGGAAAGATCAGTCGTCATGTTGAGATGCTGCTGAATCAACTAGCCATTTTTTATCACTGTTTTTAGAGGACGCTGCACAATTGCCAGTAACTCCACTGGACCCAAGTTTGAAGCAACGTTTTGTTGTATGGCCCACCTGGTCGCATAGTTGGCATTTAGGCTTGAATTTGCGAGACCCATAATTGGAAGTCCACTTCTTCTTGTTGTCACGGCTTTTGCTGGAAGAAGAAGAATGCTGTTAGTCATTGTTGTTTGGTCCTCCATGCCGATGCGAATAATTTGCAGTAGCAACTAAGTGCTGCGCAGAGTTAGTTTCCATTCTCCGAAGATAGTTTTCATGGCCAACAAGCAAATCATGTAGTTCCTCAAATTTTAATGAAGTTTCTCGAGCACGAATTGGAGTTGCTATCTCTCGAAATTCTGTTCCCAACCCATTTAAGATGTACAGGGTCAAATCGTCATCCGAGATAGAATGATCGATTAATGCAAGTTCATCTGCAATTATCTTAATTGCATGAAGGAACTCAGTTACTGAACGGCTACCGCGAGTTTGCAACGTGAGGTCCTCTTTGAGTTGCATTGCACGCGTTCGAGATTTTCCCGCATAGAGTCGAGTGAGTGCTGTCCAAGCTTGGTGAGATGTTTTCCAGGATGCAAGAAGAGGTGTAAAGGCAGTGGAAGTCGAGGCAAGGAAAGCATGAAGAATTAGTTTATCTTGACGAATCCAGTGGGAATTCGCTGCGTTGGAGGTTGCAGAATTTTCGGCATCGATGGCAGGGCATATACGCTCGCCAGTAACAAAGTCGATGAGATCGTAGCCAATCAATAGTGCTTCGAATTGGGCTCTCCATTAGGGAAAGGTGGATGGAGTAAGTTTTTCGTTGATGGTAGTGGAAGCATTGATGCTGATAATCGGATGAGTAGAGGACCCAAGAATTGCAGCCATTTTTTTCAGAAAGAAGAAAAAATTAAATCTCGTTAGAGACCGGCTCTCTTGATACCATAAAGAAGAATAACACTATTGTTGGAAGAATTCTGAACACACAATTTTATTGACGTACAAGGTAAGTAATTTATACACATGAATTTGAGTGTTTTATCTATGGAAGGTAGTAACAGAAATCTACATCATTTACAAGTAAATAATTGCAGAAAATTAAAGTATTACAACCAATTCAGAAACTGATGCTAGAATCAGAAACTGATGCTAGAATCATGTGCTCGCAGATCTTGGTGATTGACTCTGAGCTGTTTGTGAGTTGTCTTCCTTAATATTCCTAACCCATATAGGTTAGTGTTAGAAAGCACAGTAGAAATACCTCAAGCAAAGTTTATTGAGTTGTTCCACAAGTTTATCCAGTTTAGCAAACCTCAAACTTCTCCTCTTAGTGGCTTAGTGTACTACGTAGTATAGACTAGAGTAAGAAAGGTAGGAGTACTACACCAAATCTCTCTATGAGAAAACCAGCATAGTAACATCTATAATGTGTCTTGTCATGTCGTAGACTCATTCGATCGCATTAGATCAAACATTTTCGAACTCTCTTTTGTTTGAAATCTTAGAACAATGCTTGACTAGCTCCAAATCATTTCAATGCATTCACAACCTTAGTCGCTACCAATGTGTAGCGTCATAGTTCGACATCGGCAAACACCATCGAAGATACGATGTTGAATAGTCTTCCCTTTGCCCTCATGTCATTCAACTTTGGTTGAAGAGTTTTCCCAACAATGTCTCTTTAGAGCGTATCAATCATGGCCATAGACAGCATACCAAAGTAGCAGACATGACAGCCTCCATCTTATGACATAATCAAAAGTGAAAAAAGGACACTTAAAAAATGTGATACTCACACAGTGAGAAAGAAGAGAACCATTTACTCTCTTACTCATTTGGTCGAATAAGCACATGTAGTATGAAGACATGCCACGGTGGATTTCTCTTCTTCAAAGAGCATATGTCTATATCAACATCATACAAATCTTAGTCTAGCCGCTCCTTTAGTGCTAACCCGAGTTCCTCCATTTGCTTGCCTCCAAGGTGTCAAAGAGGATCTCGCATCTGGCTAACCACAGGCTACATGGATTGTGAGGTACCCATGCATAGTCCTTTTCATAGACCTTATCTTGTCTCCCACTAAGGCGACATATCTTTGAATCAACCTACTTATCCCTTTGAACAAGTACCTAGGGACACAATATCTCATCTCTACTCGCTACTCAAGCGCCAGAGGCAATCGCTCATGTGAGTGAGCCGATCTAAGCCTGTTGACATATTTTTTGTGTGTGTATAAAAAAAAAATACGATAAAGACAAAAACTGAATTATATTGCATTAATATCCTAAATGAAAGTTAACATCTCAATGTTTATTGAAACTCAAATTACATTTTCAATCTACACAATCCAAGATTCCTAACATGAGCCTCAAAAACATTTCTTGATATAGGCTTTGTTAAGGGACCAACAACCATGCCTAACTCGTAGAAAGGTGTTTTAGGACCACTTCCTTTTGCGCCAAAGTTTTAAATTTCGTATCGTACCGGCCGGTACGGTCGAAATTTTTCATTTCGGCCGTCCGGCCGGTACAGGTATTATACTTGTTTCGTACCGGTTAAAATACCGGCCGGTACCGGCCATTTCGGACTAAATTTCGGCCTGTACCGGCCTATATTTCGGCCGATACCTGCCGGTACCGGCCGATATTTCGGCCTGTATGTTTTTTTTTTTTTTTTCATTTTTTCAAACTACAAATTTATTTTTTAACCCCTAATTTAGACTAGACTATTTATAATTTTTATATATATGTATTTATATATAATTTATTTATATATAGACTATTATTTTGAAATATAATTTTTATATATATTTATATATATAATTTATTTATATATCGACTATCCCGAAACGCTATCCTGAAACGGTACCGGTACCGAAATATTTCGTTCCAGTGTCTTGACCGGTACGACGTCCGGTACGGCATTCAAAACATTGTTTTGCGCTACCATATCTCTGATGTAGTGATACCTAATATCTATGTGTTTGGTTCTTCCATGATATTTTGAGTCCTTAGCATATGCAAGAGTTGTCATGCTATCGCATAATATCGTCACTGGATCTAAAGTATCCGTGCTAATGTCTAAATGCTTGAGGAACCTCCGTAACTAAATAACTTCATGGATTACTGCTGAATAGGCTATGTATTCTACCTCCATTATGTAATGGCACTATTTCAATTTGAGTCTTAAGACACATCTATTTGGACAAGCTCTCACTTCTGGCATTATAGAGGTGTCAATGGGTTTACATTTACTCATTTGGAAGCATTTGAGAATTTTCTTTATGTAAGTCTGTTGGGAAAAACACAGAAGTTTCCTTGATCGATCTCTGTAGATCTTAACTCCCAAAATGTATTCTGCCTCACCCATAGCCATAATCTCAAAATTGAAGGATAATTATTCTTTTGTTGCGACTATCAACCATTTGTCATTTCCAGCCAGCAGTATATCGTCAACATACAATGACAAAATAATGA
Organism: Juglans regia; assembly: GCF_001411555.2. Classification (NCBI taxonomy): domain Eukaryota; kingdom Viridiplantae; phylum Streptophyta; class Magnoliopsida; order Fagales; family Juglandaceae; genus Juglans; species Juglans regia. The sequence goes on from NC_049904.1 coordinate 3,010,312, forward strand.
AACTCTTCTTGGACCTTTTGACATAAACACAATGGTCCTCTGTGATCATCGTAAACCCATTCGAGATAATGGTCCGATGGAATCTGAGATAACATTGTCTAGATGATTGTTTTAGGTCATATATAGATCGTTTGAGCTTGCACACCTTGCACACCTTGCACACTTGACCTTTGACCACAAAACTCGTGGGTTAATCCAAATAGATCTCCTCATCTAGTTCACCATTGAGAAATGTCGTCTTAACGTCCATCTGATGGAGTTCCAAATCCATGTTTACTACTATAACTAGAATCAAACGAATTAAGGCAAACCTCACCACTCGTGAAAAAGTTTTCTCATAGTCTATACCCTTCTATTGGATATATCTTTCCGCCACTAAGTGAGCTTTGTACCTTTTTATTGATCCATCCGACTTGCGCTTTACCTTTAGAACCCATTTGTTCCCAATAAGATTGCTCCTTGACGGTAGATCTACTAGATCCCAAACCTAATTTGTCCTCATAGACACTATCTCATATTTTAGTGATTTCATCCATTCATCTTTAGTAGAAGACAAGAAAGCCTCATGAATTGTCCTAGGCTCATCATCATTTTGCGGAGCTACCATAAAAGCTTTCCCTTCAATCTCAAAACGATGATGGGGAACAATTTCGCGTGTGCTTCTACGCGGCTAAGGTTGTTGTGGTTGATATACAAGTGGTGTATTCCCACTTGGAGATAAGTCACTCTCACAATTTCTTGAGGAATTTCTTCCTCATTCTCAACTAAACATCTTGGAGTGCCTTCCTCTTGACCCACAATCTTAGGGAGTTCCAAACTTCTATCAACCTCACCCCTACTTGGAAACTCATCCTCTATGAAATCTACATCTCGTGACTCAATCTCAATAATAGTTTCATGAGATTGTTCACCTATTAGCACATACCCTTTTGAGTGTTTTGAGTATCTTATAAAGATACACTTCTTTCCTCTTGGGCTTAACTTCCTATATTTATGATAATCATCGTGAACAAAACTCGTTGAACCCCATGGCTGCAAGTTACTCAAATTGGATTTCTTGTCGGTCCATAGTTCATATGGGGTGGAAAATACTGATTTTGAGGGGGCACTCGGTTAAGAATGTAGGCAGCAGTCAAAAGTGCATCCCCCCAAAAAGAAATTGGTAGGTTTGATTGCGCCATCATTGGCCTAGCCATCTCAAGCAGTGTTCTATTTCTCTTTTCTGTCACTTCATTTTACTATGGCGTACTTGGCATCGTCAACTGTCTTTTAATTCATTTTTCATCATAGAGCCTTCTAAATTACTCAGAGAGATATTCTCGTCCTCGATCAATTCGTATAGTTTTTAAGCTCTTGTCCAACTGATTCTCAACTATTATGAGATATCGCCTAAAGTATTCCAATGCTTCAAACTTATGGGAGATTAAGTAGACATGACCATAACGTGAAAAATTATCTATAAATGTGATGAAATAGACACCTCCGTGTCTTGCCCTCACACTCATTGGACCACAGATGTCTGAGTGGACCAATTGCAATGGAAAAGATGCCCTAGTGGCTGCTCCAAACGGTTTTATCTTGACTTTTCCCATCAGAAAATGTTCACATGTGGGTAACATGACCTTAGTGAAATTGCCTATCAGACTTTCTCTAACTAACCAAGTAATTCTTTCTTACCATATATGGCCAAGCCTAGCATGTCATTTATATGAATCCAAATTATCAGATGCAGAAATAAAAGTAATAGACTTATTCATATTTGAATAATCTATATCCAATATCATAAAACCGTCTGATAAAAAACATTGCCCAAATAGAAGGAAATACCATTATTTTCAAATACAATCTAAAATCCAAGTCTTAACAAAGTAACTACAGAAAGTAAGTTTCGTCGGATCTCGGGAGTGTATAGCACATTGTGAAGAAGTAGAGTGCGGCCACCCCGCAAGTCCAACTTTTAGGTAGCAAGTCTCAGCACATCCATGCTAGCTCCATTCCCGACCTTGATATCACTACTCTAGGGCTGTAATCGAGCTGAGCCGAGCAAGTCTTTGGTTTGTCGAGCTCGGCTCGACTCAAAATACTCGAGTTCGAGCCCAAGCTCGAGATTTTTTTTTTCATTTTTTGTTCGAGCTCGACTCGATAAGCTAAACTTTCAACTTGAGCTCATCCCACAAACGAGTTCGAGTGGAGCCGAGCTCGAGCTCGAGCTCGAATTATTTAGTTTTTAATTTTTTGAATAAGATTTAATAATTAATAAATTAAAAAAATAAAAAATCTAATATTGAATTTATATAACTAACAAGTAGAACATCTATTGAATTATAAAATTTTAAAAAATTTATAAATAATTAATATCTAACTAGTTGATATTTATCCAAAATAATAATATATTATATGCCTACATATATTATTAATACATACACTTAATATGATAGTATATATCTATTTCATATATGGTTCCCACATACTAATATATGAAATTATTAAATTTTATCGACTAATTATTATACAAATTATAAAATATACTTATGAAGTATATTCACTATATAGATATAAGTAATTAGATTACATATTATATATTTAATTATAAAAGTGGTTTGCTTTTATTATTAGTTAATATATATATATATATGTATATGTATATATACATAGGCGTATATATATTTAACAATATATGAATGAGTTTTAATCGATTCGAGTTAACGAGTCGACTTGAGCATAAACGAGCAGACCTTAACGAGTCTTAGTCGAGTCGAGTCGAGTTTTCTTGGGTATGTGTCATTTACAATTCAAGCGAGTATTTGCTTTCACGAACGAGTTTTTTTTTTTTTTTTCACGAGTCGGCTTCAATTCGAGTTTAACCGAACGAGTACCGAGCTGGCTATCGAACAGATTGGTTCATTTACAGCTTTGCACAACTCCCAGCTGGAATCTGATGATACTCCACAAAACCAATTTGATCTCGCGCTATGTGTTCAGTCGCTCCTGAATCAACAGTTCACATAGGAATTAACAACCATCACATAACTAGCTAAAAAAACAATGCGAGAAAAGTCAGAATATACCTTCTTCGACTTAGTGCAGTCACGAGCGAAGTGGCCTTTCTTTCCGTAGTTAAAGCACTCTAATTTTGACTTGTTCTTCTTGGGCTTGCCTCTCTTGCTGCGTTGAGAAGTACCTGACACTTTCTTCACTTGTCCAGCAACTACCCCTATTTTAGACTTCTTGCGCTTAGGCCTAGGTGCCTTGCTCAAACCAAACTCAGCCATATAAGCCGAATGTTTAGGCTTAGCAGCCTCTAAGCGCTCAACCTCCAGCTCCGAGTGATGTGAGACATCATCAAAATCCTTGATATTCTCATTATGCGACAAATTCTGGCTCATATTCTCTCAAGAATTCAGTAGTGAGTATATCACTGCCTGGACTTGTTGTTCATCAGTCAGGTTGTTTCCTGCCATCTTAAATTCGTGGATCATGGTCGACATAGCCCTAAGATGTTGCTTCATCATGTGGTCAGAATGTATCTTATAGGAGTTAAACCTCATAGTCAATCCACATAACCTTATGAGTAAAGTTCCCCCAAAGTTCATTTTCAAAGCTTGACACATGCTTTGAGCAGTGTCATAGGTTTCAAACTCACACATGAGATCATTGCACATGCTGTTCAACACGATTATCCGAGCACATAAGTTCTTCTTAGCCCATTCAATATAGGCTAGATGATCTATCTTGTGTTGGTCTGAGTCCTCTTCCTCAAGTTCAGTAAGGGAGTGAGATAAGGCCTCCAAAACCTCTTGCTCATCTAAGATATATTGGATTTGGTGATGCCAAATATCATAATTCTCCCCATCCAATTTCTTCCATCTGTTTAAATCAACAACTATACTCTTAGATGCAATTTCACTCCAATATGTAAAGAATGGATATTACACATATAACTAAGAAATCTGTCATGTCCATCCAAGCTAGAAAAAAATAATACAAACATGTCGCAAAATTGAAAAATCAATAGGTTTCATAATCACCTCTTGCGTCATAATGTCAAATTATTAATTTCTAACCTAATTTTTACCCAAATTTTTTTCAAAAAAATATGGGAGATCAAATCCTCTTGAATCTCAACTATACTCCCATTGTCTTAAGTAGTCACCTAGTTCTAGTCATACGTAAAAATAGATCCTACTAAAATCGCAGTTACCTTTTGGGTCAATCTACAAGGACAGCTACTAAGACCAAAGCAACATGTTGGGCCAGTGTACAAAGACAGCCACTCGGACTACAGCAACCTGTTGGGTCAGTCTAAAAAGATGATTCATATAAGATCATTACAGTCTATTTTTCTTGTTCTATCAGTGCATTTACAATTCTTACTGGAGCCACTGTAGTCTTTTGGCTATACAATGCATTTATAGTTCTTACTGGAGTCACTGCAATTCTTTCAGCCTATCATTCATACTGACAATACTAACTAAGACTACTTAGTAGGAATATTCTTTTTTATCACTAAAAGAAATCAAGGCTAATGTCTAAACATTCAAGCCTAACATACATAGATGATAAAATAATCATATATCTACATGTTCAATTCATACATACATGTAATCACATTTAATCTAAAATATTAAATAAAATATCACATTTAATATAACATTATGGAATAAAAAAATAGCATGAATATAACCATATATTTACATGTTCAATTCACAAATACATGTAATCAAATTTAATCTAAAATATTAAAAAAAAGATCACATGCAATATAACAAAAAGAAATGTATAATAAATACATTTAAAAAATCTCACCTAAACCAAAGGAAAGTCGTAGCCCATTGGTGCGTACAATTCTTGGTTTAATAGGTGGTCCTAGGTTATGAACCCAGTGCGCCACTTTAATGCTTTTATTTATTTATTATTATACAGAAGGGCCAAATGGCTGCCCCGCCTAGTTTTTGGTTTTAAAAAAATGGGCCGAAGGGCCCAAGCCTAGCCCAAATGACTTAGAAGTCATCTTCAACCTCTAGGTAGCTACTGTTCACGTGAACAGTAGCCTTTACACAACAGCAAACATAGCTGCCGCTAGGGACCACCACAAGCAGCCTAAGCTGCTTACTCGGTCAGAAAAATAAATCCCAAGCAGCCGGGTGGCACTGCATCACCTCATTGGTGGGTGCTGCACCACCTCATTGGGTGGTGTGCGCAGCACCTTTGTGGTGCTTGCAACGCCATTATGGTGCATGTTGCACCACCACGGTGCACGCTGCACCACTGCCCAGCAGCTGTCACGGATGGGCTTAGCCCTTTCAATGCAGCTCCTTTGCTGCTCATGGCTAGCTCAACCCAGATGAAGTTTTAACAAAAATTAGTGGCAGCACCATTGCTGCGCACTGCACAAAATGACTTTCATGAAAAAAAAAAACAAAGGAAAAAAATGGCACCCAGATCTTAAGCATATGAGAGAATTTGTTTTTTTTTTTAAGTGGGAACAACTAAAAAACTTGCTCTGATACTAATGTTAGAAAGCACAATGAAAATACCTCAAGTACAACTTATTGAGTTGCTCCACAAGTTTATCCAATTTAGCAAACCTCAAGCGTCTCCTTTTAGTGACGAAGTGTACTACGTAGTATAGATTAGAGTAACACTCAACACATTCACAACCTAAATACTATTTCAAGAGAGAACAAAGAGAGAGAGATTTCACTAGCTAGAATGCTGCCAAGAATCAACTTGGGGTTATATATAGCCCACCTTGCATATCTACAATCAGAGTGGCAATAACGCATGGCCTTAAAGCCATGGGTTACATGTTAAAGCCAAGTACCATATGACAAGGCATGAGCTGCTTAGGAGGGGGTCTACCCACGTGGGCACCCCTCCATCTAACAGTTAGGAACTCTACATCATACTTCTTCTATGGTAAATTAGAAAAAAAAAAAAAGAAAGAAAAGGTATGTGCAATCAAATTATAAAAAATTTCATATTTTGATTGACACAATTTTCTGGTTAATCTTGATGGAAGGTTCAAAGTGTATGTCAATTACTAGTAGCTTCAGAGCACATACAATTATATGTTAATTTTGATAATTTGAGTTGTAAAGTCAAAATTCTTAGTAATTTGAGAGCGCAAACTATGTTTATCCCGAAAGGAAATTAAAAAAAAAAAAAAACAAGTTTCTCATTTCATTTCTGTATTTTCTTGCAATGTTATCTATTATATACTACGTTAATTATACTGCATTAAGTAGCCAAGAGCCTAATAGCCTGATGACATATAATCCGATTCTTCAAATAGAAAACCTGGGTTCGGACCCCTCACCCCCCTTATAAAAATAAAATAAAATTATACTGCATTAAGTACTTAATTAAAAATGATTATATCAAACCTCTCTTAACCACATGCACCTCATGTTTTTGAAATAAGAATTGCTATACACATGGGAGTACTGTACAGATCAAATTAAACATGGGGTCAAAGTAACGTACTATTGTTCATGTACTGTTCACGTGAATAATAAAATTCATGAACTGAGACATGTATGAACAAAATGTTACTCTAAGATCAATTTCACTCATGCATATATATGTTCACAAATGCATGCAACATGACTAATTATTGGTCTAAAGACCGATCAAGGGCACCACGGGAATATCGTAGTAAACTAGTACCTGAATGATAAACATCTCCATGCATGAAGATGTATATCATGAATTAAATTTATTCTGAATTTCTTTTATTCTTCTTTGTATCACGTGCTAGTTGCATGTATTTTATTTCTCTATCTACTGATATAAATACCTGCTTTGGTCACTGTACATAAATAGATTCATTATTCAATTGAAGTATTTTTCTCCAGAACCTCCTCTCGACCTTTGCTTCGCTCTGCTAGGGTTTCATCCCTTTGCTGTGCTAGGGTTTCGCCCTTTGTATTCTCCTAGGGTTTGCATTCGATGGATTCTCTCATTTCTCCATGGCTCTGATGTAACAATTTGGTGATATCTTGGATCTTAAACTCTGTTTCTCTTGAAATTTCTTCTAGTATCTTGTATATTACAATTGCTTGTGAGATTTCGTTTGATTTTAAGGAACGATTTTCTCATAAAAATGAACCTTGCATTTTTTTGGTTGCAGAAGTCTATTTCCTCTCTTTCTTAGGGTTCTTTTTCGGTGAGTAATTATTTTACTCATCTTAAATGCATTTGGGATGAACTTACTAATTACAAGCATGTTCCTACTTGTTCTTGTGGAGATGTACGAATGTTGAACTCTTATGTTCAACAAGAATGTGTTTTATAATTTTTTATGGGACTGAATGAGTCTTTTGCACTTGCTCGTGCATAGATTCTGCTTATGGAGCCCCTCTGCCTCCTCTTAATAAAGTGTTTACATTCTTCTGTTTATCTGCCCCTTGTTGATTCACAAGCTTTTGCTTCTCAAATTGATGGAACCAGATCTATTAAATCTTTTTCTAAGAAAGATAGACCAATATGTAAACACTGTGGAATTACTGGTCATGTGATTGAAAAATGTTACAAGTTGCATGGTTTTCCCTCAGGCTACAAACCGAAACAGAGGCAACAATCTATGGCTAATAATGTTGTCCTTAGTGATAGCAACTCCTCTCTTGTTTCTCCTTTTTCCTTGACTGAGGCTTAGTATCAGCAACTTCTATCCATGCTTCATCCTTCTAAATCTGCTGATGAAGTTTCTTCTGCTGTCAATGTAATTATTTCGAATTCTTTTTCTGGTATTATTTTTCCTCATAATAATACTCATTCTGTTTTTTCTAGTTGCTCAGTCTGCTACATTTGATTCAAATTGCTAGATTCTTGATACTGGAGCCACTAACAATGTGGTTCCTTCTATTGATTGTTTTACTTCTGTTACCAGTTCTGTTAAGGCTTCAGTAAAGCTTCCTAATGGTCAATCTGTGTCTATTACACATATTGGCTCTGTTTTTATTTCTGAACATCTTGTTTTACATGATGTTCTATGTGTTCCAACTTTTAAATTCAAATTGATTTCCATTAGCAAGTTAAAACAATCACTAACTTACTGCTTTCTGTTTTCCTATGACATTTGTCTAATACATGACCTAATTCGTTGGAAGCTGATTGGAGTGGGTAAATTGCAGGCCTTTATATACTGTAACAGTCAGGCCTTTCTATTTCTAAACCTACTTCCTTTTTTAGTACATATGCTGCTTGTTTACCTGATACAATATATTCACATGCTTGCTTTATTTCTTCCAAATGCTCTAATTATGAACTTTGGCATAATAGACTTAGTCATCCTTCTAATTCCATGATGCTGTTTGTGAATAATTTTGTTCCTAAATTGAATTTTCCATGCAATCCTTGCATGATTTGTCATTTAGCTAAACAAAGGAAATTACATTTTTCTAATAATGTTCATTTGTCTGCTGCTCCTTTTGATCTTGTTTATTGTGATATTTAGGGTTCATATTATGTACCTACTATTGAAGGTTACAAATATTTTTTTGACTATTGTTGATGATTCAACTCGTGTTACATGACTTTATCTTCTTCAACATAAATCTGAAGCTTTACATATATTTAGAGTTTCTTATAAAATGGTTAAAATACAATTTCATTTAAAAATAAAATCACTTCACACAGATCATGGCATAAAATTTTCTTTTGCTCTTTTTTTGCATTTTAAAAGCATAATACATCATCACAGTTTTGTTGAGACTCCTCAACAAAACTCAGTTGAGGAGAGAAAACATCAACACATCCTTAATATAGCTAGAACTGATGATTAATTCTCATCTACCCATTCATTTTTTGGGTGATGTTGTTTTAACAGCAACTTATCTCATTAATAGGCTTCCTACTCCCATTTTCAAATGAAATTCTCCTTTTAAGTTTTTTGTCAAAACTTCTCCGTCTTATGATCATTTAAGAACTTTTGGTTGTCTTTGTTTTGTCTCAACTTTACAAAGATCTCAAACCAAATTTGATCCTAAGGCTCGAAGTTGTATTTTTCTTGGTTATCCTTTTGGCATAAACGGTTACAAACTTTTTGATCTAAAAACTAATCAATCTTTTATATTAAGAAATGTTGTTTTCCATAAACATATTTCTCCTTTTACTTCTCAAAATACCACTGATTTTTCTTCTATCATACCTTCTATTTTTCCTGTTGAATGTTCAGCTTTAGATTCTTTAACTGTGCCTTCAACAACACCTTCTCCTGAGTTACCTCTTAACTCCTCTTCACCTTCTCATTCAAATGATTCATTTATTCTGTCTTCTTCTTCCCCAATTTCTGTAATTGTACCATTGTCTTATGATCTTCCTAGAAGATCTTTTAGAATTAGAAAGGTACCCGGTTATTTGCAAAACTTTCATTGCAATTCCTCTTCTACACACTCCACATCAAATCCTTCAACAATTTCTGATTCATCAGGTTCTTCTTCCCTTTTGTCTTCCTCTCCTAACTATGATATTTTCAACTTTTTATCTTATGCTAATCTTTCTCATTCACATAAATATTTTGTCATGTCTATTTCTACCGATACTGAATTTGAGTTATATCATCAAGCTATCAAGCACTCTCATTGGAGAGATGTCATGTTAGTTGAGATTGCAGCCTTGAAAATTAATAATACATGGACTGTTACTTATTTACATCCTGGCAAGAAGCCTATAGGCTGCAAATGAGTTTATAAGATTAAGTATCGTGCTAATGGTTCTATTGAAAGATATAAGACAAGATTGGTGGCCAAGGATTATACTCAAACTAAAGGATTGGATTATTCTGAAACATTTTCACCTTATGCTAAAATGGCTACTGTTAGAACTTTTTTAGCCATTGCTACTGTGAAAGGTTAGCATTTTACACAGTTTGATGTAAATAATGTTTTTTAACATGGGGCCTTATCTGAAGAAGTATACATGATTTTACCTCATGGTTTTCATGTTAAAGAGGGGTCCCAAGTTTGCATGTTGAATAAATCACTTTATGGTTTGAAGTAGGTCTCACGACAGTGGTTCTCCAAGTTTTTAGCTTCTATACTCAGTTTGGGTTTTCAACAATTCAAAGCTGATTATTCCCTTTTTTACTAAGACTGAGAGTTCATCTTTTATTGACATTTTTGTCTATGTTGATGATATTCTCATAGCTAGTAATGATATAAAATCTGTTGAGCTTTTAAAGTCCTTACTTGATGAGAAGTTTAAGCTTAAGAACCTTGGTAAGCTCAAATATTTCCTTGGTTTGGAAGTGACTCGGTCTCTTGCTGGTATTTTTTTGTGTCAAAGAAAATATTCTTTGGAGATTTTTCAAGATGGTGGTTCACTTGCTTCTAAACCCATTGCCTTTCCTATGGAACAAAATATTAAGTTGAGTAAAGATGTCGGAGACTTGTTGCCTGACCCTATAGTTTATAGACGACTTGTAGGTCAACTTCTTTACCTCACATTAACTCGGCCAAACTTGTGTTATTCTGTTAATAAGCTTAGCCATGTATGACAACCCCATTTACAAGCAGCCTACATTATTCTACAATATATCAAAGGCACTCCTGGTCATGGTCTGATTGGGTTTCATATCCTGACAGTAGAAGATCTACAAATGGTTATTGTATTTTTCCTGGGGATTCTTTGGTTTCTTGGAAAACAAAGAAAGAAACTACTGTTTAAACCACTGTTTCTAGATCTTCTGCAGAAGCTGAGTATAGATCCATGGCTTCTACCACTTGTGATATTATTTGGTTTCTCACTCTCTTATCTGATTTTGGTATTTCCCATACTCATAGTGCTCAATTTTTTGTGATAGTTAGGCTACCTTACACATTGTTGCCAATCCAATCTTCCATGAAAGAACAAAGCACATTGAGTTGGATTGTCACTTTATTCGAGAAAAAAATTCAAGCTGGAGTTACCAAGACCTTTCACTTGGCTTCTAATCATCAACTTGCTGATATGTTAACCAAACCTCTTGGTTTTCAGCAATTTCATCACTTAGTTTTCAAGATGGGGAGTCCATTCTATATACTCTTCATCTTGAAGGGGGTATCATGAATTAGATTTATTCTTTAATTCCTTTTATTCTTCTTTATATCACGTGTTAGTCACATGTATTTTATTTCCCTATGTACTGATATAAATACCTGCTTTGGTCACTGTACATAAACGGATTCATTATTCAATTGAAGTATTTTTTTTTCTCCAGAACCTTCTCTCGACCTCTGCTCTGCTCTGCTAGGGTTTCATCCCTTTGCTGTGCTAGGATTTCACCCTTTGTATTCTCCTCGGGTTTGCATTTTACAATGGAAAAAGATTTAAGGAAAATAAGAGAACAAAACTTGCTAGACGAGTCATCGATCTCTAGGCCAACAAATTAAAGATCATAGAAGGCTAGTGGATCCCTTTATATATTTCCTTGATCTCCATGTCAAGATCTGGACCAAATAAACAATTAAAACTTTGATCAATGAATACCAGCTTGAACTATTTTAATCTATAATTATGATGCTATGATGTTCATCATCAGTTAATTCCCACCTATTAATATATAATCATTGGCTGCTTTATGATTCTTCCCTTATACAGAAACTCCAATTATTCCATGCTAAATTAATCATCATCACTTATATACATGCTATATATATATATATATATATAAAAGACTGATAGGTCACTTGCTTTTCTGACAAGATTCTTTTTGCTACTTGTACTGTTGTTTGTACTGTTTGCTTTGTTAAAGGCACCTTTTTCGCCTATAAAAGGGGAACCTCATCTCAGGGGAAGGAAAACTTCTAGAGAAATCCAGATAATATGAAAGTGAGAGAGAAGAAGTAGCTAATGGAAGAAGAAGTTTCAGGATTATGAAGATATTCTTTTTTGAGCTCAGGATATTCTTAAGCTTATAAATGTATTCTTCTTTGAGTTCAGGATTAGTAATTTGACTAATTAAGGTTAACAAAATATTTTATTGTTCTTCAACTTTGGTTAAGACATTGATTGTTTTATCCAAAGATTTAACCACTATCTTTGCTTTGTCAACAAGCGGGGTCGCCGCTTTTGGTATCAGAGCCAAATCTGGCTTTTGGTAGGTGATTTATATCTATTCATCTTATCAATTGTGTTGTCTCCCATCCTTTACTTCATACTCTCTTCATCTTATTCAATTCCTGTTTTTGTTGGCACCACCTCGGTTGTAAAGAATCCTAAGGACCATGTCTGTAAGACTCGGTTTGCTAGGAAAAGTGTTTAGGGCATGAGTGGGTAGATGGTTTACCTCAGGGTATGTGTTACGAAATGCAATAGAGATATAAGTAACAATAGGATTATTGAGTGTTAAGTTTAGTTTTGGTTGATTTCATGATAAATAAAATGTTTAGATCTAATTCGTCTATTAGTTCTAGATCTAGTATGCCCCTGATATCATTAATGAGAAAGACTTTTCTATTCAAGAAACTGGTACTGTTGGTTTTACTAAATGGAGTATTCCAAAAATTGATGCTAAATCCATTTACAAAACCAGTTGGGTTCAATCTGCTTTTAAAACTGAGTTCAATATTAAAGCTGATGAATAAACCTACGTTATTTCTAAAATCCATGAGAAATGTTGTCTGTTTAACAGAAGATTGATTCAAGATTTTCTGGTAAAATGTTACAAATTTCTGCATATTGGTTCTGTTCAAGTTGCTGTTAAACCTCTCACAAGGAAGACATCAATGCTTTGATACTTCTTTGTTTGCGTGATGTTAGGTTCAAGAAATTTGAAACCAGCATTATTGGTATGATTCAATCTTCTCTGTATAGTGGTCATGTCCACTTTGATTATTTCCCTAATTTAACTCTTCCTTTGGATGATCCTAGCATTCTTAAAGTTTGGACTTTAAATATTTTGACATCTGGGTATGATATGGAAGAAGGTAGCAAACCTCTTGCCATAGTTTATCGTATTTATTATTGTACATTAAAAACTAATTTAAATCCTAAAGTTATTTTAAAAACTTCAGGAAATAAAATTTTGTTAATTCAAAGTTCTACTCTTAATTCTAATATTCAGGTTCTAAAAATGATTAAGCGGAAATATATTACTCTTCCTGAAGAATGGACTTTGGAACATGAAGTTTCTACTACCAAAGTTATTTCTAAACTTAACCTTGATTATATTCAGTAATATTTGAATGGTACTATTAAAATTAGTTTTGATCAACCTTTGGTTAACAGCGAAAGGAGAAATTCTTTTTCTGGAATTAGAAGTTCCTTTGCCAGATCTATTTCTGATAACATAGAAAGAAGTGATCAAAATTTCAGAAAATTTTTTGAAGATTCAATAAAAACTATTAAACCTTATTTAAAGCTGAAAGGCGTCTCTATGGCCTCTCAAGTTACTTTTGCTTATTATACTACCAAGGATACTAACATAGCTAAAGGTAAAGCCATAAAGGAAGAAATTGGTAGAGAAGAACAAGATGCTTCATCTTTATCTCCAACAGCTTTAGATATGGTTGCTCATATGCATCACAAATAGCTTAGTGTGATTAATAGAGCTTTTAAAATTGATTTAATTTCTTTATATAATGAATATAGTTCTGCTAAAAATAGTGATAAGAGAAAATCATATTATACTACTTTTTCTGATTCTGAAAAATCACGTGTTAAAAGGAAATGGAAAGAAAAAATGCATGCCTTACAAAAGCATATTCTTTTCTTTGATTTCCTTGAAAATTATTATGTTTCTAAGTTTAGTTTAAATGTTGTTAAAACCAATTTTGTCAAGGAAGAATGAAAGATAGTGGTTAAATCTAGACATCTTTCTTTAGAGACAATTGTTATTTACTGTAAGGGAAATGGATTAAATGCTTCTTCCTTTAAAGTACCCAATCCTGATCCCAAATTTACCGAAACAAAAAAGATTATTGAACAAAATAATTTTGTCATTCAAACTCTTCATTTTATAGGTTAGCAATTGGACCGCATTGAAGAGAAAGTTGAAAGTCCTGTTTCTACTTCGACTCCCAAAACAGGAAAACCTATTGAAAAACCTTTGATTATTTTTACCTAAGAGTAGGCAAGGTCCCAAGACCAATCAAGCCAACACTCTTGGTAAGATTAATCAAATGCTCACTGATTTAAAGAAAGAACAACCCTTTATCAATGCTTTAAATAGCAATGGCAAGGAAATTGTTTATGGTTTTTTCACAGAAGAATCATCTGATACTGATTCTTCTGATAGAGATCTTGTTTTACTTGAAAAGAATTTTCAAGATATTGATTTGGAGAAACCTGGAATTAAAAGATTTTCTTCAAAAAGGCCCAGCCCAATGAGTTTAATTAAGAATTGGTATCCCAGACCAACTCCACCTGATTTACAGTTTGAAGAAAAAAAAAATTCAAACACAGTTTTCTATTTCTTCTGACAAACTAGATAATAAATTACAAATAACTAAATAGAAAGTTTTTATTGGTGTAGCAATGGAGAGACATCTCAACAATCATACAATATCCCTTCGTTATATAAGCTTTTTGGATTTGTAACAGAGAAAAGTGAGTAAAAAATATAATATATATCTTTTTTTGATAGAGAATATAATATATATCTGAAAACCTAGCTAGGCTCTTTTTCCATGCATCTGGTTTGAAAAGGTCATAATGAGTACTTAATTAAAGTGTTATTCATAAAGGAAAAATGGGTTGGGTGGGTAACATGCGGATGGGGTTGCCCAGACAAGGGCAGATTTGGGGGGTGAGATGAGAATTTTGTGTTTTGTTTTGAAATTTAAAATATTATGTTTTAATATTATTATTGTTTTGGGATTTGAAAAAAGTGTATTGGGATTTGAAAAAATTGAATTGTTTATTATATTTTGTATATGGATTTGAAAAAGGTGTAATGATGAGATAAGATGAGATGAAAATTTTATGTTTTATCTTGAGTACCAAACCTGCGCTAAGACTTATTGCTTTACCTCTTGTACATGTTTTTTTTAAAGGGAATGTTTACTGATTAAGAAAGATGATTAGTCATTCTTTGCCTGCTAATTAAATAATAAATTTTGGATGCTTGCCTTATTGATCACTTGTTGTGCAAGAAACCTAATTTCTTTGTAATTAGTACAATGAAAGGATAAGCTGTGGTCCATATATATTCCCTATTAAAAACAAGCTGGAGTAATAAAAACTAGTTTTATTTATTTTTTTCTATGATGATCAGAGACTGAGACAAGCTGATAGATAATACAAAACAAATGCAAAACAATTCAGTACTTAGCACATTAAAGAAGATGCACAGGTAAGTAATTGGCCACCTTATGCCAATCACTATCAATATTAGGAAGATCGGCTTTAATAAAACATCAGTCATGAGATGGAGAAAGGAACATTCTATAATTAATTGGCACAACTTATATTGCATTCTTTTTCTTTTGCTCCATATACAACACAAACTTTTTATGAACAGGTTCATCAATACCATCACCTCTCTTTTTCTTCACCAACCTGATCTATATAATATGATCTCTATGGTCAATTAAAATATCACTATTGACTCTGAAACAAAAATATATTTTTCGACCCATGATCAAAAGCTAGAGATGATTAGAAGCTACAAAATAAACAAAATCAATGTATATATAGGACAATATTTTCATAAGTCTTGTGACCATAACTTACAGAGATGAGAGAAACAGAGAGATGAAGGAGAGACCAAGGGGTATCAGGGCTGGAAGAGGGAGAAACTCAATAGGTGGACGTGAGAGAGCTTCTTGCATGGATGAGAGGAAATCAACGCCAGTGGCTGGGCTTGCGACGGCGTACGACGACAAGGAGGGAGAGAAAATAGAGAAATAGAGAGGGTGTAAGGTCAGAGTTGGGGCGCAACGGTGGACATAGAGAAAGGAGGGGGAGAGGGAGGAGGGGTTCGACGACGATGTCGTGATGCTGTCGACGGTAGCAGCGCCGGCTGGCTAGGAGGCATGTTGGGGGGTCATGGGAGGGGATGACACGGGTTGGGGGGAGGGGGGAGAAAGAGAAAATGAGAGAAATAGAGGGATTCAGTATGTTTTGGTGGGTTTTTTGTGCGTTTTGGCACTCGAGTAAAAATTCACAAGTTTTAAATTTTTAATTGCGGTGAATTCTTTCGTCGCTAAAAAGTAAAAATTGTCGCAAAAGGTCTGTTTAGCAATTCCATCGAATTTACTTCCCTCGCAACAAATTCTTTTATATTGCGGAGAATTTTTTCGTTTCAAAAAGTGAATAAATCGTTGCAAAAGGCTAGCTTAATATTGTGACAAATTTTTTCATTGTAAAAAGTTAAAAAATTGCTGCAAAAGACCAATTTCAAAAATTGATTGAAAAGGCCACGGCGATGTAAAACTCGTTCTAATTAAAGACCTTTTGTAGTGATTTTATTTCATACAGATACAAAATCACTACAAAAAATCTTATTTTGTAGTGTATACTTTTATTAATTGAACACCGCAAGATTGTTTGGGGATCCTGCCTTTTATTTGGGCAATCATTAACGGTTCAATTCAATTATTGCGATCTAATAATAAATAAATATTGATTAAAATTTGCCCAATTTTTTATATTTTCAGAGATATACGTATATATAATCATTTTTATAATTTGTTTACAACTATATTTTACAATGAGGGTACGTATTTATGTTATAAATTAGTGATGTTAGTTTTGTAAGTTGTTTTATAAAAATATCTATATTTTAAAATATAATTATAAAAATAATTATAAAAATAGTTATATGTCTATATTTTTCTTTTTATATTATCCAAGCCTCAGACTCTATTGAAAGAGTAAAAATAATTACCACCATAAATCCAGGCCATTATTACTGGAAATATGGTATTTGCCAATGTCATAATTACATCAGGATGATCACTTTGCAGGGAATTCAAAGATGGAAGAATTCGATCGATTAATTACTAATTAATATGAATTAAAAATTCTTTTAATTAAAGTCAATTTCAATAAAATTATGGTAATTATATAATATATAATAGCTAGATTGGTCTAGATCATGTAGATGACTTTCTAATCATAAACTAAGGATGTTAAAACCTTTAAAAATATATTAATTATTAGGGCAGCGACTGGATGTAAGTCATGTTATGTTTTAAAACATTTTCCTAGATATAAAGCTTCACGAGTGTAGTAATGGAGGAGGGATTATATATATAAATATATATATATATATATATATATATATGTAAGCAATGACGTACGTGGAATTACATTATTAATTATTTCAATATTAATGTCTCAGGTACCTACCTCAAATTCTCGACCCCAAGGAGCGAGCTTTACTAGTACCTTCATGTATTTTACGGTTAGAGAAATGATCTTTATTTTTAATAACGTAATATTTTGTTTTATATACGATCGTATGAATATATTTTATGCTAGTTACTATGTAATTCTGAACTATATAGATCATAATGTATGTAGTAAATGTTATATCATTAAAAAAATTCCTATGTTTATATTGATATATTTGTGATGACATGCTTTTTAGCTTAATTATTTAAGTTACGTTTGGATGTTAGTATGAGTTGAATTGAGTTGAGTTGTGAATAATAGTATTTTGTAGGTCCCGATGGGTTAACTTTTTTAGGTTGAGATATGTTTAACTTTTTAGGTTAAATGTATGAAGTAGGTAGGGATGTAACCTATCCGATCTAGTCCTGTTTTAGACAAAATTTAGGATCGAACCGATATGTACCGATTTTACATTTTCAAAAACCGATTACACACTAATTACCCCCTAAACATGTACATCTGATTTTACCGGTTTCGGTCCGGTTTGTCAATTTTAAAGTATATATACTAATTTATATATAGACTTAAAGTATATTACTAATAGTAATATAATATTAGACTATTAGTATTAGGCCATAAAATGTAACTTATAATTAATATACATTATATACTAATGTATATTAGTATTACTAGTTTACTAATGTATCATGTACTTATAAAAAATAATATATTGAGAATTTATTAGGCCATACAAATTTGGTAATAATATTTGAGTGATTCTCTTTCTTTTTTGATAAATAATATTTTAGTGATCTTATTTACAACTTTGGTATATAAATTCAAATATTTTGATATTTAGGATTTTTTTTTAATTGATGTGATTTATCAATTTTAGTTTAAAGTTTTACAATTTCAGGTTATTTTTAAATTAATTTATATTATATATATAAATTATATGTAATATAAAAAATATTATATATAATATTAAAAAAATAATTTAAAATATATATTATATAGAACCGGTCCGGGCCTAAAAAGCCTACAACCAGAACCGGACTGGTTCCGGCCGGTTTTGCCATTACGGAAACCGGTTTCAGACCAGACCAGTTTAACCGGTTCAGGCCGGTCCGGTTTTCCAGTTTTTTTTACACCCCTAGAAGTGGGTTGAAATGAGATTAACTTTTTTTATGAAAATTTGAAAAAGTAATAAGTCTCATCAATGATTGGTTTGAGATGAATAGTTTTGGAATACAGATTATGTGGTACTGATCCATGCATTATTACATGCAGCCATATCATATAAATACTTATATAACCACCATGTTTTAACATGATGCCAAATGTTCATACATCGATGCTACTTAATCACTCATCATGATATTGAGCCCTAATAATTGATTTTGAATCTTAAGATATGTAGAAAACAATTTAAACTTTTAGGTAGGGCAAAGGATCATGCATCGAGCACTCCCACGTATAATTAGTTCAATTGTCAATCATATATATATATATATATAGAAACGCTTCAGGCAGGAGTCACCTGTAAGTTGAGTTTATTAGAGACCAATACAGTTGTGACACGTAAGCCTTTGAAAACATGTTACGGTGGGGATGCATACAGGTAAGCAACTCTCTTTCTCCTTCGTTCTCCCCAATTCAGAAAGATATCTCTCTCTCTCTCTACTTCGACCGTCCTCTCTCTCTGCAATTTTATATAAGAAATCTGAGCTTCTCTCTCTCTCTCTCTCTCTCTTGCGATTTCAAGTTTGGGTTCTCTCTCTCTCTCTACTTCGACGCCTCTCTCTCTCAATCGGCAGATTCCTCATATAAATTTTGGAATTCGAGAGAGACGGAAGAGACGGAGATAAGTTTTCGGATCGAGAGAGGCAGCGTGAGAGACGGCCTGGACTTTTCAAAGAGAGGCAGAGGCGTGGTGGATCCAAAGAGAGCAGAGAGAGATCGAGAGCAGAGAGGGCGAGAGAGATTGAGAGCCGAGAGAGATCGAGAGAGCAGAGAGGGCAGAGAGAGATCGAGGGCAGAGACTACGATTTCATTAGAGATAGGAGTTGGATCTAGTGAGAGAGCAGAGAGAGAGGTGGAGGGGGGGTAGATGTGCGCTCGGCTACGTGTCTTTTTCGTATTGGTCTCCGATATTTAGAGTTGATAGGAGTCATCGGTCTGAAGATTTTCTCATATAAATATATAGAGGTGGTATACCATTGACATAGATTACTTATATTGTATTTTATAACTTGTAGGACACGTTGGAATTACTTTAATATTTGAAATGATATTTTACATTTTAAGATTCATTTCCCTTTTAGTATCAATCATGTGTATAAAAAAAAGGTAACGCACTTATTGACAACCTAGCCAATTAAGACACAATGGGACATACGGTAAACTTTTCTTCTTTTCTTCGACTCCCGAAACATATGATTGCTTTGTTCTCTCTAGACAATGCATGTCTCCGTTTATTCAACACTAATTTCCTAAATTGTTTCTTAGTCTTGCTGTACGCCCCTTTATGTTTTTTCTTTTCCTTTTTAAGAATCCGATTTTGAGGTTTTAATGTATTTCTTTCATCTTCAGTAATAAGTGAGAATAATTAATAAAATTAGAATATTATCTTTTTTAAAAAAGTAAAATAAAAAACTCCAACTTTGAGAATTATGTTAAGGGCCCTACCGACACGTTGTCTCGAGAAGTTTATTCCTTTTTCTTTTCATTTATTTTTTAATATATTTTTAAAAAAAATTCTAATATCATTAAGAAATACTTATTTAATTATTACATATTATTGCCTTGGACACAAGGCATTTGTCATATGATAATATATGATTATTTGACTTTAATAATTTAATAAAATTGACTGGTTCTCTAGAGAGAGAGAGAGAGAGAGAGAGAGGTTAAGGAAGGTGACCGGTTACCGGTGGCGGGGGCTGAATATTATATAAAGGATGCTTTGGAAAGCTTTCTCGAGTATGAATAGGTTGGACTCTAGAGTGCAAACTGCAAAGAGCTTCTCTCTTTTCTCGGATCACATCCATTTCTACAGAGAAACGAAAGAGACATGGAGTCCGACGAAATCGATCGTTGCGAGTATCTCTGATTTGACATTCAGTTTCAGTCACCACTACTTCAAGGTAAGATCCATGAAATTCGTCTGTTTTTCCATCCTACTTCTGACCTTTTCAGCAATCAAACGGGAGATTTTGTTTGTTTAATTGTGTGTTGGTAGCTAATTTTTGTTGGATTTTTTTGTTTTGGCTTCGTGAGCAGCTAAGTGAATTGCGAACGTGCTTCCACTCTTCCTGTACCATCTGACTCTGTCGAAGCTCTTCCTCTCCTCTCCTCCTCAAAGGGTAGTTCATCGTGAACTTTTTGTGTTCTTTGAAAAACTTTCAAACTTCATGGCGTCCTCGTTACAAGAAGTCCAGGCAATTGCTCTTTATGTTTTCCAACCGTTGTAAAATTACCGGTCATATCTGAGACTGAGAGTGAGAGGGGAGTTTTCGCGATGGGTTTTTTGCTTGATTGGTCAACGGGGACTCCGATAAAAAGAAGAGCGGGTTTGCGGATAAAACAGGCGGGGCGAAGTTCATACAGGGGCAGCTAGTGAAGGTTTTCTTATGTGATAATTGGGCTGAGTTTTCTGCTACTCTACTAGACCTTTGTAAATTCCTTGAGTGTCAAGTGATGGAGACTACTGCTTTGAGGCAGTTGTTGAAGAGTCTCTGCAGCAATTCGCATTGGGAATATTCAGTCTTTTGGAAGCTTAACCACCGAAACCAAATGTAAGTTGCTCTGCAGCTACTTATTTTTGAGGCCGGGCTTTTCAAAGTGGGTTCTAACTGGACTTATGGTGTTTTTTACATTAATTTCTAAAGCTTTCTGAATTGAGGGGCTTTCTTGCCTTTCATTCAGTATTTTGAGGTAATCATTATTATATCCTGGGTGAGATCTTTAGACTGCGAACATTGAAATGCAACGGTAAGAAATAATGAGCACAGATAAGATCTTGACTACTATAGTTATAATTCAGGGCATGGGAGAAACCGAAAGGGTTTTCAGTATTTACACTTACAAAAGAAATGAAACTTGTTGTGACTAGACCGTAGACTTTCATTAATTTATGATTGTCTCTCTAAAAGCCGCAGTTATTTGAATATGTCGTCGAGCGTTGCCTTTGGGAACGCGGACACATTGCTGCAGTCGGCTTGTGCTGTTGGGACTCGATGTGTTATTATACAGATTTAATTTTGTTTGGCTTACTGGTTAGTGCAGTAAAGAGCGTAGCGTCCTGCTGCTTGGGCGTTCTAAATGGATCAAATTATTTTGCACTTGTTTTGAGTAATAGAGGCTATGTAAGACATCACACTGATCTTTCGAAGATGAGGAAACTACGAGACTCGCGTCCCCACTTCCCCCTCCCCCCCTCCCAACCCCTTCCATGAATTACCTATTTCTGTGAGATATTTTCTTTTCAGGAAAGTTCGTTGTTTACTGATTGTGTTTTGTTCTGTTATGGATGTAAGAATAGAGTTCATGTCTCCAGTATGACATTAGTTTCTTGATATTGCAGGGTTTTGTGTTGGGAAGATGGATATTGGGCTTGTCCAAAAACTGCAGAACCTGTCGAGAATATACCAGATGACATTTACTTCGAAGGCGTGAATGAGATATTTTCTTCAGCAAGTAAAATGAATATAGGTGATGATGATGTAATGGAATATCGAATTGGACGAGCGGTGGCTGATATGTCATGTCATCAGTATGCCATAGGAGACGGGTACTACCTTGTGCTTTTCCCTTTGTATTAAATAACTTGTTGTACTTTCCATTACTCTCCAATGTTATTAACTAAATATATTTTCAGAAATAGTCTTAAAAAATATGAGATCATCCCCTTCAATTTTGATGGATGAACTCTTCTTGAACGAAGGTTTCCGGAATGAAGCCTTATTAATTTGATTTTGAAGGAAATTTCCAGTGGTTTTCTGATCCTTCTCTTATCCCACCACCTCTTAAACTTGTGGTAGTGCACGCCAAACTAGTCCCTTGCTTGGGTTCGAAATCTCATCCATCTGTGTGTGTGTGTGTGTGTGTGTGTGTGTCTGTTGGCCTGTCTGTGCAACATGTTATAGAGTGACACTCATCATTTCTTAAGAAGATATACTAAACTAAATAGTATGCTTTCTACCGAGGTTCTATTTTTATGAGGCATTGAGTTTAAAAAGTAATGATAATTGACACTGGATTTCTAAAATTCATCAGGGCTGTCGGTGAAGTTGCATATACAGGAAGTCATTGCTGGGTTCTCTTTGAGAATGATTTTGCTAGTGAATGCAGCTCCAAGTTAGTTCCTGAGGTGAGTTTCTAATGATGATTGCTAATTTGAAAAATGAGCTTGTTGATAGTTCTGCAAGTAGTGGACAGAATACCTCACAAGTGCTTTTTTTTTTTTGTGTGTGGATAGTATCCAGAAGAATGGCTACTTCAATTTGCAGCAGGTGTCAAGGTAACTTCATTATGAATTATACCATACCATAGTATTGGTCACCTGGACAGATTTGAGTGTGCCGGTGCACATATTAGGCTAACTTGCAATTTGGTGGCTCAAATTTCACTTATTATCATTTCCAAAATGCTGATGAGTAATTGTTGACATCCTGGCAGACCATTGTGCTGGTTCCTGTACTTCCACATGGAGTTGTACAGCTGGGCTCATTGGAATGGGTGCGTATTTATTCTCAACTTCATTTTCTGACTGTAATGAGAGATTAATGAGTTAAAAAGCCACTCTAATTCCAACTTTTGTTGTCTCGTTCTAGGTTCTATTTTTGACCTAATAGTGTATAATTTAAGCGGAAAGTGTTCAAAGGTGTGAGTCATTAGGATCAACGCCATTTCCCCCTCTCTCAGTGTGTGTAAATGCATTTCTGTTGCTTTGTTAGTATTCATCTTATGTGTTGCATTCTCTCCCATAATATTTCAGGTTGCTGAAGATCTGGCCTTGATTGCGTTTGTCATAGATAGGTTCAACGCCCTTTACAATGTTTCACAGATTAATATACCATTCACCTCAAACAGAGATATTCAATCACAATCGTCTTCATCACAAATGTCTGGTTTCCCACTGGAGTCCTCAGACATGACCATTACCCTGCTGAAGGCTGAAGATTTGAAAGATTTTGACCACATTAGACCAAATAAGAACAAATTCTCAACATTAAATGAAGTTTTGCCAATGTCAATGTATCAAGATGCCGTTCAGGTCTCTGAAACAGAACATCCTGTATTGTTTGGTAATGTTGGCCAAAATGTGACTAGTGCTCCACCAAATAGTCTCATTGCCGTATCAACTCCTTTATGTCAACCTATAAATACTAGCCAGTTAGAGACACTAGAGAGTGAGCTGCTTGGATTATCTTGTCTGAATGAATTGCAGGCTTATCCTCAATTTAAAAGCTACAATTTTGGGGCTTCTGTAGAACCCTCCTGTGGAATCAGTCCTTTGTGTGGTGAATTAATGACACTTGGAGACACAAGGGTTAATGATGCAGGCCATAAAAGTACAAGCAGTATCACTAGCCTTCCCATAGATTCTGAGCTACATGAAGCACATGGACAAGCTTTCCAGAATCATATCGTTGAAGACATGCACAACTCATCATTCTTAATTGAGGATTTGTGTAGAAGCTTGAGTTTAACTCACAATATAGATATGTTCAATGGTGCTGAGCCATCATTGTTTGCTAAAGCTGATGATGCAGATCATCTGTTGGAGGCTATAGTTGCAAGTGTGTCTAGTTGTATAGATGACTCTCTAGCTAGCAGATTTAAAAGTTCAACATCATCTACAACCTCGTCAGGACAAGGTGCTAGTTTGTTCAGGTTACAAAGTCAATCTGAAGCAAGTGCCTTAATAAATGATGACTCAACTCCATGGAGTGATTTTAGATCATCAATTGTTTCCTGCGACACAAGTACCTTTACTGGTTCTGTTTCTTTCAATAATACGAGGAGCAAATTGATTGATAAAGAGCAGCAAGGAAAACCTTACGGCTCCATGCAGCCTAGGAAGGGAAACAAGTTGTCCAATGCCAGCAAAAGACGAGCCAGAACTGGTGAAAATCAAAGGCCAAGACCAAGGGATCGGCAAATGATCCAGGATAGGCTGAAGGAGCTCCGACAACTTGTCCCAAATGGTGCGAAGGTGAGTGTAGTCAAAGTACCCATTTGGTTTGAGATTGAGTGTTAAATTTTTGATAGGTTAAAAGCTCTTTTGAAGAAAAAATTGTATGTTTAGAAAATTTATAAAAATACTTTAAAATTTAAGTTATGCCCCCCTAAAAAGCTGGAAGCCCATTTTCTAAAAAGCTCCAAATTGAAGCTTTTGTTGAAAAGTTCCTGCAGATATTATGTGACTTTCTGAGAACAACTGCAACACTTGGAAAAGCACTTTAGACATATGTTTACCAAATAATAAACAGCTTTTCAAAAGTACAACTTTTAAACAAAGCTCTACAAATAAAAGCTCTATCCCCCACAACAATCCCAAACTCACCCTAATTGTTAGTATTTGTAGTGCTTGAAGTTGGTAACTACTTGTATGTTTTCTTGTCCTGTCTAATTCAAGTGAGAGCCGTGTTTTGTGTAAATTCAGTGTAGCATTGATGGTCTCCTAGATCGAGTGGTAACGCATATGCTGCATTTAAGAAGCATGACTGAACAGGCTGAGAAATTGAGGCACTTGGCTCCTCGAAAGGTATGTGGTGGAGTCTGCTGGTAATTGTAAAATTGTTTACATCAACTTCCCTATATATATATATATATTGAAGAAATATTAATTTTCAGATTTAGATTAAAGATATCTTTAATAGATTAAATTGGAAATGTGTTGGCATCGAAATATTTTGGGCAAATAACAAACGACTTCTACTTCAGAAACTTAAAGGCTGCAGCTATGAATGAGTCAACTGATTGATTTTGGGTGGGTCTGTAAGATGTTTCTTATGTTGAAAATTTTCTGATTACGGATGCAGAGGGTAATAGATTAGAATATATTGTAGAGTACATAGTCACTATTTATACCATTTAAACTAGATTAGTAGAGAGAGTCCAGGCATAATCAATTGATTCAAGTCAGAGAATCCTCGGTAATATTAGGAATTCGAAGGAGGGCTTGGTTGCAAGACATGGATTGTCCAATAATTTTCACTGGATAGACCACAACTTGAAAATGGTTAGTTGGTTGTGGAGTGATTTTGCACGTTGCAAATAATAGGCTATCCATGGAATTTATTTGCTGTTTGCAGAGACTATAAATCAAGCTAGTAATGTAATAAGTTATGTACTCAGCTACATTAATGACTTATTTGCTAATTGCCAGAGATGACAAAATCAATGTAGGAGTCAAATCCGTTATGTACTTAGCTTACTAAGGTTATATACATGGAAGTAACAAACAGCAATCTGCTATGCAGGTGGCTGATCGGAAGAGTTGGGGATCATCTGAAATGAAAAATAGTAGTCAAAATGGGACTAGCTGGGCTTTTGAATTTGGAGACGGACTTCAATCATGCCCCATAGTTGTGGAAGATCTTGAATATCCGGGACACATGCTGATAGAGGTCTTTGCCATCATCTTAATAACTAAATTTACCCAGCTCCATTGCTTGGATACGAATTTGTTTTCCCCCAATTTCCAAGCCATTTTTTCTTCCACATGCAGATGCTTTGCAATGAACGTGGGCTCTTCTTGGAGATTGCACAGGTGATTCGAAATTTGGAGTTCACCATCTTGAAGGGTTCAATCCACCACCATTCAAACAATGCCTGGGCTGAGTTTATCGTCGAGGTAATCATATACAAATGGGCTATTAACAACACACAAGTGCCGCCACCTCTCTTAATTTCTTTCTCATAACACTATAATCCGGGATGTGCACAGGGTCAGAAGGGCTTTCATAGGATGGATATGTTCTGGCCGCTCATGCATCTTTGGCAGTGTAAAAGAAGCCCCGTCTGAAACAAGTTTTGAGAAGTACTGTTGCATTGACGCTAGAGATGGTTGATCTACATGAGTCTTATAATTTATTACAAGGCAATATTAGAAGTTCCTGATCTAAACCAACAGTAAAGGGATTATTTATTGCTTGTGAACAAAACTCATGAAGTTATTGGTGTGCTGTTAATGATGAACTAGCAACTCCTAAAAGAAGAAAGACATGAAGACTTGCATATGCATGTGCACACGACTTCTATGTACATAATACGTAAAAGAACCTAGTGTTCAACGGACTAGTACACCCTCCTCACAAAGCTGCCACCCGTTATCCCTCAGTGGACAATTTTGGAACTCAGCCAGCTGCATGCACCATCTTTGTTGCTTTATAAACCATCAGATGAAACTTGGAAAGGCGCGTTTTGGTCGATGGAATGATCTCCTAGCTAGGTCAAGCTGCAAGCAACTAGCAGGAAGATAGAGGTGAATGCAAGAATAATGCACCTTTCCTTGAGTCTTGACTGTCCTTTGCTTCCGCATTTTCCATGGACTCTAAACATCCAAGCACTTTTCCAATCAACCCATCTCTAGCTTCTTGGATCCAACTTATATTCTTTCCGAACCCCACCCTCAACATGCCAGTCAACATCACCCACCACTTCCAAATCTTTGCCTTAATAGTCATGGACGGTGTATGGATGCACTGAAACAAAGGAAACCATGTTCAAGCATCCCAAACACCCTTGGAAATGGCAAAACAAATTACAAGATTATCATTGGAACATGCCCTAGCTTGGTGCCAAAAACAAATTCTCCCATCCGCTCCTTGCAACCGCCGCCAGCCCCTTCTCTAAAACTCTAATTGCGATGCGGGTCAACTACACCATTCTAGCTGGGGTATGCAAAAACAATCAAGGTGAAATCATCCAATCCGGGGCAAAAAGTTTACCACGACTGCTCTCAAGCGGCTCTACTTGCCATCAAAGAAGCATCTCCTCAGCCCAGACAATATCATTTTAGAAGGAGACTCTGAATGACATTGACAAATCAAATCTTCAGTAATACTATTGAAGATTGATGACTTCTCTAGAAATACCAAAAATGGTAATCGGCTCAAAGGGTAGCTGCCAACTTCCAGAGGGACAGCATAATGACACTTTCATCCACAACTCTTGGTATTGAATACATGTGGATTCTACCCACCATGATACTCCTCATGTAATCCTTAATTTCTAGTTATATGTTATTACATTCGCCAAAAACATAGATAAATAAGATGTTGATAGGTTATATAGTTTGATAGCCTATGCATGCACAATGACATAGTAGTCTTTGGGCAAAACCAAATGGAGAGTAATCTAAATATACAAGTTCCTTTCATTCTCCTTTCTTAATGACATAAATTTCTTTTGTAATGGCGAGAATAATAGACATATTGAAACTTGGCGATGACAAAACAGAGGTGTGAACTATGTTTTCGTCGATATATCTAACTACAGTTGAACTTTGGAAAAGAGAGGTCAGCCCATCTGATCCGGTGGTAGTCAAAACCTTGAAACTTTGAAGGTGGATATATAAGGGAAAGTACTTCATTTTAATTTCTACATTAGCAACCTAGGAAATCCTATCGCAACTCATTTGCCCAAAAATGCATTTTGAAGACACAGCAAGAATACCAAGTATAAGCTTTAAACATTTAGACATTTAAAAGAAAGAATATGGGGAAAAGTTAACAACCAGAAGAATAAGTTTTTGTCTCAGGCAATGAAGAAAGTGTTGATCAAAGTTGTGATACAAGCAATAACTACATTTCCAATGAGTCTTTTCAAGCTGCCCAGGAAGTTGTGCAAGGAAATCATTACACTCATGTTGAAATTTTGGTGTGGTCACAAGCAAAATGAGAATAGAGTACAATGGAGGAGTTGGGTTAAAATGGGAGAATAAAAAAAAATGAGCATTAGGATTCAAAGATGTTGAATGCTTCAACAAGGCTATGCTTGCAAAGCAATGTTGGAGAATGCTAAAACAACCTTACTCCCTGGTCGCCAAAGTTATGAAGGACAAATATTTCAAGTAAGGTGATCTGTTAAAGACAAAACTGGGCAATGGACCTTCACTAATATGGAGGAGTTTGTTTTCATCTATAAATCTAGTTAATGCAAGTTTGATGTGGAGAAAGGTGACCAGATTAGTATTTGAAAGGACAAGTGGCTGCTTGTACTCACATCATACCAGGTTCAATCCTCTATTAAAAATTTAGACAAAGAAGCAACTATAAATGAACTTATTGAGCAAGAAATTGGTAGATGGAAGGAAAATCTGATTAAAGAGACTTTTCAACAAGGTTGAAGCTGAGATTATTAACAGCATCCCTTTCAGTAGATTGAGTGTTGATGATAAAATTATGTGGATACATACCAATAATGTGATGTTTACTATTAAAAGTGCTTACCATTTGATGAAAGGGAAAATATTAGCACTAGCTGTAACAAAAGATGGCTGGAAGTGGATTTGGGATTTAAAAGTGGAAGGTATGGTCAAACATTTCTTATGGAAGGCTGGACAAGAATTACTCTCAATTAAATTGAACCTTTTTAAGAAGAATATCACTAATAATAGCTTATGCCCAGTTTGTGAAAGAGAAGTTGAGTCATCTGTGCATGCTTTGTGGAGCTGTTCTGCAGCCTCAGATGTTTGGGTTGACATTGGTAGCCCAATGCAATAGTGGTCTAGCGATGAAACTGCTTTCATGGATCTATGGAAGAAACCGAATGAGAGACTAAATGCTGAAGAAGTTGAGTTAGTGGCTTATATAATGAGAAGACAAGCTGGAGTGTTTGCTTTGCATATCAAGAGGCCAAAACGGTGGCACATAAATTGACAAAGTTAGCTCTTTCATGTTTAAAAGAGAAAGTATGGATAGAGGAAGGTCCTTTACAGATTTTGAATTCACCTTTGAGTGAAGAAATCTGCAATGACTGATTTGATTTTCATCTGATCAATAATATTTGAGTTTTGCTACACAACCTCCATCACATTCCACACTCCATACTTTTTAAAATTTTAAAATTTTTTAATATTTTTTTAAATTTTTTTTTGAGTTTATTTTTTTAAAATTATTTCAAAATTTTTATTCATTATTCATACAATAAATATTTAATAAAATTAAAAAATTAAAAAAATGTGGAGTGTGGAGTGTTAGGAGGTTGTAAAGATTTATTTATAATATTCTATCCATATTAAAAAAAAAAAAATTAAGTAGGATATTATCTCGTATTCTATTTAAGAAAAAAAAAGACCGTTAGTAATTTCCCACGAGGCCCAAAGGAATAATATCTTAATTCTACTATCCAAATTTGAAGGTTATAAGGATTGCTGACTTTGGGATTTAAAGCCTAAACAATGGAATTAATGTAACAGACCAAGTCCAATTCCCAAGCCCAGCTCATAGCCCATGATTGTTTTTTTTTTTTTAGAAAAAAAGACTACTCTTTTAACACATTCACCCGTACAGCCTGGGCCCCCTACTTTCCCATTTCTTCCCCGGATTCTCTCTCCCTCTCTCGGTTACGCCCTCTCTCTCTCTCGGCCAAATATCGATTTTTCTCCTATCTCCATCTCCTCATTCTCTATCTCTCTCTCTCTGTTGGGTCTCGAGAACTCACTACCCACGTGAAACTTCACGGCCACAAGTCTTCCACTGATTCAAGTAAGTAACTCTGAACCGTTGTATTACGTCTTGGATTTTTGGTAGTTGGGAAAAACTCACTTGTTATATATAGGTGAAATAAGTTTCTGTTTTTCTTAGTGGGTAAATCGACTAGACTGAAATGGAGTTTGGAATCATGATACATGGTTCCAATTGTAGTCAATATTCTTTCATACAGTTTTTATAAATTTAGTATTTTCAGATCTGTCTAGGGCCCATCCACAATTGTGTTTTTAGGGTAAAGTCGTGGGTCTTAATTATGTCTGTTAGCTAGAATTAATCAATGTTGCGTGTCACTGTTATATGGCTGAGTTTGGAATAATAAGGGACTAAAGGCTGGTATATGTGCTGTCTAGCAACATGTTGGTAATCGAGAATTTGGGATTTTATCATTAGTGAGGATCATTCTTTTAGGCACGCCCAGGGGCTGATCAAATTTTATTCTAGGTAGCCAATTTAATGTAAGTCTCATTAAAGACAAATTTATCTTATTTAGGCCTTGTTTGGAAAAACATCTCAACTCATCTCATCTAATCATTACAACTTTCCCAAATTCCTAAACAAAATACAATAAAAAAATTCAACTTTTTCAAATCTCAAAACAAAAATAATAATATTCTAACAATATTTTATTCAACTTTCAACTTTTATTTCATCTCAACTCAACTCACTATCCAAACCTCCCAGTGTAGGAGTTGACATATTGTATTGATCTTGTATTAGGTTCTGAGTTGTGAGCTAGATGAGGGAATGAGAGTCCGAGAAAGTGTCATCAACTGACTGTCTTATATCTGTTAGATATCTCAACTTGATCCTAAGAAAGTAGATGAAGCTCTGATACCAACTGAACTTGCGAGGTTGACCCTAAATAACTTTGAGGGGGTGTTGAATAGCTGTTCGTCACAAATCTTTTGACCAACTTTATTTTATGTGAACATTAAAATAAAGAGAAGCTACGGATCGCCACTGTTCACGGCTGATCCGTAGCACACCTTACGTGCCCCTTACATTTAGCTGGGTTTGGTTTTAGATGGGAGCCACTTGTGCCTTCTTTTTCCCGTTCTTGATTTCTTCGTTTTATTTTTATTTTTAATAAAAATGTGATTGATTTTGTAATAATAATAATAATAATTAGAGTTAGTCTACATATAGTTTCCAAATGGGGATAGCTCATGCAAGTCCATACAGTTATATTTAAAAACAATTTAAAATTACAATAACATCCTTTTGAAAATTATGTTTTTTCCCTTTTTACCCCCATTCATCAATGGGACTACACACGCAGTCCCTCACTCAGGACTGCAAATAGAATTTCTCTAATAATAAAATGGTTTTAATTAGAAAGGTGGGGAAGCTTTCGTTTTAAGTTGGATTGGGTTTTATCAAGAAAAATTCTATGCATCAGTCACTATTCATTATTCTCACCTCTCACCCTATGAAAAATACCTTCACATCCTATAAAAAAAAAAAAAAAAAAACTATAGATGTGGTGTGAAAGTGAACAATGGCTCATGCATACGTACATATACCAAACAAAAACTAAAAAACTAAATAAAAACAACCACACGTACGTACGTACGTACCCACTGTTTTGGTTAAATTTTGTGAAAGTGAACAATGACTCATTTTACGGCTTTGGTTAAAATCTTTAGGGAACAACATAGCCATCCCCTAAACCTTTTGTCTCAAATATTTTTGGAACCATTGTTCATCCCTTAAACCTTTTCCCTAAAATAGGGATTCGGATGTAAGAGAGATTTTAACCAAAACCGTAAAATGAGCCTCAAATTATAGAGAAAATAGTGTTATGGGGCAACGGCTACGAATGCTCTAAGCGTTGGAATTGTGTGTAATTAGATGACAAAAGATCATTAATATCCAAGAGCTTGTCAGAATGTGATTTAAATAATTAACTTTATTTATAAGGTTAAGATAAAAGATAAATATTTTAATTATGGATTTTATAAAAATAAATTCTTAAATTGATATGATATTTATTGTAAAATAGATTTAATATATGACATAAAAAATATATTAGTTTATGAGTTTTATTTTATAAAATTTGTATAATTGTAGCACTGTAAATGATAATTTAATTGAAAAATGAAAAAAAAAAATATTTATGTTGCCAGATTATTTATCTGTTGTCACCAATGTATAGGATGATCCCCATAAAAAATGAACTTCTTTATTGATAGCTACAGTTAAACAATCGAAAGAGGAACTCTGAAATCGAAAAAAAAAAAAAGAAGGCACAAGTGGGTCCCATCTAAAACCAAACCCAGCTAAATGTAAGGGACACATAAGGTGTGCTACAGATCAGCCGTGAACAGTGGCTGATCCGTAGCTTTTCTCTAAAATAAATTTTATCAAATTTCAGATTAACTCACATGCACCAAATCTTGGTATCAAACATAAAAATAAATATGAATACTAGAGCAAAGCAAGTCAATGATAAGACATTGATTTTGGTGACGAAGGGAAACCTTTTAAAGAAAGCTTTAAAGGTAAAACCACTCCAGGACATCCTGCCCAGAACAAACCAATTTCTCGATTTGAAGATTAATACAAGTAAGTTTCTTACAAACCATTTGTAATATGAATCCCTTACTTGCACAACAGAACGACCAGTTTTTTCCCACTACGGTAGCAATCAGAACCTCTAATGTTCTTTAAACTTGGCTTCTTCTGGAACCTGCAGTGGCTGAACACTTTAATCAATATCTCCACACAGCAGCAGCAGCAATTTTTTCTGTCCAAGAAGTTACTTTTGCTTCACTGAACTAGGAGAAACACCTTTTACTTCTTATCTTGATATTTTTAATGTCTTGACATGCATGTATATCTTTCTGCCTTCTCCCTGCTCCAATCAGTACATCATATAGACTGGTGGTTATCTTTTGTCTTTATCGCTTGATCAGGAAACCACACTCAACTTCGTTCAGATGAGATATTCCTGCAGAGTCCTGTCATGACAGGTTGCTGGAAGACTCATCTTTATTTGGAGTGCACGTAATCCTTATCTCTTTGCTGGAACTTGAATTTTACATAATCATTTAAAACTATTCTAGTTTATCAACAACTATACCACACTTTGACTACCAAATTTAAGCCAACCTAAAAACCTAACCAACCCCCAACCCCCCTTGACTATTCGGTGTCAAAATACAGCTTAAGCTCTCAAACTCATACAAGGTTTTGAGAAGAATTTAGTTCTCAGAAACTTTTCCAGCAAATATCCAGAATGTCTTCCATTTAGTCCTGCATCACAAACTTCAGCTCAGGTGAGTGGACATGTATCAGTATTCATTGAAATGACTTATGAGACTATCTAGACATTGTTTCCCAATGTTAGATAAACTGCAACCAGAAACATATCACAAGTTAGCATTACTAGCAACACAGCTAAGATAAGAGTTTAACAGTACATGTACTTAAGATAAGCTAGAGGTACAATTTAACAGTGCAGGTACTTAAACTATAGTCTGTCCACTCAAAAGAAATTACTGTGGCCATGAACCCTTCACTCGAATTTAATAGTTACTCCCCTTACATATGTTGTCACACCCCGCATCACACCCCGCACCCAGAGGGTTAGGGAGTGAGTTCTTGCCACTTAAATCAAATCCCAACAATACAAACATAGACTCCAGATGATACATGGAAAGGCTCTATAACATGTAAAGCTCATTTATTAAAAAAATATACATTCCTCCATAGAGACGTCTATGAACTCCTCCAACATATATAATAAAGATCTCCACAAAGTCTCAATAAATGCATTAATATCCTAAAAACTATTCAAAAGAAAATAACGTATTTTCCAAATAAGATCCTCTAGTAGTCTCTTGTACCCTTTGACACTTATTCCAGTCTGTTAATCCACTTGTGCCTCTTAGGCACTTAATTCCGCTACACTCAACTAATCCCGCCCATGCTAGTAGTCTCTTGTACCCTTTGGCACTTATTCTAGGCTGTTAATCCACTTGTGCCTCTTAGGCACTTAATTCCACTACACTCAACTAATCCCACCCATGCCTCCCATTATTGATTCTTAGTTGAAACATCAAAATCATCTGAAAAATAATTGAGATAATTTGGTGAGTTATTAACAACTCAGTAAACAGCAAACATATACTTTTGTGTAAACATGAACCAGTTACAGAATGCAAAAGAATTCAGATTATCAAAATAATAGAGTGATATTTCAGAAAACATTTATATACAATTACAATATAGACTAAGGTCTCGTTTGGTTTCGTAGGACATCTCAGGTCATCTCAGTTCATCTCAACTCATCTCAGCTCATCTCAACTCATCTCACTACTATTCATTACTATTCAGCAACTTTAACTCACAAATCTCACTACTATTCACAACTCATCTCATTACTATTCACAATCCATCTCAACTCATCTCAACTCATCTCAACTCATCTTCGAATCCAAACGTCTCCTAAAGATCTTAGTAGAAAAAACAGTGTGGATAGAGGATGTGTCCCAGACTTCTTTGTAAGTTGTCTGGTTAGTGACAAAAGTTGTAATACTTGATCCTTATTAATGAAATACAAAGGTATTATTTTTCAAAAAAAAAAAAAAAAAGATCTTTGGCATAAGCATAGCTAAAACAGCATCATAATAGAACAGAGGCCAGGTTTAACTCCCATGGTAGGGTTGTGCAAACCCCGGTGGCCATGTTTAACCCATTATTTTTCAGATGACTATGTTGGTTGTGACAGTTGGAATAGATGGCACGTGACAGGATTAGAAGAGGAAGGTAAGATAGGTGTTGAGTGGCATAAGTGAATTTGCGAGATTTGAGAGAATATTTAGTAGTGTTGAGTTTAATCTGTTTCGAAGAATTTTTGACGTATTTGATTTTGGGGGATTATTGTATCTAAGTTTTATATTTTGTGCATTTCAGGTTAAAAGGGTTCACTAGAGGGCAAACATGGGCAAAGGGTGGTCTAAGCTGAACCAGATGCATGATCATCATCTTAAGTAACAACACCAGATTGATCCATTAGAGGGCAAACATCTAGTGAGAGCTGGACCAAACGATCATTAGCCCAGACCGTGTCAGACCGAAGAAGTTGTGTGTCAGAAGTCACCTGCTGCATGTGCGGTACAATACATTCCATATGAGAGTCATGGTGAGCCCTTGCCTCTTGCAACCGCGAATCAATGTAGGCATGTTGTGTGGTAAGAAGCTCATGAAGCTGGTCCACCTTCCGAGATAGAGCATTGAGCTGCTCTTGAAGAGAGGGACTAGGGGTTTGATGCACTGGAGGGGTGAGGGTTCAGACTTCTTGCCCTCAACAGCAGCAGAAGATTTTGTGAGATTGTTGATGCATCAATGGGATCAAGGATTCTCAGGGAAGGCTCATAGCTGCGTATGGGAGCATTATAATCGGCAGACATCTTGGTGATAAGACCACCAAAAGGCAGGGAGAAATCCTGAACAACGTAAGCATGATGTATAACACAGATGATATGTGTAGGAAGATCAACAGAGAAGTCATGAAGGAGAGCATAATAAAATTGAGGTTATCAATTGTGACCTCGGTGTGACGATTAAGTGGTCAGTGATTTGTAAGAACGATCTTGGTGAAGTGCCGCTCAGCTGGCATCATCACAGATAGAGAGGGATGCGCTCTGATCCCTTTTTCCACTACTGAGGAAAACTAAAAAGAGTAGAAAGTAGAGCTGGTGTAAGATCAATATGGATTCCTTGAAGCACGACATGAATGCTAATGCTATGAGTGTCAATGTCGAAGTGAGAAATATTAGCATAGAATTCATGCACCAATTCTACTAAAGGAGCAGGGAAGAGGCTCAGCAATAGCCAGCCAACTGCGCTCTCGAAATAAGGTGGGAATAAACTTATTCGCAGGAGCAGAGAAACTAGAAAGACCAATTATACTTCGCCCTCTTGATTACTTTGACCTGTGGTTGAAGAATACAAAGCATAGGTCATAGGGAAAGTAAATGGAGTTGAGAGAAGATAACTCTAGATGATCATGAAATTCAAATCTTTTAATAAGCTACGCCTCGGCTTCGTTCACTTTTACAAAACTTCTTCTGTCATCTCATTGTAAGAATTTTTTCAAATTTTCATATAAAATAAAATAAATGATTTATCGTTTTCAAATCTTAAAATGAAAATAATATTAAAAAAATATATTCTAATAATATTTTATTTCAGTTCATCTCATTTTATCTGTAAAAACAAATGATGCCTAACAATCATGGTACCCTTTTGGCCTAAATTCATTTATTTCCCCTCCCATATACTAAGATCTCAATGTCTGTTTAGCGCAAGTCATTGGCTCATTTATTTTCGCAGATGAGATGAGTTGAGATTAAAGTTAAAAAGTTGAATAAAATATTATTAAAAGATATTTTTTAATATTAATTTTATTTTGAGATTTAAAAAAGTTGAATTGTTTATTTTATTTTGTATTGAAAGTTGAAAAAGTTGTAATGATTAAATGAGATGAGATGAGATGTTTTCTAAAAACAAACGAGGCCTTAAATTGTAGATGACAATTCGATGGATAGAATTGCATTAATTCAAAGTTTAGGAATAAAAGTAAGAATGGATGGCACTGGTTCATGAGATCAAACTATACCAAGTTAAATTGTCTTTTTCTAATCTTAATAAGGATTGCCATCATTAACTTGTCTCCTCTAGAGAAAGTTGCATCACAGCTGAAGATCCTTTGATCTTCATTAGTTGACATGACAGACATTGTTGCTCAATTTGATCTTCATTGGTTGACATGACAGACATTGTTGCTCAATTGGAGGAGAAGGAAAAGGGAAGGAATTTTCATTTGGTTGGGCACTCTGATTCCAGGTTTACATACAGAAAAGGTCAAAACTCCCAACACAAAAAGGCTAAAACCAAGGTTTCCGGAAAAGTGAAAAGGTCAAATTCCTAACTGCAATAGCAACAAAGGGACTAGAAAAGGTCAAATTACTGCAATTTAACAAAGGGCCACTACTCCCTTTGCCAAGTGACTCATTGCCCATTGGCTGACCAACAATGTCCAATACAAATAGATTCATATTTGAGAGAAATGCTTTTCAAAATTTTATAAAAATAAATTTATAAAATTAACGTGACTTGACGTGATATGTTATATTGTAAAGTTATTTTTATTATAAAGTAGATATAACGTATCACATAAGCTTTCCATTTTCCTAATTCTCAGTGTACAAATTCTAAAATAGAAAAATAAAATAAAGTTTATAAAGAGAAGAACAAAAACAATTTGGAAGCATACATATTGAAAATCCAAAGAACAATATAAAAAAAATTTAAAAACTAAAACAAAATCTTATATATATATATAGCTGAAATAAATAAAAAATAATTAGAATAAATACCAAACATATATAGAGACTTCGTGTAATGTTTTGTTTATTTATTTATTTTTTCTGAATAAAATAAATAATAGGTAGTTGAGCGGCACTAATTACCCTAATTACCCTCTATTTAGAACGCATACGTTTAGCCGAGAATTTGCCATGCGAAATCTTCGAGGGATTTGATCAACTCACATTCTCGTCTTCTTTCTTCTTCTTCTTCTCTCTCTCTCTCTCTCTCTCTCCGTGTGGAATTGGGAAATAAAGCAAAAGAAACATAGATAAAGTCCGGCACTTTCGTTCTTTTTCCCTACAGGATTCCATTCCTCATGGTAGGAAGCGGCATGTTTTCTTCAAGAGAAGTAATTCACGATCCCTTCAAAGCCTGGAAATCCATGGTTTTCCCCACAAAATTAGCCGGCTATGCTGCGTTCTCTCTCTTTTGCACGATCGCTTCAATCTCCTTCGTCTGCTACGCCGCTTTCTCAACCTATTCCCTCCGTTGCCCCGAATGCCATAGAATGATCTCGCACCAGAAAGTCTCTGACGCTGATATTTCCCCGGCTTACGAGAAGACTAATATATCCCACATCCTTTTCGGCATCGGAGGTTCCGCCAAGACATGGCAAAAGCGCCGGTATTACACTGAGCTATGGTGGAAACCGAACGTTAGCCGCGGATTCGTTTGGCTCGACGAGGAACCTCATAAAAACGTGACATGGCCTGAAACCTTGCCGCCGTTCAAAGTCTCTGGGGACACGTCAAGATTCAACTACACCTGCTGGTACGGCAAGCGCTCTGCAATCCGGATTGCTCGCATTGTGAAGGAGAGCTTTGAGCTGGGTCTGGACAACGTGAGGTGGTTCGTGATGGGCGACGATGACACGGTATTTTTCACGGAGAATTTGATCAACGTATTGGCGAAATACGATCACAATCAAATGTATTACATCGGTGGGAATTCAGAGAGCGTGGAGCAGGACGTGATACACTCTTACACAATGGCCTACGGGGGAGGCGGCTACGCCATTAGCTACCCGTTGGCCGCCGAGCTCGTCCGAGTTTTGGACGGCTGCATTGATCGGTACGCGCATTTCTTCGGCTCCGATCAGAAGGTCCAGGGTTGCCTGAGCGAGATTGGCGTACCGGTCACAAAAGAGCTAGGTTTTCATCAGGTTCTTCCTCTCTCTCTCTCTCTCTCTCTCTCTCTATATATATATATATATCTCTCTGTCTCCTCATGAAAATGAAATCGTCGAGGGGGCATTGATTTCGCTTCCATTTGAATATACAATATATTATATACAGCTTCCATATCTCAAACCGAATTCAATATTTCAGGTCGACATACGAGGAAACCCGTACGGTTTATTAGCGGCACATCCATTGGCGCCATTGGTGTCTCTGCACCACCTAGACTACGTCGAATCTATATTTCCGAACCGGACCCAGATCGACTCTTTGAAGACTCTAATCCGGGCATACGAAACGGACCCGAATCGGGCCCTGCAGCACAGTTTCTGCTACGACTTGAGACGGAATTGGTCCGTGTCGGTGTCTTGGGGATACAGCGTGCAGTTGTATCCGTCGTTGGAGACGGCGAAGATCCTCGAGACTGCGCTGCGCACGTTTCGGACGTGGAGGAGTTGGAGCGACAAGCCCTTCACGTTCAACACACGTCCGGTCAGTACAGACCGGTGCAAGAAACCGATTTTGTATTTCTTGGACCGGGTCGAGAGGCTTGGCTCGGGTCAAACGTTGACCACCTATAAAAAGTACGAGTACCAACGTGGAATGGAGTGTGACCGGGTCGAATACGCCCCGGCCTTGGCCGTTGGATCTTTCAACGTCTCAGCTTCCAACTTCGACCCTGACTTGTGGAAAAAGGTAAATTAACACCTGTTTCTTGTCTCATCCTCACCTCAGCTATTACTCTTCAAATTCGATTCTCAAACGCGGAAACTAATCAAAGGGTGCAATATTATTTTCATCGTGTTGATATATAAATAAATAAAATAAAATAAAATAAAAACCCTTTAAAATTTGAGCTGTGACTACTCAATATCCATGCATATCAGTGAAATAGAGGCTTATGATGTCATGCTTAAGATTAAGAATAATATTAAATATAAATCTTAAATAAATAAGTTTCATACAAGTCTTTTATAAAAAAATAAATTTTATTAATAAAAATAATATTTTTTTATATATTTTTAAGATGAGATCTACAAAGACTTTTATAAAATTTATCTATTTAAAATTTATACTAATCATTCCAAAAGCGACCGACCGGCCACCTAATTGGAAGACTTTAACATGAATCGTTTGTTTGTTTGTTTTGTTTTTTTCTTGCGTGAAACTCTCCATCATTTTATTAGCGCAACCGGTGTAACTAAAAAGGTAAGACAGGGTTTTGATTATTGACTAACTTTGGTTGTTTGTTTTTGTGGGGTTGTTCCTTGATTGAATGAGCAGGCGCCACGCAGACAATGCTGCGAGATCATCAACGGTGAAGATGGTGTGGACACCGTGATTCAAGTCAAGATCAGAGGTTGCAATCGCTTTCAGAGTGTTACTCCTCCATAGAATTAGGACGCCAACATGTACGCGATCGAGTTAGTCAAATACTTATTTGACCCCTACGTGGCGTGCATGACGACGTTGAATCAGGTGTAAATAACACGTGTAAGGCACTGATTGGAGACAAGTTAATTAAGTTCCGTTGGTAGGCCCACGTCTTGCCCGCCTCACCCCACTTGGTGTTTCTATCTACACGTACGTACAGCAAGGGAAAAGAACATTTTGATCTATAACTAGTAAGTAGGCTGGCACGTGGAGGGTACTAATTACATGACATGGCATGTGTTTCTTCCCTTTATTAGTTGATAATCCGAATAATTTATTTCAAGAAAAATTATTGTTTATGAAAAGATCATGGCCTCTTTTTATAGAGAGCATGCTGAGATGAGAGAATCTCAATTGATGTTATGTTATCCTTGGATTAAACTTCATACTAAACTAATTTATAAGAAATTTTTTATTTTTATTAGAAATTAGTTACTATATTTTCAACCCCGTGTGTAAGGAGCTTGGGTTGCAACGATGATTTAAGTAATTTGTACATAATTATAAATTTAATAATACAGTCGTTAAATATATAAATATCGTATAATATTTTAAAAAATAATAAAATCTATTATTAAAAAATTAATTTTTTTTATGTCAGTCTCATATTTATTATTTTTTTTAAAAATAATACGATTTGATTTGTTAAATTTAAATTTATAAATTTATTTTTACTTGTCACATCAACAATGTAGAATATGTGTCCTATAACTAACTTATGAATACAATTTTTCTTCGTAAATTTCTATCCTAACTTTTTAATAAGAAAAAAGGTTTTAAAATAGACTAAGGCCCGATTTAGATATAAGAGTGATCTCATTTTATCTTATTTAATTATTATAAATTTTTAAATTTTTTTTAAATATAATAAATAATTTAATTTTTTAAAATTTAATAATAATATTAAAAAAAATATTTTATTCAATTTATCTTTTTTATCTTAACCATTCAACTATTCAAATTACACCTAATACTGGAGGCCATGATAACTCTGTGTACACGACCCGTGGTTATAGCATTTTCCAATAGGAATTGAGTTTCTATCCCAAATGAAAAATGATAAATACACTTTTTTTTACAAACTCTTTACGCGATCATGATTGGAATGATGAACATTTTTATAAAGTAATTTATAAAAACATCATTTTATATATATAAAAAAAATTATTTTAAAATATAATTATATAAAAAATAATGAAAATGGGGCGATACAAAAAGAAAAATTTCATCGAAACATACTAGGAGCCCTAGGAGGTGACAACTTTACATGAAGGGATCGAGGCCTTCCGCTCGTCTCTTATTCTGGTGATTACTTTGGATTTCGTGAAAGGTAAGCCAAGGACGGCATATAAGGATGGAAAATGATCCACTTACCATAATTTTACAATAATTAATAATTAATAATTTTATAACTTTATATTAAATAAAGAGTAATTTTATTATATTAAAATTTATTTTTAATAGAGTGAGGTGATTGTATTTGTTAATCGAAAATGAATTGTAGAACAATTAAAAAAAAAACTGTAATTGTATCATTATCCTATAAAGATATCACTACAAGGCTACAACTTAGGGGATGTTTAACAAATATAAAAGTAAATCAAAATTTTTTAAAATTTTTCATTACTTCATTCTCAAACATCACTTAAATATAATACATTTTTCAATTTCAAATTTTAAAATTTTTCATCTAAACATTACTCAAATAAAAAAAATTAATACAATTTTTTCAAGCCTCGAAAAAACAATTTGATTCCAGCCAATTCAAATTGAATCGGTAAGAAACCAAACCGATTTTAGTAAACATTTTGAAGCGTTCATTGAATCGCTTCAATCAACCGATTCTAGCCGGTTTCAGACCGATTTGAATCGATTCCAACTAATTCAGAACTGTATTTATTTTTAAGTTGTCTAACAATTAGGTTTTTTGTAAAAAATATGATAAAATTAAACATATTTTAAATTTTTTTTATCATTTTATTCTATAAGAATTTCAAAAAGACTGAAAGATAAAACATGTAATTTTTTATTTTTTTAGTTGAACAAAAAATTAAGGAGATGGATGAGTATTTTATATTAAATTTATGTTTGTGCATAAAATACTACATTTGCCATGTTTTTATAACTAATGGTCTTTATATTTTTCTTATATAATGCAAAACAATGTCAATTATTGAGATTAAATACATATTTATTGAAACTATTTAGATTCATATAATATTATTATTGAAACTAATCAATAAATTTATATTTTTTACTCTTTTATACATAATAAAAAATTCTTGAATTGCACCAAATAAGATTTTTAATACTTTTTTTTTATCAACATTAAAATATCGGATTCAAAATTGTCATGAATCACCCGATTCATTGAATCGGTCTTTACTAGATTTCAA
This sequence comes from Juglans regia, assembly GCF_001411555.2. Lineage (NCBI taxonomy): Eukaryota > Viridiplantae > Streptophyta > Magnoliopsida > Fagales > Juglandaceae > Juglans > Juglans regia. The sequence goes on from NC_049904.1 coordinate 3,052,681, forward strand.
CTTTTCGAGCCTTGCAATTTTTACAAATTTTAAAATAAAAATAATATTAAAAAATTATGTTCAAACAATTTTTTAATTTATCTATTAACTTTCACAAACTACAATATAATACTTATTTTAAAATATATTTTTATTCAACTTTTTTATCTTTTTCAAAGCCTAATAAAACAACTTAACTCAAACTATTTTACTATTACTCACAAAAGTTTGAGATTCTAATCATCCAAACATCTCTTAAATACGTTGAAGCGTGTATATAATAGATTTGAGAAATGATATTTGCAGTCGTGGAGTACGTAAGTATCACACAATCCATTTGAAAAAAGTAAATAAATATGAGATCCACATGAAAAAAAAACTAATTTTTTAATAGTGGGTTCTACTCTTTCTCAAAACAATTACGCGATATTTGTATACTTTACGATTGTATGTAACATTACTCAGTAAATTTTATTTCCTTCCCCTATGTCATGTTAGTGAGTAAAATCTCCCTAGCCCATACCAGGCTACTATTTCTCCCCTTTTGGCTTATTTTTGGACATTAACACCATGGACATCTCTAAGTAAGAAAATCGGAAGCAATAAAGAACATGCATGTATTTAAAACACAGACAATTAATATGTAACTTTAACATATACATGAATTGACACAAACATTAGGAAACCGATCGATGATTGTCTTTGTCGCATGTAATTTTGCTTTTTTGGGATTTTTTTTTTTTTTTTTTCCTAATAGAGTCCTCCTAGGCTTGAAAAAGTATTACTAGGAGGCATTCGAGTCATGTGCTTTAATCAAGTTGGCCATTTCACCCATCTATCATTCACAACTTAAACCACGTTTCATATCGACATCTCTAGAATCATAATATGCTTCTAATTTATATCTTAATCGTAACATGCATCACTAGAATCATACTAAGCTGCAGCCACATCAAATCCCCTTTCAAATAAATTAATAATACAAGTTTAAAATTTTAAAACTATTTTCTTTTAGAAAAAAATTAGAAAATAAAAAAAAATAAAAAAAAATTGAAAAAAGTGGGCAGGGAGGTGTAACACCCCTACCAACTCTTGAAAAAAGTGGGTATTCTTGGCCAGGAGACATTCCACCCATGTAAAGGCAAATCTAGGAGTCAATACCGCTCCACCCCCACCTTTTTCTAAGCTTTATACTTCTACACTTTTATACTTCTCTTATCTGGTGGGCTCACTATTCGTTTTGTACATGGGGTATCTGCCTCAGCTCTAGATAGCATGCCGTTATATTTAATGTGGCAGCCTCTGTTGGGGACAAGATCTCCTGCCGAGATCTCTTATCAACGGTCTATGTCGAGGCACTTAATGAGAAGTAGTACTAAAAAATGGCAAAGCTGGTACTAAAAAATACATTAAAAATCTAACAGTTTAAGAAGTCATTCGAAAGGAAAAAAATTGAGTACCGGGTGTACCCGAGTTGCAAAACCCTGGTTTTGTTCTGGGTCGAAACCCAGAACTAGTATCTAGTTTTCTGGGTTCTGGACCAGGCCAGAAAAAAAATCAAGCCTAGATGAACAGTCCTATTTTCTTTAGAAAATTCTCAAATTCTCCATCTCCCATGCCTTCTTCTTCCTTGAGACACCCTAACCCTCTCTTCCTTCAGTGTTGATGGCACCCAAAAACACTTCCCCTTCCTTCATCTCGAGGCTCACATTCGTCCACTAGAAGGAGGTTTGGACCGACGCTCTGCTGATTGGAGCCAACATTGATCGATTTCTGGTGACGTCGGATCGGTGGTGCTTCTGCGGCCTTCACTTCTTGAGGGAGCCCCTCACCTCTATGGGTCAGAAGAGGCCTTCTAGTCCAACAGCGAAGGCGAAGGGAAAAAAACTCGAGTTGAAGGTGAGGCAGCTTGTAAGTTGTTGGGGACTAGAAGCAGCACTGAGTCCGACCAGGAGATCCCCCTTACATTTGGAGGCCCTGGCCAATCTTTGTAGGCTCCGCCCTCTACCCTGCCAGGTGACCAGGTGCTGACCATGAACCTTAGGTGGCATTCTTCAAAGCTTTCTTTAAGCCCACACCAAGGGGCTTTCGTGAAACCGATGAGTCATTCGAAGATACAACAAGGATGTTCGCCTCCTCGAACAACAAAGTCGTGGCACATACCATCACCCCTTAGGCGACCATCGACTCAGTCGTAAACGCATCTCCCTTTGATGGCAGTAAGATCGACCGTTCTACTCCTGCTATAGGTCCTGGTGGCAAGGCACTCACTTTTCCCCTTGACCCAGGGGCTTGCCTCAGGATGACTCCTTGATCGTAGACCTTAGCAAGGACAAGATATCCGTACCTTGCTCGCCCAAACTAGAGGTCGCTTCATTGGTGGTCTTGCAGAAACCTCTATCACCAACTCCCCCTGCGAGTAGTGTGAAAGCCTCAGGTGAGCAGCCAACCCGCATGGGTGCTATGGAGATGTCATTGCGCCAATGGCCGATGGGGGCATGGGCCATCCTCCCTGAGCCCCTTCTCCCTTTTCCTCCAACCCGTCTTTGCCACTTGGAGGCTTGAGATGGGTTAAGAAGGTCATGGGGCCTCAAGAGCCAGTTTGAGTGGTGACAGAGCCCATGCTGAGGCTATCAATTGGGAGGCCAACATGCTTAAAAAGTTCTTGTCCTCAATAAGTTTTCTTTCTGCTTGCCCTCGATCCTCTTCTTTTAATGTTCCTTCTTTTATTGGCCTTTGTTGGATTGCTAGGGAGTCGATATGTTGGCTGCCTGGATCATTGATGGGAGGGGAGAGCTAGAAAAAGAGGTTCGTTGATCGCAATCTTTTGTTTTCCGAGCTTATCAGGAGGTCCTTAAGGTGCGAAGGGAGATGGGTTAGTTGGAGGACACCTTTTGCAAAGAGGTGGCAAATCTCCAAAGTGACTTGATGAGATCTCAAGAGGAGATAGCCCACTGCCATCTTGCAGCGCAATTGCTGGAGGAGGAGTAGGATACTGGACTGGATCGAGTGACCAGCCAATAGGTGGTGCTAGAGGATAGGGCCGTTGTGGCATAGAGGGCTGAGAAGTCTTGCCAAGACCATAGGGTCTAGAGGGATAAGCTGGTTGGATAGCATGAGCTGGACTTAAGGGAATACAACTTCTTGGAGAATAAGTATTTTGACCTCACCGCCTCTTGGACCCGCAAGCAGGATGAGGTTAAATCCTAGGGCCAACTGATTATGGCTTTAGAGTTCGAGTTGGACTCTGCTAGGGAAGAATTTGCTTCTCGAGATTTGTAGATGGGAGCTTTGGAGTTGGAGTTCGTTTCTTCTAAGGAGAACCTGGTCTGACTCTCCTCCCAGATGTCGATGGCCAAAGTGGTATGCAACAGGGCTGAACTACGGGTATAAAGAGGGCTTGGAGAGGTTAAGGGACCATTTGATGAAAAATCCCCGGACCAACCTAAATACTTTTAACCTAATGACCCTCAAGCCCAATGGCCAAGCCCTTCGGTTCCTTAACTCCATGGTGATGCCTGATGCCTTCCTCAATACAGCTCCAAGTTCTTGACTTTGTGGAACAAATGTATAGATTTCTTTTTATGTGTTGAGCAATCATTGTATATATATTTTGGCTCCCATCATTTTGAGTGATATGCGTCTTTTCTAATTAGACTATTGCTGGTGGTTGCGAATATGTGCACTTTTTGGTTCCTTCATCTTTTCTTTTTTTTCTTTTTACATCCACTTGTCTTGAGTTCCAATGTCCCTTGTTTCGTACGCCTGGGGGTCATGCCATTGGATTTGAGTGAAAAGCCTATCAGCCATTGCCTGGGTGTGGAAATACTTATGCTTAAATGACTTGGCAGGAGAATCACCCAATCACACCAGGTGGTGAGGAGAGATAAGACACTTAGGAGAGATGATCCCTCATTTGTTCGCTGGATGCGAGCATGGAGCATCGACTTAGATAACCAAGTGGGAGATGGGCTCGACTGTGCTAGGTGGCAAGGAGAGATGTGACACTTAAGAGAGGTGTTGCCTCCTTTGTTTGCCAGTTGCGAGTGTGAAGCATCGGCTTAGATAACTATTGAAGACAAGCAATAAAAAACATAGGGTAATGCCATGAAATGTAAAGCAATTTTATTGAGTTGACAAGATGTTCTTACATGAGAGCCTTCTAGAAGAAATACTTCTTGAGGTGCTTTGTGTTCCATGGATGTTACAATTCCTTTACCTCGACATCTTTTAGCCAGTAAGCTCCGAGTCTGTGGCAAGTCGTAACCACGTACGATCTTTCTCATTTTTGTCCAAGTTTCTCTTCCTCCTGAGAAGTTACCCCAGTTTCTTTTAGGACCAGGTATCCTACCATAAACGCCTTGTGCTTTGCTCTTTTGTTGAAGTATTTCTCTATTTTACTCTTAGCTATTGTCGCCCTCAATTATGCTCTATCTCATAGTTCTTCCACCAAGTCCAGATTCCCCCGTAGATCCTCTTCATTCATTTTCTCATTAAAATGTCGGACCCTGTCGCTTGGTATCCCTATCTCTATCAAGATTATGACTTTGCTTCCATACGTTAGCGTGAAAGGGGTCTCCCATGTTGGGATTTTCAGGGTAGTTCAGTAGGCCCATAGAACTCCCGACAACTCTTTTGCATAAGTTCCTTTATTAGTCATGAATTTCTTTTTCAATATTCCCACAATAGTTTTGTTAGTCATCTCGACCAGCCTGTTCGCTTGAGTCAAAATTCCCACAAGAGTTTTGTTAGTTGCCTTAACCTGCCTGTTCGCTTGAGGGTGTTTTGGAGAGTAGTAGTTGACTTTGATTCCTACTTCGTCACACCAATTGCAAAATTGGTCGAAGTCGAACTGCTGCCCATTTTCCACGATGATGGTGTAGGGGATGCCAAATCTGCACACATCAGTCTTACATAGGAATCTGGTGCTGTTGGTGGTTATTATTGCCACTAGGGGATCTGCCTCCACCTATTTTGTAAAGTAATCTATAGTCACAACGATGAATTTTATGCCACCTTTACCCAGGGGCATGAGGCCCATTATGTCTACACTTACTGCGAGAAGGGCCACATGGATGTGATCGATGCTAGCTCTTTTGGTAGATTATGCATAATTGGTGCATATTCCTGACACTTTGCCCATTTGTTGACGAATTATTCTACATCCCTGAAGCCGTGAGGCCATTAGTAGCCCACTTTCAGGGCCTTTATTACTAGAGCTCTTCTGTTTGAATGGTTTCCACACACTCCTTCATAGATTTCTACCACGAAGCGAAAAGTCTTGTCTTGTGATATGCACCTTAACAAAGGTGAGGAAAGACCTCATTTGTACAAGGTCCCATTCAGGAAGGTGAACCCGATTGCCTTATTCCTTACTTTCCTCGCCTCCTATTTCTTAGTTGGTAGTTCTCCGGTGGTGTTCTTCCGGGGGATTTGTCTAATGGTCAAATTTCAAAAACAGTCGCGCTCCTCCCACACTTGTCATAGATAAGTTGGAGCCTCTCACTTTTCTTCATGTATTCTCCTTTGACCTGGCTTACTACCACTTGAGAGTCTACATTCACTTCCACTTCCATTGCTCCTAGCATCCTTGCTATGCGATGCCTTCCAGTAGGGCTTTGTATTTGGTTTCATTGTTGGTAGTTTTGAATTTGAGCATTATCAAGTAATAGCCTTCTTTACCGGATTTCAACACTATATACACTCCTACTCCCTCACCAGAACGACAGGACTAGCCTTCGACATAGACTTGGTAGGGATGGTCGGTCGGTTGATCGGGTACCTCCTCGAGGGGGCTAGCCATTTCCACCAAAAAGTCTGCTAGTTCTTTTCACTTGATGGTGTTTCGGGGGACATAGTCGATTTCAAATTCATTGAACTCGATCAACCAATTGATCAGTCGCCCAAACGTGTCTAGTCATTGCATTACCTTCATGAGGGGAGCTTCGGTTAGCACTTTTATCTGGTTTGCTTGGAAGTAGGGCCACAAGCAGCGAGTAGCTACTACTAATGCAAACCCTAGCAACTCCATAGGCAGGTACCTATTTTCCTCCCCTCTCAGTGCACGGCTTGTGTAGTAGACTGATCTTTGAGCCAGTCCTCCTTTCGTGTCAGTGCTGCTAAGACAGCCTTCGATGTGATGGACAAATATAGGTAAAGAGTTTCTCCCTGCACAGTCTAGCTCAGGAAGGGGGAGATTAGAGTGGTATTCTTTGTGTCAAGTGAATGCTTCATCACACTCCTTGTTCCAATCATGCACCTTACCCAAGTTGTATGTATTAGATGAGATGAGATGAGATAAGTTGAGAAGTTTCCTGAAAACAAATGAGACCTTTTCATAATTGCTCTCAACTCACTTCACATCATCTCATCTAATTATTACAATATTTTCAAATTTTTACAAAAAATAAAATAAACAATTTAACTTTTTCAAATCCCAAAACAAAATTACTATTAAAAAAATATATTCTAATAATGTTTTATTCAACTTTTTACTTTAATATCAACTCATCTCATATCATTTGCAAAAATAAACGAGGCCTTAAGCTTTGGTTTGGATAGAGAGATATTTTCATTTCATCGTATCTCATTTCATTTCATCACATCTTATTTCCATATCTAAACACCATAAATAAAAAACGTTAATTTCAATTTTTCAATTTTTGCATTTAATCATTACTTAATTATTACAACTTTCTCAAACTTTTAAACAAAAGACAAAAATAATTCAACTTTTTCAACTCTTAAAATAAAAATTATATTCTAACAATATTTTAAGTTTGTAATATTTTTATTCAATTTTTTGTTTCTCTCATTTTTCAAAATTCTATAAAACATTTTAATTCAAATCATTTTTAACTCATCTCATGTCAACTTAAATATCTCACCATTATTTACAAATTATTTCATCTCATCTCATATTAAGTGAATATTCAAACGAGACCAAAATGTTAAGTCACGAAGGAAAGGAATCGAGATTCATGCGAAAAAGGGAGGGGGCAAAAAACAAACAGATATTTGAATTAATTAGTTTTGAGCCGTACTTTTAATTTACAATTATTGATTTCCTGGTCGACTCTTATTCATTTTTTAAGATGTACGTGCTGATTGATGTTAGTGAATAGTACTGTAACCATAATATATAATTATATATAACCATAATATATATATATAAATATATATATATATATATATATATATATATATATATATATATGTCAGAGTTAGTGAAAATCTGGTTTAGTGGAGCTGCTATTTGATGAGAAGAGAAAGCAGAGTATGGAAGAAGTCGTTGGGAGTAAAAAAAATCACTACAAGAAATTAGGTCTTTTCCTAGCGTTCAAAATCGTCGCAAATACATATAATAATCCCTACATTTGATCATTTTCAGTAATTTATAAATTGCCGCAGGTTCGACGAAATCTTAAAGCCATTTTTTATCAATTTTGACGATTTTAAAAAATCTTCACAAAAATTACCATTTGTCACGATTTTAATCTGTCGCAAATGAAGCAAAAATCGACGGAAAAGATCTTCCCATTAACCATTAAAATCGTTGAGAAAAGTTATTTCTGGCGAGATATATCATCACAAAAGCCATATAAATCGCCGCAAATAACATATTATTTTTCCAACAATTTTAAAGTATCGTCGATACGAAGTATTTTCAACGGGTAAGTTTTGCCGCAAAAGAATATTTCTGGCGAGTTATTGTGGCCGCAAATATTTTTTAGCTATGAAAAAATATTTCCAGGTGTTTCAAAAAATAAAAAAAAAATCTCAAAACAGTATAGAGAAAATATTATACACATCTAAGTTTTGCAGGCTTCACAATTTTACCTTACACTATATATTGCACTAATATTCTTTTTAAGATGCTCAAAAAAGGTCCACAAAGTATGAGCTATATCCATGACAAGATGACTAAATTAAATGGATATAAAGCCATTCATTACCTCCTAAAGTTGCAGGTTAGAACAGCAACTGCTCGAACAACTCGAAACTACAATCACACAGTAGTAAAATTTCACCACCATTTCACTAAAAGACAGAAAATGAAGCTGGCTAAGGAAAAAGATTAGACCTTTGTTGTGGAGAACTCCAGGACCAGTGCAAAAAGAAGAAAAACTACACCAAACTGAGCCACTGTTTCAACCTATGTGCATGCAGCAGTGCAAAAAGTAAGCGACATGTAAAAATATTTGACAAAATGAGAGGGTATTGATGTGATATGAAATCTTCACCAGAGTATCCTCTGAGAATGAGTCTATGAACCTAGCAAATACTTGCACATGTACAAATCATCCGTATAGTTTCTCAAGCAATCAGAAAGAAACTTTTTTACACTCATTCGATATCATTCGTTACCTATCATGGCACATTTTTTTTTTTTTTTATAAGTACCTATCATATAAGGGGATTACTTCGGTAAAACAGTCAAGTATGACATTAAAGCAAACAAACAATCATATTCAAGAGTTTAGAGGTAATTAAAGATAAAAGGCACTAAAAGTTTTCAAAGGAAAAAGCAACATACTTGAACCATTTCACTAACAAAGTTAAATCCTCCAGGTCCAATAAAAGATCCAGCTAGCAGATATCCAGTGATAACCTGAGAACATTAAGCATGATTAACAATAATATCAGATAATCAGTTCAATATAAAACTTGAACAGATTCTAACATTGCACTCTGCCATGTAAAAAACATAGATCAAATATAATCAGACCGGCTGTCCATCACAAGCAAAGGCAATGCCACCACAAGTTGCTGAGACAATAACAACTACCAAATCGAATATCAATCTACAAAGAAATAAGTAGAAAAGCTCAGAGAAACTCACAATGTACATGCAAAAACAGAAGTTTACAAAACTATAGCAAACTCTCAAGTTTACCTTAAATCCAGCTGCAAAACTGGATATTTTGATTTAAAATTAGATATAATAAAGACATTGTCCTGAAAACAAAGCACAGAGATTATTCATTTAAACTAAATCGATAACTACGACCATGGAATTTTTTAAATTACATACCAAAAGAACACTGAAAAAAAAATTAGTCACAAATGAGAACCACTTTATAATACAACAAAACAATATTATGACATTAAAACCATCGATCAAAATCTCACATCAGTATTATCCTGTTTAGGATGTGTAACATTCATTCAAATAATTATTTAACTACAATTTAAAGTATCAAGAACTTCACCGCCATCCCAAGAAACATCAATGTATAGGCCAAACAACAAATTTTGAATGGTAACAAAGCTTCAGAATTCTTGTTCAAGCCAAATGGTACTAATACAAACAAATGAAAGCAGCAAGACATAATAACATCAGTAGCTCACCTGTAACCGGAATACAAAGGAGATATTAGCATGTTTAAGGTGTTCCTGCACTATAAACAAGAAACAAGTCGATAAAAAATCGTTCCTCGATTATAATTAGAGCTATTAAAGTGACAAAGTCGAAGGAAGGAACAAAATTTCTTACAGCTATTGAAATTTCTTCTTGCATAAATAAAAGAATATTTCTTCACAGCAAGGAACAAAATATGTATAAGGTCTTTGACCCTTAGAATGCAAAAAAGTGTCCTTGTGCTATGAAAACCTTGAAAGAACATAGAAGATGGTTATTTCAATAGATCAATTAGGAGCTTAATGCTATATCATTTTCATCATTGTTGGCCTGTTTTTTTCACAAAAACAGTGAAAGTAGAGAATAAAGATAGACAAAGGCAGCAAGAGAAAAGCAAAGCTGATCTCCCCCTCACCAGTCATAACACAGAATGACAATGAGAGGATGCTCCATAGCAATTAGCATGGATGGCGGGGCTCACTCTCCAAGACCCTGACAAGCTCCACAGCATTTTTAATTTTTGCTATACAAAAGAATATTATATAAGAAAAATGATATATACAATTTCTAGAGGCTGGTTCATGCAAGTATTTTATAAAAAAGTGAATCTCATCTTGAAAAAGTGTTAAAAATTTACTTTTTCTTGATAGAATCTACATTTTTACCAAGAATTTTGCACAAGACTTGTACATTTAGAACTTATAACTAGCATTACTCTCGTTATAAAAAAAATTAACTGTAAGCTAGCTTTAGATGCCACATTTCTCTCACATCTTTCTCATTCATTCAAATGTTGACAGTCTTCCATTCAATACAGTTTCAAACCACCACTATTTTAGACACCACCAAAGCAAATGCATAGATAGAGGGAAGAAATAACAATGCAAATGCATCCCGCATGCAAAATTCAAGAAAAATAAGAATACAATAATCCATTAACCTTGGTGTAGAGGAAGAGAAATGGAATTATTAACATTTATCAAACAATAAGTATCCCACCTTATAAACATAGCTCAAATGTCAACTCTCAAGTCAGTGCCAGTTATTCCAAGATTCAAAGAAAATCTTAAAACACAAAGGACAAGTTTAAGAGACCATCTGAATCAGAGCAACCTAAGAACTAAGGAGAATTTCTTCTTGGATACATAGATATTTCTACAGTACAGGTACAAAACACAAAACCCAATTTCTGAATAACCTAAACCAAGAAATCAAGCAAAGATAAAAGGAATGAAAAGAACCCATATGTGAAAACCCATATCAGGGGTGGTCGTGGTGGTAGCTTGGCGTGGAGTGGTGGCTCGGGAGGAGCAAGGTGGCGCTGAGGAGAGCTGGGGGTCATGGGCTGCGAACAGAGCAAGGGAGAGAGGAAGGGCCTCGGGGCTGCTCGGCTAAGCGTGGAGGAGAAGGGGCCTCCGACGGAGGACTATCGACGGCACTGATGTGTGGGTGGTGGCGAACGGCACCCCCAGCGGCGGCGATATAGAGAAACTCGAGAGAGAGAGAGGTGAGGCTAGATTTGGGGAAAAGGCAAGAGATCGGCATGGGGACTGGGGGAAAAGGAGGGGTTGGCCGTCGAGGTGAGGTGGCGGTGGCGTGGTGGGGTCGTTGGTGACTGGTTGTGCGTGGCGGAGGCTTGAAGGAGAAGAATGTGGGGAGAAGGAGGGCGGGGAGAGCTCGAGGGAAACAAATGAAGGAAAAACCTAACCCGTGGCTTTTAAATTTTATGTGCTTTTTTCTGGCGATTTTTATTCGCTACTAATAAGCTTTAGTTGCAGCATATTTTGTTACGGCGTCAATTTTCGCCGCAAATATCATTAATTACAGCGATTTTTCTAATTGACAGAACATTAACACCGCTACAATTAAAAATTATTTTTTATAGCGACAAAAGTCGCTGCAAAAAGTGAACCCAAAATTATATTTCTCCATTTCCCAACTTCACACGGGAGATTGAGCGGCGACTTGAAAATCGCCGGAAATAACATATATTTGTAGAGATTTTTTTGCGACGATTTTAAAATTGCTGAAAAATGCATGATTTCTTGTAGTGAATATTAATGAATTTCATTCAAAAGGTAAGTTTCGTATGCTATACTGTGTTCAATTTATACAAGAAGAACAAAATATTCTATACAAGAATGATTATATTAAATTGCCCCTAAACAACTATATACATCACAGACTGTCATGAGAAAGTTTGTTGAGAACTCTGGTGCATGCAGTGTCGTTGATTCCTCTGGTTTGCTCTTTGTGCATGGCAGACGTAGCAGCTGATTTATCATCTGGCAATATTCCCCCGCAAGATGTGTGCCAAGGGAACCAACTTCGGACAAAATATCTAAAGTGTATTTCTATTGGCATATTGAAATTCCTTTAGAAGAGCGGGCTACTTTATGTCGAGGAAATAACGGAGATCTCCTAGGCACCTGATGCAATAATGGTCATTGAGAAAAGTTTGAGGAACATCAATGGAATCCAAGTTAGAGCTAGCCACGATAATGTTTCCAACATAAACTAGGAGGGATGTGAAAGAGCCATTGTGCATGCGTGTGAAGAGGTTGTAGTCAACCTTGGACTACTGAAAACCAAAAAAAAGTAAGGCATTATAAATAAGGGGGAGGGCAACGAGAGCGAGTGGACCTTCGAATTAGTGGAGGAGAGGTGGGTGATGGTTCTTCGATAGGAGGTGAGGAGGGAGGGAAGTTGGGTAATGTTTCAGATGAAGTGGGAGGAGAGCCAATTGTGGGGGCAAGGATGGAGTCAAGATCAGGTAGTTGGATATTTGGAGAGATAGTAGAAGGAGAAGGTAGAGATGAAATGGGAAGTAGGGAGGGAGTATGAAAAGGAAAAATGTGCTCATGAAAAATAACATCCCGAGAAAGAAATATTTTGTGCATGTTAAGGTCAAGTAATCGGTAAGCTTTGACGCCAAAGGGATCTTCGAGAAAGGCACATCTTCTACTATGTGGATCAAACTTGTGGCGATGTTGAGAAATTGTTGAAGCAAAAGCGAGGCACCCAAAGACTCGGAGATGAGAATATGAGGGAGGTTTATGGAAAAAGACTTCATATGGAGTCTTGTTTTGGAGAAATGGGGTAGGTATGCAATTTATTAAGCAGGTTACAGTGAGCATACAAGTTGACAAAAAATGCAAGGGTATGGCAAATTGGAATCGGAGGGCTCTAGCCACTTGAAAAATGTGTATGTTTGCGTTCTGCCAAACCATTTTGTTGGGGGTCTTGACACAAGATTTTTGGTGGATGATACTATGTTCAGAATAGAAATCATCCACACAAAAATCTAGTCCATTGTCACTACGCAAGACTTTTACTCAAGTATTAAATTGAGTGACTACTAGATGGCAAAAGGATTTGATACAAATGCGGGCATCATATTTGTTTCTCAAAAGATAAACCCAAGAGCAGCGGGATAAGTCGTCAACAATAGTAAGAAACAAACCTGAGTCATCATGGGTTGTTATTGAGTGTGGCCACCATAAATCACAGTGCACTAATTCAAAGCAAGCAGTAGTAGAGTGAGGGCTAGAAGGAAAAGGTAAGGGTGTTTGTTTGGCGAGAGGAAAAATTAAACAAGGCAAACTTTTCTTGGTATTCATTTGAGTAATTACATGACTATCATGTATAAGTTGCATTTGGGAATGGGGGGATGACCTAATCGACAGTGCCACAAATCAAAGGTGTTGTCACTAGGTTGTACAGAAGCTCAAATAAAATCTTGATGATAAAAATTCTAAGATAAGGTATGAACTAAGGCTTGAGGCGAGAAATTTTCTCTGAGTAAATGGTAGAGTCCATGTGCCATGCTACCTATCCCAATCGTTGTCTAAGGAGAATGGCCCTGTATAAAGCACAAGTCAGAGAGAAATATAGGACAATACTTAAGTTGTTTGGTAAGTTTCCCAGCAGATAATAAATTAAATGTAAATGTGGGTACGCATAGAACATTATGAAGGAAAATAGTTGTTGTCACTTGCACTGTACCAATGTGAGTGACAGGAGCTAATTCTTCATTAGGAAGTTTGACAAAATAAGAAATTGTGGTAGTGATGTGAGTGAAAAAATAGAGGTTGCAAATCATATGATCAGTGGCGCCCGTGTCAATGATCTAAGGTGTAGATGTGGTAAAAAAAGATGACAAACAATATGAAATACCAGCAGTGAAAGAAGTATGAGGATGAGAAGGTGGAACTATTTGGAGTTGATTGGTGGATGGAGAAGTAATGGAATTCTTTCTGTGCAACAAGGCTATGAGCTCTTGGTATTGCTCCTTAGTCAACGCCATACTTGACTTAGAATCACCTGCAGAATCGGGGGACTCAAGGGAGACAACATTGATGCGTGGTCTATAGAATTTGTGGCCGGGTGGATAACCATGGAGCTTGTAGCAACAATTGGAAGTGTGTCCTATCATCTTACAATGAGTACAAATGGGAGCTTCTGTATTTCCAGATTTGAAATATTGAGCCAAAGTGTGGCTCGTTATCTTGCAATGGGAATAATAAGGTTTGTCTCTCTTGGCAATAAAATTAGAAGATGTAGAAGGGAATTTTTGGGCTACCAAAACAACAGATTCAACACTAGGAGTAGCTGAAGTCATGAGCCGATGACGCTCTTGTTTTTTTAATATAAGAGAATACTTTGGTGACTGGTGGCAGGGGTCGATGAGCATGATTTGGTCACAGACATTGGTGAATGAGTCATATAGACCCATGAGAAATTGAATCACATAGTCCCTTTGGTAACGATCAGAGATGACCTTCATTGAGTCACAAGAGCAAATAGGTAATGGTCATAAATAGATAATTCATCCCTAGAAGATTTAAGTTTATCGTAATTGATACTGATGATATCATTGGCTTGGGACAGATTAGCAAGAGTCTTCTTCAACTCGTAGATGCGAGGACCATTTTGGGGTGAGAAACACTCCTGCAATTCAACCCATAGTTCATGAGCATCATCGATGAAGGCAATAGAGGGGCGTAAAGGTAAGCTAATGGAGTTTTGGATTCATGATAAAATCATGTCATTGCATCGTTCCCAAATGTAAAAAAAGGGGGTCATTGGTAGAAGAAATTTTGGAGAGGGTTCCATTTAGAAATCCCATTTTGTTTTTGGCTCGAAGAGCGCATTGGATGGACTGGGACCAAGTATAGTAATTCTCAGTGGTAAGAAGTTCTGTGATAAGCAAGGTGCTTGGATTATCTAAGGTTTGAAGGCGATAAGGGTTTGTTGGGTCACTTAGGTTGGTAAACTTGGTGGTGGAAGGATTGATGGCCGCCATATTCAATTCTCTGATACCATGTCAGAGTTAGTGAAGATCTGGTTTAGTGGAGCTACTATTTGATGAGAAAAGAAAGCAAAGTAAGGAAGAAAATGCTGAGAGTAAAAAAAATGTTAATGAATTTCATTCAAATGGTAAGTTTCGTATGTTGTACAGTGTGCTATTTATACAAGAAGAATAGAATATTCTATACAAGAATGATTATACTAAATTGCCCCTAAACAACTATATACATCACAAACTGTCTTGAGAAAGTTTGTTGAGAACTCTGGTACATGCAGTGTCGTTGAGTCCTCTATTTTGCTCTTTGTGCATGGCAGACGTAGCAGTTGATTTATCATCTGGTAATAATAGATATTGGGTTCATCCTAATTATTTAAGAATAATGTTAAGTATAAGTTTGAAATAGACAAATCCCGCACATACTTTTTGTGAAAAAATAAATCTCACTTAAAAAGAATAGATTATTTTTACACTGGAGTCTTTTTTTCTTTTCTTTTTTTTTTAATAAAAAAACTGCGTGTGTAGTGTTTGGACGACATATTTGGACTCTAAGTGAGAACCCAAGTCACTATTTTGCGAAGAGTAGAACCAATTAGTAAAACCAAATTTGTACTTACAATTTTCCATTTCTCGAGTCTTCAATCTTGTTTCTTGTAAGAACACAATATTGGAACCTGAAGAGTACGAATGCCTCATGGATTCCCAAGCCTACGGACATTCCAGCTGTGAATCTTTATGGCTCCCGTCAGGGATCGGAGCCAGCCTCTGTCGATATCTTCTGATTGACACTCCTCTGAATGTCATTTGTTTCTATCAAAACGTGATGCTTCTTCGCCCCTCTAGCTTGATCTTCCTCCGTTCCCAGAATCTCCTTTCTCTTTCTGTTTCCAACTTTCGACTGGGTATTGTGTTCCTGAGCTTTACTAATTTGGGATAGTCATTTCCACCTCTTATGTTCCAACACATTAGGCTTTGCAAGACAATGGGCCTTCCCGTTCTTTAACAAACTATCCTCCCTAGGCTCATCTCCCTTAACAGGCCCCTTTAGCCCATAATCCCCCTTCACAGAATCTGTTGTTCCCACACATCCTTCCTGCAATGCAAACTTGCCCACCAAACTTTGAGAAAATACAGCTTCGTCCGTTATCAACTTCGAATCCTCAGACATTACAGGAGTCTTCTGATCTCTGTGATTACAGGGAACTTGCAGATTCTTATTGATTATAAAATCTTGAAGCCGTGATTGACTCCCAACATTTTTGTTCTATCCTCGAGAAATCCGCTATCTGTTTCTCCTTTGCCAAAATTCCAATTGAAGAAGCATGACCAGCTTGGCTTTTCTATTCATGTCGATCCCACACACGTCCTCCTGTACTGCTTGTGCATAGCAATTGCCCATAAGGAAGACATTCTATCTCATTTTATGGGTTTTCACTTTGCCACTTCTTACAATCATTACGTCCATAACCAATTCGACCATAATAGTAACAGAAATCTGCAAGTCGCTCATAGGAAAAGCGAACCTAGACTGGTTCATGTAATCCCAGGTTTGCTGATAGGGAGGGACTGGCTTTTACTAGAAGGGAAGTTCAATTATGGTTGGGGAGGGATGAACTGATGTGGCGTTAGAGATCCAAAGCTTTGTGGCTGAAAGAAGGTGATCAGAACTCTAAGTTTTTTCATGCTAGAATTATACACAGAAGAAAAAGGAATTATGTTCTTAAGGTTCAAGATGACAATGGGGTTTGGAAGAATGTAGATGAAAGAGATCAAGTTATAATGGTTTTTTCTACAAAGTTGTTTGCTATTGCTGACCAGAGAGGACCTATGGACTTCTTGTGAAATTTGATAGGAAGAGTGACAAGCTCGATGAATTAAGGGTTAGTAGAAAGGTTTTCTGAGCATGAGGTGGTTGAAGCTCTGAGGTAGATGCATCCATTGAAAGCTCCAGGTCCAGATGGAACGATGCCACTGATTTATCAAAAGTTTTGGCCTAAGGTTGGTGGATCAGTCATTGCAGCTATTCTGACAACTCTGAATACTGGTGAGTTCCCCACTACTTTGGATCATACTTATATCACCTTGATTCCCAAAAAGAAATTCACTACTAAAGTTGCTAATTTTAGGCCCATTAGCCTATGCAATGTTGTGTATAAGTTGATTTCTAAAATCATTGCAAATACACTGAAGAATGTGCTTCCTTATTATCTTAGAGTCTTAGAGTGCTAATTTACCTGGCCGTCTGATTACAAACAATGTGCTTATTGCTTATGAATTAATTCTTTTTTTAAGCACAAAACGGTAGGAAAAAAAGGTTTTATGTCTCTTAAGTTAGATATGAGTAAAGCATATGATTGTGTTGAATGTGATTTCTTAGAAGCTGTTATGATGAATATGGGTTTTGAGAGACAGTTTGTGAATATGATTATGAAATGTATTTCCATAGTTACTTATTCAGTGTTGATCAATGGTGTTCCTAAAGGTCCAATCATACCAACTAAAGGCTTGAGACAAGGGGATCAATTATCCCATTATCTCTTCATTTTGTATACTGAGAGTTTGATTTCTTTATTGAATAAGGCTGGGAATGAGAATAGAATTCCTGATATCAAGGTTTGTAGGGGTGCACCTCGGGTCAATAATTTATTGTTTGCTGATGGCAATGTGATTTTCTGTCAAGCAAATGTAGAGGAAAATTGGAATGTGCTAGGGTTGTTGGATGTTTATGAGGAAGCTTCTGGTTAGAAGATTAATAGGGAGAAAAATTCTATGGTTTTTAGCACTAATATGACTGATGATGTGCGTGAAGAGTTGTTGGGTATGTGGGGTACAACCTGTGAACGACAATATGAAAAATACTTAGGTTTGCCACCAATTGTTGGAAGGTCAAAAACTAAGACCTTTTCTGAGATCAAGCATAAAGTTTGGCATAAGCTACAGAGATTGAAAGAAAAGTTACTTTCTCAAGGTGGGAAAGAGGTTCTCATTAAAGCTGTAGCTCTATTTATTCCTATAGGTTCCATGAGTTGTTTTTTGTTACCTTCTACATTTTGTTCAAAGTTGGAATCTATGATGACTAGATTTTGGTGGGGTCAGAAAAAGGAGGAGAGGAAGATTCATTAGTTAGCTAGGAGAAAATGTGTGAAACTAAAACTAAAGCGGGACAGGGTTTTAAAGATTTGAAATCCTTCAATCTAGCATTACTTGCTAAACAAGGATGGAGAATCTTTAATGCTCAAAATTCTCTTTTACACAAAATTTATAAGGCTCGATATTTTCCTAATAATAGCTTCTTTGATTCTAAATTGGGAGGTAACCATTCCTATACATGGAGAGAAATTTGGGAGGCAAAATCTTGGTTGTTCAAAGGTTGTAGAGAATTGGTGATGGGAAGATTGCCAAAGTTTTGAAAGAACCTTGGATTCCTGGTTTCAGTGATGCTTCCATAGCTATTTCAGTTGGTTTTGAATTAAATGAGGATGATACAATGGATATTTTACTAGATAGGGACAGTAACTTGTGGGATGTAGCAAGAGTAAGAGCTCTATTCAATAGAATTGCTGCCTCTGAAATTCTGAATATTATAATTTGTCCAAGTTCTCAGCTAGATAAAATGGTTTTGGACTCTAGAGAAAAGTTGTCTTTTTAGTGTAAGAAGTGCTTATAGATTAATAAGGCAGGGAGTTCAGAAATCCATGGGGGAATGCTCGAGTGCTAGTTTACAACAAGATTTGTGGAAAGCTATATGGAAGATGCAATCTCCAAATAAGATTAAAGTCTTTGCTTGGAGAGCTTGTAAGGTTGGCCTACCTACACAAAATAATCTGAAAAGGAGGAAGATTTTTCAGATTATTAGTGAGGAGGTGTGTTGTTTTTGTCATGCAATTTGTGAAGATTTGGTTCATGCTTTGATCATTTGTCTTTCCATTAATGATCAGTGGGAATTTTTCATGCCTGCACTGCAAAATGTGGACACTAAATCCTTTTTGCAGATTGCTTTGCAAATTAAAGCCTTAGGTAATATAAAGGCTTTGACAAATTTCTTCTCAACAGCATGGGGACTATGATATATGAGAAATAAGGAGTTGCATGATCAAGTGGTTCTTGAGCTGAGGCAGGTTGTGGAACATGCTATTTCTCTTCAAAGGATGTTCACAATGGCAAGACAGAAACCCAGCATAGAGATTAAGAAGTTATGTAGGTGGAAACTACCTCAAGTTGGTTTTTTGAAGTTAAATGTTGATGGGGCTATGTTTAGAGACCTACTTAAAATTGGGATTGGTTCAATACTCAGAGATGAGAATGAGATATTGTCATGGCTGCTAGCAACCTAAAGTTAAGGTTACTGCACCCGAGGATATAGAACTGCTTGTTGTATTTCGGGGTTTGCAGCTATGTGTTCGTATGGGCATTATAAAGTTGATTATTGAGAGTGCATGATTGTCTATTGATGGCAAGGGATCTTCAAGCGTCAGCAAAGTCTTCTTCAAGTTTGGAGATTTTATTGTAAGAAACCAAGAATTAGTTGTTGGCTGCTTTTGATGAATATCAGATTCAACATCTGAGTAGATTGGGTAATGAAGCTGCTCATGATTTAGTCCGACATGCTTGGGTTGTTGAGTCTATTGAGATGTAGTATGATGGTTTTTTAGATTTTATCTCTCAAACAATTTGACTTGATAGTGGTCTGTAACACTTTTATCATGCATTAATATTATGATTCTTCTTATATATATAAAATAAAAAATAAAAAATCACTATTTTGCGCGTAATACCGATTCAATATACATATAGCAAGGAAGATGCATAGAAATGGAGCTTTTTAACTTGCAAACACTGCTTTTTTTTTTTTTTTTTTTCTCCTCGTGATGGTGGCAGGTAAAACTAGCATACACATTGATATAGTTCCAGATAGGGGATAGACGTCCACACTACGGAAAGAAATATCGAGAAAGAATCAAGAGATACGGCGGTGGACAAGTTTAATTCATTTGGACTTAGGTTTGGTCAAAGTCGTATTCTTGACTAGCTATGAGGACCAGACATCATTGGACTCGTGTGGGGCCAAAGGTTGAAGTCTGGTCATGGGTAGGAGGAGTTGTACGAATTAATTCTCCGATCAAAACTAGATTGCGTTTGGAAATTGGAAGTTGAGCGGATATCAATTGATTTGTAAATATTAATATTTTATAAATATATTTAAATATAAATAAATTAAAATATATATTTAAACATATGAAATGATTTAAGATTAATTTTTTTTATAAAATATTTAAAAAATAATAAATCTAAAATTAAAATGAAACAAGGGCGGCAGCAGCAGTGGTACTGAGATCATCGCCAGGTCAAGCCGGTGGTACAGGCCGGAGATTCTACGATCTGAATGGGAAAAGAAAGGAAAAATAATGTAATGTTGAGTACTACTTTCAATTTCAAGCAACACGGTTTAAGACTTGAGAACCCTTGACTTGAACTTCCATCATGATCGATCTGGTCCCATGATGAGAACAAAACCATGCAAAGAAAAAGATATAAACAATGGTATTAATGAAAGTTACGTTTATGGGTGGATAAGACTTTGATAATATAAAACAAAAATCTTGACAAAAGGAGGAATTATATACGTAAGTTCACATTTCACTTTCACGTATGCTTATAGCCCGCTTGCTTGTGTCCCCACACTGTAGCTCGATAAATGATGTTGCGTGGAAGGCATGATAAATGAACCACAATCAGTACTGTCTTCTATGTTCTAATTTGGATTTAGAGATGAGATTAGATGATTTTAGATATATAAAAAATAAAAATTAAATAAAATATTATTTTTTAATATTATTATTATTTTAAAATTTGAAAAAGTTAAATTATTTAATATATTTTATGTCAAAATTTAAAAAAATTATAATAATGAGATAAAATAAAATATTTTTCAAATCTAAACGGGACATATATTTCTCCCTTTCACAGCTAGCATACCTATGTACATACGTACACATATACATATAAAAAAGTATTACAGTCAATTTTTTTTATAACCAGTGTCTTCTATGCGCGTCGAAGATATTGGTTATAAAAAAAAAATTATATGATTTTATACAAAAATGAATTTAGATATGATTTTATATGATACGGTAGATTTAATTTATATATTATTTACTTTTATACGTAAAGTATTTATCCTATATATATATATTTATATGTACGTGTGTATGCATGTGTATATTATATATATATATATTAATTTTTCTAACAGGCCAGATTTATAATTTCATGGTAATAGAGTAAAACCCTACATTTCTTTTCTTTTTGCAACACATTGTACTTTGTTGTTCTAATGGAGAAAATATATTAGTATTACGTACAGGTCAATTAACCATTATTTATATAATTGTTTATTTCTATACGTGTATTTTCATTTTCTTTTTGGCAAATGATTGCTGGAAGCCTAGAAGAAAAAGTACAGAAAAAAACAAAATCAATTACATACAAATACAATATTTACATGGTTTAAAGCCGTGACTATGTCTATATAGTTGTAGAGGATTTTATTCTCTTGAAAGTCAAATACAATGTGGGGCCGTTCAAAAATATTATATATATATATGAAAAATATTTTAGTCATAAAGAGATTATACAAAAGTAAACTCATAAATTGATGTGAATTGATATGGTACGTATATTAAATTATAAAATAAATCTAATAGATTTTATGAATCCACATAAATTTATAAGTTTACTTTATGTAATCTCTTATATATATGTGTGTGTGGCCAACCCTAATTAGGATAATTAGCGCATAAATCCTGTTTTGTATACAATGAGGCTTATATATATACTTTTTTGTATGACTAAGCATATATATATATATATATACATCTTTTTTATTTTTTATTTTTGCTATGATATCTAGCTTTCAAAAAACACATGATACATGCTTCTTCTCTCCGATTCTCAAAAATAGGGGAAAAAACATTTCGTGTGTTTAATATTCCTTATTTGAATGCATATATGCCATCAAGGCATTACAATTAAAAAAAAAAAAAACTCATCAGAACTTAATGTCATGATCATTAGCTGATGTTATACTTTCATACTCATTTTTATGAGAATTAAAGGGAATTATAAGGATTTGAAAATAAGAGAGTATAAAATATATATATATAACTTAGCTCATGATGATGTAGCTGATCTACCTATACTTTCCTACTTATTTTTATGCTTTCACACTAACGATTACATAAAATATTATGAAACCTATTCAATCATGATCAGATTCGTTGATGCCAAAGAATGGGAAATAAAACAATGTCCACAAGTTTATGGTAAAATCAATTAATAATTAACATTCAAATATATGTAGTAACACTTCCCACGCAAGAATCGGAGAGCATCATCATGCATCAAAGGAACTTCAACGTTCAAACTAGCACTCACTCTCTCTCTCTCTCTCTCTCTCTAAAATAATACAAAATTCTCCGTTTCTTACTCTGCTTGAACTGTCCAAACGCGTCCGCATGAACGAGCTCCGAAATGTCCTCCCTCCATGCTGCCTCCATTCATTCCCACCACACCATATATATGCTTAAGTTTCTCTTTCTCCAATCTCAACCCCAAAACCCTACCTATCTTTCTGCAACCATATAATTAGCATCAACTGACACATACACCTAAGTACGTACACCTCTTAACCTACGGGAAGTAAGCTTTTGGCTATGGTTGTTGCCACCATGGCCTGGCTCTCTGGGGCCTCCAAGAAAATCCACCCCGATCGTCATCTCCCCCTTTTCTCCCACCACGACAAGTCACCCCCGGCCACCCTCGGAATCCTCGCCTTCGAGACCGCCAAGACCATGTCCCGTCTCATTTCTCTCTACAGGTCTCTCACCGACGATGAAATCTCGAAGCTCAAAAAGGAAACCATGAAGTCCAAAGGTATCGCCTTCCTGAACTCCATTGACGAAGGCTTCCTTCTCAACCTTGCCTGCGCCGAGCGGCTCGAGGATCTCAATCAGGTGGCCATCACCGTCTCTCGCTTAGGCCACAAATGCTCCGATTTTGGACTCAGCCGTTTCGATCTTGCCTACAATGATTTGAAACTCGGAGTCATTGACATGGGCAAACTCGGATTCCGTTCAAGTAACATCCAGAAAATCATCCGAAAAATGGAGAAAAGAATTTCTGCTACCGCCAACCTGTACGCAGCTTTGGAATCTCTTGCCGAAATGGAAGCGTCGGAACGAAAAGTTCAGCGGTGGAAGGACACCGGCCTTGGTCCAAAACAGAAAACGAACTTGGATTACTTAAACCAGAAAATCGCGTTTCACAAAAAACAGGTGCAACAATACAAAGAAACCTCGTTATGGAGCCAGAGCTTCGACAGAAGCGTCGGACTCATGGCTCGTATAGTTTTCATTATCTACGCCCGAATCTGCACTGTTTTTGGACCCTACAATCCGTGTCTACCATCTGTGTTGAAGAATTTTTCACGTCCTACTTTAACTCGGGAAAGGCAACCTTTTTGGAACGTCCATTTCAACCTCAAAGACGAAGAAATATACGGGAACTATTGCCTTATCGAACGTCGAGAAAAGAACGAAAAGCTCACTTCGAAATCGGGTCCGATTCCAAATAAGTCGAAAATGGGTATGGTTCGGTTTCTCAGTAATGAAATGATGAACCCGTTTTTCTTGGACGATCCAGGGTGTACGGGTAACACGAACTGCGGTGCGATGAGAAAGATTAACCGGGTTTTCGGGTTGGCTCCACCGTCCACGGTGGGAGGGTCTGGGATCTCGGTACGGTACGCGAATGTGATACTATACGCGGAGCGGTGTTTGTACACGCCGGAAACAATAGGAGAGGACGGGAGGGAGGAATTGTACAACATGTTGCCGGCGAATCTCAAGTCGACGGTCAGAGGAAAGCTTAAGAGACATTGGTTGAAAAAGGAGGAGGAATCCGATGGGTTCGATGGGTACTCGCTGGCAGAGGGGTGGAGGGAAGCTCTGGAGGAGATATTGGGGTGGCTAGCGCCCCTTGCTCACGACACAGTGAGGTGGCAGGCGCAGAGGAACTTGGAGAAGCGTATCAATTTCGATCCTGAGCCGACAGTGCTGCTGTTGCAAACACTACATTACGCAGATTTGGAGAAGACGGAGGCTACAATTGTCGACGTTTTGGTGGGGTTGAGTTGCATATACATGTACGAGAATAGATGGTAATTACCTGGTAATTCTTGTGCTAGCTAGCTGGTGATCATCACTCATATACATGGGTACATGCATATACATGATCCATGCAATATTAAAGGGCTCCAAGTCGATCGATCGGGACTGTGTTTAATTTGCATTTAAGATCAGGCTTTTGCTTGTTCTTTTAGTTCAAGTGATTTTTTTCCAGCTTTTATATTTTTTCTTGAAAAAATAAAAAGACGGAATTAAAAGAAATAATAAATTATGCTTTAAGGCTTTGATTTTGTTTTAATTTATGTCCTTTGATCCAAGA
The DNA here is from genome assembly GCF_001411555.2 of Juglans regia. Lineage (NCBI taxonomy): Eukaryota > Viridiplantae > Streptophyta > Magnoliopsida > Fagales > Juglandaceae > Juglans > Juglans regia. The sequence continues at coordinate 3,076,833 of NC_049904.1, forward strand.
ATTTGGATCGAGTTACGTGTTCGTCTTTTTTAATCACTCTCGATATATATAGCTAGGATTAATGTACGATATTGTTAAAAAAGATTGAGATTTTAAATAAGTGATCTAATTTGGATTAATGGAGATAAGTTACTAGCTAGAAAAGTGAAAAATATGATTGGAAGTTATTTTTCAGTTAATAATGTTAAGTACAAGTTTTAAATAGATAAATTTCACTTAAATCATTTGTAGAAAGGTGGATTCGGCCATTAGAAAAGAATATTTTTTTACACTTCATTAAACATGTGATCTATTTTTATACAAAAACTTGCATATAATATATAATTTATATATTTAAAATTTGTATAAATTATTTCTCTTTTGTAATACATCTAAGGACCGATCAATTGATGGGATTTGCAGACGTATAATAATATAATAATGTGGCCAATTATAACCTAAAGTGGACCAACCCTTAGCTTGTATACATTACAAGAAAATTGTTTATTTGTGGCTAGTTATTTTTTGTGAAAATGATTATTTCTTATTAAAATGAATCTGTTTTAATCAAAAATAATCATTCTTATTATAAATAATTCATTACAAATATTTATTTTTTTTGTTGTGATAATTATATATACGTACGTACGACGTGCATGCTTGATAATTATAAGTTAGGTTTAAATCAATTCGGCGAGGTTTAAGTAATTAGGTCACATCAACATTATGATTACCCATAAAAACCGCCACCAATTTGGCGAGGTTTAAGTAATTGATTAAGTGAAGCTGCTAGCTGTTGTGGCGTACGTTCAGAGACATGAGTACGTGTAGTTGGCCAGCTATATAAATAAAGAAAGATGGTACAAAAGAATAATAATTAGAAGAATATATCGACAATATGGATGCATGATACATGGGGTCCGCCTGGAAGAGAAGGCATGGAACCGACGTCCTTCCATTCATAGTTGGCCCGGTCGGTCCGTTATATCGATATGGTGATAATTTTTTAATAATAGATTTTATTTTTTTAAAAAAAAAATTATATAATAATATTTACGTACTCTACGATTATATATAACATTATTCTTAATCGACTTGACGCTTCCAAAATATTTGGGTGGAAAGAGTTTTTATTTTTTATTTTCCCATGAAGATGAATACTGTTATATCTATGTCAGATCATCATGTAAACTTAGTTTAATTACACCATCTAATAGATCAAGATTGATATTGGAAATATTGCATGATCAAGATCAAATTAATCATCGATCGGATATATAATGCATTGAGACCTACTCATGTTATCATCAATCTTCTTAAATAGTATTCTTCTTAATTCCTCTTCGATCTTCGATCTATCTTCTTAATTTTAAGAAGTAGATTAGAAAATATGCCGGAAGAAATTGCTATTTTATTAAGCCGTGACAACGCGAAAGAAGCCGGTGGACAATTCCATTGTCCAAACATATATGTTGATATCAATGCCGGATTATATTTATAAATTCTAAACAGCAATCTTTTGCTTTCTAGTTCGTGGCTTGTTCTAGCTAGCTAGCTAGCTCTTCGGCCAATAGTTTATATAATCTCATCTTTTTTGTCGATTAATTATTAATATATATATACATGCATTTATATTAGCAATATTATCTTAAAAACTTCGAAATCGACCTTTCGGATTATGATCCCATGCATAAAATTTTCTGTTCGACTTTTAGGATGAAATCAAACAGAGACACATCAATCGTGTGAATCCTACAGATCATTGTTTAATGTGCAATGATCTACATGCATGCAGACAGTTATCTCTGTCATTTTAAGTTATTGTTCTTGTTTTGTTTTGTTTGATGTAATATATAAAGATCGAGCAGTCGATCTCATGAGTATATATATTACGGTCCTTAATTAATTAGGTTCTTTAAAATGATCTACAGCTTTTTGAATTTTGATAGTTAAATTTGAAGATGAAGTACCTTATCTTTTTTTTTCAAGGGAAGATAACGACGGTACCCCAATTTTGTTAATTAACTTCCCTTATAACAGAGAAATAACTTATATGAGGATATAAATTTTGGTATTACAATGGTAAATTTGTAAAAGTCCCAAAATCAGATTCCTAAAAAAATATAAGGATTGATCTTATTAAAACAAATCATTACGATGAGCCTAAGGAATAATAACATAGAAGAATTAGTGTCGAATAAAAGAAAGAGTTGCATGATCTATAGAGAATAGAACATGAATCATATGCTTAGGGAATTGAAGAAAAGATGAAAAACTTACCTTATGTCCCATGTTACCATAATTGTCTAGGCTGTCAACTAACGCATTACATTCTTTGGAAACATTTATAGTACTAAATGGATAACAATTCTATTTTAGGAAGAGATACGGTACCCTCAAATTTATTAATAGCCCTCAGTTTTGACTGGAGAATACTATGTACGAAGATAAGAACTTGGGGGTTACAAAATTCCCAAACCAAGTCCTAAAACAATTGGAGAAAAACTATACCAGCTAACCATCTACACAACACTAAAAAGTAAACTGCATTAATAAAACTTTACAATGTAAAACATGAGTAAAAACTACAATGTATGCCTAAACTTTGGCAATCCAGTTAAATGATCTAATTTGAATTCTCTCCCTGATAGTCTAGGTAAAAGAGAGATAGCTAGAAAAAAGCTTCAGACAAACCTTTAGGACCAATTTTTGCTATCTGGTCAGCAATAGAGTTACCTTCTCTATAGGTGTGCTGCCTAGAAAAAGATTAAGATTGGCTAAAAGTGATTATGTCATCTCAAATCTCCAAGCATTTCCAAGGTGGAGAAGGACTTATGATTAAACTAATGGATCAAATTTATAGAATCAGATTAAAGAGTGATATCATTAAACCATACATGAAAACAATATAGTAGCCCTTGCTTTAATGCCATTACTTCATCAAACATATTGGTTTCCACTTCTAAGTGAAGAGAAAAATCAAATATAAAGTCTTTACAGTCACCTCTGTAAACACCCCACAGCCAGTGGGGCTTAGATTTCTAAGAGATGAACCAACAATATTAAATTTCATCCTCCCTACTAACAAAGCATAATATCTAGAAAGGATTACTCAGTCATTGCAGTGACTTCCTCCCCGTGTTTTCTTCATTCAATGATTCTTGTATAGCTGTATATTTCCATACTTATTATTTTCCTTGTTGTGCAATTGTATAGCTGGTTGTTGACGTTTATAAACTTTCCTATAAATGAGTTCAAGGGCCTCATACATCAGGTAACCCCTTCTTCTACATGGTATTAGATGCCCCTAAGGTTGGTACAATGGAATTTTCTTCAACGTCTTCGATATCACGTGTCGAAGAATTTGCTTCACTTACGTTTTCTCCTGCCAAGACTAACCTCCCTAAGGTCTCGATTAAACTTGTCTCCATTAACTACCTATTGTGGAAAGCCCAAGTTGTCCTTGTTTTACATGGCCTTGACCTTCTTGGCTATGTCAAAAATGAGGTTCCATGTCCACCTACAACTACTATCGGCGAAGATGGTACAGTGCACCCCAACCCAACGGCAGCTCATTGGCTACGCATTGATCAATTAATTTGGATTGGCTAAATAGCTCACTATCTGATGCCCCCTAGCTCAGGCCATCAATAGTGAGTCATCCCATGATGCTTGGGATGTTTTGGAATCCTTGTATGGAAGCCATACAAGTGACCGTGTTCAGCAAAAGAAAGGTGAGCTCCAGACGCTCACTAAAGGAGGTTCTTCGTTGGAAGACTATCTCCACAAAGCCAAGGTGTTGGCTCTCTCATTTCGTGGTGCCGAGAAGCCCATGGACGATGATGACTTCATTATGTGCCTTCATCGCGGGTTAGGTCTGGAATTTGACCCCATTATTGTAGCTCTCAATGCCCATGAAATTTCTCCCTCTGTTGAAGGTGTTATCAATAAGTTGCGGGGCTTTGAGCTACGACTCTTCACTACCTTTATACACATCGCCATAGTTTTTCTATTGGATCTCGTGGAGGTCAAAATGGACATACTCGTGGGTCTCAACAACGTTCCAATGGCTCTTGCTCTACTGACAATCGTTCCCAACAATTCACTGGTAGCCGCATACCACCCTTCACTCGTGGTGGCCATGGTTCAGATCGTGGTATCGATGGATCTCATAATGGTAGTCGCGCTCGCATCATTTGCTTCCAATGCAGTGGTCCTAACCACAAGTTTGAGGGCTATTGTGCCACCGATGAAGAGGTTGAACAATACAAGGCTTTTACGACCTTAAAGGTGGGTGACATTATTAATGAACCATAGTACCCGGACACTAGGGCTAATCATCATATGACTTCAAATACTGTTGATGTTGAAGGTATTCACCCTTACTCTAAAACTGATTTGATCGTGGTTGGAAATGGAAATGGTCTATCCATTACTGGTATTGGTAATCTTAAAGTCCCTGCCACTAATCTTAGATTAGATAATGTGCTTATTGTTCTTGAGATCACTACAAATTTACTTTCAGTTTCTCAGTTTACATGGGATAATCACTGTTATTTTTTATTTTATCCTTGGGGCTTTGTTGTTAAGGATCCAAGAACGAGCAAGGTGATGTTTAAAGGCTCATGGAGGATGGCTTGTATCCACTCACTTCCAAGCATCTTCAACACCCATCTATTGGTTAACTAAAGTTTCTGGACGTGTGGCATGCAAGGATGGGGCATCATCATTCTCGGACTCTTCAATCTTTATTGTCTTGTTTACCATCTTTGAATAAAACAATTGGTTTTTGTGAAAGTTGTAGCTTGGGAAAATATACCAAATTACCATTTTCTTCCAGAAATTCATAAGCTTCTACATTTTTGCATACTCTTCATAGTGATGTTTGGGGTTCGGCCCCTCTCTCATCATACGATGGCTATCAGTTTTATCTTGTTGTTGTTGATGAATATTCCCGATATGTTTGGCAGTTTCCAATGGTTCGAAAATATGATGTTATTACTATTGTTTCCACCTTCCTAAAATTCTTAGAAACTCAGTTTAACATCCGGCCTAAAATTCTCCAAAGCGATGGTGGAGGTGAATTTGCCAATCACACTTGACAACAAGTACTTGCATCTCATGGGATTGTTCATTGCCTCTCTTGTCCTGGTACTATTGAGCAAAACGGTTTGGTTGAATGTCGTCACCACCACATCATTGAAACAGTTTTGACTTTGTTGGCTCATTCCTCCATTCAATCTAAGTATTGGACAACAGCTTTTCACACTACAGTATTTCTCCATTCTTCTACACCTAGTAGGCGAAGTGCCCAATGCACTAACAAGAGCCTTTTAATTCTGACTTACAACTGTTGCATTTTCAAAGCCAACAAAGTGCAAGAATTTTGAACTCTTGAGATTTTATTTGGTTTTAACAAAAAATTCAAATCATGTAACCAATGAATAACATGGTTAATGATTGAGTGAGAGGATGGCATGATTCCATTAAAAACACAATTATCCCTTGTGAGCCATAATTCGCATAGAATAATCATCGAAGCCAAAGTAGATAGCATGCTAGCTTGATCTTTTCGATTGGAGAGCTGCCATCATTGTAAAACACGTCTCTTCTTGGGGATCCTTACAATAAAGTGAAACCAAAGAAAGCAGCAAAATGCTCCCAAACTTCAGTAGCTAACCTCTCATTCTCAAACAAGTGATTAGCAGATTCTACCATTGGAAAGCTAAGGCAGCAAACACACTTGGATACCATGGAAATTCCATAGCCTTATACCACAAAAACAACTAGATATGCATTATAATAAAGCTTCCATCCAAAAATAGAAACTTTTGGAGGCAAGATAGGTTTCCAAATACAAGCAGAAAGAGAAAAAGTAATAGATGGACTTCTAATTAATTCCTACACAGACTTGATAGAAACTCTTTTATAGGGAGATGGCATCCAGTCCCTCAAATCATTTTTGTCTTTGATCTGGACTTCAGACTTCAAAACAACTCCTTCAATTTGTCTCCTTGAGTGATAAGGCCATTTTTTGTTCATTTTTCTTTAGGTTAACTAACAAGAAACTCTCTTTTAGATAACGAGCCTTCGATTTCCCAGTTTTAAACAAGAAATTAATTGCACCTTCACCAATTATCCAAGTGCTATGTTCGAAAATGAAAGGGAAATGTGAATACACATATTTCCATAAAGAAGACTAGGAATCTCGCATTGGATATTGATATGGAGCAACTATATTATTAGCATCATTAAAATGTAAAATATTATCCTAAATGTCAAAGCATAGACAAGGGGGAAATAACCATTATCAATCCAATTAACCGTTATCAAAATGGACGGTATTTTGGTTTACAAAATGCGGTTTCCCACAAAAACGAGCTATGTTTTTGCTATTAGTACACTAGAGACCATATGTTCATCTTATTTCTGATGGACTCTGAGTAGAAAGTTGGAACCAATTTGCTGTTTTTGATCGTCATGGATGAACAAAAAGCTCGTGGCCAATGGGGCTAGGACTGTGCAAAAATTAAAAAAATCCAACTCCGATACCGACTCTGCACCGTCGAGGTAAGAGTCAAATTTTCCGTCTGATCGACCCTACTCCGAATCTGACTCTGACTTCGACTCTGAGTCTCTGACCTTTGACTCCAACTTTAATACAATTAATTTTTATTTATATATTGATCATATATACTCATATGTTAAGATAGATAAAACTTGAATAGTGAATAGTGAGTCATGTACCATGTATAATGTATATATTATAAGACTATCAATCTATTATCTTGATTCTAATATGGTAGTATGTAACAAGAAAACTAATGGTGTGTAATTTTATATATATGACAATAAAAAGTGCTACAGCCACAAAGAAATTTTGAAAAAGTAAATTCACAAACTAACGTAGCTCGATGTAATACATTAAATCTATTATATAGTAAAAGTAGTTTTAAAATCTAACATATCACATTATACCACGTCAGTTTCTAGGTTACTTTTGTGAAACCTCTTTGTGGCTAAAGCATTTTTCAAGAACAATTGTTAATAGTTATAAACTACACATAACTCAATATTAGTAAATTAGTAATTGTTAATTATCAATGATTCAATACTAACAATTAAATTTAGTGTTTAAATAAATTAGAAAAATGCATTCTTTTAAAATAAAAAAAAAAATTAGGTTTAAAACAATGTTTAAATTTAGGGTTTTAATAGGTTTAGGAAAACAAAAATAGGTTTTGAGAAAAACCAAAACTACACGGTTCGTACCAAAGAAACCACGCCCCAGCCCATTTCTACCTAATGGCATTGTTTGGGTGACATAAAACGGCATTGTTTCGAGGGACCATTGAGTGCCTCACTTCATCAATGAAAATGACGTCATTTTCCCTAACCCAAACGACATCATTTAGGTTGAGATTTCTAACGATAACCTATCTTGCTTGAAACCCTCCTAGTCTCTCTGTCTCTCTCTCCAGTCTTCATTTCATTTCGCTATCACCCAAAACCCTTACTCCTTCACTCACCAGCTGCCACTGCCCCTAGCCATCGGATTGTCCTCGTCTAGCTGTTTCACGCCATCATGTATCTCCTCCCAAACATGAGGTAACATTTCCCTCATATAAATTTAGGCTCGGTTTGGATGCTAAACATATCTCAAATCATATGTAAATAGTAGTGAACTGTTTGTGAATAATAATGAAATAATATGAGAACAATTGTGTTCCCAAACATATCCTTAATTTGTTGTTTTCTAAGCAATAATATAAGGTTGGAATTATACCAATTGGAGATATGATCAATTAATTAGAGATTGGAAAGGAATTAGGCCATTAGAATTTAGGCATGAGATTTTCATATGTTGATATTTTACAATCTGAGAAGAAAAATCAAGTTTTTCTGCTTAATTCCAAAAAAGTATAAAATAAAAAATAAAATAAAAACGCTCTCAATAAAGACTGATCGATTTTGAAGATGACTCGAATTTTGAAGATGAATTATCTATTTTTGGGCTTGTTGGGATGTAAAGTTGGATGTTGCTTCTTCTTCTTCACTTATCGGAGTCGGATCCGATAAAAGCCTAAATTTGTGGCAAAAAAAAATCCAAATCCGACTCCGCATCGAGTCTAATCCGTTTTATAGGAGTCAGAGTTGGATCAAATTCTTTGTAAGCCCAAATTTGGCCTTGTTCGACCTCTAACAAAGTTAGAGTTAGATTTTCAGGACACTAACTCCAACATAGTCTGTGCCCAGCCCTAGATGGGGCATCAAATTGAAAAGCTACTAAATGGCAACAATCCTTGAACTAGGTCGTAATTTACTTGCCATTTAGAAGTTAAAATTATAGTGTGGAAGAAAGAGTCGATTGAAGGTAAAAATCTGACATTTCTTGATATTCCCTTTCATAATGTAAACACTCCAAGAAGATAAATACATAACAACTCAAAAGGTCAAGCTCAGATAGCTAGTACTATCCCCTCAGCTACTCCATTTCATGCTGCTATTTTGTGCTACATTTTACACTTAAAACAATATGATCATGATTTGTGAAATTGGAATAGAGAACCTTTATTGAAGAGTAACTCTACATTCAGCCGTAAAGTGCGTAAACGCCGTGTAATCGTTTTGAAAAAGAGTGGGGTCCACTATTAAAAAATAATTTTTTCATGTGGATCGCATATTTTATTCAATTTTTTCAAAACGATTACGCGACAGTTACACAATTCATGATTACAAATATATTTTCTCTTTATTGAGTTAAATCTTCTTGTTCGGGAGATAGATAAACACATCATATGAATTCTATAGTATTTAATACTTTTCGTATAGGACTTTTGTACTTTTTTAATGAGTATTTAATGTTGTGTCTCTTTCTTTATATTGGATTATCAAATTTAGTTGAACAATTGAAGATGGTTTCAATTATGTCTTGGGCTTGTTTTGACTTTATTTGTGAATGGCTTGTAAATTACAGGATAGCCAAAAAATGACGTGCGGTGAGGAATTTCAATACCTTGTGATTTGGTTTTGGTGGTTGTGAATCTGATGCATGTTGGGGGATTCAGGTGATTTGACGATGTTGAGCTGATAGATTCTACATTGATAGCATTGGACTATCTTAAAAAGGTAGATTAGCACAAATATGACAGAAAAATATGAAGATTACTTAGATTGGAGAAATATTGCATAAACGTCAGTATTTTGGCCTTAACCTTTGCTAAAGGTATCAGGATCTTCCATATGACCCCAATTCAGAATGTTGTTTTCGACGTGCACGCTTTGGGCTTTAGGCATTTCGACGCCAAAATCAGCCATTTTTCCTCCAAATCATCAATCAAAGTTATTTTTTTTCTTTTTATGGTAATATTTGGTTGTCAATTTTAGAAATTATTCTTATTCTAGCTTATGCTATATTTTTTGTAAGATATTGATTTTATTACTTATTTTATTTTTACGTAATAATTGGAATTTTTCTGTTTTGGAAAAAATTATTAAATTCTAGAATTTGTTTAGCTATTTAAGCCCGACTTGTGGGTTTCAAAATCAGTTTTTGACTTTTATGAATAAAACATAATCATAGAACTTTCTTTCTATTTTGCATCTTTTTTCAATCTTAATCTCTAGTTTCGGTTAATTAACTAGTTGTTAGGATTGTTGTTATTCTGCCAGATGTTAGAATATTGGGACTCAATTAGCACGTTTTGCAAAGAAAATAGTACCTTTTGTTTCCTACTAAAACGACATTACTTCAACTTTATTCATTATCGTCACTTTTAGTAGAACAATACCATTTTCAAAAGAGTTTTTTGGGTACATAAATTTCAAAACTAAGCTCTTGAAAACTAATCCCAATTAAAATTCTATACATCAAAATCTAACCAAGCCTATTAATACAAGAAAAAGATCCAATAACAAGAAAACGAAACTATTTACATCTCAGGCAAGAAGAGATTACTTACAATTTAGTTCTTCACACTTAAAATTATTGGTTGGACGTATCCATTCAACGTATGTTTGTCCTAGTTATGTAACTTTTCTTTTATTAAAAAAAAAAAAGAAAGATATTAAGTCACATTATTTTGGAAGAGATGGGAGGTCGGAGGGAGAGGGTGGAAATCCAATCTGTTATTATATTTGTGTTCAAATATGTGTGGCATGACTTGCTATCCTCAATTATTTTGCTGCCTTCCAAACTTTGAGTTTGCCTAAGAGGGTGCTGATGCATTTTCCCTTTATCTAGAGCCTAACAAGATGGTATGAATGGCCTAAGATAGTGGCTTGGATGTTGATATATATGGTACTCTTGTGTTCATCTATAACAATTAATAATAAATAAAAGGTAAGAAAATTAAATGAGAGAGAGACACATATTCACATGGTATAAAAGCCTACATCCATGGATGTTGGGGGGGTGGCAAATCCACTAGCTTGGTGATTTTACAGTCCCTCATAGCCTCACATATCTCTCAGTACAAGGGAGGTTGAAAAAGATCAATTCTCTGCTCATCCAGAGGATGTCTATGGAGCCCAAAGTAGATGATGACTTTGTGTGTAGAGAAATCCCTTTTTTTCCTAGGCCTCTTTGGAGTAGTTCATGTCCTGCTAACTTTATGTCACTTTTACCTTTACATGTTTGACTTAACCTCATTTGCTTTTCACCTCCTTTAGCTTTTTTCTTTTTCTTCTCTATCATGCTTTATCTCTTTTTCCTGCTTTTAGTAATCCCTTCCTAGTGGGCTAGCAAGCCTGGCTCATTTTACACCTAACAGAGGCACACGATTCTTAAAGTTGACTTGTCCAAGAAGAAGGTCATGAGGATCTTCAAGTTAATCATAATAAAGATGATCTACATAAGCTATAGAAAGATAAATACTGGGAACTTGTGACTGATTTTTCGTTGTTGTGTGACGCAATGAAGATCTCTGAGGGTGGACCTTGAGGAGACATGTAAATCCCAATAAAGGCCTCCAAGGATGGGCCTCTAGCATTACTTGTTTGTGTGAGTGCAAATATGACAAACAAGCATGGTCATGTGTGATTGTTTAGTGAACATTGTGGAATGCGCACATTTCCATTCCCATTTTTATTGGTGCTAAAGTAGTTTTTTGCCCTTTTGAGGAGATTTGGCATTAGTGTTGTTGTTTTGGTGGTAAGGTTGGAGTTTGTTTGTTGCAACCTATACTTAAATGGTCAAGGAGCCCGTCAACTTCTTGGGTTCATCTCAAGCAATTGTCGAGCCCATCAACTCGTTCCCAAAGGCAACTTGTGCGAGGAGTTATGAAGCTCAGAGTCTCATTCCTAGAGGTAACCTTGCTGGCGGCAATTATGTCAAGAGTGTCAATCTCGATCACATGCAAGTTGCAGTTGCTAACATCTCTCATTGTGGTGGCAAGAGGCATTGCTTGACTACATTGTTGACGTGCAAGTGTTAGCCACGATCACATGTACATTGCTAACACTCAGCTTCATGAATGGGTTGGAGATTTTCTCTACCATTGCTTGGTGAACTAAAGTTGTTCGCGATGGTGGGCTAAAGTTGTCATTGGCTTGTTGTCGTCGACTTGTGGGCTGAGTGATCTTCAAGCTCACCATATACAGTGTTTGAGAAACATAGTCTTTTGACCTTTGGTACTACTAGAATCTGGTTGAACTGGCTTGGAGAGTTCTTAACAGGGTGAGGCGGTTTTTGTGGTTTGCAGAAACTGGAGCTCTTAGCTTGCCCTCAACTCCTCTGCTTAGCTTGTGGGTGGCGAGGAAGCTTATGGAGTTATCACAGGCTCGTTTGATTGTTCCAGAAAATATTTAGAATACACGGGTTTGCCTTCATCTTCTTTAGTTATAGAGAAAGGAGGTCGACACCCATATGAGTCCACTTGGCAGCTCACTTGTGGTGGAGGATTTAAAACAATCTAAACCTAAAATGGATGATCAGATGAATGTTCCTCTGGTTTCTGAGACTGCACCAGCGAGAATGCTCCTCAGCTACATAGGGTAAAAGTATCGAGAGCTCATCTAAGAAGGGTCTTGTGGGTAGCATAATGGCCATGGAGGAACCAATTGTTTCTAAACCGGAAAGGGGTGTTCAAACTATTGAGGAATAATTTTACATTGCCTGTGGACAAGGTCTTTGGCATATTTATAAAAAATGAGCAATCCTCTTTTGTAGAACCGGTTTTATGAGATTAGTAATTCCCATAAATTTTTTCATGGTATCAGAGCCTGCCACAGGACAAATGAGAGCCCACACTACTTCCCCCATAAGAAGGACCAGGAAAAAATAGTGGTCTGCACTTGAGGGAGGGTGTTGAGGAATAATTCCACATTGCCTAGTTGTAGTTGTGGACAAGGTCTTTGGCATGTTTATAAGAAATGAGCAATCATCTTTTGTAGAACCGGTTTTATGAGATGAGTTAGGCCCATTTATTTCTTCACAAATAACTAGGCTATTCAACTCAAGCAGTGCTTGTTGTTGAAAGCCAAGTTTGCTTCCACGTAGCAGTGAGTTCAACGCTCGTTGTTGGCAACCAAGTGGCGGGTTCATTACTTGTCATGGGAGTGGCGAGCTACGGTGGGCGAGCCTAGTGCTTGCCCACTATTTTCCTTGAGGGCTCCTTGCCCCCTATGGGGAGTTCTTCTCAGTTGGCGGGATCGTTGCCTACTACGGCGTGTCCTTCTCAATTGGTAGGATTGTTGCCATCCACTAAGGTAGTGAGCTAGTCAAGCCAGTGCTTGCTCACCGATGATGTTCAACCAACTTAAGCATGGAGGGAGGATTTTCCTCATCGGTGAGTAGGGTGAGGCACACGGCAACTGAACATTGATAGCTTTTCTTTATACAGTCTACGCTTATGTATGGTGGCTCCGAGCACACCCCTACCGTCAGGGAATGCCATAGTGGCGATAGAAATTGTTGCGCGAGCTGCAATCAAACTAAAGCAATAGTTAGGTTGTTTTCATAAAGTGAAGGCTCAAGTAGTTCAGTAAATTTTGTATCGCCGATTTATAGGGTCTCTCCCAACGGGCCCCGTGCCTATTGTTGTCACTATACCGCCATGGGCAAGTGCGCGTGGCGGGTGGCTAACTAGCCAGCTTTCAATGTGATGTGGCCTACTGCTAGTGATAGAAACCATCGCCGACGGTCTTTGGTGCCTCTCGTTGCGGGACTTGAGACTGTCGGTGTCCCTACAATGTTGCAGGATGAACTTGCTCGCTGCGGTTAATTGGCTCATTAGTGGGGGTCCTCTTGCCAATTCTTGTTGTGCGTGGAGGTGAGGGACTGTAGGAAAGGTCCCGTCATCATTGCATGGCCATCTTGTTAGGTGGTCGAACTTGGCTAGCGCCATGCAAGGGAGGTGGTGGGCTTACATGCCTGCCCTCAGTTAGTTCCCTGGCAGGATTCCCAGGCTCTGGTGATACTCTGGGTGCATGGAGACGTGCACTCTTTACGGGCACAATGTATGCTATGTAGCCCACTTTGCCATATAAATGTTTTTTTTTAGACGGTCCGAGCAAAATTAAAATCTACATTAATGATAAAGGGGAATAATAGGGAAACTTATATTCTTTGGAGGTGCTCTTGTGCACCAAATCATCATATGCTCTCATTCTTTCTTTCCTTCTTTCTTCTTCTTCTTCTTCTTCTTCTTCTTTTCTTTCTTTCTTCTTTTTTTATTATTATTTTTTTTTTTTGTAGAGCTTGATAAATTACTTCCCACGTACGACACCAAACTGTTACGCATTTTTCTCCTTTGCTAGAGCCCAACAAGATGGTTTGAACTGCCCACAGTAATGGCTTGGACATTTATGTGATGCTCTAGCGTTCATTCATAAAAGTAAATAAGTAGGAAATATAAATGAGAGATATATAGATTTACGTGTTTCGACGTAAAAGTATATATACACGGATTTTTTGGGGGCAAATGTACTATACTTAATGATTTTTACAATCCTCCATGACCTAACGTATCTCTCATTACAATATATATTGTAGAAGACCCATTCTCCCCTCAACTAGAGGATGTCTCCGGAGTTCGAAGAATATGATGATTTTTGTGTAGAGAAATCTCTATTTTCCTAGTGAAGTTGTTACAACCAAGGATCCTCACCGAGCATGCATTTTTTTTTAAAATGTTTTTTTAAACCCCTTAAAACATTTTAAAAAAATAAAAATCACAAATTCATTAAAATACACTCATTTAACCATTAAGTAAAAGTAAATAAAAAAAATTAAATCAGTAAGGATCCTCGCATCATTCTTTTCCTAGGCTTATTTGGAGTGGTTGATTTTCTACTAACTTTACGTCACTTTCATCTTTTATGCGTTTAACTTAATTTTCTTTGCTTTTCATTTCCTTCCGCTTTATTTCTTTTTTACTTTTGATAATCCCTTCCCAATGGACTAGGCGTGGCTCATTTCACACCTAGGACCGGAGGGAATATATGAATTAGGAGAATGAAAGTGATTGATCTTTTATCACTATCAAACACTATAGCAAGCTAGGGGAAGAAAATTGGCCCTAGAGGCAGCTAGCTAGCAGTGTCGAATGGCTTTTGAAGGGATCAAATCCAAAGGTGGAGTGGGTCTAGTACTATGACTTTTGATCCAATATTTGCGCGTAACTGTAAATTGCAATGACTGAAGACTAAGTTGCAGTTCAGCTGAGTTGAATTTTTTATAAATAATAATGAGTTGAGTAATAGATAAAGTTATGTAGAGTCCATCTAAATTAAGTTTAAAGTATATTTGGATGTTAAGATGAATTTAATACTTTTATAAAAAATTGAAAAAAATTACGGATACCACGTATAAAGATATTTTAAGTTGAAAAAGATTGTAAGTCTCACGTGTAAGAAAGTTTTAAGTTATGATGAGTTTAATAATTTAAAAATTAGATATTTAAATATTAGATTCAATTTAAAGTTAGACTGAACTTAACTGAACTCAATTGAATTTGAGAATCAAACGAGACCAAATCAAATATTTAAAATACATACCCAGATTTGACTAAAAGAAATTCTTTGTACTATGGGCCGGTGCCAAGGAAGCCTCTAGTTTTCATATGACTTGGAATGTGGTTTTATATATATTAATTAGGAGAAAGAAAGAGAAAGCGCATGCTGTGTACGTGTGCCCGTTTAAAGCTATGTTATATACTTCATACCAAAACAGCAGGTAGGTAAATATAACTACCTACGTCATTACAAATAGATAGAAGAAGACGAAAGTCATGGCGGTTTTGAATATGTCGACTCCTTGGCTTCTTTGTTGGAAGTTGAGTACGCTTTTGCCTCATTAATTTGTCCCTTTCTATATGTTTTGTTTATAACCTGAGTTAGTACTGAAGATGCTTACCCGCACCATTATTTCAATGGTTTTGGAGAGGATAGTTGGGTCCTTTTGCTGCCAAGCCCACGACTGGAAGGCAGGCTCAGCCTACCACTTTGACCTACAATGCTTGCGGATCAAGGGTCCACGAGAGCAAGATATCAACAAGAGAATAACACTATTAAGAAGAAGATAACGCCCCAAGATGAAAGTAGTTATCTTGGGATGGGTAGTCCCTATAAATCATATATAACATCCTCCTTTATTAAGGGATAATTATAAATAAATGCATGGGATAGATGGTTATCGACTCCCTTGACACGTTCTTGCATGCGTCACTATAAATGGTACATGAAAGTAACAAATGCTTTTCTGAACTTCTTGAGATATTTTGCATTGAGACTACTTTTCTAACTTAAACATCAGAGTTTACCCTGAGCACCAAGTGCCACCAAGTTATTCATTGTAGGTCGTTCGAGTGATTGATGGTGTAAAACACGTCTTTTACAGGTTTTTTCCCAACTTTAGTATATATGCTTTCTCTTTCTTAATTTAATTTAATGTTTTTTTTCTTTATTATTTTAAGAAAAAAAATATATAAAAAAGGATTTTGAAACACTTTATTAATTATTTCAGCCAAAAACATGCATAATTTATGCAAAATAAATTATGATATCAGGTTTTGCAGTGTCTCAAAAGAATATTAATTTGTACAAACTTCAAGTATACAAGTCTCACATAGGTTTTTTATAAAATATGAGCCCCACTATAAAAGAGTATAAAAAAATCTTTTTTATTTTTTTGAAAACACCTATTTTTTTTTTATAAAAGACTTGTGCGAGAGTTACACACCTAAAAATTTATACATAACATTACCCCATGTTATTTGACTTGGCTTACGTATATAGAAATATAAATCGACACAATTTTGCATGAATATTTTTCTCATGATTACTAAGCTTTGATTTTGACTAACATGATATCTTAAAAACGTGGAAAAAATACTTTAACTCATATAAAGTTAATACAATATCCTTTTATTTATAAACTAAACCAGAAAGCAGATCAAGATGTGGGTTACACCCAATAAATTAATCTCATTTCTTGCAAAACCAGGCCTTCCTTTTCCACTTTTAGTTTCTTCGAAAAACACATACACACTCATACTTTATAAAAGAATTACTTCGATCTTAGGTCAATGTATTAATAAAGGATAGAGATCCTTGCTAATTTTCTGGCACTACAAGAAATCAGACTTTTTTCAACGATTTTAAAATCGTCGCAAAAATAATCGCTGCAAATATATGTTATTTCTAGCGATTTTCAAGTCGCCACTCAATGTTTATGTAACATATTGCCATAACTCTTATTAAAAACAATTTTACATACTATAAGATCTATATATATGTAGTGCAATGCTAGCAGATAGAATTATTGATTGTGCAAACGCTCTACATTATTTTTGAAAAATAATGGAGTCTATTATTATAATCTTTTCAAAAAACGCTGCAGCTGGGTACCATAACCAGTTCAAGCCATATATATAGCAGTACTAGTGTGTGCGAGATTGAGAAAGAGATCAGTACAAGCGAAATCTCACTGTCCATACTCCCCATGGCCTTCTCAATCCTTTTGATCTCTACATCGCATTACCCAAAAGAAAAGGGCAAAAAAACCAAAACACATCAAATACCAAAAAGATATGCTGGAAAATATATAAATTAGCAAAGACCAATAATGTACCTTCTTAGAATTCTTCTTCCGGCCTCTAACTTGATATCTCTCATGGCACATATCAGTCAGCCATGCCCCCAGACTCACCAACTGCATGCCACCAACTCGACCTAAAAAGGAAAACAAAAAATAAAATCAAAACCAATACAAAGCATTTGGTGGAGGTCTGTCGTCGATCGTCAATTGCCCGGGGGGTGTGAATTTAGGTTTGGTTATTAAATTCATCTCAATTTATTATTATAATTTTTTTAAATTTTAATTTAAAATATAATAAATAATTTAACTTTTTTAAATTTTAAAAAAAATAAAAAAATATTAAAAAATAATATTTTAATAATATTTTATCATCTCAATTCAATTCAACTCAATTTAAAATTTAAATGCATTTTTAATGGGTGCTTTTTTATTCCGTGAAGTTGATCTGTGGTGTGGTATAATGGAAATAAAGTGGAACTCATACGTGTCATTTTGTTATTAGAGCACTCTCATTGGAATAGTTAAATTAAAGTATATTTTTTATGAATGTAAGATGAATTTAACTTTTAGCTATTCTATTTATATAAATCTCCACATTAGAATAGCTATTTTTTCATTATATGATAATAAAATAATATAAGATGAATTTAATTTTAACTATTCACATCAAATCTCCAAATTGAATTATCCATTTATTCATTATATAGTAATGAGTAATTAATAATTTTGAAAATTTTTTAATTTTTTTAATTATAAATTTATTTTATTTTATCATATTTTACTATTCATAATATTATATATTAATTTGTAATTGTATTCTAATTATATTTTTTTAATTGTCATTTAAAATGGAGAGAGAAATAATTAATATTAAAAGGAGAGAGAAAGAAATAATATAAAAATAATTTGATGAATGAATAGTGTGTTCTAAATTTGGAAATTAGTTTGGATATTACTGTAGCTATATTCCAAATATTTGGAATATAGCTAATTCAATATGAGCAATTTATTGACCTAATAGCTAAATTCTCATTGGATTTAGCTTTTAGCTAATCCAATGAGAATGCTCTTAGAGGATTGTTATCTGAAGATAAATAGAAAAACTGGTTGGAAGTTTTTCTCTATCAGAATTCATTATTTATCATTAAATTTATTTGATATTACGCAAGGAGATGATGACTGGACTAAAGGCATGTTTGGATAATAAAATAAGATATATAGTTATTCTCAAAAATTGTAAAAACTCTTCATTAATTTTTTTTTTTAAATATCACTTAAATATAAAATATTTTTTAATTTTAAATATTTAATTTTTTTATCCATTCATTACTAAATCATTATAATTTTTATCAGCTTTGTTGCGTACAACCACCCTTGTGGAACTGTGCGTAACCGGATGAAGTGGCTCTGACAGATTTTTTTTTAAGAAAAATAAAATCGAGAAGATTATCAGATGAAGCCGGCGAGTGAAAAACTTGAAGGAAGAAAGAAGGACTACCAGTAAATGCGCCCAATAAATTCTCTCTTTATCCAAAGAAACTTAGTCAAAGGGAAATTAAATTCCCAAGAAACAAGCAACCTCCTCACTCCCCTCCTTCAAACTGAATTCAACCCATACTTTCCATTTCCAAGGACCCAAACTCTGGCTCTCTCTTCATGTCAGTAGTAAGTATAGTAGAGTGAGCAAAACCCACCAAACCAGATACGTTTATCTACTATGTGACCATTGATGAGGAAAGTGCGAAGCACGTCTACTATTCCACAGCTAAGAAGTGTTCCACCATGTGAACATCGATGAGGAAAGTGCAAAGTAAGGCTACTATTCCACAGATAAGAAGTGTTCCTGAGAAAGCAGGGGTCTTTCAGGTTAGGAAAGCAAGGGTCTTTTTTTTTTTTAAACGATATTGTCTATTCGTTTAACAGAACATATTTTGGTTCAAAGTAGATCAAACTCGATTTGAGAAAGAAAAATGCAGAATATGACTAATAGAAAAATGATGGTGGCTCTGTGTTTTGACAAATGAAGAAGTTTGTTGAGGAAGCCTGGGTCACGAGAGAAATCCCGCATGCGTGTAGCCACTTTCATCTAAATGATATGGCGACTACCTAGAGGTTGAGAAATGGAAGACGAACGGAAGCTGGTGAAAGACGAACAGAAGCTTGTTGCATAGACGAAGGGGAGAGATGCCGTCGTGCTATAGGTATTGAAGGTTGGAGTGAAAACGAAGCTTCTTGAAGACGAATGGAGGGATACGAAGGGAGAAGAAAAAGTCGAATCTCATATTTGTAGGATATTCGATTGTGATTTTCCTCTGTTTTCTTGGCAACCAAACAGACTATTACGAACTATTCTTGTGATTTTCCTTTATTTTCTCGGCAACCAAACAGACTGACTTCTGCTGTCCTACTGCGAAGTTAGTGGCAATGATGGTGCTGAGCGTGCACATGCCATCTTAGAAATTAGTAAAGAAATTATATGTAAGTTGGTAAGGTATTTAAGAATAAAATTCAACCTGAGTTCTCAAATTCATTGGAAATGTGAAGAAAAATAAATTTCGGCTTGTGAAGGAAAAAAAAAAAAAAAAAAAAAGAGGCTTTGGCCGAGATTTCGAAGGGTTACGAAGAAGTAGAAAAGTTTGAGGATTTATGGAAAAATAGTACATACATTGACTCGTTTCCTTCTTTTGATCTCTTCCTTTTCATGCTTATGCAAATTTCAGTTCTCCATTCTCTTTCGCTAGTTTTAAGCAACTTAAAAGACTTTTGAGTAACATAGATAGAGATGAACAGTCGTAGAGTTGAGTGAAATGAAGATGTATAAAAAATAATTATTTTTTTTATAAAAAGTGGGCCCGGTTACGCGGGGGTTTCGCCAACTGGTTATAAGTAGAGTTTTTGAATTTCTATAAACTTAAAAATAAAATATTAAAATTAATACAACTTTTTTAAATTTAAAAAAAAAATATTAATTTTTTAATTTTTAATTCTTAAAATTTAATAAAATATTTAACTCATTACTATTATTCGAAGCGTATTCATATTCCCAGCGTCGGAAATAGCCCACGGTGATGAAAGAGCCCACGATCCAGTCACCCAAGAGCCACCTAATACAGCCAATTCCATCTATGCAGCCGTTGGGAAAATCGTATGCCAATCCACAGGATTCCCATTTCCCTTTCGCTTTCTTCGGCAGAAGCTCACACCCATGCTATGTACATATATAAAGTCCCTCTCACCTTGGCAGCTTGCACTCTCTTCTCCTTATAGACGACACTCCAAAAAATTTTCAGTTCCATTACGTCTCTACTCTTGAAGCCTCCCACTCCATTGCAACCTTCTGCAATCAATGTCTGCTTCGGTTCCAGCTGTAGGAGCTCTTAACAGAGCACCGGTACTCTGTTTTTCCCTCCCCCCTTTTTGTGTCACATGTGCTGCTCCATTTCCTTCTTACTTGGTTTTCACCGAATACATTCTTGAATTTTTCTGTTGTTTTCATCGAGAAATTCAGCCAGTGCCGTATGCACTTCCGTGTATTGCTTCAGAGAATCAGAGTTTTAATATACCTATGTTCTTAATTTATTCTCACTTAAAATGTTTTAACTCTACTCCTGTTTCTAAGACGTATGGGTGAATTTTCCTTTTCTGGCTTTGTTGAAATTATTGGATGGAATCAATGATATCATAAAATGAAAACAATATGTATTTCGCAGTGGAAGTTGAATGGGTCCGTGGCCCGAGTTTCGGTTCCAAGCTCGTCATTCTTGGGCAAAAGCATGAAGAGGGTGACGTCCATGATCACCCACAAGAAGATATATTTTGGGAATTTCAAGGTTATAGCAAAGTACGATGAGCAGAAGCAGAGCTCCGAGGATAGATGGGGGGGATTAGCCTTTGACAGTTCCGACGATCAGCAGGATATCACTCGAGGAAAGGGAATGGTGGATACTCTCTTCCAAGCTCCCATGGGTTCCGGGACTCACCATGCTGTCATGAGCTCTTACGATTACATTAGTGTTGGTCTTCGCCAGTAAGTTATTCATTTTGTCAGTACAATTGATTTCTGCTTTTTCATGTTAATCTCGAATAACAGAGATTGGGTTAGCAATTTCCAGAATCTCGTAAATTTATCTTTGTGTTCTGTTGTTTGAGGACGAATTAGATGGTTTACGTCTTTTAATTCTGGACTTGAGACTTTGAACATGTGACACGATTGAGTTCTTCTGCAGATTCAACCTTGATAACAACATGGATGGGCTTTACATCGCTCCTGCATTCATGGACAAGCTTGTTGTTCACATCACCAAGAACTTCTTAAACTTGCCAAACATTGAGGTTGTTGGTGGAATATTTCATAGTAGAAGTGAGGGCTGGTTCTTTTTTCTTTTTTTTGGTTACATGATTTATGAAATTATTTCAGAGATATGGTGAATAATTGCGACAGGTTCCTCTCATCTTGGGTATCTGGGGAGGCAAAGGTCAAGGGAAATCATTCCAATGCGAGCTTGTCTTTGCTAAAATGGGAATCAGCCCCATCACGATGAGTGCTGGAGAATTAGAAAGTGGGAATGCTGGAGAGCCTGCAAAACTGATCAGGCAAAGATATCGTGAAGCGGCAGATATCATCAAGAAGGGGAAAATGTGCTGCCTATTCATCAACGATCTCGATGCTGGAGCCGGTAGGCTTGGAGGAACAACACAATACACTGTGAATAATCAGATGGTGAATGCCACCCTTATGAACATTGCCGATAGCCCAACCAATGTCCAGCTTCCTGGCATGTACAACAAGCAGGAGAATCCTCGTGTCCCCATTATTGCCACTGGAAATGACTTCTCAACATTGTATGCCCCTCTCATACGTGATGGTCGCATGGAAAAGTTCTACTGGGCACCAACTCGGGATGACTGCATTGGTGTCTGCTCAGGTATCTTCCGGACAGACGGTGTGCCCGAGGATGACATAGTGAAGCTTGTCGACACCTTCCCCGGACAGTCCATAGGTAAATATTGGACTAATTAGTAGATCTGATTTGATTAGTATTTAGTACTATATTGTGTTTCATGGGGGTCTGTTTGATAAAATCATAAATAGTGAAATAAGAACAACCAAAGTTCATGCTCCTAATATATTAAAATTTGGAGAAAGCAGCAACTTGACATAATAGACTAGTTCATATGAAATGCTGACATGGAAAGAATAGGAACATATTGGATGTTTCAAATATTTATAGCTGAAGGTTCCATTTAAGAAGACTTCATAATATGGAGAAAACAACTTCTTATGATCAATTATAAATTGGTTTTAACCCTAGAATATAGAAAATAAGAAGGAATAGATGGCAGACAGAACCATTCAAGAGATCAAAGGAACTTTGGTGATTAAGACGAGGATAGGAAAAGTGGACTTCAAACACTCTTTAATTGGGTGGTTGAGATACACTCTTTAATTGGGTGGTTGAGATCTTATGTGTTAAGGAATAATCTCACATTATCAGTGGACAAAGTCTTTGGTATGTTTATAAGGAATTAGCAATCATTTCTTGTTGAACTAGTTTTATGAGACGAGTTAGGTCTATGAATTTTTTCATGGTATCAGAGTCTGCTACAAGACGAATGGGGGTCCACATATTTATCCCGTGACAAGGAATAAAAAAAATATTGGCCCGCACTTGACAGATGGTGTTGAGGAATAATCTCACATTACATGTGAACAAGGTCGTGGGCATGTTTATAAGAAATTATCAATTCTCTCTTATTGAACTAGTTTTTATAAGATGAGTTTGACCTATGAATTTCTTCATTATGCTTTCAAATGAGACCCGAGAGAGACATAAAAAAAAAAAAAAAAAGTCCAAATCATCTGATAGTTTTAACATTTTGTTTTCAATTGTGTGCAGACTTCTTTGGTGCCCTGAGGGCAAGAGCCTATGATGATGAAGTGAGGAAATGGATATCAAGTGTTGGGGTAGAAAATGTTGGGAAACGGCTTGTGAACTCAAAGGAGGGACCTCCAACCTTCGAGCAACCAAAAATGAATCTGCAGAAGCTCCTCCAGTATGGAAACATGCTGGTTCAAGAGCAGGAAAATGTAAAGAGAGTCCAACTGTCTGAAAAGTACTTGAAAGAAGCAGCTCTCGGAGATGCAAACGAAGATGCCATCCGAAGTGGAAATTTCTATGCTTAGGTTCTTCATCCTTAAAGGTCTTGATGAGAACTTTTCATCTGGCTTTAGGATTTATACACAATCGGAAAAGGATTTTGAGAGAAATTATTTAAGTTTTCAATAATTCTTTGGCTGCAGTCAAGAGCAGCCCAACAGTTCAAACTTCCTGTACCCCAAGATTCAATGCGGCAACTTTGATCCTCCATATAGCTAGAAGTGTTGATGGATGTGCCTGTAAATTTCAGAACTGTTCCGCTCATATATTTTGAATATATTTACCACTCATAAACCTGAAAAAATGGCATGAATTACTCAATTTATTAAATGAAAAATACATTATTTAACTAAGTTAAAGTAGAAAACTTATTTTGTTCTATCCCCCACATTTGGAGTGCTGCTTTCATTATTTTGTAATTCAATCTATGGACCAAGCATTTCTTATTTATTTATTATGTCTTTATTTCAGCAAATGGCAAAGATCACATGCTTATTTTCTTTGGTTGTGCAAGATTTTATGAAAGGAAAATGCTAGTATGTGTTCGGAATTTGCCCCTCATTTTGACTATACAGGTTTTCTTTTTTTAATTTTTTTTATTTAATAAATAAGAAATTAATTTTTAATATATTGATGTATTTTTTTATTTTTTAAAAATATTCAAATATTTTAAAAAAATTAATAAAAAAATAAATTTGTACTAAATGACATACTCAACAGTCAAAGCTAGCGGCAGCCCAGACGACTCTTTATATAATTAATAACACTGGGGTCACCCATGTGGTCAATATTCCTTAAGGTTCTGTATTCAATAATTCTTAGGAACACAGATATCTAGTAGGGGACGTATGTCGTCCATGATGTAAAATAAATAAAACAGTGTTAGGCCTCGAGTTGTGGGGTACATGTCATCCCTTTCCAGTGAAGCGATAAGGGATATAATTTCTATATTTTATTTTCCTTTGTTTTGCATATATTAATATGAGAGCTTGGGGGACCGACCCTCTTCTATTTTATATTATTTCCTTACAATAATAACAATCTCAAAAATCGCAGTTTCGAGTTCCTCATCTTTTTTTCCTCTCGTACCCGTAGAGGATGGGGTTTTTCCTGCCGTCTGGTGCAGGGGCTCACTTTTTGCTTTTATACTCATTGTTCTATTATGGTGGAGGATTTGGAGGGGCTTTCTGGTAAGCTCTCTCTAACCGAATCGGAACGGGAGACTGTCGATGTTGATGTTGATGTTGATCTGTTACAAAACACTATTGATCGAGGAGAAAAGTGTTTGATTATACAGTTGCTCACGCTAAGGAGTTACAACCAGATGGCTTTCAAGCAGATGCTTCGGCGCGTTTGGCGTCCGTCGAATGGATTGAAACTGCAGGAACTTGATTCAAAGTTCCTCTTGGCAGAATTTGAGGATGTGCGTGATAAAGAAAGAGTTGTTCGCGATGGGCCGTGGACTTTCGACGAACACTTGGTTCTGGTTAAGGACTTTGATGGCTTTCAACAAGTTCAGCAAATCCAATTAACCAAAGCATCCTTCTGGGTTAGGATTCATGATTTACCCCTGGCGGCTCGTAGTGTTGAAGTTGGGCAATTAATTGGGAAATCATTGGGGCATATGGAGGATATCGATTTGATAGATGGAGAGATTGCTTGGGGGGAATTCATGCGTATTCGTGTATGCATCGACATTACAAAGTCCTTGTTGCGTGGGAAGAAGCTTTGTATTGGTTCGCGTACTCCCTACTGGGTGCGATTTTCCTACGAACAGTTGCCTGATTTTTGCTTTATCTGTCGGAGGATAGGTCATGCTTTCCGGGATTGTGACCAGGCGCAAGATTTTGATGAAAAGGACACCCCTTTTCCATATGGCCAGTGGTTGAGGGGTGGCGGGCGTGGGGTTAAAATGATGGTGCCTAATGGGAGGCGTCCGCCGTCCTCGGAGGTGAATCCCGTTTCCACGGCCCAGCGCACGAATGGGGTTGTTCTTGAGGATGTTGCGGCGAAACGTACTCCGCCAGTTACACCTGGTCCTTCGGAGCCGTGGTATGCGGATTTAGCGGAAACGGTTGAGCCTATGGTGGAGTCTGTTGAGGGGTTTAGCAGCACGGTTATATCGAATGGATTGAAGAAGGTGATGGAACGTGGTCCACAGACTCCACTAATGACAGTGTTTCCTTCGCAGTCTGAGGCATCTTTGCAGCCAGTGGGCCCATCTGATATGGGCCTAACAAATCCACCTACAGTGGGAATGTACGAGACTAAAGCTCAGGAGGCCTTGGGCCCGGTAAGTAAAGAAGGTCGCTGTTGTGCTAGGAAGGGCTTGGTGAGCCGAAAGTAGCAGTCGTCTCCTAGCCGAATGGATGCGAAGAGGAAATCTGTTGTTCCCACGGATAGGTCTCCTCTAGTAGGGGGGAAACGACGGAAGCTGGGGTCTCCTATGAAGACTAGGGCTGAGGACCTCCATGAGGTTCAAATTGATATATCGGCAGAGGCTGGACACCAGCCCTGCCGACAACAATGAAAATATTATGTTGGAATTCCCGTGGGCTTGGGAACCCACAGGGAATTCGTGCTTTGCGGGAGCTAATCACGCGTGAAGATCCCACAATGGTGTTTCTTCAGGAAACTAAATTGAAGACTCGGAAGATGGAGGTATGTAAGTATAAATTAGGTTTTAATTCTTGCTTTACTATGGATTGTATTGGGCAGAGTGGGGGGCTAGCGTTATTGTGGAGGGGGGATTTGCAAGTGAGGTTAAAATCTTTCTCTATCAATCATGTTGATGTTCTTGTAAATGAAGATGCTGCTCGTGAGTGGAGGTTTACGGGTATTTATGGAAACCCGCAGACTCTAAGCCGATTCCTCACATGGGATTTGATACGTCAGTTACATGATGATGATGATGATGATGTACCATGGCTGTTGGGGGGCGATTTTAATGAAGTATTGCAACTGAGTGAGAAGAAGAGAGGTCGAACACGATCTGAGAATCAAATGGCCGCATTCCGTGAGGTGTTGATGGATTGTTCTTTGCGGGATATGGGTTTTCATGGTCCAAAGTTCACGTGGTCAAATGGAAGGGAAGGCACGGAAGCCATTAGTGAGAGGCTTGATCGGTTCTTGGGCAATAACAGTTTCTTTGGTCTGTTTCCCCAAGGGGTGGTGAGGCATGGAGTGGCTGCTCACTCTGATCATTTACCTATTTGGTTTGACACTGAAGGTGGGATTGTTAAAGGAAAACGATCGCGAAACTTCCGTTTTGAAGCAATGTGGGTAGGGGAGCAAAAATGTGCTGACATTATTGAGGATGTTTGGATGACTGGGAATAGCATTGGAAACAATAATATGGAGGGGGTGATGCAGCGTATTAAACTGTGTTGTCATCGATTGGCATCATGGAATAAATTGTCATTTGGACATGTAAAGCAAAAGAAAGCTGAAGCTAGGCAAAGGCTAGAAGCTTTACAAGCTAAAAATGAAGAGCAACCTGATCCAGTGGGATTGTCACAAGCCAAAGAAAATTTGCAAGTATGGCTTGAACGGGAGGAAGTATTGTGGAGACAGCGATCTAGAGTGCAGTGGCTCCATGAAGGGGATCAGAATACTCGATTTTTCCATTCCCAGGCTAACATGCGAAGAAGGAGGAACTGGATTAAAGGCCTCAGGAATGAGCAGGGTGATTGGGTTGAAGGAACTTTGAAGAACAATCTGATTCTTGGTTTTTTTCAGACCCTCTTCTCAGCTTCGGAGCAGCAAGGTCAGCAGGAAGTTTTAGATTGTGTGGAGAGGAAAGTCACACCAGAGATGAATTAGCAGCTTACTAGGCCATATGAAGCAGCGGAAGTAGAGGTGGCTCTCCAACAAATGCATCCAACGAAAGCTCCAGGCCCCGATGGTATGTCTCCCATATTTTTCCAGCACTATTGGCCTATGGTTGGTAATTCTGTGATACAAGCTGTTTTAAATACTTTGAATTCGGGAAAGATTCCTAAGGAGCTTAATCACACTTTCATTAGTTTAATTCCAAAAAAGAAGACTTGTGAGATGGTGACTGATTTTCGACCTATAAGCCTTTGTAATGTGGTTTATAAACTAGTTTCGAAAGTGATGGTTAATAGATTAAAACATCTACTACTTCCTGTTATATCTGAATCTCAATCTGCTTTTGTTGGGGGTAGATTAATGACTGATAATGTGCTGATTGCTTATGAGCTTGTGAATTATCTAAGACAAAAAAGGAAGGGTCGAAAAGGTTACATGTCCCTGAAATTGGATATGAGTAAAGCGTATGATAGGGTGGAGTGGCTGTTTTTAGAAAATATTATGCTGAAGTTGGGATTTGCTGAGTCTTTTGTCCATATGGTCATAGAGTGTGTAAAAACAGTTTCTTTTTCCATCTTGGTGAATGGTGAAGCCCTAGGGCATATTATTCCTACTAGAGGTATTAGGCAAGGGGACCCTTTATCCCCTTACCTATTTCTCTTTTGTAGTGAAGGATTAAGTGCTCTACTGAAAGATGCTGAGAGGAGGAGTCTGGTGCGAGGTATAAAAGTATGTAGAAGGGCCCTGAGTGTAAATCACCTTCTCTTCGCAGATGATAGTCTTATTTTCTGTAAAGCTGATTCTCTAACCACCTCTCATTATTCAAAAAGTGTTACAGCAGTATGAGTTAGCATCAGGACAAATGGTTATAAGGGAAAGACTGCTGTGGGTTTTTCAAATAATATCCCAGCATTGCGACAGAGAGAGATTCTTGAGTTGTGGGGGGTGAGAACTTTCCAGCAGTATGATAAGTATCTAGGTTTGTCTAACCTAGTGGGGAGATAAAAAACTAGAGCTTTTGAGGAGATTAAAAGGAAAGTGTGTGTTAAATTGCAAAGCTAGAAAGGGAAGCTATTATCTCAAGGAGGGAGAGAAGTTCTTATAAAAGCTGTTGCTTTATCCATCCTTACTTATGCCATGAGTTGTTTCAAATTACCGTTGGGTTTGTGTAGGGAGTTGGAGAGATTGATGGCTCGGTTTTGGTGGGGGCAAAAAGAGGATGAACGGAAAGTACATTGGATTAAATGGCAAAGGCTTTGTTTGTCGAAATTTAGAGGTGGTATGGGATTCAAGAACTTACACTTTTTTAATATGGCATTGTTAGCAAAACCAAGGTGGCGGATTTTACAGAATAATGACTCTTTGTTACAAAGAATTTACAAAGCAAAATACTTTCCACATGTTCCCTTTTTTCAAGCAAAGTTGGGTCCCAACCCTTCTTATGCTTGGAGAGGAATACTTGAAGCTCAAAAGTGGTTAAAGGCAGGTTGTCGGTGGTGAGTGGGGACGAGGGAGAATATTAAAATCTGGAATGATTTTTGGATACCAGGACATAGCTGTTTACAGCCAGCTCTAGATGGACTTTCTGTGAATGAGGCACACGTGGAAGCAACAGTAGATTCATTAATCAACCAAGCTTCCAGATTGTGGAATATAAGTCTTGTCAGATCTCTCTTCAATCCAAATGTGGCTGATAGGATTCTTCAAATCAGATTGTCAAGCACTGCGTATATGGATAAATGGCTTTGGAATGAAGAATCAAGTGAAAATTTTACTGTGAAGAGTGCCTATCGATTGATACAGAACCTGAACACTGAAGGGGATGGAGATAGCTCTTCTCTTATGGCTGATAAGAAACTTTGGAAGGGTCTTTGAAAAATGAAAGTGCCTAGTAAAATCAAGATCTTTGCGTGGAGAGCTTGTAAAGATATTCTACCTACGCTTACTAATTTGAGACATAAAAGAATAGATGTGGCTAATGTTTGTTGTTTCTGTCTGGATAATGGGGAGGACGTAGCACATGCTCTTCTTTTTTGTTCTCATATCCGATTGGTATGGATGCAGTATCTCCCTTCAGTGCAGCATGACCACCAGCAGGCAACATTCTTGGACCAAGTTTGGCTTGTTCTAGATAGAGGCAATGCGACAGATTTAACTATGTTTTTTCTGATTGGTTGGAGCTTATGGAATAGAAGAAATAAGATGATGATGGAAAAAATTGTGATTGACCCTTTGGCTGCAGTGAACCATGCTTTATCTTTACAAAAGACATTTATACAGTTGAAAACTTCTAATGCTATGGGAAGAGGAAAACTTTGCAAATGGAAGCCACCTCCACCAGGTTTCTTAAAGCTAAATGTTGATGGTGCAATGTTTGCAGATGTGGGAAAATCTGGAATAGGGGTGGTCTTACGGGATGAGGCTGGGCAGGTGGTTATGGCAGCAACCAAAAAGGAGGATTTTGTTGATGAACCTGCTACAATCGAGCTGCTAGCTGTGTTAAGAGGACTACAATTTTTTCTTTCACTTGGGATTCCTAACTTGGTGGTTGAATCTGATTGTCTAGTTGTGGTACAGGAATTGCAAGATAGCCAAGAGTCTTTATCATCAAATGGGAATCTGATTCAGGATGTTAAAAGGCTCATGCAGCTTTTCAGAAATTCAAGTGTTCAACATGTTTATAGGGATGGAAATGGGGTGGCCCATACTTTAGCACGGTATGCATGGAATGTAGATGATGTGCAAATGTGGTGGGACGCGGTTCCAGCATTTGTAACTCATGCACTTTGGTTTGATCAGATTGACATGTAATTTCTTTTTATGAATGAAAGTTTGTTTCTTATCAAAAAAAAAAAAACAATCTCAAAGGAATTAATTTATGTGCTCACTTTATTAAATCTATTTTTTTTAAAGATAAATTTAATTTTTTTTTACACACCAATCACACTTCATATCATATTACAAAAAAATATATTTGTTAATGTGTGTTTTATAATCATCCTGCCGGAAATGGAGAAAAAGTCAATCTTTGCCCACGGTGGCGATTTGAGCTTTGGTCGATGCATTTGAACTTTAAAGTCTACAAAGGAGGTCCAGAGCGACGGTATGGTGTCCATAAGACGTCTATTGTAAGTAAATAGAAAATAAATATAATAAATATAAATAAATAAAGAGTCATACAGATTTACGTAATTCAGCGCAAGATCTACATGCACGTGTTATTTGGAAAGAAAATCCACCATAAATAGGAGTATTTTACAATAATAATGATGCTCTTACCATCCATTATTACCCCTCTACTACCCAAAGCCTAAATTGCTTACTTTTTCTTTTCTTTTTAGCCTTGATTCAAACAGAAGCTTTTGAAGCAAGTATCCTGTCTCCGTTCGCGCCAGCCACTCTGAGAAACAAAACAGAATCCCGTTGCGCCCAATTGTTCTCACAGGTGAGCTCTCCCTCCAACCACAAGCCACCGTAAACAACACGGACCAATAGCCCCTCTCTCCTCTCTTCTCTCTCTCTATAGTTTATAATCACATTTGCTATTTTCTACTTGTTTATAGGAATACTACAAAAACATTTTATGCTGCAAGTATTGTCTATCCCTTCAGCCTAATGTGAGGTTTTTTGATCATGTTATTTTTTGCTGTGTTGATTCTTATTTATTGTGCAGAAACTCTTAGAGCTGAGAGGATTTGATGTTGGTAATTTAACTATAATCAGCTTATCAATTTGTAATTATTTGTGGTATGAGGGATAGACAAGAAGCTTTTGTAGTTTACAACAGCAGCCCAATATGGAGAGAGGAGGAGAGGAGCAGGGGTGCGATTGTGAAAATGTTTTGGATGAATGAGCTTTTGAGTTTCAAATCGCTTAGAACATTAGTATTGGTCTATACATATACATATATAAAATCACCTCTTTTACATAACCAATTTACCATTCAAGCAAAATTCTCACATTGGCTTATGCATATTTGAGACAAAATAATAATAAAATCAATTTTTTTTATACATATTTTGAAATTAGCATCCACTACATACATTTGACATTAATAATATAAATTCAATAATAAATTTTTTTTATATATATTATATTAAAAATATAATAAAATGAAAAAAATATATAATATATTATAATAATAAAATGAATGTGCATGTAAATGTTTGTTATATTGTTAAATGATGGAGAAAAGGAAACAAATTGTGAGAGAAAGAGTGTGAGAGAGAAATAATGATTAAAATATATTTTGTGGAGTGAATAGTAATTATCCAAATTTGGATAAGCACTATTCATAACTGGCTAAATATTTAGAGAGAAATGATACTTGTAGTCGTGAGTGTACAAGCATCGTGCAGTCGCTTTAAAAAAATGAATAAATATAAGACCTACATAAAAGAAATTAATTTTTTAATTGTAGACTCTACTCTTTTTCAAAGTAACTATTCGACGTTTACGCATTACACGACTGTATGTAACATTACTCTTGTATATTTAGATATATATAAGTCAATATAAAAGATTTTAAAATCATATTATATTATACAAATATGACTTTTTATATATATCTACCTCTATCTTAAAAGTGTCTATAACATCAACAGTAATGAATAGTTTAACTCAATCCGGCATCATCTTCTTCTTAGTTGAATGTTAAACATCTAACCCAGCAGCGTCTTCTTCTTCTTCTTCTCTCTCTCGCATGTTTCTTTTCTTTCTACGGCTCAATCGCATGTTTGTTTTCTATCTTCGGCTCAACAACATAAGAGTATTTCTTCTTCGTTTATCTTCTTCTCCGTATGATTTCTTTCTTCATTTTAGATGTATTTTTGAATCCCGATTTTGTTTCTTCTTCGTTTCTTTTTGGTTTGAAGAGAGGAAGAGAGAGAGTTGCCGTGTGATGTGAATGACAGTGTGCGACGTAGAGGGAAAGGGAGGATCGTGGTGGCTGGGTCTGGTAGAGATTGTCACCGGTGTGAAGTGGTGGAGGTGCGGTGGCCTGGGTGGCCGTGTACGGCTGCGCTGGTTGAGAGAAATGGGAGAAACCCATTTCGGTTGAGTTTCCGCGGGGGAGAGATAGGGCTGCACGTGGTGGATATCGATGGTGCCTCGGTCGGTCCTCGGTGTGAGAGGGACTCCCCGGTGGTGGCGGCGAGGCTAGCCGGCGCACGGCGGCATTGGGCTAGGCTGAAGAAGAACAGCCCGTGCGGATGAATCGGGCCAGAGAGAGAGACAACGTGAAGAAAAAAAATTTAATAAAATCATTATAAATTCACTACAAAAAAATAATATATACAAAAAATCATAAACAAATTATCAGCAGCTAGAAAAATTATTTATATCACAAAAAATCATATTTATTTACTCTATTATTATTTAATTAGTTGTGATGTGAAGTACTGGAAAGCAAAAGATAAAGATAAGTATTTTTAACTTATTTATTAATGTATGATAATATGTCATTTTCTATATTTTGTTGACCGGTGGGCATATACAGATATACCCATGTAATTTTCCGTTCAAAAATGAATGAAAAAGTTGCTTTTCTGGGATAACCACAAACGTGGGTCAGGAGAGAATTGACAATCTATCTCTTTCCAAACAAAATTATTGAGTTCGAGGAAGAGATTAATAGATTCTTAGGTTTTCAGATACTTTTATATATTTTTTTAAAATATTATTTAAATATAAAATATTTTTTAATTTGTTAATCTAATCATTACAATTTTCTTAAATATAAATTTTTTAAATTTTAAAACAAAAACTACATTAAAAAATTATATTTCAATAATATTTTAACTTTTATAATATTTTTATTTTAACTTTTTTTCTCTCATTTTCTAAAATCAAATAAAACATCTTAATCCAAATAATTTTATATATTACTATTCACAAACCATACTATTAATACATTGATCCAAATCATATCTAAGGATATGATGTCTACGTGTGTTGTTTTGTAAAAGATGAGGCTGTTGCTAGTATATTAAAATTTTTAAGATTTAAATCCAACCCTTCATTTTACCACTTTTCATTTTTTTTTCTTCGGTTGGATTGTTTCGATTTATGCAGTGAAGTACTATCATTATCACAAAAATTCTCCACATCTCCTTTCACTTGTTAGGTACAGAAATTGAATTCATAAAAAATTCTTTATATACTACTTATTTTACTTATTTTACTTATGATTATATTTTTTTTTAAACACAAAACATATTTATATTTTACAAAATAAATTATTTTTCAACCGAATAAATATGCCTGCACATTATCCAACCGCTAGTATATATATATATAAACCAACGTGGATGCACTCAAAAATCCTCCATCTCTCAACCGATCTAATATTTTTTATTGGTCTCTATGGGTGATAAGTGAAAATTTTGATTTTATGTCATTTCGTTATCATCTTCTTACGTGCCTGACCCAATTTCTCTTTCTCCCATTTGTCACGTCACTTCCCCCTTTACCTTTGACTTCTCCCTTTCTCACTGTCCTCATCTCTAAATTCCTTTCCTCCAAAACCCCTTTTTGAAGTTGGGCCTATGATGCGATATGGTTCAGGAATATTTTATCCTTTTTAATATCAATAATTTAATTTTTTATAAATATAATGTAATTAGTAATTTAAATGCCGAAAATCAGCAAACCAACATCTTTATATTACTATAATCAGTCACCCATGGTTTCAATATTCCTTGAGATTCCGTTTTTAATAGTTCCTTGCCAACGAAGCAATACGTGACCCTTGAGATGCCGCGCGCTCCTTGAATACGAGAATAGAATTAGTAGAAAGTTAAAGGGAATGTAACGTGAAGAGACAAAAGACATCATCCATTTATTTAACTTAGTGGGAGTTCGTGATCATCATGAGGTGGGTGTTGATCAATGGCTCACTACTACTCCTCCCAAAATCCGAACACATGAATCGAAGTGGCTTTTTTTATTTCTTTTTTTATTTGAACGGCTAATATTTATGCTAAATATTCAAAGTCATGAGAACAAGATGCAAAATGATTGCATTGGTGGAATGACACGCAGGCATATATATAGATGCTTGGTGTTGTATTCCAAAGGTAGGTAGGTAGTTTAATGTTCAAGTCGTATGTAAGAAAAACATACATGAAATCGTTTATTAATGGGAGTGGTTTGACCATGGCCATGAGAGTATGACTTCAAACCCCTCTCTATCTCTCTCTCTCTCTCTATATATATATAAATAAATATAGATAGAAGTTACTATTGAGAGCATCCATTTTATACACATTATATGGTATCATTTAGACCACACATCTCCTCAAGTGAATATTGGAAACAATCAACTAGAAGCAGTCACGCTGTGAGTGTAAAATATGCACTACTATAATGACTTCTCTCTAACATTACTATATATATATATATATATATATATATATTCCTTTCATCTTCAACATTAATCTGTCATTTTGATGCATGGGGTCATGATCAAAGGGTTCTCCAATCACCAAACTGATTCCTATATATGATTCTTGGTAATTTGTTATATTTAAGAGCTTCTTTAATTTGATAGTAAAAATACTCTAGAATTTAACATTTTGTTTCTCATCTAGAATTTAACATTTTATTTCTCATTTTCTCTTCTCCCAACTGATGATACACCTACAATTCTTTTTACCATCACTTTTACAACTATATTTTAAAATAAAGATATTTATATATGTAAAATGATGTTTTATAAGTTATTTTATAGAAGAAAAAATTATATTTATAAGTTGATAACACAATTAATAAAATATTTACATTGCATAATTTAATTTAGAAGATAAATTTTAAAATTTAAAATTTTAAAATTAAATCTGAATATTTAATTGATATAGACAGTGTGCTTTACACACCGACTTGATAATAGAATAATTCTTTATAAGAAAATACCCCTAATTTAAAAATATAGTTCTAGAAAAGATTGTAAAAATGCTTCTATCTCTGTCAATTTTCTTCTTCTCTGTACTTTTCTATTTTTTTCTTTTTCCTTTCCTCACGAGGAATGATGCACAATATATTTCATAACAATGTTGTACAATAAGTGTATTTTTATAAAATAATATTACTCTTATAAGATATTTTATAAAAATACCTCTCATTTAAAATATAGTTACGAAAAATATTGTAAAAAGTGTTGTGTGCAAATCATTTTCCAAAGAACAAGAGTAACCCATAGTCAGGGCTCGAGTCTCCTCGTCTCCAATCATGTACGCGTTCGGACCCACGACCATGGTTGTGGGATGGGCCAAGCGGAAATAGAATGGAGCCGGAGAGGGAAGTGACTACCCTACTTGGCAGGTACTGAGGTAGAGGGATGTGGGCGTCGAGTAGAAGACGTGAACACTCGAGAGTCAAGACATACAACCAAGCAATAGAATGGCTTGCATTAAGCTGAATGTATAATATTGTAGAAGAGTTTTGATACTCATTATCCTCACATACTATATTTTTTTTATTCTTTCTAAACTAATTGAATTTTTCTACTCATCATCCTTATATTACATATTTGATAAGAAAAAAAAATTAAAAAATTAAATATGATGTATAGTGTGTAGTGTGAGGATAATATATAAGTAGAATTTTTCATAGTAGAATCCCACGTAAATTTCCTTAAATATTTGACATGCATATATTATATCCATTAAGGAAAATGCTACTGGAGCCCCTCAAATTTACTGTTCAATTTTATCGTTCATGCATTTTAATTTTTTTATTTTTTTACTTATTGGTTAAGAAATTGATTATTAATAAAGTTATATAGACTTTTTTCTTAATAATCAAGAACGTTAAAAAAATACTTTAAAAAAAATCAAAAGAAAAAGAAAAAACAAATTTATAACTAGCAATATCCGCCGGCAACCCTCTAGCAGTGTAGCACCATCCTTGTATTAATATTGTAGAATCCCAAGTAACTTTCCTTAAATTGGCCTGTATGGTTGATTAAGGCCGTTTGGATTCAAAAAAATATTTCATCTCATTTTATATTATTTTATTATTATAATTTTTTTAATTTTTTATATAAAATATAATAAATAATTTAATTTTTTCAAATCTCAATTTAATTTTTATAAATTTTAAAATAATAATAATAATATTCTAACAATATTTTTTTCAACTTTTATCTTTTATCTAAAACTATCTCATTTTATCTCTAAATTCAAAAAAAAAAAACAAGGAAAACCACCATACGAGACGACCGATATCTCTGGCATGCCTTCCATCTGGAGTCGTGTGCAGTATGGCCGTGGCCCGTGCATGGTGCATGACCACAAGGATAGGGCAGTGTACCCAACATGCAAACAAATTTACAGAAAGATGCTCTGTGTAACAATCTAACCTCACGTTACTTTTTAATAGATTTCGCTTTATTTATCTTTAATTTAATTTTAATTATGAATTTTCAGTAAAAAATAATAATATTAAGTTAATAACTTCAAATCGATGTGGTGTAAAAATATAAAAATACATTTATAATATATATATATATATATATGAAGTCAGTAATTTCTGGTGCCATTGTCAAGATTAAAAAAAAATACATCTATATTTTTTTATAATTCCTTTTTATAATTTTGAGAACGATTATATAAAATTGGAATATTCAAATAAAGAAAGTTGGCCGTGAAAGAATTATAAAGAGGGTAGTGCTAGTGTGCCATCCAATTTTAATCGCTGGTCATGCCTATTAGTATAATTTTTATTTATTTTTTTATTTTTTTAATATATTGTTAAAATAAAAAATATAACAATATATTAATAATCATTTTTTTAATCAAAAAATTAAATATAATTAAAAAAATTAAATACATAAACGATTAAAATAAGATAGCAAAATAAAACGATATGGTATCATTATTGTTATAAAAATGTTTCAAAGCTGAGGCTCAGACTTACGAGTCTATGACAGAAAATATCATAAAAAATGAAACAAAATTATTATTTTTTTTTAAGTTTTTTTTTTAAATAATGGGAGTTGAAGGAATGACAGAGAATAGAAATATATATATCTTTTTATATTTAAAAGTGTGTATCGTTTGATAAATAGTAAGATAAATAGTAATAAACAGTGATAAACATTATTCTTATTTTACGCTTCCCTTCTTCGTTCATCTCTATATTCTCACAGCAATTCTCTTCACAAAATCACTATAAAATATCACAAAATACTATTAACATATAAATATCATATCATAAATAAATTATCAAATTTAATTTATAAAATACTAATATTTTATCATTAAATAAATGATAACATTTTGTTAAATATTTTTAAAAAGGTATAACTATATAAATAATTAGAATTTTAACATAATTAAAATATGATAATATTCTTAATTAACTAAAGAGAACTACTACAACTAATGAAAAATTAGCTCGAAAATATGTTCTGAATGTGTATTTCACTTTTTTTATTTTTTTTTATTTTTTTTTCATATATTTTTTTAATTATTATAAATATTTTTTAAAAAAATAAAAAATTTATAATATTATTAAAAAATATTTTCTTAATCACTAGATAAAAAAAAAAAAATTAGACAAACGTCTCTTAGACGTCACCCTACTGCTATATAATATATATATATATATATATATATATATATATATATTTATAAGAAAAAAAAATTGGACACCAATCGAGTAGAGTGGAATTTGAAGACTACAAGCAAGGTCGATTAGTTGACCAGATTTCTCCATCTTTTTGAGAAATTACAGCCACAATAATAACCAAACTTGAGAATTTTACAAATCTTTTTGAAAAAGTGGTCACTTTCTTGTTTGGATTTCATTGACCAAATGGTTCAGATGTCATTTCCCATCTTTTGACTATTTTAACATTAGGACAGGAGAAAGAGAGATATCTTTACTAATTTGGTAAGATAAATATGGCACTCAATATAACTATATTCCACATTTTAATTGCGCAAAAAAAAATAATATTTGTAGTAGTTGATTACGTAAATATAGTATAATTTCTTTAAAAAAAATAAATAAATATAGAATCTACATAAAAAAAATATAAAATTTTAATAATGAATTCAACTTTTTTTAAAAAGATAATATAATATATACACATTCTACGATTATATCTAACATTACTCAATGAAGCAATTCTCATACTATTCAACCATATCTAGCGTAAAATATGAAATCGTGACGCTCAAATGACTCAGGTGTCAATTTCCTCCCATAAATAAATAAGAATCAATATTATACGTCTATAATGGAGATAAGAATAATTTATTTTAAGAATATAATATAAATAATTTAATTTAAATTTTTTTATTAATTTAAAATTTTTAGACAACTAATAATTTTACTAATATTAAGACTTATTCAAATACTAAACTTTATTTAATTAATTATTTATATTATATCAATATTGAAAAGGGTGGTGCTTCTGTATCCGAGAGGAGTGACCAATAATACATTTGCGTGACTATTTTAATTTTATTAATATTAAAAAATATAACACATAAATACACTATCGGTCAATGTCTCGAACACTCCATTAGCATTTTTCTGTTGAAAATGATATTAGAGTAGACTTTGGAAATCGAAGATATGAAGGACTAATATTTATTCTCTTATTTTGGAAGTTCTCTAATATTGCTTGTTATCTATCAGACGTGACAGCAGACGTGACAGACGAAGTCAATCTATTTATTTTTGACATGAATAATTACAGTCTTACTATTCTTTCGCCATCTTTCTAATATTCTTTTTAATTTAGATTAAGAGTTGAGATGAAATAAAATGAGTTGACATAAAAATTAAATAAAATATTATTTTTTAATAGTATTATTGTTTTAAATTTGAAAAAGTTAAATTATTTATTATATTTTGTATGAAAATTTAGAAAAATTATAATAATAAAATAAGATGAGTTGAGATTACTTCTCAATCCAAACGGAGTCTTAAAATAATAAAGAGGTGGTAAAAAAACTTTAAGTCTATCATTACCCGATTCATGAAAAATAACCAAACTAGATAATAAACTTCAAACAAGTGAATGGTAAAAGTACTTCTCCTTGGTATTTTTGATGACATGGAGGGGGTCTTATTTTTCTCTCTACTTTGGAGAGACGATTAGGGTTGATGATGGCGCTAGCAGCCGGCCCTATGTTTGGGCCCCAGTCTGGGACGGTGTGGCAGGGCGTGGGTGTTGGTTCTGTTCGGGATTTTGCAAAGGCTTCGTTTTAGAAGGCTGATAGTAGTTCGTCTAGTGCTTTTGTGGAAGTGGTGATTGCAAGTCCATAGATGCTTCTTGAAGTGGAGCTTCCTTTTTATCCAAAATTCATTGTCGAGGAGATGTATTTTCTGTTTTACAAATCTGAAATCAAGCAGCTGACAGAGCCTTTCAGATTTTCGATGGTGCTTAAATTCTTACTTAAAAGGCCATCGCTGGACTATGTACATGGGTTTACTAAAAATAAATGGGGAGTGTGTTCTGTTCCGATGGTTAGGCAGCTACGCAATTCGTGAAATGTTCTTATTTGGCTTGCAAATGAGGAGGATTTTATTAGTGTGATGGCTCGAGGAAATTCTGATATAGAGGGGGTTCCTTATAGAGTCTCGCATTGGACACCGGATTGTGTCAAGGAGGAGGATTCATCTTGGGTTCCTATATGAATTACATTTGAAGGATCTTAATTGTCCTATGCTTCTGGTTCATGATAGATTACCAAGACTAATAGCATGGAAGTCGCCAAAAAGAGGATTATTTAAACTTAATGTTGATGGTAGTTGTTATAGAAATCTGGGGAGGTTCGATGGTGGGGGATTAATTCGGGATTCAAGGGGGAAGGTGTTAGCGGGTTTTACTCATTTTTATGGGCATGCGACAAATAGGATTGTCGAGTGTCAGGCTCTTTTTTATAGTTTTAATTTGTGTCAATCTGTTAGGTTGAGAGATTTATTGATGAAATCTGACTCAAGTATGGTGATGGGTTGGCTAGCTTTCAGGATATGCAAATATTGGTTTCTTTGAGACTTTTGGAAGGAGATTAAAATCCTTGTGAATGTGCTTAATATTTGATTTTAACATATTTTTGGAGAGGCTAACATGGCAGTAAATTTTTTGGTAAAAGAAGGAACGATGGGCAGAACCATTGATTTTTTAGGTGAGGATTTAGTGCAAGGAAGACTATGGAGCAATGTTCGACTTGATTTATTGAGTACTCCTTATATTCATCATTGCTGTATTTTTTTATGAAAACTTGTATTCATTATTTTCCTCCACCGAAGTTATTAATAATAAAAGGCTTGACCTCGTTTTTGGATTAAAAAAACAATTGTGAAAGGTAAAAGTGAGAAAAGAGAAAGGAGCACACTTAGATCGGTTAAGGTTTGAGAGATGGAGAGGTTGGACGAATATTGAGAACTCAATTATTTACAAACATTGTGCGCCGCCGACTTTAATTCTTAATATTAGAGTGGTTTGGATTTAAAGATGAGTCGAGCTAGATTGAGATGATTTATAAATAGTAGAATAAAAGTTAAATTATGTATTATATTTTGTGTGAAAATTGAAAAAAATTATTTTAAAATTTAAAAAAGTTAATTTATTTATTATATTTTATATAAAAATTTAAAAAAATTATAATAATAAAATAAAATAAATTGAGATAAATTAAACTAAATTACCAATACAAACGAGACCTGAACCTTCTTTCCTGACAATATGCGGTTGTTTAGTCAAAAACTACATCCATGGTTACATAGTTTAACAACATTAATAATAATAAAAAAAAAAAAAGAGTCAGTCGAGAGTGGCTGGTGGTTGCTGGTGTGGACCCATGACTTTACTAGTCTCTTTCGTGGGTGGTGTCCCTAGCCTCTTCTTTAAGGTGGGTTTCACTTTAATTATAGAATTGATAGTGACCTTTCTATCTTTATATTTATATAATATCTCTTTAAATTAATTTATATTAAATTATATATTTTTAAAATTTTATATAATTATA
Source organism: Juglans regia (assembly GCF_001411555.2). Classification (NCBI taxonomy): domain Eukaryota; kingdom Viridiplantae; phylum Streptophyta; class Magnoliopsida; order Fagales; family Juglandaceae; genus Juglans; species Juglans regia. The sequence goes on from NC_049904.1 coordinate 3,117,824, forward strand.
AATAATATTTTATTATTATTTTATAATTTAAAAAAATATTATTCACTTTCTAAATATTATTTTACTATTTTTTTCCTATAATTTCTTTCTCTCAACAGCCACGCAAACAAAAAAATCAAAGATGATCGAACAAGATTGATAATTACTTATTTGAAGCATATTGAGAAAAAATAATTTGATAATATAATTGCTTATTTGAAGCATATCAAGAAAAAAAAATTTAGTTAAAAAAATATTTTATTATTATTTAATTTAAAGATACATAATTCAATGTGAGAATTTTTCTTGATATATAAAATCAATATCCAAAAGATGTAATTTTACATATGCATATACAGAAATTAATACTAGTGCTCTAGAGACAAGTGTTTGCCTCGAAAGAAACGAGGCAAAAAGAAAGTATAGATGTTGAAATCTAGTCCCCTTAGGATTTAGAGTTGAAATGAAAGTTGAAATATGAATAAAATATTGTTAAAATATTATTTTTTAATGTTATTATTATTTTGAGATTTGAAAAAATTAAATTGTTTATTATATTTTATATAAAAATTTTAAAAAATTATAATAATAAAATGAGATGAAATGAGATGAATTGAGACTATTTCTCAATCCAAACGTAATCCAGAGAGAAGAAAAAAAAAAAAAAAATTCCTGTCATGAGGTTAAACAGGGAATACAGAACAGCTTGTGGCTATCCTCAGAACCCTGTCTTGTTCATCTCGCCAACAAAAGAAACAACTTTTCCTCCGTAGTCGTGGCTTGGGAGTCCAGAGTTCGAGAGCCGGTTTGTCTTCTTGTACCATGGTCTAGACGTTTAACTACAAAATCGATATCTTGAATGAACTGTTTGCTTGCCCATGTGCCTAGTTGCTGTCCAAGATCTAAATAACCTTTCGCTGTCAGATATTCTTCTCTACTGCTTCAAATCCTTCTGATTGAGAACTCTATTCCCACTTCAAAATTTCATACTCGCCGTGCGGCCCGTGCCTATACAATTCTTATCTCGCCAACCTCGTTTATATCCGAAACCCTCTCTGGATTCTAAATGCCTTGATTCTTGTGTTAAACTATGGCCAAGTTTCTTCGATTTCTCTCTGCTTTTATCTTTCTTTCAATTCCGGTTTCATCCCAGATCACCGAGCTGTTCTTTCCTGGATTTAGTGATGTGGGCACCAACATAACCTTAAATGGTATCGCCGAAATCGAAAAAACAGGCATTCTTAAATTAACCAACGACACCAGTCGATTAATGGGCCATGCCTTCTATACCTCTCCATTTCAGTTCAAGAACTCCACCAACGGTAAGGCTTTCTCTTTCTCCTCCTCGTTTGCTTTTGTTACTGTCCCTGAGTACCCGAAGCTCGGAGGCCATGGCCTGGCTTTCACAATATCGACCTCCAAGGATCTTAAAGCTCTGCCCAGCCAGTATCTGGGGCTCCTTAATGCCAGCGATGTCGGAAATTTCTCCAACCATCTCTTCGCAGTTGAATTCGACACTGTCCAAGACTTCGAGTTCGGAGACATAAACGACAACCATGTTGGCATTGATATCAATAGCTTACAATCCAACGCCTCCGCCGCCGCTGCATATTTCACCGATGATTCAACCAAACAAGATCTTTACCTCAAGAGTGGGAAACCTATTCAAGCGTGGATCGACTACGATTCAGCTGAACATGTTGTCAATGTTACGATTTCGCCATTTTCTTTAAAACCCAGAAAGCCAATCTTGTCATTTCCTGTAGATCTCTCTCCGATCCTTGAAGAATTTATGTTCGTTGGGTTCTCTGCTTCAACGGGTTTGCTCGCTAGCTCACACTACATATTGGGCTGGAGCTTCAAGATTAACGGGCAAGCTCCCGCCCTTGATCTCTCTTCACTGCCTTCGCTACCGGGACCCAAGAAGAAGCACACGGCTCTAACAGTAGGAGTTTCTGTTGCAGCTATTGCTCTTGCAGTATCTGCAATCTCTATTTCGATTTACCTGTTTAGGAAAATAAAAAACGCCGACGTAATCGAAGACTGGGAGCTCGAACTTGGCCCGCATCGGTACTCTTACCAAGAACTGAAGAAAGCAACCCATAGTTTCAGAGACAAAGAGCTACTTGGGCATGGTGGGTTCGGTCGAGTTTACAAAGGGACGCTTCCAAATTCGAAGACCCAAGTTGCGGTTAAGAGAATCTCGCACGATTCCAAACAGGGTCTTCGTGAATTCGTGGCGGAAATTGCTAGCATTGGGCGGCTTCGTCACCGGAATTTGGTTCAATTATTGGGTTGGTGTCGTAGACGAGGCGATCTTCTTCTTGTGTATGATTTTATGGCTAATGGGAGCTTAGATAAGATCTTGTTTGATGAGCCAAAGGCAATCCTCAGTTGGGAGCAAAGGTTCAAGATCATCAAGGGAGTCGCTTCTGGGCTTCTGTACTTACACGAGGGCTACGAACAGGTTGTGATACATAGAGATGTGAAGGCTAGCAACGTATTGCTCGACAGTGAACTCAACGGAAGATTAGGAGATTTCGGGCTTGCAAAATTGTACGAACACGGTACGAACCCGAGCACAACGCGGGTGGTGGGCACTCTAGGCTATCTTGCACCAGAGCTGTCGAGAACAGGCAAGGCCACAACATGCTCTGATGTGTTTTCATTTGGTGCATTTTTGCTCGAGGTTGCTTGTGGGCGCAGGCCCATTGAACACAAGGCGATGCCTGAAGAGTTGAGTTTGGTGGATTGGGTGTGGGACAGATTCATAGAAGGAAATGTCCTTGATGTGATTGACCCTAAGCTGAATGGGCAATATAATGAGGATGAGGTGGTGAAGGTGTTGAAACTGGGGCTAATGTGTTCAAATAATGCGCCAATTGCACGGCCAAGCATGAGGCAAGTGGTTAGATATTTGGAAGGAGAGGCTGAGATCTCGGAGGACTTGAGGACGCCAGGTGATTACAATGGAGGGAAGGGTCATGTGGAGGGATTCGAGGAGTTTCTGCACTCCTTTTCAGCTTCTTCCTATGACAGGATGAGGTCTTATTCTTTCAATAGGACCAGAGATGTGCATGCTAGTTTTGCTACACTTTCAAGTTCTCCTCTCTCCCTTCTCAATGGCAGAAGGGAAACTAGGTAGTGAATTCCTCTTCTTTTGTTTCTTGTGAGGTTTCTGTTTGGTTTAGTGGAAAATTTTTGAAAGAAACATGTTGCAGATAAAAAAAAAATATAGAATTCATATGCGAAGAGTTCAGTTCTTCAGATCATATACACAGTTATTCTTTTCTTACGGAAATTTTGTATTGAGTGCAACTTTTTCTTCATTCTCTTCCCCTGAGCTATATATAACTGGCGTTATTTGTCATCCTTATCATCTCCATTAAAGCATTCCTACTCAAGGGTCCATGTTTATTGGCAGAGAAATGCTTTGGGTTACAAAGTGATTTTATAGAAGTAAACTCATAAATTAGTGTAGTATATTAAATTGACGTATTACATCAGATTATAAAATTATTTTTATTTTAAAATATATCTAATATATCACATAAAACTTAGTTAATTTGTGAGATTACCTTATTGGCACTATAATAGTGAAAAAGATGATAATTCTGAAGGCCAAATCTGTTGGCTATAACAGTCCCTGCTTTGATTATTTGGTGGCCTATCTGGGGAAGGGGGATTTTTTTCCCCCTTTTTTTGTTAAATTTCTTACCTTTACTATAATTTAACATCCGGTCCTCCCGTTTTGGTCCAATTCCTTGGTTTGATCCGGTCGAAATTGACAAAAATGATTGCCAAAATCCTGGTTATTTTGGACCGACGGCTAATGCCATTCACATTGTAAATATATTACATTAAGTTTTAAAATTGAGATTTTAGTGGATGCCACTTCATCAAAATCAAAGATGAATTTTTAATAGAAGTAAATAAGCTTTACAAAGTAGCGACCATTATCAACCACCTCTCTCTACTAGAATGAGTTCTCCCCAAATATTTTACGAGTCTTTCCCCTCTTTGTAGGGGTTTTCATTCGAGTTTCAGACCGGATTTTCAGGTATACCTGGCCCATAATTTGGATTTCAAACCCGGGTTATGACCCAGGCCGAAACCCGGACGGGTTTCGGGATGTACCCGAATTTTTTTTTAACAAGCAGAAAGCCTATATTATTAATTTTTTTTTTCCAGAAAAAGGTAATGTTGATAAGCATAATTTCTTTTTTTATCTAAAAGCCTATATTCTATTACAATTTTTTCAAGAAAAAAATGTTGAAAAGCATATTTCTTTTATATATAAAACTAATTACATTTTTAACTAAATGCATCTAAAAAAAGAAATTCAATATTTATCATGTAAAATGCATGCAACACATAATGCAATTCACTACATATTACATTATTCGGTACTTATACATTACATTACAAAACAAAAAATTACAATATATGAAAATTACAAGAACATTAGAAATAGCATCAACTTCATTTGTGTTGAGTGAAGGCTTGAAATCTCTTTTCCTAGCAAGTAGGCCTACCATAGGGACAACCTTGAGTAGGTGCTGCATGCATGATCAAGGGACATAACAAAATATGATATTCAACTATAATTTAAAACAAGATATCAAATGAGAAATCATCAATTAAGTATGATATGAACCACATGCAACACCTGAGATGAAAATGAACACAATCAATAGAGGAAATGGACAAGGAGTTTAGTGATTTAAGTAATTTTCTACTTGCAGTTTGGAAACTGAAAACTAAATAATTTGAATGATAACTTGGCCTATTGAAAACTAATTAAATCATAAACAGCTATTGAATGTATTAAGAACTAATGCCCAAGTCTAATACTAACAACACAGACATTCAATCAGGAAAACAAACAACAATCATAGCATACGATCCTGAAAAATCAGAATTATTTGATATCGTTCCAGAAAAACAACTCCATTGCCAAAATTTAAAAAAAATGCACAAATCTCCTACCTCCATTGAAGATGAACATATTCTCTCATAAATAGCTAACACAAAATTACAAACCTTGGCTATGCACACACCGATAGAAAATCAGTCCAACAACAGACCTATGTGAAAATTGAAAAAAAAAATGTTTTTCTCATTTATATACAATTAGATCGAGTCTTGAAAGCAACAAAATAAAAACCCAAAATGTTCATCACTATAAAAATATGTAAGTTCTTCAAGTCGCTCTCCATATGAGTACGTAGGCATTATCAAAGATATGTTGAAAGACTTGAAGTAAATAATAAAAAGTCAATATTGTTCTACAAATACATTATGAGAGCATATAATGAAGTGGTAGGAGATCCTGACAGAAAGAAGGGGAAGAGGATTTCTCTGTTCTAGTTTTTGATATGTTTAAGCTTTGAAGGTAGTACAACTTGCCTCTTGCAGTACTGTGTTATTGTCTTTAATTAATCTTTTATGCATTAATATAATCATCAGAACTGAAGTCCATTGAATTATAAGCATAAAGCGCGCAACTTTGGCCGACTGCAACATGTATGTTCAACAATTACCCAAAATCCAAGCACACAAATGGATTCTCATTTTTCTAAGACATGAAACCGCTTCACCATAAATGCATTGTTCTAAGACATGAAACCCCTTCACCATAAAGGCATTGCTCTTATTTTACACTCCAACCAGATACACAACTGATTTTTTAAAAAAAAAAAATCTAGAAAAATCAAAGATACAACATCCTAAAAACCAATTCTTCCAAATGGCAAATGCTAACAAATCTTTCTGCATCAAAACAAAACCCTTTGTTTGTGGGTCTAGAGCTTAACAAAACTAAAGTGTCGATTCTTATCAATACACGATAAAAGCACATAGTTAAAATTGAAAAACCAGAGTTATTGAACTTTGGGGAAAATACTGATATTCTTTGAAAACATCTAAGTACCTCAAAAAGATTTTTTTTTTCAAAAAAAAAAAAAAACAAAAAAAGAGCAGTAGCTTACTCACAATTCACTTCGAAAGTCTTCATGTCTCAAGCCTTTTGATATAGTGTTAGAAACTTCAGTGAGAGACAAACTGCCTCAGAAACTCAAAGGCTATGGCTTTGGAGACATAGAAAGAGAGACAGGACGACAAACACTCTGAAGGCTAGGGTTTTGGTTTAAGAGCGAGAGAGAGCAGCAGATCGAGAGCTAGGGTTTCAGAGAGACACATCAAGAGGTTTTCGGTTTGGACTCTAGGTTTCGACTGGAGAACGAGAAGATGGAGAGAAGGAGGAGAAGTAGGAGGGTTTCGGCTGGAGCAGGGGCAGTGTCTAGACGAGAGAGAGAGAGAGAGAGAGAGTTGTATCGAGAGTTGGTAAGGTTGATGATATTAATGCTACTCATATTGCACTAATTCCTAAGAAAAATAGCCCCTTAAAAGTTTCTGATTTTCGCCATATCAGCCTCTATAATGTCTTGTATACAATTGTATCAAAGGTCATTGCAAATAGGCTAAAATCTATTTTGTCAGACATCATTTATGTTACACAATCTACCTTTGTCCTAGGAAGGCTTATTTCAGATAATATCATTTTTGCATTTGAGACTCTACACATAATGAACAACAGGTTGAGTGGAAATGAGGGATACATGACCTTAAAACTTGACATGAGCAAACCTTATGAAAAGATTGAATGGCCGTTTATGAGAGAAAGTCATGATCAAGATGGGATTTGAAAAAGAATGGGTGCAATTGGTGATGAAATGTGTGGAGACAGTCTCATACTCAGTCCTTCTGAATGGTTTTCCTCATGAACCTTTCAAGCCAACTAGAGGCATTAGGCAGGGAGACCCTTTGTCTCCCTACCTATTTATTCTATGTGCAGAAGTGCTAACCTTCTTACTCAACAGTGCTAATACTAAGGACATAACAGGAGTTCCAATTGCAAGGGGAAGAATATCTATCAACCATATGCTGTTTGTAGATAACAACATTTTGTTTTGCAAGGCCAACTCCCTTGAGTGGAGTAGACTTCTCTTTGTGCTTAATCTCCATGAAAAAGTATCTGGTCAACGTCTCAACAAGGAGAAAACCTCTATCCAATTCAGCATGAACACTTCTCAAGAAAACAAGACATTAATTCTGAGTATTGTAGGGGTGAAATGTAGTCAGTCATATAAGAAATATTTAGGTCTTCCAGCCTTGATGGGGATATCAAGAACACAGTCTTTCAAGTTGATTCTAGATAGAATTCGACAAAAGCTCAGTAGTCAAAAAGTCCAATTGCTCTCACAGGCAGGGAAGGAGGTCTTCATAAAATCTATAGTTCAAGCCATGCCAACTTATAGTATGGCTGTTTTTAATCTTCCTTGGGCTCTATTGAAAGAAATTAGAAAGTTGATGAAGAATTTTTGGTGGGGGCAGGTTGAAAAAGAGAGAAAGATCCATTGGATCTCTTGGAATACCATGGGAAAGGCAAAAGCAATATGGGATTTCGAGACCTTCACAGTTTCAATCTTGCAATGCTAGCAAAGCAAGGTTGGAGACTCCTTCAATATTCTCGAGCACTTGCTTCCAAAGTATTGAAAGCAAAATACCTCCCACACTATCAATTGTTGAAAGCTAAAATGGGAAGCAAACCCTCATACATATGGAGAAGCATAATGGTAGCCAGATTTCTAGTGGAGAAAGGTACCAGATGGAGAGTTGGAAATGGCTCAAGTATTAACATACTGCAAGACAGATGGGTCCTGAGGTCTACCTATTTCAAAATTCAAGAATCCATGTCAAATGTGAACCCTGAGGCGAAAGTTAGTGATCTCATTGACCAGAACTCAAGGCAGTGTAAAATTCAGATGGTGGAAGAGCTTTTCTCTATGGAGGAGGCAGAACTTATCAAACAGATCCCTCTCAGTTACTCAAATTGTGAAGATAAATTAATCTAGACTGGAACCTCTTAAGGCACTTTCTCAGTCAAAAGTGCTTATCATATGCATAAGGAGTTGAAAGAGATGGAAAAAGGACAGGGGTCAATTAGTTATCCCATGGAACAGTTCTTTTCAAGGTTGTGGAAATTAAAGGTACCCCCTGTAGATAAGACTTTTCTTTGGAGGGCCAGCTATGAGGCATTACCAACCAATCTCAACCTATTTAAGAAGAAGATCCTTGAAAAGCCTTTCTGTCCTATTTGTTTGTAAGATGAAGAGATAGGCATCCATGCCTTATGGTCTTGTCTTGCTGCCCAAGATGTTTGGCACCAATGCTCAAGACAGTTTCAAAAGTGTAGGACTTTCGTTCACTCAATCTATGATTTGATTGTCACACTGGTCTCAAGTGGAAAGAAAGAGCTGGTTGAAGAATTAGCAGTGGGAGCCAAGAGCTCAGAAGAAATGTTTATGTCTTTCAACAGGAATTCAAGGGTCCCAATTTTGTTGCTGAACATGCTAAATCAATATTACAGGATTTGATGAACCTGCAACTTTACAAAGCAGCTAAATATACAGGGCCACCACAACTGAATTCAATTTGGTCCTCGCCTCCTCCACATGCTTATAAGATCAACTGGGATGCAGCTATAGATAAAATGCATTGGAAAGGTTGGATTGGAATCATAGTAAGAGATCACACTGGCTTGGTTGTGGCAACCTCAAGGCAAGTCAGATCCCTTTATCCAAATCCTCTTCTTGCAGAATCAGTAGGAGCGTTGGAAGCAACCTGTTTTGGCATTCACCTAGGCCTCACAAAGATCATCCTTGAAGGGGATTCTCTCCAAGTGATTCGAGCAATCAATGGAAAGGGTGAAACCTGGTCTGCAGCTAGCTTGATGATTGATGATGTTAAGGGCCAGCTACCTTATTTTGAAAGTTGGTCAGCGATTCATATTCATAGAGAGGGTAATAAGGCAGCTCATGTGCTTGTCAAGAATGCACTTTTGACTTCTACTTCTTCTGTTGAGTAGAATGTATTCCCTCTTATATTATTGAATTCATTTGATGGAATGGATGATGAATGAATTTCCTTAAAAAAAAATCGCTTACTCAAGTTCAATTTTTTAAACTTTCATTTTTAGGTATGCAAATTTTTACAATTAAATCATTCCGTTCGTCTCCCATCAAATGGTAATGTTACCTTGTCGGACACCTTGCTGCAATGGAGGGGAACCCCTCGTCCCTTTTTTTTTCTTTAATTATTTTAATTATTTACTTTTTTAGGGTTTTTTTATTAATATTTGTAACTTTATTTTTTCAAAATAATATTTAATTTTATGTTTTCAAAGAAATTTCATAATTTTCTAAAATCTTTAGTCTAGTTTTAAATCATTTTATAGTTTTATTCTTATTTTAAATAAATTTATAATTTCAAATATTAAGTTTTGTTTTCTAATGCTATAGTTTTCAAATTAATTATTTTTAGTTTTACTTTTTTTTTCCTTTAAATTTGTATATCTTAATATTAAGTTTTTTTTCATAAAAGCTTTCTCAAATTTACTAAATAATATTTACTTAAATAACATTCTCAAATTTTCAAATTTAATACTAAGTTTTTTTTATTATATTTACTAAATAACATTTATTAATATTCTCAAATTCTCAAATTCTTTATTAACCTCTTTTGATTACACAAACCAGACTATCTAATTTTATCTTATATTATATAATCATTATAAATTTTCTAAATTTTCACACAGTATAATAAACAACTCAACTTTTTTAAATCTTAAAATAATAATAATATTAAAAAAGTATATTTTAATAATATTTTATTTAACTTTCAACTTTTATCTCATATCATCTTATTTGTATATCCAAATGAGAACTTAAATTTTTCTGATCTCATTTGTAAAGTTTCAGATTTTTATTCGGATTTTTAGAATTCTTATTATATTTTTTTAGGAAAATTCTACTCTCCCGTTGGGCACCTTTTGGGATTTTGATTTTACTTAATAATTAAATAAATATTTTTTTAATGATATTCTGAATTTTTTAAAAATAAATATTAAAAAATATTAAAAAAATATATGTAAAATAATAATAATAATAATAATAATAATACACTAACGGGGTCGGGATCCTTCCAGCGGTGGCATGGAGCCACCCAATTTTTTAAGAAAGAGTATTAAAATGTCGAGTGATTGGTTGCCATGCGGCGATCTCCCCGTCAGTCAAGTTGCAAAAGTTGATCGGGAGCCTTCCAGCGGTGGCGTGGAGCCACCCAATTTTTTAAGAAGAGTGTTGAAATGTCGAGTGATTGGTTGCCATGCGGCGACCTCCCCGTCAGTCAAGTTGCAAAAGTTGACTGATATAGGTTTGGAGTGATCTTGCCCATTGTTGGTCTCCAATGGCGGCTATCATCCATTTGTTTCTATGCCAAGCTTGCGAAAATGGAACTGAGAAAATAAGAGTGAGATCAGGAGAGAGGTGCATGTGCATCCAAAATATGGCCGTCTCCCCCAACCTAATAATGGCGCTGCCTCTAATACTGATACTTAGTTTAGTAGCCTCTCAAGATACCAGTTTCAGCTACCATGGGTTTAGATCGGCGAATCTATGCCTAGACGGCATAGCCAATATAACTTCTGATGGTCTTTTGGAGCTCACCAATACGACCACGTTCCAAACTGGTCATGCTTTCTATCCCAGTCCAATAAGCCTCAAGAACTCTTCAAATGGCAATGCTTTCTCCTTCTCCTCCACTTTTGTCTTTGCCATCATTCCTAATCCTGACAATTCCATTCGAGGCGGTCATGGGATTGCTTTAGTGATTGCTCCAACAAGAGGGCTCCCAGGAGGAGCTTCTGCCCAGCACCTTGGCCTTTTCAATTCTACCAACGATGGTAATCCCAGTAATCATATGGTTGCCATAGAGCTCGATACATTCAAGAACCAGGAGTTTGGAGACATCAATAATAACCATGTTGGGATTGATATAAATGGGTTGAGGTCCAATATATCTGCTCTAGTAGAGTATTACGTTGACGACAATAGTCGAGTGGGGAGTTCTTTAGACCTTGTCAGTGGCCACCAAATGCAAGTTTGGGTGGAATATGACGGTGTCGAGAAGCGAATCACTGTTACTTTTGCTCCAATTAATGCCACACAACCCAAAAATCCGCTGTTGTCTTTATACTGTGATCTTTCACCAATAATTTACAAGAACATGTATATTGGCTTCTCCTCCGCAAATGGAGCATTGGTTGCAAACCATTATATTGTGGGATGGAGCTTTAGAATCAATGGCCAGGCTCCAAAACTTGATCCCTCTCGGCTTCCCGTATCCCCACTTCTTGGCGTTCCTCAGTCAGGAGGTAAAAAGAGATCAAAGTTTTTTACAAGTGGGTTGCCCGTGATTATAGTTAGTTTAGCCGTGGGAGCAATTTCAAGTTTAGTTTATGTCGTACGAAGGAAGAGGCAGTTTGCAGATTTGCAAGAAGATTGGGAGCTTGACTATGGGGCTCACAGGTTCACATACAAAGATCTTTATATGGCCACAGGTGGATTTAGGGAAAAAGAGCTATTGGGAAGTGGTGGATTTGGTAGTGTCTATAGAGGGATACTACCTACTTCAAAAATTGAGATTGCAGTGAAAAGGGTTTCCCATGAATCAAGGCAGGGCATGAGAGAATTTGTAGCTGAAATTGTGAGCATTGGTCGGCTTCGCCACAGGAATTTAGTTCCGCTATTGGGCTATTGCCGGCGCAAGGAAGAGCTGCTTTTGGTGTACGAAATACATGCCCAATGGAAGCCTGGACAAGTACCTATTTGGCCAACCAAAAGTCACCCTTGGCTGGCGCCAGAGATTTCGACTCGTAAAAGGTGTAGCAACGGGGCTATTTTATCTACACGAACAATGGGAGCAGGTAGTTGTTCACAGAGATGTTAAGGCCAGTAATGTCTTGCTCGATGGTGAGCTAAATGGTAGATTAGGAGACTTCGGTCATGCAAGATTATATGACCATGGAACAGATCCTCAGACTACCCATCTGGCAGGAACTTTCGGGTATCTTGCGCCTGAAAATTTTAGAGGCGGCAAGGCCACAACAAGCACTGATGTGTTTGCTTTCGGGGCCTTTTTGCTTGAGGTTGCTTTTGGAAGAAGACCAATAGAACAAAGTAGGCCAACGGAGGATGTGCTTTTGGTTAATTGGGTATTTTCTCATTGGAAACGAGGCACTATTCTCGAGGCAAGGGATCCAAATTTGGGGGAAGAGTATGTGGCAGAGGAAGTAGAGCTGGTATTGAAACTTGGGTTGTTATGCTATCATTCGGCACCCGCAGCTAGGCCTAGCATGCACCAAATTGTGGAGTACTTGGTGGGCGATGTTCCTCCTCCTCCAGAGTTTTGTGCCAGCAGCTTAGCATTTGCACATTGCGAAGCTTTTGATGATTTTTACTTGGCATATCAGGCTTCTGTGGACAATGCAGCTATTCGTTCCTCTTTTGTTGCAGAATCAGTTCTATCCGGATGTCGCTGATTCCGAAAGCTTTTGTCTGAGAACATAGATCGTGACCTTTTGTGCAAGATCTCAGATATAATTCGGGAACAAGAATATAGTTTCTTTTTGAGGTTTTGCAGTATAGGGATCAATATGTATCAGTGGACATGGCTCTCTGTGGCTGGTTGGGGCTTTCTCTCATGGTCGGCAACAAAAGTAAATCATTGAGTTGATAAAATTCGTCATGTAAATTCAAAGTATTGATTGTTATGTCTACAATATGAAGAAATCAGCAGTACCATGTTTCATGATTTTTTTCCACCACTCAAAATGACTTGCATACACGATGTGCGCTCTATCCTGTGATCTCTCTCTCATCATCAGCCTTCACATTTGGTTAGATTTCATTTTGGACTTGGGATACGATCATCAATAATAAAAATTCCAGCAATAACGGTGGGAGCTCTATACCGCCATGTAGTTGCTTTGAAAAAGAGTTGGATCTACTATTAAAATATTAATTTTTTTCATGTAGGTCCCGTATTTATTCACTTTTTGCAAAGTGATTGCACGGTGCTTTCACACTCACGATTGCAACTGTCATTTCTCTTTTCTCTAATATCCTTTTGGGTTCCTCTTGTAAAAGTGACTATTGATTTCTAACTAGAGACCCTGCTGCATAAATGGTCGAATATGATTTGTTGGCTAATAGATATAATGCATAATAACATAGCCACCACTTCTAAGATATAGTAACACCTAACATATTCCGGAATGTCATGATAATCCATACTTGATAGAAGACCTGAGGTCTTCCATGTGAATCATTATAAATTATATTGATGATGTTTCTTTCTACACTTGCCTTTTCAATTGTTGCATGAGACTTTACTGCATGCATCACCATATTCACCTTGATAATTTGTTGTCATAAATGCATAGTTCATGATCTTCTTTCGTTGCAACAGCCATAAATTAAAGCTTCCCAACTGTTCATAATTTTCTCTTTGTTTCAGTCTTCTTTTTCCCAGTATTATACAGACATGAATGTTCTGTCATAGAATGTTCTGTCATAGAAAACATGAATGTCTTCAAACCAGTCTTAAAAGGAAAAAACAAAAACATAGACTTTTCAAAAAGAAAGAAAGAAAAGCCTTGTCCGGCCTTTAAATTTTTGTTTTCATTTTTTCAAACTACAAGCTCTTTTTCGATCTCCAATTTAGACTAGGTTATTTATAATTTTTATATATATGTATGTATATATAATTTATACATATATAAACTATTATTTTGGAATATAATTTACATATATATTTATATATATAATTTGTTCATATATCGACTATCCCTTAACGGTACACGAAAGGGTACCGGTATCGAAATATTTCATTCCAGTGCATTGACCAATACGGCATCCGGTACAGTATTCAAAACATTGATATTACCGTCCCTCTCCTCCCGTCCACAGCTCCGATAAACCGTCGGAACAAGCAACTCGCACTTTTCTGTAATCGTCAGCTGAATGGTGCAACCTTTAAGAAGCACGTATCCTTCAAGATCCACGCTGCAAAGCTTCCTGCTGGAGTATGTTCTTGATTCAGCGCTTGCTTTTTGTTTTAAATCTTCTTTTTTTTTTTATTTGTTTGTCTGGAAATTCTAGTTATGGAAATGAAGTGGGTTTGGGAAATTTCAGGTGGAAGTGCTGAAAACAAAGCCGAAATTCAGCGCCCCTTTTCTTGGTTTCACAAGGACGGCTGAAATTTGGAATTCTAGATCTAGAGCATGTATGAGTGGTTTCATAAACTGGAAATGGAAATGATGAAAAGCAGAAAAATATCACACGAAGACTATTTGAAATGGAAAGTATTGAATGAATCAAGTAGTTGATCATTTGTGTTTACATCTATTTATACTAAAAATAGAAAATAACTAACTAATGTATATTGTCTACTTTAGCCTTCTAATTAATGTATATTGTCTACTTTAACCTTGGCCTTTCCTTCTTTGAATTTTAACTCCATGTTTTCTATATAGGATGCTATACTCTAACACCCCCCTCAAGATGAACATGAATATTGAGAATGTTCATCATGTTCATCTTGCGTAAAGTGTGATGAAATGGTAATGAACACAGTGGCTTGGTGAGTATGTCTGCCAAATGTAACCGAGAGGGAATGTAAAACAGCCCAATAAACTTCTCTTGCAATTCCTCTCGAACCAAGTAATAGTCAATTTGTATATGCTTAGTTCTTTCATGTTGAATTGGGTTGGTGGCAATAGATATTGATGATTTGCTATCTGTGTATAGAGATGTAGTTTGTTGATGATCAATTTGCAAGTCCTGCAAGGCTTTCATGTTGAATTGGGTTGGTGGCAATAGATATTGATGATTTGCTATCGGTGTATAGAGATGTGGTTTGTTGATGATCAATCTGCAAGTCCTGCAAGGCTTAGACTAACCATTGCACCTCACATGTTGTAGCTGCAAGAGCTCGATACTCTGCTTCAGGAAATGATCTACTAATTGTGGCTTGCTTTTTGGACTTCCAAGAAATTAGGAAATTGCCAAAAAATATTGCAAAACTTGTTATGCTTCTCCTAGTGTTGAGGCAGCCTGCCCAGTCACTATCTGAGAAGGCTTTGAGTTGAAGTTCTGATGATGATGAGAAAAACAAACCTTGCCCTGGTGTAGCTTTCAGATATTTGAGGACCCTCATTGCTGCTTTGTGATGGCTGACAGCTGGTTTTCCTATAAACTGGCTTAACACTTGGACATAATAGGCAAGATCTGGTCTAGTGATTGTCAAATATAACAATCTACCAACCAGTCTCCTATATTCTGATGGATCTTCATAAAGCACTGGATCTTCAGCAGTGAGTTTGAGATTTGATTCCATTGGAAAAGCAGCAGGCTTTGAGCCTAGGTTACCAGTGTCTTGTAATATGTCCAAGGCATATTTTCGTTGGCAAAGTGAAATGCCAGTTTTAGATCTTGCTATTTCTAGACCAAGAAAATATTTCAATGGTCCCAAGGCATTATTTACATCTAGTTGGTGAATGTGCTAGTTTTTAATAGCAACAACAGCAAGTAGAAATCAAATGGAAGTAATCTTGGCAACAGGTGAGAAGGTATCAAAAAAATCTAACTCTTCTTGTTGAGTGTAACCTTTTGCAACTAACCTTGCTTCGTGTCTTTCTACGGTTCCATTAGATTTGTATTTGATTCTGAATACCCATTTACAATCAATTGTCTATTTATTTTGAAGTAAAGTTACAAGCTCCCATGTTTTATTTATCTCTAAAGCATGTAATTCATTTTTCATAGCTTGTTGCCATTATGAAAATTGGACAACTTGTTTATATGTGTTGGGTTCAGATGAAGTTGTTAATGAGGAAAGAAAAGCTTTATTAGAAGATGATAATTTGCTGGAAGAAAGAAAATGAGAAATGGGATAGAAGTTACCTTTAGTAGAACCATCATTAGAAGAAGTTGAATAGGCTGCATTTGTGGTAACTTGACTGCAAGAGTAATCCTGCAGAAGAATAGGTGGTTTTCGAACTCTAGTGAATTTTCTGAGTTGTGGTAGATCATTGGAAATAGTATTATTCTGGGACATAGACACATCTTGGTTAGTGTATGAATGAAGGTTACCATCATGAGAAGTTGATGATATAGATTGATTAGGAAGAGCAGTAGGATTGGTGGAGAAATAATGGTTGTTTTCTGATGGTGGGAATAGGAATGTTTGACTTTGTGAATTAGAAGGTGTGTCTGCAAAAGGGAGAATATTTTCATGGAATATGACATTTCTGGAGATGAACACTTTATTAGTGTTGAGATCTATGACTTTATAACCCTTTACATCAGAGGGGTACCTGAGGAATAAGCATTTGATAGCTCTAGGATCAAACTTATGTATGTGATTTTGAAGTGTAGAGGCAAAGCAAAGACAACAAAACACCTTTAAATGAGATAGTTTTGGTGTTTTGTTGAAAAGCATTTCATAAGGGGTTTTATTATTAAGAAGAGGGGTAGGTATTATGTTGATTATATGAGCTGTTGTGAGAACACAGTCACTCCAAAAAGACAAGGGACTATTTGATTGAAACATTAGTGCTCTAGCTGTACTAAGTAAATGTTGTCGCTTTCTTTCAACTATTCCATTTTGCTGTGGAGTTTCTACAAAGTTTTTTTTTTTTTTTTTTTTTTTTTTATATGTAAAATTCCATTTTTACTATAAAAATCTTTGAGAAAAAAAATTTAGATCCATTATCTGACCTTATGGTTTTGACAGCGACATTAAATTGAGTCTTTATCATTATACAAAAGGCTTTTAACAGACATGGAACTTCAAAATTGGCTTTAAGCATGTAAACCCAAGTGCATCGTGTGAAATCATCAACAATTGTCAAGAAATATTTATAACCTGAATAAGAAATAGCAACAATTGGACCCCATATGTCACAGTGCACCAAATCAAAAATTTGATTAGATTTTGTATGTGATACATGGAAAGGTAATCTTCTTTGCTTTGCCAAAGGACATATATCACATATATGTTGACAATCAATGGAGATGGAAGAGTCTAAGTGTTTGAGGGAAGAAAGTCTAGAAAAAGATACATGGCCTAATCTATAGTGCCATAGGTCTAAGGGATTTTGAGAAACAATAGAAAATTCAACTGAACTAGATTTAGAGATTGTGCAGGAAGGTACAAAATGATATAGTCATTGTTTCTCAAATGCAATCCCAATCATCCTCCTCTTTGATTGGTCCTGCAAAAGACAATGAGTTTCAAAGAAAGACAAAGAAAGATTATTGGAAAGCTTATTGGAAATGCAAATTGTACCAATGTGTGTGGCTGGTATAATCTATCCATTAGGTAGGTTTATAGATATATTGATTGGTTTAGGAGGAGAACAATAGAAATGTGGTGAACAGATCATGTGATATGTTGCACCAGTATCTAATATCCAAGAGTGATCTCGTATAGCAAAAATAGAATTGCAAAACAAATTACCAGAGAACTGGGCAAAAGTAACAAGGTTACAGGCTAAGGAATTTCTTGATATTTGAAGAAGGCTGAGAAGATTGTGAAGAATTGGCAAGAGCTAAAAGTTTATTGAATTCTTCAGAGGTTAAAGAAACCATGTGAGACTCGTCCTTATTTTGATCACAAACTTCATTGGTTGAAATGGCAGCATGAGCAGCATAATAGTTTCTTTTTCCTTTTGGTCTAGTCCAACCAGGAGGATATCCATGAAGTTGGAAGCACTTGTCAATAGTGTTTCCATTATACCCACAATGTGTACAATGGAGTGAAGACTTCTTGGCCTTTTCTTTTGAGAACTTGTACTGGTTTGTTGCTGCAGTAGAAAACTGTTTTGCCATCAATGCATGAGTTTCAGTTGAGACTGAGTTGGTCAATTGCCTTTGGCTCTCTTCTTGAAGTAGCAAAGAAAAAACCTTTGCCATAGTTGGTAATGGTATGGAAAGAAGCAATTGACTTCTGATAGATGCATATGACTCGTTTAAACCAATAAGGAATTTCAGAACATAATCTGACTGCTGCCTTTGTAACAGAAAAGGAAAAATACCACATGTGCAACTTGACATTTTTCCACAAGTGCAAGTTGGGAAAGGACGACAACTAACATATTCATCCCATAATGCTTTGAAGATACTAAAATAATCAGTAATGGATGAAGAACCCTAGTTTATAGAACTCAAAGATTTTTCAAGATGGAAATCTCTTGGTCCATCACTTCTTAAGTAATGTGTCTTCAATTCATTCCAAAGATCAAGAGCTGAATTAACATACAACAAGCTATTTCGAATACCTTTGGAAATTGAATTTATCAACCAAGAAAGTACCAAATTATTGGCCCTCATCCATGCTATGTAAAGAACTGACTGAGAAAGCTTTGGAGGTCGAATTGAGCCATCAATGAATCCTACTTTATTCTTGACAGATAAGGCAATGATGATCGAGCGGCTCCAAGCAACATAGTTATCACCATTGAAAATTTCTAAGACAAGAAAGGCACCAGGGTTATCACTCGGATGTAGATAATATGGACTTGATGAATCTTCTGATGGATTATTTTGTGGAATGGGAGGACTTTGGCAGTTTGATGGATTAGTTTGTGGAACTAAATTGACAGAATCTATAGAGCTGATAGAAGCCATTTCAAGAAAAGCAAGAAGAGCAAAGAATCGAAAGAACAACAGAGGAATCACTACAAAATAAAATGTAGTGCATAAAATCTTGAAGAAATAACAAGAAAGAATCAATTTCTAGTAGAGAAAAGGAGTTGTGGAATTTTACTAATCTGATACCATGTCAAGAGTTTCATAAATTGGAAATGGAAAGGATGAAAAGCAGAAAAATATCATACGTAGACAATCTGAAATGGAAAGTATTGAATGAATCAAGTAGTTGATCATTTGTGTTTACATCTATTTATACTAAAAATAGAAAATAACTAACTAATGTATATTGTCTACTTTAGCCTTCTAATTAATGTATATTGTCTACTTTAGCCTTGGCCTTTTCTTCTTTGGATTTTAACTCCATGTTTTCTATATGGGATGCTATACTCCAACAACCTCATTGGAACTTTCGTAGTAGAATTGGTGAGTTCTTCTCCTTCTTTTCTTTTTCCCCTCTGAATTTCAATGTTCTGCTCTTCTTCTTATTGTAACCCAAAAAGTCTTTTGTGCAAGTATTCATCCCTGGAGTTGTGATTTTTCAGATTTTGAACAAGTTAAAATGATAACTTGTGCTACCAACACTAATTTCATCAACATAAATTGAAAATTGTTTCAAATTAGTTCAATATACAAAAAGTTGTCTACAATACAAATTCCATGTATCAAAATCAATATCATTCCATTCCATTCCATTAATATATATGTAATCCATTTCAGAAAGCTGTCCTTTTTTTATCAATGTCATTCCTAGCAACCAGCATACAAGCAACAACCAATCAACAGTTCCAACCATCAACCAGCTTCTAGGTTCCAAGCAGCAACCAACTTCCAAGTAGCAACTCCACCATCAATTCCATCAATTCTAATACAATAAAAAACCAAGAAGTGTAGCATAATAAAAAAAACCTAGTCGACCCACAAGCAAGTAAAAAAAAAAATTACCACACAGTAAAAAAACAACTACAAAATCACCCACCAACAAATGTACTAGCAAGTCCACCACCAATCAAAATAAACCAAAACCAAGCATACAACTATGTACAAGATATAACCTTATTTGTTTGCTCCTCAACGATTTCCATTTAAAAATTATGGAAACACTCTTGCTGCACAGAATTCATGGAATCAATATCCAATTTCAAAATTTTTATATCAATTTCCTCTTCTTAAGAACTATTAAATCAGATCTATCATTGTCAGCCTTAATTTCCATATCAAGTTTTCTCTTCCTAAGAAGTATTAACTCAGATCTATCATTGTCAACCTTGATTATTGCTTCTCTTCCTTCCATCATACAAGTCTTCCTATAATCACTCATGTGCCTTAAGGCTTTATTACACTCATTAACTTATGATTCCTTACCTTTTCTTTGTCTCTCTCTTTATTTTTCAGCCTTAATGCCTGGAGGTCTCTCACCATCCATGGGCACATTTTTCATGTCTTCCCCTAATCGTATTGAGTTTGGAGTAATACCTGAACGTGACACATTGTCTTTTCTTCTTATGAGTTCTATGTGCGCTTGCCATTTCAGTTGTTTCCCCAAAAGATTCCAACAATTTTCATGTTGAAGTTGGTTTTTTGGATCCCTCGGTACAAAATTCTCGCCTTATCAATCTACAAAATAGTTCCACAATTAGTATGCTCTATCATTGCAAAGACTTAATAATTACAACAATAATAATGGAAAAAAAAACATTATACCTTGTCTAGCTCAGTTGCACCACTTGGAGGCATTCCTTCAACTTGGGTTATGGAACTACAAAATTTATTGACACATTTTTGAATGCTTGACCACTGATTGGTCAAAGAGGGTACAAATTGTTCTAGACTGTTAAGTTTTTTATAGGTGTTATAGTAATCATAAATTCTACTTCATAGTTATGTGGAGGTTTGGTCAGTCCCCCCCCATATGGAGTCTGTACTAATGTTAAGCCAAACTTAAACGAGGAGAGTATCTTTCTCTGCTATAAATGACACACCCCACTGAAATTTTTTAATTGGTGCCCTTGTTTCCCGTTGGGGTTATATCGCTTGGACATCAACATTTGCACTATCCATAGGGGATTGTTAATAGCACCCTCACCACTTTGCAAAAGTGTGGTGAAGAAGGGATCCTCATCGACTAAAGTATTCATCGTTCAACAAAATATTGAAAGATAAAATGTTACTAAACTGTTAAGAAATATATGCTTCCTCATTATCAAGATGAAGCATATGAAATCATAAAATCACATGCTTACTCATACTCCATTGTTTGTACCATTGTATTACTCATAGTCACATTGGAAATTACAACAGCAAATTATAGCAGGGAATTGGCAAGACAAACAACAAAGTTGAAGCATAAATCATTAGAACAAACACAATTTATATCCCAAGTATTTATTAGAATACAAATTGAATACATATCCCAAGCATCCATTTTTTACAATACATTTAATATACTTATCCCAAGAATCCAACAATTGATTTAAGCATTTTTTTAATATACAAACATCCATGTTTTACAGCCACCTTAAAAGCAAGAACAATACATATAATTTACAAGCATTATGCATATCCCAAGCATCCAAGCCACCTTAAAAGCAAGAACAGAAAATCGAAACCTAATCTAGATTAAGTAAAACTAGAATACCACCCTCTTGCTCCTACATGTTTACAAAAATCAAGGGACCCATTAAAAACAAAAAATTGAAATCCTAAATTCATCCATAAAATCACCCCTGAAATCAAAACCCTAATCTAGATTAAGCAAAGCATCCAAACAACAATTACAACAAGCTGAAATCTATGTAATAAAAATCCCTAGGCAAAACTGAGAGAGTGTTTCATTTACCCTAGCTAAGTCGATAGTAAAAACACCAAGTAAGTAGAGCGGCAATGGTGATGAATAGCGACATCGATGGAGGAAGTGTAGCGTCCTCGTGGGAGACCAAAAACCTTGAAATCATCACATGCTCAAGAGTTTTGGGAGGGAGAAATAGGAAACCGTCACTCGGCTAGAGAGAGAGAGAATGAAGAAATAGAGAATAGAGGGAAAAATCATTCATGAACTGTCGCGAGATCCATCAAGACCTATCGAGAGAGATAGAGTTGCAAGTGTTTTTTTTTTCTAGAGAAAGGATTTTGTCGAGGGAGGAAAGGAAATGATTCGAGTGAGAGAAAAAAATAAAGACGTTGTGGAGAGAGACAAAGAGAGAGAGAGGAGAGAAAAAAGTAATAAAATAAAATTTAAAAGATGACCAGTCCATCTGGAAGTATGTAGTAACACTGTTCATAGTAAGGAAAACATTTACATATGGCTTATCCAATGTAGTTAATTTAATGGTGTAACTAGCTAAATATGTGTTTGCATTTGCATTTGGCTATACCATTGCCAATGCTCAGGATGGCTAGGTTTTGCACTGATCAAAAGATATTGATTCACCATCCTGGCCATCAAGACTCCTATCATGTGTCCCATGGAAGTGTTTCATGCCATTGTCTCAAGGCCACTTGATTTAATTTGTTGGTCTCCTGTGTGTGTGGAGCTTGGTTATATGTTTGTGTGCAGCTCGATTTAATGAATCGGTCCGATACAGATTCGTTGTGGTTTTGACCTGTTTGACTCTTAAACGGATCCAACCTGACCCGTTAATTAAGATTTACTATATATTGTATTAAGCCATGTACGGTCGCCATATTGCCGCATTGCATCTTTGTTTTTCATCTGAATCAAATATTTTGCAACTCCAGTGGATGTATGCATGTTGCCGAACTACATAAACCTTATGTCATGTGTTGATTGATTCTATTTTTTAATTTCCTCTTTTTTTACTAGTCCTAACATAATTAATAGAGAAGTGTTTTAGCCACAAAAAGATCACATAAAAGTAAATCCGCAAACTAACATGGTTTAATGTGGTACATTACTCCTTTCTCTCTGCGAAACCCAAACCAAAACCCCCCTTTCTCTCTAACCCTAAACACCAGATTTGTTGAAAGGGGGTGGGAGCTTCGGCTCCTCGCCCCAATGCCCTCTTCCTTTTCTCTGTCTATTTAATTTCTGTGTAATGTTTTTTTGTTGTGTTTTTTATTTTTAGGCCGAATAAGGGAGGATCGTCGTTCGAGTCTTTCCAGCCATCACTTCTCTACACGCGCCCCACCGATCTTACGCCCAGCCGCCGATCTTCAAAACCTCCAAATCCGACGTCCATCGGAGTGACGTGTAGCCCGCACGTGGGGGATGAAATTTCGGACAGCGTTGGCGCGTGGCCTTCACGCACCACCGAGGAGCCATCTCCTGACACCACGCTCGGTTGCTGTGGAACCTTTGATTTCGGATATTCCAAGTTTGACCGTCGGCTTTCCTCCCAGCGTGAATAGTTTCTGCATGAAACATTGCCGACCATTGTGTACTGTTCACCCGTTTTGTATTTTTTGTTCTGTTTTGTTATTTTGTTCCTTTGTTGTTGTCCGTTTCAGTGTTTTGTAGTTGTTTTGTTTCTGGTGTTGGTGTTATTTTTGTTGACCCGAGTGAGGTTTGGACCTTTAGATCGAACGTAATCTGGGGCAAGGCTTTCGAGAGTGATGGGCGATGCTATGGCCGATGGTTATACGGCCGGGCTGTTGTGGTCCGTATGTACGCTGGGTGCTCGTTCTACCAGGGCTCGAGATGACGATGCTTGCGGTGGGCGTGATGTCTGGGGTCTCACCAGAGCTTGTGGTCTTGTAGTTGTTAATGTGGTTATTTGTAGTTGTTTGTTAGTTTAGTTTTTAATAAAATAGGAATAGGCTATAGGATTTGATGTCCATAGCAGTGTCCGTACTATTCTTCCTTGGGAGGATAGAGAGGGCCATTTAGTTCTGTTTTTACAGAGCGCTTTTTCAGTTACGAGAGAGTTTGATTAGAAGTTAAGACAATGTCTGCCACAAATGTATTTGTGTGTGGGGAAGCACCAGAGCTGTTGAGTTAGTTGGCTTATAGATTGGATTTCCTATGTATTGGAACTTCTTGTATTGATAAGTCACATTTGTAACTTCGATTTATTAATGAAATAATATGTTTCATTCAAAAAAAAAAATGTGGTACATTAGGATGTAAAATTACTTTTATTGTAAAGTAGGTCTAACATATCATATAAAATCATATCAGTTTGTTGATTTATTTTTGTAGGATCTCTTTGTAGAGTAATTTAGGTAATTATATTTCAATCGTAAGAAGATATTCTAATACTAATATTTTGGAGTAATTATTATTATATTTTAAGCTGAAACCAACTGCGTATCCAAATGGGGCCTAAGTATTTTTTCAAAGGAGTTATAAAATTAATTTTCCCTATAAAACGATTATTCTAATGATATAAGAAAAATTCAAAGATTAAATTAGATTTTATATGAAGTGGAGAAAAATGAAATCACATTAGATGAAAGCTTTATATGTCGCGATTTCAAAAGTAATGGCATCATTGACACATGGCATTTGTACACCATATTTCAATCTCTAAATGGTTGACATGGATATGAATGCCACATATCAGTCAATCAGAGGCTAACATGTGATTTGCATTGAATTTTCTAACGGAGAATTGACAAAGATATTGAATTTTCAGTTTCTTAAAATCCAAGTATCAATTTTACAGAAGTTAAAAACTGAGGTCTTGAATTGCAAAAAAAAACTTAAAAAATCAGCTACTAAATTTGCAATTCACCACTAGTACTTAAAAAAGTAATAGGCTATCTCCAACTCTTTGGAGTTATCTTGTCTCATGGTTGTGGTTATGAGCCCCCTGTCCATAGGGCTCCTAACCCTAAGTATCAGGCTAGCCTTCTTAGTCTTAGTATGTATAACGCCCCGACCCCGATGGTCCGAAGAGTTAACTCATATAATCTGGTAATCAACTCCAACAATCCTAATGTATTTCCAAATCCAAAAATATATACTTCCAAAACTTTAAATCAAACGTAAATACATTAAATTAATAAACCATACATACTCACATATCAAATCCTCAATCCAACAACCCAAATAAAATATCAACTTTTCTTCAGTCTCAAATAACAAACTAGAATAAAATAAAATTTACATAAGTCGTCAAAAACCGTCTAAATCCATTGAAATCAACTTAATAAATAAATAACATCCAACAGTAGCACTAATACCGTGAGGTACCAAATAACTATTCACATATAATCTTGAACACAAACTCTAATACTGATCATCAGCTGAACTATCAATGTCATCTAAAAATATTATGAAGATTAAGGGGTGAGTTATCAACAACTCAGCAAGCATAGAACATATACTAGCATGTAAATATGAGCATTTATAACTTTCGGCATGCAAACAAAATATTTACTTTTAGAATGCAGAAACAAGATAGTTACTTTCGAAATGCATAAACAAAACTTAGTACAAAAATATTAGAGTGAAATTTTCAGAAAAACAAACTTAGTCCCAGAAAGAAAATCCATTGGCATATCCAAATTAAAACATTATAATCATACCATCTTTTGGCATCGCATCAGGATAAATACCATGTTTAACCCCTGTGGTAGGGTTATGAACTACCATTATACCCATGGCTGGGCCGTATACCATGTTTCACCCCCGTGGTAGGGTTATAAACCACAATTATACCCATGGCTGGGCCGTATTCCATGTTTCACCCCCGTGGTAGGGTTATAAACCACCATTATACCCGTGGCTGGGCCGTATTCCATGTTTTACCCCCATGGTAGGGTTATAAACCACCATTATGCCCGTGGCTAGGCCGTATTCCATGTTTCACCCTCGTGGTAGGGTTATAAACCACCATTATACCTGTGGCTAGGCCTTAATAGAAACAGAATGAAACATCATCGAAATCAGATCACATTTATATACAGAATTAGAACTTCATGCCAAGGTTTTCAAATGACACATTATATCAAAACAAAATACTATATAATTTCAGATCATTTCACATGTTCGAAATAAGCAGAATTGAAACATCTTCATTTATTCATAGCAAAAACTTTTAGAATTTCATATTCGCTCTTTTTGCATTGTTCAGAAGCATAATGCACAAAATTAGCTCATGTCTACACCAGCCATGACATAAAATATTTTCTCTTAAATGGAATTTATGCATATGCAGAATAAACATCTGAGGTCGTTTTCAGATTTCTTTTAAAAAACAAACATGCTTATTTTCAAAGTCAATCTCATTTCATTTCTTTTATGCAAAACTAGTATATGAACCCCGCTTACCTGACTTCCGTGTATTATCTACGCTTTGAGTCGGAACTCTAGTAGAAACACCACCTAAACAAAACATATACCTAACATTTAATAAACCAATCCAATAAGCTAATATTTATTGAGTAATAAACCAAAACAGCCCTTTCTTATCTCAATAACTATCATAAAATTAAACCCGAACAGTACCCTCCTCAAACCCTTAGCATTTAAACCCCATCATCGCCACTAAAAATTTCCACGCAGCAGCCAAATACGACTCATAATGATTACCTCTTACCAACAAGTATTTAATTAAAGATAATCAACCCCGGAACACCATTCCACCTTTGATCACTGTTAATCCCCTCCAGTCATGTACTTAGAATTCCACACCACCACCATATCAACTACACTTTATCCACATTTCAAAATCCAACCATGTAATACCCAAGAATATTACTAAAAGTTTCGGAAGAGACTTACCTAAAAGAATCACAAAAGCTTCGCACCTCCTCGAATCGAAGCAACCCACTGTAAACTAAGCCCAAAATTCATTGTAATCTCTTGTGAAAGAAACGGTGGTCTGCGCAAGGAAGGATGGAGGGGTCTGAGTGTGTGCACAGCAACCAAAACAGAGTGGGTGTGTATGTGAAAACAAATGAAAGCACAACAGAGTAAAAAAGGGTATGTGCGAGTAAAAGCAGAGGAAAAAAAATGAATGAGAGATCAAAGAATGAGATAAGGGAGTTATCGACGGTAGTGCGAAAAATGATGAGGAAAAGGTCAATAGTGATAGCTCCAACAACTCGAGGTTGAACGCACGGTGAAGGGAGAGAGAAATTGAGAGTCAACCGATAGAAAAATTGTCTGCTGAAAGGTGAGGGTTTTTTTTTTTAACGTGAGGAGATAGAAGCAACTGCAAAAGTTATGGGTTTGGTGCGTACAGGTTGAGAAAAATGCTGAATTACAGTGCAAGGGAAGATCCCGCAGAGAAGAAAAATAGTGCAGCAGAAGGAGAAAAAAAAACTCACCAAGTGATGCCGTTTCAAGCTTCCTTCAAGTGATCCCTTGTCGTGGGCTGGGCTTCATCAAGTCTGGATGGGCTTTGGCCCAAGCGTTACATCCTCCCCCCTTAAAACAAATTCCATCCTCGGAATTTGTCACAAGCTATTGAGATTTTTGTTGAACAACTATGGTTACTTGACTTGCATTTCCTCTTCTAATTCCCAAGAGGCTTCACTAATAGCATGATTATTCCATACCACTTTAACCAATGGAATAGTCCACTTCCGTAACACTTGTTCTTTTCTCTTTATAATCCACATCATAAGTCAATTTTTTCTGAAGTTGAAGAGGCTCGTAGTCGATAACGTGGGTAGGTTCAGTTATATACTTCCTCAGCATAGATAAATGAAATACATCGTGTACACCTGAGAGTGCTAGTGGTAAGGCTACTCTATACGCCACTGGTCCAATCCGATCAAGAATCTCAAAAGGCCCGACATATCTAGGGCTCAACTTGCTCTTCTTTCCAAACCTCATAACCCCTCTCATGGGTGCAATCCTCAAGAATACCTTATTCCCAACCTCAAACTCTAATTGGTGACGACGATTATCTGCATAGTTTTTCTGTCGACTCTGAGCTGCTCTCATTCTAGCTCGAATGGTCTCAATATTCTCTGTTGCCTTCTGTATAATTTCTGGACCCAAAATTTTTGTTTCTCCCACCTCGTCCCAATACGAAGGAGATCTACACTTCCTACCATAAAGTGCTTCATAAGGTGCCATCTCAATGCTAGCTTGGTAACTGTTATTATAAGCAAACTCAACCAAAGGCAAGTGTCGTATCCAAGTTCCCTTGAAATATAGCATACACGCCCTCAACATGTCTTCCAAAATTTGAATGGTCCTTTCCAACTGATCATCTGTCTGCGGGTGAAATGCAGTGCTAAAATTTAACTTAGTGCCCATGGCCTCCTGCAAGCTTTGCCAAAATTTTGAAGTGAAACGAGGATCCCTATCTGACACAATGGACACGGGGTACCCCATGCAACCTCATTATTTCCTGTATATACAGCTTGGCTAGTTTCTCCAGCTTATTAGAAACTTTGATAGGCACAAAGTGAGCAGTATTCGTCAAACGGTCCACTATCACCCATATTGCATCCTGTCCAGTTGGTGTCCGAGGTAAGCCTGTAACAAAATTCATAGAAATATGCTCTTATTTCCATTCTAGAATCTGAAGTAGTTGCAATAACCCTGCTAGTCTCTGATGTTCTACTTTCACCTGTTGGCAAGTTAGGCATTGTGCCATAAATTTGGCAATCTCTCTCTTCATGCCATCCCACCAAAAAGATTCTTTCAAATCCCGATACATTTTTGTACTACCTGGGTGAACTGTGTAAAGGGAGCGGTGTGCTTCTTTGAGGATGAGTCTTTTTATTTCAACAATGTTCTGGTACACAAAATGTATTTCCGAACCCTAACATTCCATTTTCAGCAATGTTGAACTCAGATTTAACCCCTTTTTCTACTTCTTCAATTAATCTCGCTAACTTAGAATCTTCTTTTTGGACAAGCTTAATTCTATCTATCAAAGATGGTTGAACTATTAAACTGGCTATCAATGCCTACTGGTCGCTAGTAACAACTTCAATAGTAGCTCTTTCTAAGTCCATTAATAAGTGGAGCTGAGTGGTAAGAGTTGCAATTGCTGGTTCCGTTGGCTTCCTGCTAAGTGCATCAGCTACAACATTAGCTTTGCCTGGATGGTAGTTAATGTTGCAGTCGTAATCCTTGACTAGTTCAAGCCATCTCCTCTATCTCATATTAAGTTCCTTATGAGTGAAGAAGTACTTCAAACTCTTGTGATCCGTGTAGATTTCGCACCTTTCACCATATAAATAATGTCTCTAGATTTTTAGTGCAAAGACAACAGCGGCTAACTCCAAATCATGTGTGGGGTAATTCTGCTCATAAGTCTTCAATTGCCAAGATGCATATGCTATTACTTACCCATGCCGCATCAATACACACCCCAAACCCAAACGTGAAGCGTCATTGTAAACCACAAATCCTCCTTTTTCGCTAGGGACTGTTAGAACTGGAGCTGTCACCAATCTCTTCTTCAATTCCTGGAAGCTTTCCTTACATTTTTTAGTCCAATCATACTTATTGTTCTTCCTGGTAAGGGCGGTAAGAGGAACTGCTATTTTTTAGAAATTTTCTATAAACCGACGGTAATAACCAGCCAAACCCAACAAACTCCTAACTTCATGCACATTGGTTGGTTGGGTCCAGTTAACTATTGCTTCGATTTTTCTAGGGTCTACTGAAATACCATCCCTTGAGACTAAATGTCCCAAAAATGCAATAGACTCAAGCCAAAACTCACACTTCTTCAACTTAGCAAATAATTTCTTATCCCTTAGTGTCCCCTATACTTGTCTCAGATGGTCTTCATGTTCGGCTTTGCTCTTAGAGTAGATTAATATGTCGTCAATAAACACTATTACAAATTTATCTAAGAATTCATGAAATACACGATTCATCAAGTCCATAAATACTGTTGGGGCGTTGGTTAGGCCAAAAGACATGACCAAGAATTCATAATGGCCGTACTTGGTCCTGAAAGCTGTCTTAGGCACATCCTCTGCCTTGATCTTCAATTGATGATAATCTGATCTGAGATCAATCTTGGAAATTACCAGAGCACCTTGCAACTGATCAAATAAATCATTGATGCGGGGCAGCGGATATTTATTCTTTATGGTCACTCGGTTCAGTTCCCTATAGTCTATACGCATTCTCATTGTCTCATCCTTCTTCTTCACAAACAAAACTGGAACTCCCCAAGGTGACACACTGGGCTTGAGGAAACCTTTGTCTAATAAATCTTGCAACTGTTCTTTGTGTTCGGCTAACTCTGATGGTGCCATTCGATAAGGGGCTTTGGAAAGAGGAGACGTGCCTAGGGCTAACTCAATAGCAAACTCTAACTCCCGCTCGAGTGGCAATCCAGACAAATCTTCAGGAAAAACCTCTGGATACTCTCTCACAATAGGAATCTCTTCTAACTCCAATTCTTCCTTTGGCTCATCCACCACGAAAGCCAAGTACCCCTGACACCCTTCATGTAATAACTTGTCAACCTGAAAAGCAGAAATAACTGATGGAAGGATACGCACTCTGGAACCCATAAACCAAAGTTCCTCTTCTTCCGAAAACTTGAACACCATTTCCATTTTAAAACAATCAATACTAGCATAACTGAAAGCTAACCAATCCATTCTCAAAATCACATCAAACCCAATCATAGGAAAGACTATCAGTTAGCTGGCATTCCCTCCCGCTAATAGTTATTGGACACTTAAATATAATCTTGTTGCAAGTCACTATATCACCTGCTGGGGTTGAGACCTTCAAATTGTAATCTGTTTCATCAGCATTAACGGGGTAGAACTTAACGTAATCCATTAAAATAAAAGAGTGGGTAGCCCCCGAGTCAAATAGAACAGTAGCCTTATTGAGAAACAGGGGAATAATTCCTGTGTTTACGTCATATAATCCATAAAGATAACAAGATAAGTAATCCTTAATTCTCAACATAAAAAGCTAAAAAGGAAGGTCAGAAAGATTATAACTGTGATTACATCATTCTTGTCCTCAACTTCTCCCGGTGTTAAAGCAAACACCAGTGCCTGGACACTCCTTCGCTGATTGTTGCCTTGGTTATTCGGCCTAAAGTTTTGACGTGGGTTGGGCCTTCTGTTGTTCTCCACAAGCAATAGACCTTCTCTAATGAAGTGCCCATCCTTACCACATTTGAAACATGATCCCACTTCCCTTCTACACTCCCCAACGTGTATACGGTTACAGAACTTACAGAGGTTAGTGGTATGATTTCCTTGCATCTGTCTCTGACTTGAACTACTTCCCTCATTTCTCTTCTTCCATGGCCCTTGATCTAAACTAGAGAATCCTTGTGGAGCAGCTCTCTTTCTCTGTTCTTGCAATTCAGCACCCCTTTTGAGATTCTGCTAGACTAGCATCGCCTTGTGCACTAATTCTGAAAATTTTTGAATTTGTAGGACCATCACTCATTCATAAATCCTATAGTTCAAACCTTTTTCAAACTTCCTAGTCTTCCTCTCCTCATTAGGAATTAGATATGCGGCGAAGCGTGATAATTCCACAAACCTTGCAGCATATTGGCGCACAGTCATGGTCCCTTGCACTAAGTTGGTGAACTCTTGAGCTCTAGCTTCCCTATCCGCTTTAGGGAAAAACCGGTCAAAGAAAGTATGCTTGAATTGAGCCCAAACAATCACTCCAGTCCCCACAGCTTCCCTGATGACTTTTTCAGAATTCCACCATCTCTTCGCTTATCTAGTTAGTTTAAAAGCTGCGAGTTGAACCTTTTGTTGATCGGTACACTCCAAAACACTAAATATTTCTTCAATGTCTTGTATCCAATCCTCCGTTGCGTTTGTATCACCTCTTCCATCAAAGATGGCAGGATGTATTCGATTAAATTGTTCAAACGTGCAACCCCCGTCGTTGTTGTTTTCATTCAAATCTTCAAGGCTTCGAACTCAACGACCGCCATCCTGAAAGCTTACATTTAGTGAAACGTTCTAAAATAAATAAAGGCGAAAATACTAGGTAAATAAAATATGCGTATAAACACAAATACATATATATATATATATATATATATATATCAAATAACTATTTAAGCCTGACATCACTTAATACTCACATACATCATTAGAATCTAAAACCTCAAAGTTACGAATTCAATTCCTAACATCTGTTGTGGTGCCCTCGATCCCCACGTGTTATTTTTGTTGAGTTGGTGACACCGGGATGATGACCACACGGATCACGCACCTCGACGACCAGTGCTTAGAGTGTGTACATCATGCAATAAGTGTACAAAATAATATTCGCAGGAGAGAAATAATAAGGTCTTTCTTTATTAACTACCAGAATTGTTCAAAAACAATAAAGTAACTTTACAAGGATTAAACAGTCATTCGACAGATAAATTAAGACAGGAAATAACATAAGGGAAACAAATCCCATTGCGCTGAACAATATCTCAGCAACTCAAACCTCTGCAGAGCTGATCCCTCGGGTTCATACTCGGGCTCTGCTTCAGACTTTACGGCACCATAAGACAGAACTGTAGGGTAAAACACCACAATAAAATTATGACATATCAGCAAGTAATTAACCAAATCAACATCCAAAATATTTAAAACACATTAACAATAATCACACGTCCCCATACGGACAAATATGCATAAAAACTAAACCACATTCATTTTTTCCAAAAATACATTTTTAATCACTCTCGTCAAAAAGCTCATTTAACCTAGTCATAACTTTTATTATGAAATTATGAATGCACCACGGTCTCCCGTATCGACCGTCCGCACGCCCTGGCTCTCATCGTCACACCACAGGTAACGATCGTGCATGAGACTTAGTACGAGAGCGTACATGGCCAAGCATCATCTAACCTCGCCAGCCAAAAGGTCACGGAATTGGTACGAGAGCGTTACCGTCTCGTCCGTTCCCGTCGTCGCCCTGCGACAACTTATGGGACGTCATGTCAGTATGTTACGCTCTCGAGTGACCAGTGGAGCTCCACCGAGATAATGTCACATCTTAGCTTGGGGTCGTGATACACACGCACCAACATAATTAATAACAATAGTCACAATTCCAAACAGATAACGTGACATCATATCATAATTTAATAAAAACGATAAATATGCATTTCAGCAATTTATTGGAATACACATTTAAATAACTCATTTACAAATTCACAAAAATTAAAAAAATATAGTTTACAAGCAACTACATGCGTAATCCCGTCCTCCAATCCGGCCCAAGGCCCAACACCAAAATCAACCACAATCACAACCCAACATTTTAACGGCCCAAGGCCCAATTTCCAACATGCCAACAGCTACAGTTAAACAACAGTTATAAAGCCAATTTAAATCGCTTGAGTCGCGATGGAAAATTACATACAAAAATGGGAAATAATTCTGAGTGAAAAGTGCATTGCTCAAGGCGGCGGCAACAATGATTTTTAAGAATTAAAACAGTAGCTTCTCTCTCAAAAGAAATCGATCTATGAAATAAAATTTGAGAAACTCAACACACGGCAATATCCAACAATTCACCAAAATAAACCGATTGAAATACAAAGTTTTAGAACCAAACAGAGCTCGGCCAAGCTTCACAAGCTCACGGTTTCATCAACAAAAAAATACAGAACAGGACACAAATCAACAAGAAGAGAAGATGACTAAGACAAGAGAGGAAGGAAGAGGAACTCGACAGGCTTTATTGTAGAAGTCGTGGCCTATTTATAGACCAAGAATGGCGGTGGTAGGTGCCCGTGTGTTACACGGGTAGAAGAAGAGAAAACGGCAGTGAGTCGTGCGTGGCAGTGAGGGTTGTGTGGAGAAGCGGCGAGTTGACAGCAGCCTTCGGTGTACATGCCGAAAGACATAGAGGCAACAATGGGAGCTCGAGGTGGAACAGGGGGGCCGCGTGGAGCTGCAGTTGGACAGCTAGTATTCAGAGCTGCAACTGAGCGATACGGAGCTGCCATAGAAAGGTGGAGGTGGCTTAAGCAGCTGCTGGAACAAGAAGGGAGAATTAGAAAGTAGAAGAAAGAAGAAGAAAATGGAAGAAAATAAAGAGGAGGAAGAAAGGGGATGCACGGCGCAAGGGAGAAGAAGATAAAACCCTAAGGGTTTTCCTCCCAAAATGGCGCCATTCAATTTAAATAGGGGCTGGGCTGGGTTCCTAACTTCCATACGAGCTGGGGCCTCTAATCACAAGTCTGGGCTTGAAGCTACATGGGCTGGGTTTAAAAAAAAACGCACGGGCTGGGTTAACATTCACACAGTTTGGACTTGATTTGGCTCTCCTAACTCACTCACCACGGCCCAAAAAGAGAAACACACACACACACACAGCCCACAAATAAAACACTGCAACTAACATAAATAACATATAAAAATATATAGTAAGGAATTAAAACCCAAAATAAAAACACACCAAAATAAATTACAACTAATAAAATAAAAATAAATAACACACTTAAATAAAATAAACAGAATTATAAACACAAATAAAATTAGCGATCTCACATCTGCCAAATCTAAAACCTCAAATCCCATCAAAATCAATCATAAGGTTCTTAGAAGCTCAAACGTAAATATCCACGTGATCATCCTTATAGTACTCAAGTTCCTATACTAAAATTTTTACATCCTATGAACCCACAGATAAAAACCTCCAAGGTTTATAGTATGCAAAATTATAACATGTCTTTGATACCAACTGTAACGCCCCGACCTCGAGGGTCCGGAGAGTTAACTCATGTAACCTGTAATCAACTCCAACAATCCTAATGTATTTTCAAATCCAAGAACATATACTTCCAAAACTTCAAATCAAATGTAAATACTTCAAACTAATAAACCATACATACTCACATATCAAATCCTCAATCCAACAACCCAAATAAAATATCATCTTTTCTTCAAGTCTCACATAACAAACTAGAATAAAATGAAATTGACATAAGTCTCCATAAACCGTCTAAATCCATTGAAATCAACTTAATAAATAAATAACTTCCAACAGTAGCACTAATACTGCGAGGTACCCAATAACTGTTCACATATAATCTTGTCCACAAACTCTAATATTGATCCTCAACTGAACCATCAATGTTATCTGAAAATATTATGAAGATTAAGGGGTAAGTTATCAACACCTCAGTAAGCAGAAAGCATATACTAGTATGTAAACATGAGTATTTATAACGTTCGGTATGTAAACAAAATATTTACTTTCAAAATGTAGAAACAATATATTTACTTTCGAAATGCATAAACAAAACTTGATACAAAAATACTAGAGTGAAATTTTCAGAAAAACAAACTTGTTCCCAGAAAGAAAATCTATTGGCATATCCAAACTGAAACATTATAATTATATCATATCTTAGCATCACATCGGAAAAAATATCATGTTTAACCCCCTGTGGTTGGGTTATAAACCACCATTATACCCGTGGCTGGGCCGTATACCAAGTTTCACATCGGTGGTAGGGTTATAAACCACCATTATACCCGTGGTTGGGTCGTATTTCATGTTTCACCCACATGGCAGGGTTAGAAATTGTCAATATACCCGTGGCTAGGCCGTATTCCATGTTTCACCCTCGTGGTAGGGTTATAAATGACCATTATACCTGTGGCTGGGCCTTAACAGAAACAGAACGAAACATCATCAGAATCAGATCACATTCATATACAGAATCATAACTTCATGTCAAGGTTTTCAGATGACACATTATATCAAAACAAAATATTGAATAGCTTCAGATCATTTCACATGTTCGAAATAAATAGAATCGAAACATCTTCATTTATTCATAGTAAAAACTTTTAGGATTTTATATTCGCTCTTTTTGTATAGTTCAGAAACAGAATGCACAAAATTAGCTCATGTCTATACCAGTCATGACAGAAAATACTTTCTCTTAAATGGAATTTATGCATATGCAGAATAAACATCTGAGATCGTTTTCAGATTTCTTTTCAAAACCAAACATGCTTATTTTCAAAATTAACCTCATTTCATTTCTTTTATGCAAAACTAGTATATGAACCCCGCTTATCTGACTTCCGTATATTATCTTCGCTTTGTGTTAGAACTCTAGTAGAAACACCACCTAAACAAAACATATACCCAACATTTAATAAACCAATCCAGTAAGCTACTATTTATTGAGTAACAAACCAAAACAGCCCATTCTTATCTCAATAACTATCATAAAATTAAATCCGAATAGTACCCCCCCAAACCCTTAGCATTTAAACCCCACCACCGCCACTAAAAATTTCCACACAGCAACCAAATATGACTCATAAAGATTACCTCTTACCAACAAGTATTTAATCAAAGACAATCAACCCTGGAACACCATTCCGCCTTTGATCACTGTTAATCCCCACTAGCCATGTACTTAGAATTCCACACCACCACCATATCAACTACACTTTATCCACATTTCAAAATCCAACCATGTAATACCTAAGAATATTACTAAAAGTTTCGGAAGAGACTTACCTAAAAGAATCACAAAAGCTTCGCACCTCCTCGAATCGAAGCAACCCACTGTAAACTAAGCCCAAAATTCACTGTAATCTCTAGTGAAAGAGATGGTGGTTTGTGCAAGGAATGATGGAGGGGTTTGAGTGTGTGCACGACAACCAATACAGAGTGGGTGTGTGTGTGTGAAAACAAATCAAAGCAAAACAAAGTAAAAGAAGGTCTGTGCGAGTAAAACCAGAGGAAAAAAAAAAGAAAAAGAATAAAATAAATGAGAGATCAAAGAATGAGAGAAGGGAGTTACCACAGTAGTGCGAAAAATGATGAGGAGAAGGTCGACAGTGATAGCTCCAACAACTCGGGGTTGAACGCACGGTGAAGGGAGAGAGAAATTGAGAGGAAACTGATACAAAAATTGTCTGCTGAAAGGTGAGGGCTTTTTTTTTTTTTTTTTAATGTGAGGAGATAGAAGTAACTACAAAAGTTATGGGTTTGGTGCGTACGGGTTGAGAAAAATGCAGAAATGCAGTGCAAGGGAAGATCCCTCGAAGAAGAAGAATAGTGCAGCAAAAGGAGAAAAAAAAACTTACCAAGTGATGCCGTTTCAAGCTTCCTTCAAGTGATCCCTTGTCATGGGCCGGGCTTCATCAAGTAGGGCTGGGTTTTGGCCCAAGCATTACAGCATGGGCTTAGTCTTAGAGATAGGCTCGAAGTCCAAGGGGTCCAAATATCTCCTCCAGTGAAGTTCCTATTGAATTCCTATTATTCTATTATGAAAACTTTAACCGTTAGTGTAAATTTTTTTGTATAATTTAATGAAAATTGCACTAGCTGTCAGTTTGGGGGAAGATTAGCAGCGCCCTTTATTTATTTGCTTTTAAGAAAAACGTTAATTTTCTCCCTAGATTTGACGAGCGGGGCTGCCAACTTGCATGAACCTTCCCTTAATTGCCCAGTAATGAGCTCTAAAGTAGACGTGTCCATGGCTAACCGACGATTAACAAGTCAAGATGACAAGTACAAGTCAAGATGACAAGTCCAGCAAATCGTCAGTACAAGAAAATGGATCAATTGCGGTGATTTTTCATCTGTTGC
The DNA here is from genome assembly GCF_001411555.2 of Juglans regia. Lineage (NCBI taxonomy): Eukaryota > Viridiplantae > Streptophyta > Magnoliopsida > Fagales > Juglandaceae > Juglans > Juglans regia. The sequence goes on from NC_049904.1 coordinate 3,154,868, forward strand.
AAAAAAAATCGCCGCAATTGATATTTATAGTGGCGATTTTATTTTTCATCGCGTAGAGTAAACAATGCCTTTCGATTTATTATGAGTGGATCACTGTACATCTCAATTACAGCGATATTGGTAGATATTGTGGCGCTTTATTTCGCTGGAAAGTTAAAAAATTCTTGCGACAGTCAAACAATCACTGCAATTGATCTCTACGGTGCTGAACTTACGGATAGTTTAATTTTCCCCCCGAAATGAAAACACATTCCCTCTCTTTTTTTTTTTTTGTACTCTGTTCTTCCCCATCCCCGAGTTCCTACGATCGCACGCTGTGATACCCACCCACTCATCTCGTTGTGATACCCACCCCCTCATCAGTGGCCATTGTTTGCAGCCCAAAATGGGAGATCACTTTGCCCATTTCCTTGTCACGAAAGCCACTCAAGCCATCTACTCCCATTTTTCTGCCCTAGAGTGTCTGTTTCCTTGGCACAAAAGTCGTATAGGTCGTTTCTCGTCGACGCAGCACTACTTAAGGCAGACAAAGAGTAGCCATTGAAGCAGCTCAGAGATGGAGGCGCCTTAATGCAGCCGAGGCCCAACTCAAGGTCCCTCCTCCTCACCTAGCCATCTAATCTGACCAAATCGTGACCCCCTTTGTGTGTTTTAGCTTTTATTTTGCCTTTTTTTGTTCGGATTCTCTAATTGGTTTATGATTAATTTTTCATAAACCTTAGATTGATTGTATGGATCAGAAAACTCATTTTTATCTGGTTTATTAATAAATTATTAGTTAGGCTCTATTTCTTGCTTGGAAATAAAATAGTGCTATTTCACTTTGAAATTGGGTTTAATCACAGCAGTAGCCCATAGCAGCAGCAGTCCATCACAGCAGCACCAACACATCCTTCCGTGAGTTTGGAAAAATAGGTAAGGGCATTTGAAATTTATTTTACTGTAATGTTGGTTGAATTTGTATATTGGACATGATCAGGAAGTAGAAAGCAGAGAGCTTGATTTGTTTCTTTTTTTGCTTCTGGACGTAGAGCTTTTGCCTAGCATGGTAAACATTCTAGATTGCTTACCTTAAAAGCAGAGTAGTAGATTGGGCGAAGTTTGTGGGTTTGTTCAAAGCCTAGCTAGTTAGGTAGCTGCAATACTAATTGGATCATTGCATGCTCTAACATCCAAATAAAAAAACACAATAGGTCATATGACTAGCTCAGAACTAGCATCACAGACCATTGGCAAAGAGATGACCTAGAATCAATTGTTTTTTGTACATATGCTTTCTTCAAGCACACAAAGGTGTAAAGTCATGTACTTTTCCTTTTCAATTACAAGTTATCCTTCTTGCAGTGGTGTTAAATGGACCATTAATAATGCATGCCATCCCCCTTTTTGTCAAATAAGAAAGTAAAAATGGATGGTTTTTAGAATTTTATGTGAGCATATTTGAACATTATTTAATGGGTTAGAAAAAAAAAAGTTTTGTTCCTCCAAGACAACTTATGATGTATCTTCACTAACTCTCTAAAAATGGAAAATATTATATACAAGATCTTATCTCACATTTTAGGTGGTGGGGAAAAAAAAGAAAAAAAAAGAATAGTTTTTTCAAACCTTTGTTAGACGGTAATCAACATTCATTACCTGCATTTTCCTGAATGCATACAACTTTATCTAGAAAAAAGAAGCCATTATGGTGTTCTTGGAACAATATTGCCTCATAGGTTTGTACGTACAATTATTTGCTAGCTTTGCTTTTGGGCTATATTCTGCGAGTGCATGCATCTGCTCTGCTAGATCTGAACAGAAAATGATCAAATATATTCTCGAGACACTTAAGTATTGGTGAGGATATTTGTTTTCTGATGGTTATCCAATGAAAATGAAGTAGGAAGTTGATTATCCATACTTCAGATGGTTAAGTTTCTTGCAGACTAACAGTGATTTTGATGCTAAACCCATGGTCATGCTTAGATGCAACTATCCAGGTTACTTAAGTTCATTTATTGCCAATGCAGATTCATATATGTCTACATGATTCACATCTGTCATTATTGTGATGTATTAGAACTGAATCTCAGTCCTTATTTTGCTTGCTTAATATTTGTATTTTCTTTTCAATTATGGCTGCATCCAACTTACACTAACTTTAATCTTAAGCTGCTACTTGTATATGGTCTTCTATATACTTTCTAGTTTATTGGGTTGATAGTTCTTGTAATTTAAATTGTTGACCTATGTACAAAAACCCTCCAAGATACTAATGAATTCTGATATTTAAGAACAATGGAAGAAATTGGAGCATCATCTTGTTGACATAGTATTGTTTCTTACAGTAACTACTCTTTTACCAAACTAAGCCCTAGGTGATGACTTTATTGGTAGATTTAATTATATCTTACAGTTATATATACGTATATTATATATAAGGGTCTCTCATATATTATATAGCTTGGGTATAGTTGTTTGATATAGGAATGTGATTGTGTCTCTGTTAAGTGTGTAGGATCATAGGCCATTCAACCAGATTTATGCAAGTTGCTTTCCATCGGTCTCTTCATGAGCTGTACAAACGTAAGTGCCTTGCATTTGGCTTGATAGATGTTAAGCCACTTTGGAGTTTGAGTATATTAATTGGTCTTATACATGTGGCTGGGCAGCAACTATGATTTTTTATTTTTGGGTAAACATTGCTAGTATTTGCATGTGGTATGTATGGTAGCTAATACTTGGCAGTTTTTTTATTTGATACTAGAACTGGACAGTTTTGTATTTAGATGGAACAACTAGACAAAGTTGAGTTCATTGAAATCAGAGGGTTAAAACCTTAAGTAAGGCATGTAAGCTTGTTGGGTTTTTGTGCTCCCTTCAGACAATCATATAGTTCACTATGACCAGTTCTTAGAGAGATTCAGATTTTGAGGAACAACTCAAATAACCCCAGTAGAGAAGTAAATAAAATCAGATGTTAAATATTAAGTAACCATGCCAAAAAGTTTAATATATAAACTGGACTAATAGCTTTGTAATGTCATATTTTCAATGACATTACCATTTACATGTACACTTGTTGCAAGCTAAATTTGAAACTCATTTGTCAATGTATATGTGATAGTTGATGTTATTCAACGCATAAAGTCATATATGCAGTATATTAGTAAGTGATAATTGAACATCACTTATTAAATTCCAATGCTATTCACATTTTCACCCTCACTACCTCTACTCCTTTATGGTTTCTTCCCACATAATTCTTTTTTATGTTACTATCTTGTGTAAATGTTCTTATTTTCTTTTTCATGCCTGAATCTTTAACTTATATCTTCATTTGAGTATTTATTTTTGTTGATAATCCAGCTTGGGTATAGTTCATCTCTGTTTTTGTGCTTTTTTTTTTTTTTTCGTTTTTGAAAAAGTATTTCCGGCGAGTAAAGGTCGTCGGAAATACTTTTATTTCGCCGATATTTTTTGTTCTGGCGAATTTTAATCGCCGCAAATAATGTATTTAGCTTAGCGACGATAATTTTTAATCGTTGGGAAAAATAATGAGACTTTGTGGCGATTTTATCACAGTTTGCGGCGATATATATCACCGCAATTACTTTTTCTCAACGATTTAATAAGCGAACTGAATGGCTATTTTCGTCGATCTTTTGGACAATTGCGACGTAGAAAAATCGCTGGAAATAGTAGTCTTTGTGACGATTTTTGCCTATCGCTGAAATTGATAAAAAAAGGCACTTTAATTTCATCGAAGATGCAGGAAATTAAAAATCGCCGAAAATGTTCAAATGCAACGATTAACAGTGGTATTTGCAACAATTTTAAACGCTGAGAAAAACCTGATTTCTTATAGTGCGTAAACCGAACGGCAAAATTCATTGAGTAATGACATCACATAATATATTTTATAATATATTTCCCAAAATATATTTTATAATATATTTTATAATGCATTCTTAACATAAACTATTAGGATAATACTACTCTTGCCATTCAATTTTATCTCTCTACTCTACCACTTTTATTTTTTAATTCTTTTTTAGTTAATGATTAAGAAAATATTTTTTAATAATATTATAATTTTTTTAGTTTTTAAAAAATATTTAAAAGTATTAAAAAATACATGTATAAAAAAAAATATAATAAAATTCTATAACTAACGGTAGCTTCCATCAATAGTTGAGAGCAATGACTATAACATTGTCCAAAATATTTTTATAAAATAATATTAATTTAATAAGACATTTTACAAACATGTGTTTATTATATAAAATATTGTAAAAAATAATATGTGTTTATCATTTATAATTTAGTTGTCTAATCCTGCTTCAGCATTTACAAAATTTTCAAAATTAGTGTGAATCAATTCGATTCTAAAAAATATACAAAATCGAATCAAACCGAACGGATTACATTACTAATGCGGAGAGAGTGTTCGGACGGCCGGACGGGTGCTTTCTAATTTTCTACCATAATTATATTATAACTTTTTGTTTTGTTATTTTGTTATTAATTATATTTTATTCCAACGTATGCAAATTTTTACGATTAAATCATACAAAATTTAAATTAGATAAAATAATTAAATTATTTGTTTTTAAAAAACTCATTAACCTTTTTCCCGTCGGTCAAGTTGCATAAGTTGACTGATTGTTGGTCTCCAATGGCGGCTACCATCAATATGTTTCTCTGCCAAGCTTGCGAAAATGGAACTGAGAAAATTAAGAGTGAGATCAGGAGAGAGGTGCATCCAAAATATGGCCGTCTCCCCCAACCTAATAATGGCGCTGCCTCTAATACTGATACTTAGTTTAGTAGCCTCTCAAGATACCAGTTTCAGCTACCATGGGTTTAGATCGGCGAATCTAAGCCTAGACGGCATGGCCAATATCACTTCTGATGGTCTTTTGGAGCTCACCAATACGTCCACGTTCCAAACTGGTCATGCTTTCTATCCCAGTCCAATAAGCCTCAAGAACTCTTCAAATGGCAATGCTTTCTCCTTCTCCTCCACTTTTGTCTTTGCCATCATTCCTAATCCTGACTATTCCATTCCAATCGGTCATGGGCTTGCTTTAGTGATTGCTCCAACAAGAGGGCTCCCAGGAGGAGCTTCTGCCCAGTACCTTGGCCTTTTCAATTTTACCAATAATGGTAATTCCAGTAATCATGTGGTTGCCATAGAGCTCGATACATTCCACAACCAGGAGTTTGGAGACATCAATAATAACCATGTTGGGATTGATATAAATGGGTTGAGGTCCAATATATCTGCTCCAGTAGAGTATTACGTTGACGACAATAGTCGAGTGAGGAGTTCTTTAGACCTTGTCAGTGGCCAACAAATGCAAGTTTGGGTGGAATATGATGGTGTCAAGAAGGAAATCACTGTTACTTTAGCTCCAATTAATGCCACAAAACCCGAAAATCCGCTGTTGTATTTATACTGTGATCTTTCGCCAATACTTCACCAGAACATGTATATTGGCTTCTCCGCCTCAACTGGAAGATTGGTTTCAAACCATTATATTGTGGGATGGAGCTTTAGAATCAATGGCCAGGCTCCAGAACTTGTCCGCTCTCGGCTTCCCGTCTCTCCACTTCTCGGTACTGTGCCTCAGTCAGGAGGTAAAAAGAGATTAAAGTTTTTTACAATTGGGTTGCCCGTGATTATAGTTAGTTTAGCCGTGGGAGCAATTTCAAGTTTAGTTTATGTCGTAAGAAGGAAGAGGCAGTTTGCAGAATTGCAAGAAGATTGGGAGCTTGACTATGGAGCTCACAGATTCACATACAAAGATCTTTATATGGCCACAGGTGGATTTAGGGAAAAAGAGCTATTGGGAAGTGGTGGATTTGGTAGAGTCTATAGAGGGATACTACCTACTTCAAAAATTGAGATTGCAGTGAAAAGGGTTTCCCATGAATCAAGGCAGGGCATGAGAGAATTTGTAGCAGAAATTGTGAGCATTGGTCGGCTTCGCCACAGGAATTTAGTTCCGCTATTGGGCTATTGCCGGCGCAAGGAAGAGCTGCTTTTGGTGTACGAATACATGCCCAATGGAAGCCTGGACAAGTACCTATTTGGCCAACCAAAAGTCACCCTGGGCTGGGGCCAGAGATTTCGAGCGGTAAAAGGTGTAGCAACGGGGCTGTTTTATCTACACGAACAATGGGAACAAGTAGTTGTTCACAGAGATGTTAAGGCAAGTAATGTCTTGCTCGATGGTGAGCTGAATGGTAGATTAGGAGACTTCGGCCTTGCAAGATTATATGACCATGGAACAGATCCTCAGACTACCCATCTGGCAGGAACTATCGGGTATCTTGCGCCAGAAAATTTTAGAGGCGGCAAGGCCACAACAAACACTGATGTGTTTGCTTTTGGGGCCTTTTTGCTTGAGGTTGCTTGTGGAAGAAGACCAATAGAACAAAATAGGCCAACGGAGGATGTGCTTTTGGTTAATTGGGTATTTTCTCATTGGAAACGAGGCGATATTCTTGGGGCAAGGGATCCAAATTTGGGGGAAGAGTATGTGGCGGAGGAAGTAGAGCTGGTATTGAAACTTGGGTTGTTATGCTCTCATTCGGCACCAGCAGCTAGGCCTAGCATGCGCCAAATCTTGCAGTACTTGGAGGCCGATGTTCCTCCTCCTCCAGAGTTTTGTGCCAGCAGCTTAGCATTTGCACATTGCGAAGCTTTCGATGATTTTTACTTGGCATATCAGGCTTCTGTGGACAATGCAGCTGTTCGTTCCTCTTTTGTTGCAGAATCAGTTCTATCCGGAGGTCGCTGATTCCGAATGCTTTTGTTTGAGAACGTAGATCGTGGCCTTTTGTGCAAGATCTTAGATAGAGTTGTGGTACTAGAATACAGTTGCTTTTTGAGGTTTTGCAGTATAGGGATTATTATAGATTGATATAATTCAAAGAAAATAAACACGTATAATTCAATTTGTATTAGTGGACATGGCTCTCTGTGGCTGGTTGGGGCTTTCTCTCATGGTCGGCAACTAGAGTATATCATTGAGTTGATAAAATTCGTCATGTAAATTCAAAGTATTGATTGTTATTTCTACAATATGAAGAAATTAGTAGCACTATGTTCCATGATTTTTTTCCACCACTTAAAATGACTTGCATACACGATGCACTTCCATTGTTGTGATCTCTGCAAGAGTAATGCTATATACAATTATAGAGTGCGCAAGAGCCATGCAGTCGCTTTGAAAAAAGAGTGGTGTCCATTATTAAAAATTTAATTTTTTTTCATGTGGGTTTCGTATTTATTCACTTTTTTCAAAATAATTGCACAATACTTGCATACTTACGACTGTAACTATCATTTCTCTTTTTGAGTCTCTAATATCCTTTTGGGTTCCTCCAGTAAATACGACTATTGATTTCTAACTAGAGACCCTGCTGCATAAATGGTCGAATATGATTAGTTGGCTAATCAATATAATTAGGGGTGAACAAAAAGACCGAATACTCGACCCGACCGAATTACCGACACGACCCGAATTACCCGACCCGGTTGTGTTTTAAAGCGGAAACGGAATACCCATTACCTGATTCGTTTTTAAACGGGTATTACCCGTTTTCCCGATTTCATCTAAAATCTCATGGAATACCCGCTCGAGTCGACACTCTCCCTCGCAGCCGCTCTCCTCCTCGCAAGCTCACTCTCTCCATCGCAGCTGACTCTCGCAGATCTCACTCTCTCCATCGCAACTCAGAATCAAGGTTAGTGGGTTAAACCCATTAATTCTTCTACTTTGCTGTCGTAGATTTCAGCTTTCTCGAAATTTTTGTTCTATTATGCTCGTGGTAAAATTTGGTATTTGGTTTAGGGTTTTCTTCTCCTTTTCTTTTCGTAGCAATGCATAAAGATAAATGATTTTGTGTTTAGGGTTTTAGTTGTGAGATTTGAGATCTGTTTTATTTTAATGATTGTGTCGATTTTGTTTTGTTTGTTCTTATATTTTTGGTTGAGTTTTCAGTGTGATAATGAACCCAATCACACACTGTTTTGGTACTCTGGTACTTCAAGAATTTGATTACCAGTTTCGTAGTCTGGGTTTATGTTAGAACATATTCCTGAGCATGAAATGTGTCTCTGTAGAGGCAGAGTCGCTATGATGGAGGTTGTAATGTGTCTAAACATGGGAAAGCCGTGGATTTGGTTTGAGTTTCACTTCAGTTTAGAGCATGCATGTATAATGGGAGAAGTGGTGGGGGAGAATCATGATCATAGCAAATTGAAAAAAGGCATATATGCTTAAGTTCACAGATTGCTTGACTAACAGTAACAATTAGAACTGATGATTAAATAAATTAGTTAAAGCAACGTTCCTAACATCTGGTTTGGTTTGTAGTTGAGTTAGAGTTGAAACAAGATTCTTTATATTAGGCTGCTCTCTAGGTTCATATTGCAGTCACTGAGAGGCAAGATTAACCACAACTGTTGCTTCTTCTATGTAAAATTTTCCCTCCAAATGTGAATACATTAAGCTAATGATATTTTTTTCCCATATAATGTCAAGAGCCTGCACATATTAGTGGAGAAATTATCCTTTTGGGCCATCATGGTTTTTAAGCTTTTAAGACCCCACTCCCACTCTTAGTGGCATCATTACAAATTTACAGTTGAGGTGCCACCTTAAAAAGGATAATTTGTCTATCCTCTTATCCTCAGAGGTGGTGGACCAATTATGGCCCGTTTCCTATACATCCCAAATAGGGGAACTATGGAATTTATGGCCTGTTTCCTAGCACTTTTGATCAGTTGGATGCTAAATGAGGCCAGTTACCTAGAATTGGGTCCCATCTAACTGGGTCCTAGTTTAGAGACCAATGCTACACTTTAACATTTTTGCACAAAGTGACTGTTGTAAGACTCAAACCTGTGCACTCATGCTTGAGGGCCCAAAACCCGACCACTGCAACAAACAATGGCCCTAACGATGGATAAGTAAAATGTTTTACAAAGGGAGATTTGTTAATATACAGATATCTCCTTCATTTGTTAATCCATAAAACTGTCCATATTCTGTTCAAAAGCAACTGCGTATGTCAGCAGGAACTGCTGCTTGCATATATAATTTGCTTTAATGTAAATGCTTAACAAAGGGCAAATAGGCAGCATCTTCATACCTCTTCAGCTCCAAATCCATGATACAATCCCAATGTTCATTTGATTCTATGTAACTGAATCATGTCCAGTGTAGGATATACAGAAAAAGTACTTGGGCTTCTACTTATAGCAAATCCACCTTCTTCCCTCTAACCAGTGTTGGAACTGAATCTGATCTTTTGCTCTGAAATGACCTCTGAGCACTAGCACTCATCGATTGGGGCATTTGATCTGATGGTGGAGTTCCTTTATGCCCGAACCCCCTGAAAGAATTTTCCAAAATGGTCATTTCTTTTGTGTACATGTAATCTAGGGAAGTTCTGTTGCTTCTATTCAACAATTTCTCCCTTTGTATAACCTTAAATGCAAAAGATGATTTTCCTATCAGCTCTTAGATCAGTGCTACTCTTCGATCCCTTTCTCCCCACTTTCAATGGCAAGAATGTCAGAACCTCTATGTAACTTATATGAGCATGATTCAGTTAACATATTCAGTGGCATTCTCCACTGCCACTGAATATGATCTGAATTAGGATAATTATATATATGGCATATATATCCTCTCTTTTTGGATTTGATCAATGAAAAAGGAGTTGAAACGGATCAATTTTTTGGATAGTTATTATGTGCTTGAGTCTCTCTTTGCATCCTTTTAAGGGAATATGTTTTCTTTAATTTGCAGGTATCTTACTCTATTTTTTTTTTCTTTAATTTGCAGGGAATATGCCTTCATCTGGGTCTGAATCAGTGCTCAATGTGATTCATTTGGATAGTACTCAACCTCCAACTTTGGATAGCTCTCTCCCAACAACTAGTCCTCAAGTTCGCTCTCCTATCACAAGAAAACGGAGAAGATCAGATGTATGACAACACTTTATGAGAATTGAGAATGTTGAGGATCCCAATGAGCCCAAAGCCACGTGCGATTATTGTGGTAAGGTTTTGTTATGTCATCCTAAAAAACAAGGTACTTCATCTTTGAAGTACCATCATCAGACATGTAAAGTCTTTAATGCTAGTGGAGTTGGAAAGGATAACCCCCAATAAAAAATGACCGGGACTAGGAAGACGGGGGAGGATGGTACAACTAGCAGTCCTAGTGTTGGACTTGCTAATTACAATGAACAGAAAATACGATCGGCGGTAGCTAAAATGATAATCATGGATGAGCTACCATTTAGATTTGTAGAAAAACAAGGTTTTAAAGACTTTATGGCCGTAGTTGAGCCTAGATTTCCAATCCCCTCTCGCATTACTATTATGCGAGATTGTATGAAGATGTACATGTTAGAAAAAGATAAGTTGAAGAACATGTTCATGGCATCTGATTATAAGATTTGCATCACTACTGACATGTGGACATCAATTCAAAATCTTAACTATATGTGCATAACAGCCCATTTTATTGATGATGATTGGATCTTGCATAAGAGGATTATAGATTTTAAGAAAGTTCCTGATCACAAAGGAATAACAATAGGAAAAGAGATTGAGTCATCTGTACTTGGATGGGGCATAAAGAAGATATTTACAATCACAGTCGACAATGCATCCTCTAATACTACGGCCATTGATTATCTGAGGAAAATTGCCAAACTTAGGGATTGTATGGTATTAGAGAATAAACTTATGCATATAAGATGTTGTGCACATATTTTGAATCTCATTGTTCAAGATGGATTGAAAGAAGTTGATAAATCAATTGTCAAGATTCGAAATGCAGTAAAATATGTGAAATCTTCCCCTGCAAGACTTAATAAGTTCAAGTCATGTGTAGAGAAGCAAAATATTTTGGGTGGTGGGCTTTTTTGTCTTGATGTTCCAACTAGGTGGAACTCAACATATCTAATGTTGAGTGCGGCTCTCAAATATTATGCGGCGTTTGAGGTGATGCAAGATGAAGACAATGAGTTTGGCCCATATTTACGTGAGGTTGGACAAGGAATACCAACTTTACATGATTGGGAAACTATTAAGGTTTTTGTAAAATTTTTGAAGCTTTTTTATGATACGACTTCGCGGGTTTCAGTCTCAATTTATGCAACTTCAAATTTGTTAATTAGAGAAGTATTTACAGTCTATAATTATTTGAACAAATTTTCTGAGTGAGAGTAATATGTTGAAAACCATGTCGGAGAGGATGTTGTTGAAATATGACAAGTATTGGGGGGATTTTGAGAAATTGAACAAAATGTTGTTTATTGTATCTATGCTTGATCCGCGCTTCAAGTTAGAAGTTTTAGAATTTTGTTTTAGAAATTTTCTTGAGAATGAGCGAGCGTCTGAACTTGTTGATTGGTTAAGGAGGATCATTGAGCGGATGTATAAGCAATATTCAAAATCTAGTGTAGGTTCAAGTAGGAGCCAATCAAGTGTTGGTGAGACCCAAAGCAATACTTCTTTTGATATTATATAATGCATAATAACACAGGCACCACTTCTAAGATATAGTAACACTTAACATATTCCGGAATGTCATGGTAATCCATAATTGATAGAAGACCTGAGGTCTTCCATGTGAATCATTAAAATACGAATACAAGAAGGTCAAGCTCGGAGAGTTGGTATGTACAAGGCGGTCACCTTGAACATGGCTATCCATGTGGCACCTTGAACATGGTCATTTTTTTTAAAGAAAGTGGGGTATCTTGTACATGTCAAGCTAAATAAATGGATGAAGCTGCTACTGAGTTCATTGAGAAATGAGAACAACTGTCTAGTGGTTTCTTTCTCCACTTGCCTTTTCAATTGTTGCATGAGACTTTATAATTGCATGCATCACCATATTCACCTGATTGATAATTTGTTGTCATAAATGCATAGTTCATCTTCTTTCGTTGCAACAGCCATAAATTAAAGCTTCCCAACTTTTCATAATTTGCTCTTTGTTTCAGTCTTCTTTTTCCCAGTATTATACAGACATGAATGTTCTGTCACAGAAAACATGTTAAATTCATGAATGTCTTCAAACCAGTCTTAAAAGAAAAAAACAAAAACATAGACTTTTCAAAAAGAAGGAAAAGCCTTGTGCATTTCAATACACGTGGGATAGAACTAAAAAAGCTGGGCCGTTAGCTTACGGCATTAAATTCATACTTTTTAATATTGAAAAGTATGTTTGGACCTTTTCTACCCTTCTGGATGCTTGAAGACGGCGTTTTGAAAAAATAAGTTGAGTGGAGTTGAGTTGAGTTGAGTTGAATTGAGATGATAAAATATTATTAGAATATTATTTTTTTATAATATTATTATTATTTTAAAATTTAAAAAAATTGAATTATTTATTATATTTTATATTTAAATTTAAAAAAATTATAATAATAAATTGAGATAAATTAAGATAACAAACGTTAGTCTGAATTGGATGTGATCGATGAACGTGTATCAAAATGGGACAGGAAAAAAAGAAAGATAAAAAAAAAAAACAGAGATAAAGGCTTCTTTGATTTAGATGGAAATGAATGAAAATAAAAAATAAAAATAGAATAAAATATTTTAAAATATATTTTTTTAATATTATTTTTATTTTAACATTTATAAAAGTTAAATTATTCCTTTTATTTTATATAAAAATTTAAAAAAATTATATTAATAAAATGAGATGAAAATAATTATGAAACAATCGATACCAAATCACATCAACACAATATCAATCTGTACATATAAGATAAGGTGGCCGAAAAACAAATCGAAAAAAGAAAGATAAGGTGGATGAAGAAGCAACGGTTACGGTCGTAGAACCAAAACAATAGCAACTTCTTCTTCCACATTACCGTCCCCTCTCCTCCCTTCCGCAGCTCCGATAAACCGTCAGAACCAGCAACTCGCACTTTTCTGTAATCGTAAGCTGAATGGTGCAACCTTTAAGAAGCACGTATCCTTTAGGATCCATGCTGCAAAGCTTCCTGCTGGAGTATGTTCTTGTTTCAGCGCTTGCTTTTCATTTTAAATCTTCTTTTTTTTTGTTTGTTTGTCTAGAAATTCTAGTTAGGAAAATGAAATGGGTTTGGGAAATTTCAGTTGGAAGTGCCGAAAACAGAGCCTAAATTCAGCGCCACTTTTCTTGGTTTCACAAGGACGACTGAAATTTGGAATTCTAGAGCATGTATGATTGGTTTCATAAACTGGAAATGGAAAGAATGTAAAGCAGAAAAATATCATACGTTGACTATCTGAAATGGAAAGTATTGAATGAATCAAGTAGTTCTATTTATACTAAAAATAGAAAATAACTAACTAATGTATACCATCTACATTAGCCTTCTAATTAATGTATATTGTCTACTTTAACCTTGGCCTTTCCTTTTTTAGATTTTAACTCCATGTTTTTCTATATAGGATGCTATACTCCAACACCCCTCTCAAGATGAACATGAATATTGAGAATGTTCATCTTGCGTTGAGTGTGATGAAATGGAAATGAATCCAGTGGCTTGGTGAGTATGTCTACCAACTGTAACCAAGAGGGAATGTAAAACAGCTTAATAAGCTTCTCTTGCAATTTCTCTCGAACCAAGTGACAATCAATTTGTATATGCTTAGTTCTTTCATGCCGAATTGGGTTGGTGGCAATAGACATTGCTGATTTCCTATCTGTGTATAGAGCTGTTGATGATCAATCTGCAAGTCCAACAAGGCATAGACTAACCATTGCACCTCACATGTTGCAGCTGCAAGAGCTAGATACTTTGCTTCAGCAAATGATCTACTAATTGTGGCTTGCTTTTTGGACTTTCAAGAAATTAGTGAATTGTCCAAAAATATTGCAAAACCTGTTATGCTTCTGTTGGTGTCGAGGCAGCCTATCCAATCATTATCTGAGAAGGCTTTGAGTTGAAGTTCTGATGATGATGAGAAAAACAAACCCTGCCTTGGTGTAGCTTTCAGATATCTGAGGACCCTCATTGCTGCTTTGTGATGGCTGACAACTGGTTTTGCTAGAAAATGACTTAACACTTGGACAGAATAGGCAAGATCTGTTCTGGTGATTGTCAAAATATAACAATCTACCGACTTTTCTCCTATATTCTGATGGATCTTCATAAAACACTGGATCATCAGCAGTGAGTTTGAGATTTGATTCCATTGGAAAAGCAGCAGGCTTTGAGCCTAGGTTACCAGTGTCTTGTAATATGTCCAAGGCATATATTCGTTGGCAAAGTGAAATTCCAGTTTTAGATCTTGCTATTTCTAGGCCAAGAAAATATTTCAATGGTCCCAAGTCTTGAATTATAAATTGATCATGTAAGAACTTCTTCAAGAGCTTAATTTGTTCCAAATCATCACTTACTAGCAACACATCTTCAACATAAACAAGCAATGCCACAAAAGAGGTTGCTGACTTTTTGATAAACAATGAGTAGTTAGATTTTCCTTGAGTGAAACCATAGGTGATAAGAGAGTTAGACAATTTCTCAAACCATTGTCTAGATGCCCGTTTAAGTCTACGGAGACTTTTTAAAAGTCTGCAAACTTTGTTGTTCTGATTAGGCAGTCCAGGGGGCAAGTCCATGTAAACATCTTCATATAATTCACCATGTAAAAATGCATTATTTACATCTAGTTGGTGATTGTGCCAATTTTTAATAGCAACAACAACAAGTAGAAGTCGAATGGAAGTAATCTTGGCAACAGGTGAGAAGGTATCAAAAAAATCTAACCCTTCTTGTTGAGTGTAACCTTTTGCCACTAACCTTGCTTTGTGTCTTTCTATGGTTTCATCAGATTTGTATTTGATTCTGAATACCAATTTACAACCAATTGTTTGTTTATTTTTAGGTAAAGTTACAAGCTCCCATGTTTTACTTAACTGTAAAGCATGTAATTCATTTTTCATAACTTGTTGACATACTGGAAATTGGACAACTTGTTTATATGTGTTGGGTTCATATGAAGTTGTTATTGAGGCAAGAAAAGCTTTATGAGAAGATGATAATTTGCTGGAAGAAAGAAAAGGAGAAATGGGATAGAAGTTACCTTTAGTAGAACCATCATTAGAAGAAGTTGAATGGGCTGCATTAGAGGTAACTTGACTGCAATAGTAATCTTGCAGAAGAATAGATGGTTTTCGTACTCTAGTGGATTTTCTAAGTTGTGGTAGATCATTGGAAATTGTATTATTCTGAGACATAGACACATCTTGGTCAGTGTATGAATGAAGGTTATCATCATGAGAAGTTGATGATATAGATTGATTACGAAGAGCAGTAGGATTGGTGGAAAAATAATGGTTGTTTTCTGGTGGTGGGAATATGAATGTATGACTTCGTAAATTAGAATGTGTCTGTAAAAGGGAGAATATTTTCATGGAATATGACATTTATGGAGATGAACACTTTATTAGTGTTGAGATCTATGACTTTATAACCCTTTACATCAGAGGGGTACCCGACGAATAAGCATTTGACAGCTCTGGGATCAAACTTATGTCTGTGATTTTGAAGTGTAGAGGCAAAGCAAAGACAACCAAACACCTTTAAATGAGATAGTTTTGGTGTTTTGTTGAAAAGCATTTCATAAGGGGTTTTATTATTAAGAAGAGGGGTAGGTATTCTGTTGATTATATGAGCTGCTGTAAGAACACAGTCACTCCAAAAAGACAACAGAATATTTGATTGAAATGTTAGTGCTCTAGCTGTACTAAGTAAATGTTGATGCTTTCTTTCAACTGTTCCATTTTGCTGTGGGGTTTCAACACAGCTTTTTTGATGTAAAATTCCATTTTTACTATAAAAATCTGTGAGAAAAAATCCAGGTCCATTATCTGACTTTATGGTTTTGACAGCAACATTAAATTGAGTTTTTATCATTATACAAAAGGTTTTTAGCAGAAATGGAACTTCAGACTTAGCTTTAAGCATGTAAACCCAAGTGTATCGTGTGAAATCATCAACAATTGTCAAGAAATATTTATAACCTGAATAAGAAATAGTAGCAAATGGACCCCATATGTCACAGTGCACCAAATCAAAAATTTTATTAGATTTTGTATGTGATACAGGAAAAGGTAATCTTCTTTGCTTTGCCAAAGGACATATATCATATATCACATGTATGTTGACAATCCATAGAGATGGAAGAGTAAGTGTTTGAGGGAAGAAATTCTAGAAAAAGATACATGGCCTAATCTATAGTGCCATAGGTCTAAGGGTTTTTGAGAAATAGCAGAAAATTGAATTGAATTGGATTTAGAGATTGTGCAGGAAGGTACAAAACAATATAGTCCTTGTTTCTCAAATGCAATCCCAATCATCCTCCTCTTTGATTGGTCCTGCAAAAGACAATGAGTTCTAAAGAAAGACAAAGAAAGATTAGACTATTGTGTTAGCTTAGAAACAGATAAAAGGTTAAAAGAGAATGAGGGTACACACAAGACATTTTGCAAGAAAAGATTATTGGAAATGCAAATTGTACCAATGTGTGGCTGGTATAATTTGTCCATTAGGTAGGTTTATAGATATGTTGATTGGTTTAGGAGGAGAACAATAGAAATATGGTGAACAGATCATGTGATCTATTGCACCAGTATCTAATATCCAAGAGTGATCTGGTATAGCAGAAACAGAATTGCAGAAAAAATTACCCGAGAACTGGGCAGAAGTAACAAGTTATAGGCTAAGGAATTCTTGATATTTGAAGAAGGCTAAGAAGATTGTGAAGAATTGGCAAGAGCTAAAAGTTTATTAAATTCTTCATAGGTTAAAGAAACCATGTGAGACTCGTCTGTATTTTGATCACAAACTTCATTGGTTGAAATGGCAGCATGAATAGAAGAATAGTTTCTTTTTCCTTTTGGTCCAGTCCAGCCTGGAGGATATCCATGAAGTTGGAAGCACTTGTCAATAGTGTGTCCATAATACCCACAATGTGTACAATGGAGTGAAGACTTCATGGCCTTTTCTTTTGAGAACTTATACTGGTTTGCTGCTGGAGTAGAAAACTGTTTTACCATCAATGCATGAGTTTCAGTTGAGACTGAGTTGGCCAGTTGCCTTTGGCTCTCTTCTTGAAGTAGCAAAGAAAAAACCTTTGCCATAGTTGGTAATGGTATGGAAAGAAGCAATTGACTTCTGATAGATGCATAAGACTCCTTTAAACCAATAAGGAATTTCAAAACATAATCTGACTGCTGCCTCTGTAACAGAAAATGAAAAATATCACATGTGCAACTTGACATTTTTCCACAAGTGCAGTTGGGAAAGGATGAAAACTAACATATTCATCCCATAATGCTTTGAAGATACTAAAATACTCAGTAATGGATGAAGAACCTTGGTTTATTGAACTCAAAGATTTTTCAATGGAAAACTCTTGGTCCATCACTTCTTAAGTAACGTGTGTTCAATTCATTCCAAAGATCAAGAGCTGAATAAACATACAACAAGCTATTCGAATAGCTTTGGAAATTGAATTTATCAACCAAGAAAGTACCAAATTATTGGCCCTCATCCATGTTGTGTAAAGAACTGACTGAGAAAGCTTTGGAGGTCGAATTGAGCCATCAATGAATGCTACTTTATTCTTGACAGATAAAGCAATGATGATCAAGCGGCTCCAAGCAACATAGTTATCACCACTAAAAATTTTTGAGACAAGAAGGGCACCAGGCTTTTCACTCGGAGGCAGATAATATGGACTTGATGAATCTTCTGATGGATTATTTTGTGGAATGGAAGGACTTTGGCAGTTTGATGGATTAGTTTGTGGAACTGAATTGACAGAATCTATAGAGCTGATAGAAGCCATTTCAAGAAAAGCAAGAATAGCAAAGAATCAAAAGAACAACAGAGGAATCACTATAAAATTAAATGTAGTGCATAAAATCTTGAAGAAAGAACAAGAAAGAATCAATTTCTAGTAGAGAAAATGAGTTGCGAAATTTTACTAATATGATACCATGTCAAGAGTTTCATAAATTGGTAATGAAAATGATGAAAAGCAGAAAAATATCATATGTAGACTATCTGAAATGGAAAGAATTGAATGAATCAAGTAGTTGATCATTTGTGTTTATATCTATTTATACTAAAAATAGAAAATAACTAACTAATGTATATTGTCTACTTTAACCTTCTAATTAATGTATATTGTCTACTTTAGCTTTGGCCTTTCTATTTTTGGATTTTAACTCCATGTTTTCTATATGGGATGCTATACTCCGACAGCCTCATTGGAAATTTTGTAGTAGAATTGGTGAGTTCTTCTCCTCCTTTTTTTTTTTCTCCCCTGAATTTCAATGTTCTGCTCTTCTTCTTATTGTAAACCAAAAATCCTTTTGTGCAAGTATTCATCCCTGGAGTTGTGATTTTTTAGATTTTGAACAATTTTTCAGATTTTGAACAAGTTAAAATGATAGCTTGTGCTACCAACCCAGTTTCATCAACATAAATTGAAAATTGTTTCAAATTAGTTCAATATACAAAACGTTGTCTACAATACAAATTTCATGTATCAAAATCAACGTCATTCCATTCCATTACATTACATTAATGTATATGTAATCAATTTCAGAAAGCTGTCCTTTTTTATCAATGTCATTCCAAGCTACCAGCATACAAGCAACAACCAACCAGCAGTTCCAACCATCAATCAGCTTCCAGCAAACAATAAAACTCCTCTCGCATACAACAAGCAACCAGCTTCCAGGTTCCAAGCAGCAACCAGCTTCCAAGCAGCAACCAAGCAGCAATTCCATTAAGTCCAGTACAATAAAAAACCAATAAGTCTAGCACAATAAAAAAAAACCTAGTCGACCCACAAGCAAGTCAAAAAACATATCACCACACAATGAAAAAACAACTACAAAATCACCCAACAACATATGCACCAGCAAGTCTACCACCAATCAAAATAAACCAAAACCAAGCATACAACTATGTACAAGATATGACCTTATTCGTTTGCTCCTCAATGATTTCCATTTAAAAATTATAGAAATACTCTTATTGCACAGAATTCATGGAATCAATATCCAATTTCAAAATTTTTATATGAATTTTCCTCTTCTTAAGAATTATTAAATCCAATCTATCATTGTTAGCCTTAATTTCTATATCAAGTTTTCTCTTCCTAAGAAGTATAACTCAAATCTATCATTGCCAACCTTGATTATTGCTTATCTTCTTTCCATCATACAAGTCTTCTTATAATCACTCATGTGCCTTAAGGCTTCATTAAACTCATTAACTTGTGATTCCTTACCTTTTCTTCGTCTCTCTCTTTCTTTTTCAGCCTTATTGCCTGGAGGTTTCTCACATCCACAGGCACATTTTCCATGTCTTCCCCTAATCGTATTGAGTTTGGAGTAATACCTAAACGTGACACATTATCTTTTCTTCTTATGGGTTCCATGTGCGCTTGCTATATCGGTTGTTACCTCAAAAGATTCCAACAATATTTCATGTTGAAGTTGGTTTTTTGGATCTCTCAGTACAAAATTCTCACCTTATTAGTCTACAAAATTGCTCCACAATTAGTATACTCTATCAGTGCAAAGACTTAAAAATTGCAACAATAATAATGGAAAAAAACATTATACCTTGTCTAGCTCAGTCGCACCGCTTGGATGCATTCCTTCAACTTGAGGCATGGAACTATAAAATTTATTGTTACATTTTTGAATGCTTGACCACTGATTGATCAAAGAGGGTACAAATTGTTCTGGACTGTTAAGTTTTTTATAGGTGTTATAGTAATCATAAATCCTACTCCATAATTATGTGGAGGTTTGGTCAGTCCCCCATATGGATTATGTACTAATGTTAAGCCAAACTGAAACGAGGAGAGTATCTTCCTCTGCAGTAAATGACACACTCCGTTGAAATTTTTTAATAGGTGCCCTTGTTTTCTGTTGGGGTTGTATCGTTTGGACATCAACATTTGCACTATCCATAAGAGATTGTTAATATCACCCTCACCACTTTGCAATTATGTGGTGAAGAAGGGATCATCATCAACTAAAGTATTCATCCTTTAACAAAATATTGAAAGACAAAATGTTGCTAAACAGTTCAGAAATATATGCTTCATCGTTATCAAGATGAAGCATATGAAATCATAAAATCACATGCTTACTCATACTCCCATTGTTTGTACTATTGTATTATTCATAGTCATATTGGAAATGACAACAGCAAATTATAACAGGGAATTAGCAAAACAAACAGCAAAGTTGAAGCATAAATCATTAGAACAAAGACAATTTGTATCCCAAGCATCCATTTTTTACAATACATTTAATATACTTATCCCAAGAATCCAAGAATTGATTTATACATTTTTTCATATACAAAACATTTAATATACAAACATCCATTTTTTACAGCCACCTTAAAAGCAAGAACAATACATATCATTTACAAGCATTATACATATCCCAAGCATCCAACCCACCTTAATAGCAAGAACAGAAAATCGAAACCTAATCTAAATTAAGCAAAACTAGAATACCACCCTCTTGCTCCTACATGTTTACAAAAATCAAGGGACCCATTAAAAACAAAAAATTGAAATCCTAAATTCATCCCTAAAATCACCCTTGAAATCAAAACCCTAATCTAGATTAAGCAAAGCATCCAAACAACAATTACAACAAGCTGAAATCTATGTAATAAAAATCCCTAGGCGAAACAAAGAGTGTTTCATTTACCCTAGCTAAGTCGATAGTAAGAACACCAATTAAGTGAAGCGGCAATGGTGATGAATAGTGACAACGATGAAGGAAATGTAGCGTCCTCGTGGGAGACCGAAAACCTAGAAATCATCACATGATCAAGAGCTTTGGGAGGGAGAAATAGCAAACTGTCACTTGGCTAGAGCGAGAGAGAATGAAGAAATAGAGAATAGAGGGAAAAAATCATTCATGAACTGTCGCGAGATCCATTGAGACCCGTCGAGAGAGAGAGAGAGAGAGTTGCGATGGTTTTTTTTCTAGAGAAAGGGTTCTGTCGAGGGAGGAAAGGAAATGATTCGAGTGAGAGAAAAAAATAAAGACATTGTGTTGAGAGAGAGTGAGAATGGGAGGAGAGAGAAAAAAGTAATAAAATAAAATTTAAAAGGTGACTAGTCCATCTGGAAGTATGTAGTAACACTGTTCATAGTAAGGAAAACATTTACATATGGCTTATCCAATTTAGTTAATTTAATGGTGTAACTAGCTAAATATGTGTTTGCATTTGCATTTGGCTACACCATTGTCAATGCTCAAAATGGCTAGGTTTTGCACTGATCAAAAGATCTTGATTCACCATCCTGGCCATCAGGACTCCTATCATGTGTCCTATGGAAGTGTTTCATGCCATTATCTCAAGGCCACTTGATTTAATTTGTTGGTCTCCTACGTGTGTGGAGCCTGGTTATATGTTTGTGTGTAGCTTGATTTGATGAATCGATCCGATATAGATTCGTTGTGGTTTTGACCTGTTTGACTCTTAAACCGATCTAACCTGACCCGTTAATTAAGATTTACTATATATTGTATTAAACCATGTCCGGCCGCCATATTGCCTCATTGCATCTTTATTTTTCATCTGCATCAAATATTTTGCAACTCCGGTGGACATATGCATATTGCCGAACTACATGAACCTTATGTCATGTGTTGATTGATTCCACTTTTTATTTGACTTTTTTTTTACTACTCCTAACATAATTAATAGAGAAGTGTTTTAGCCACAAAAAGATCACATAAAAGTAAACCTGCAAATTGACATGGCTTAATGTGGTACATTAGGATATAAAATTACTTTTATTGTAAAGTAGGTATGACAAATCATATAAAATCATGTCAGTTTGTAGATTTACTTTTGTAGGATCTCTTTGTAGAGTAATTTAGGTAATTATATTTCAATCTTAAGAAGATCTTCTCATACCAATATTTTGGAGTAATTATTATTATATTTTAAGTTGAAACCAACTACATATCCAAACGGGGCCTAAGTATTTTTTCAAAGGAGTTATAAAATTAATTTTCCCTATAAAATGATTATTCTAATGATTGAAGAAAAATTCAGAGATTAAATTAGATTTTACATGAAGTGGAGAAAAATGAAATCACATTAGATGAAACCTTTATATGTCGCGATTTCAAAAGTAATGGCGTGATTGACACGTGGCATCTGCATACCATATGTCAATCTCTAAATGGTTGGCATGGATATTAATGCCACGTATTAGTCAATCAGAGGCTAACACGTGATTTGCATTGAATTTTCTAACAGAGAATTGACAAAGATATTGAATTTTTCAATTTCTTAAAATCGAAGTATCAATTTTATAGAAGTTAAAAACTGAGGTCTTGAATTGCAAAAAAAAAACTTAAAAAATCAGCTACTAATTTTGCAATTCATTATTATAATAATTTAAATGATAATTGTATATAAAATGCCATGTGACCTATTATGATTTAGGAAATTGATCATTTTTAAAAAAAAAATTGTCATCATTGATTTATCAAAGAAACTTACATCAATAACCGTATACATTCGGGGGTGTTCACATATTAAACATGATATCATAAACTATAATAATGCATTTTGAGCTCCACTAGTACACTACTTTCTTTTGTAATTGGTTTGATTTTCATTATTACTGATATTCTCTACAAACAAGCGTCCAAGATACAACACTCTCTACCTGGGTAGACTCTGATATTTAAATCAGTAACAATATAAGGATAAGTGTATATGAAAATGAAGATGGAGATATTTGTTATCTGTAGCAAATTATTTATAGAAGAATGTGACATGATGGCGATTAACTCTGATCCTTCATGATCCCTTACTAACTAGAGAAGTTATCTCCTGTTTTGTAGGAGTCATCTTGCTTAAGATAATGGTATCCAATTGTAAGCCTATCTCCAGCTCTTTGGAGTTATCTTGTCTCATGATTGTGGTTACGAACCCTTGTCGGTGAGGCTCCTAATCCTAAGTATCGTGCTAACCTTCTTAATTTTAGTATGGGCTTAGTCTTAGAGATAGGCTCGAAGTCCAAGGGGTCTAAATGTCTCCAGTGAAGTTCCTATTGAATACCTATTATTCTATTATGAGATAAAGCATCTTTATCTTGTTCTCACTTAATCCATGGTCATTGATCTGCATTTGGTCTCAATTTAATTATGATCAGGTTCTCGATAAGCATTGATCAGTTTAATGCTCTCTGTTTCAAGTGGACTTGGAACTTTGTCACGAAGAAAATTCGAAGGGGTGGGTCCGTTTTTAATTTTTTTTATTTTATTTTGACGTACATTGTGCATTCACTTTAAAAAAGAGTGGGATCCACTATTAAGAAATTAATTTCTTTTCATACGAGTCCCATATTTATTTACTTTTTTTAAAGCGACTGCATGATACTTGCACACTCACGACTATAAGTATTATTTCTCCTTTTTTTTTTTTTATTTCCCTTTAAGAAAGCAATAGTTCTATAGACAGTCGTCTCGTGCAGTTGGTTGTGCAGTCGGCTGATATTTAAAAAAAAAAGGAGGAGAAATACGAAAGAGACGACACACTACAAGAAAAGTCATTTTTACCGGTGAATTTATAATCGCTACAACAAAAATCGCCGCTAATGTTACTTTTTCGCAGCGAGTTTGGAATCGTCGCAAGTTTTTAACACCATGTGCCGAATTCTACCCCTGACTTTTTTATTCCATTCTTTGCAGCGATTATGTATGTAATAGCGTCAATATTTTTCGCCACTATAGGTTTTAGTCTGTTGCAACGATGTAATTTGCGTCGTAACACTATGTGCGGGCGCCAAAACACAAAACTTTGTCTTAATTTCCCCCCAATCTTTTTTCCCCCACCATGCTTCTCCTCTTTGACAAAGCCCAGACCAAAACCAGAAAACCCATTTCCCCACTAGCCATTGCCGACAGTCACCGCATTTTTGGACGGACGGAAGGCGACTTTAAGGCTTTACTTCGGTAACTATGCCGTTCAGCTTCGGAGTCCCTTCTTCCCACACCCTTCTCCCCCTAGTTCGTGTTTCTCCATGAACAGCCCACCTGTAAATCCACATTCCTCCTAGAATGAATACTTTTTTCGTGCCTTTCATTTGATGGTGGCATCACTTCATTTTCGAGTCATTTCCTGCCCCTAGAAAGTCGCCACACACCTCCATATTCGGCTTGGAGCTAAGTTTTTGGGATTCATTTTCCAGTCAATCGAGTCTGCTTTTCAGGGAATATATTCCCTTTCGGGTATATTTTATTGTCTAATTTGTCTATTACATTGCAGCGAATGCATATCTTTTTGGGCTTCATTCCCATGTTCTTCCTTTCAGATTTATTTTTGCTTGTACAAGAATTTTTTTACACTGTCAATCTCATTCCCATGTTCTTCCTTTAGGTTTAATTTTTGTATATCTGCGCATTGTCTGTTTGTGGTGGTCTAAGCTGTGTAATAAGTAGCAGTTGGCAAAATTTGTGGGTGATACAGAAATTCTGAAACAGAGTCTTATTGCTTGTAGCGTTTATGGCAAATTTTGGTACCTTCTAATATGTAGTTAACTGATTTCTGTGAATTCTGTTGCTTTGTTTGAATGTGCATATAAAATTGTTTAAAAACTAGGAATTTTTGTCACTGATCATTATTTAAACCATTGAACTAGTTATTTGGTACCCTCTACAACATGATTTTTCCTGGACATGAAGAAGCCATAGCAAATATTGCTAAAAGCATAAATCATACCTACTTTACATGAAGTTATGCCTATTTCATCAATAAAGTTCTCGTTTACTGATAAAAAAACACCTACTTTACAAGTTAGGACTTTACAGTGTCATAAATCAATGCATAAGCTCAGCACAATGTAATATACCACATGTAAATTAATTGACCCCCAGTCCCCTAGTCTTACACAACCTGGTCACTTTACAACCACAAACTAGATTTCTTCACAAAAATGTAGTAAAAGCCCCCTAAAACAACTGATTTTCAAGATTCAAGAGTCCCTGGTCCACAATCTCAATGGTCCACACTCACAGTTTACCTTAGAACAAAAAAAAAATAGAGGCACAACTCTCTACCTGCTTTAGGCAGAAATATTGTCTCTATAGCAAATCATAATGATAATCAATCAACTGAATCAAGCCACAGATAAAGAAGGGTTGTGGTAGGTTGATAGACAACATAAATCTTGAAAATCTCTTTTTTTTTTTACAAGAATGTTTTATTGATTTAAAAGCGGCATTGCCCAAGTGCCATTGTGGTGTATACACGCATTACACATTGCAGCAACTAGGAACTAGAAAAGGATTCTTTGTCAATATCTCCCAAACTACTGACCTTAATTAGATGGGATTAAAGTATAGTTGAATTTAGAATGTTAACCTTGTTATGACCATTTCCCCTTTCGAAGAAAATCAACTGTATTAACATGAAATGGATATATCCATATAGTATAAGATATACGAAATCATTGTTACAAGGCAACTTATACCAAGAATTGAATCATGTAGGGATGTGCATTTTGGTTTACACGAGAATGAGCGCTTAAGCTCTATTTTTAGTGCACTTAGTATGAGAATGTTAAGATCAATTTCAGGAACCTGGAGAATATAATGCCAATTAAAAAGTGATAATTGAATTCAATCAATTATTAACTAATTGCTATGCCAATGCGAAACTCAAAAACCCAACCTAGTGTGCGAAATCCCTTTAATTTTGAGTAGGTTTCATGATTCACATACCTGTGCAACTATGGAACCCAAAAGAACAAATGCTCTATATAAGGAAATTAAGATTTAAAAGATAACAAAAATACATCTTGAGCAAGAGCAAGAGCCTCTGACCTTTTCCTTAAGTCTATCTAGTTGCTTCATCTGCGCTCTCGCTTGAGTCCTAGATTTAGAAGTCGTGCTCCTACCGGTTTCTTCTTCCTCTTGTTCATCATTCAGCTCAGGTTCCAAACTCTTCACTGAGATCACAAAAAGGAGAAAAGATGAACAACAAATTCAAGCAGAACATTCAATGAAAACTGCTTGAATAAACAAATTTGGAATGGGAAAAAAGAAAAAACCTGCGCCTTTCGCACCCATGTTGAGAATGGTCAGTAAGTTATTCCTGAAAAGGAGAAAGAAATTACAATAAACGGTCAAGAGATGTATCTGTAAGAAGTGCTAACCTTGCTATCTTAACACCCAGATTTTCGGGGGAACGAAACAGAAAATTACAAATTTGCGAGGAAATATGAGTATGGATATCAAGCACATGAAAGTAGGATATAAATTAAGAAAGAGTGGGTATAGAGTTCCAAAAAGTGGGAAAATTGACGTACCTCTGAGACCCATTGACATGAAACCCCTAACCCAGGGCGCTTCAGTTTTTAGGGTTTAACCCCTTTTTTATTTTTATTTTTATTTTTATTTTTATTTTTATTTTGGGGGGACAACTTTTAGAGCATTTGAGGAACAGTACTGCTTCATACAGGCACAAGTTGTGCTTGCACGCCGTCAGCATTAATATTATTAAAAAAAACACCTGAGGCTTGTTAGGTTGAACTGAATAAACTTCTAACTACTTCGCAGTTATATCATACTAAAAAGCGTGTTGATGCCAGTATAAATATGGACCACAATATTGTGAAGGATCCAGAGGGATGGGATGGCAGAACAAGAAGGAAACAACCAGCAACATTGACACAAAATACATTCATTCTTCATTCGAAAATAAGCATTTTGGATGGGGGATTGCTTAACAACACCCTCAAATTCAGTGGTAGAGCAATAAGAATGAGAAAAAAAAAACAAAGAGGTGGGATTTGGGAAGAAGCGTGAGAACTAGAACTGCCAAAGAACCTGTATAGGGAAAACTACCAATAATAACAATTTATGTGATTTAAAATTCAATAGTAAACGCAACTGGTAAGTTCAGAAGGATTCCCCACTAAAAGGTGGGATTTATGTGATTTTTTCGATAGCTAAGAACCTATTCTTCAATAAATTTTGGCGAAAGCCTTTGAAGAACGTGGATCTTTGCTCCACAAACATCCATACATTGATGTTCCTATCTACGAGAACAAGCATTGCATATAATAGAAGGTGAATATAATTTTCTGTCAAATTGTATCTCATGAACCTACCAAGCTATTTGACAACGTAGATGAGAGGCATATAGTAGGTCTGTCCTGTGTTATTGCTTTGTTTGGTGCTTTTCTTTTAGAAGTTAAGAGGTCATACTTTATTAAGTAAGAGTATATCTAGGTGCATTTTCTCAAGGTGCAAGCACATGTACACTTATTTTACAGTTAGATTAGTAACCAATATTTCCTCTATCGTTGTTACGAGGAGCTTATACCTTGCTATTTATGCCATATATATGAGGTACGTAAGCAGCCGGCTGACCATGTGATATATATATATATGCAAATTGTCGCTCTTTATTTTGTTCTTATCCACATTTTGCCTTTTCTTATTCAAGGCCTTGCATGATTGACGATCCCCATCCTTTGTCGGGGTCATCTTCCTCACTCTCATGTCACTTCATCCTTTGCAAAATACTAATTTTCTTGTTTCATGTCCTATTAGTTTCTCTTTCAAGAAATAGAAAATAAAAAAAACATTTTAACCCAATTTTATACATGTGACAGTGGTGCTGTCCATTAACACCACACATATATAGATAGCAAGAACTGGGATCTTGCTGTTTGATACCTAGGAATATATAATAGCCAATCTCTACTTGGTTTTTGCATGCCCAGGAATGTAAACATCTATATACTCAAACAATATTTCCAATACGGATGGTACGTACACCACAAACAATTAATGTTGATGACTGAGCCCAGATGTTGAACGCAACACTAGAAGAAAATTGGTCTTTACCTGTGAGTTTTTAGTCGCTGCAATTTAAACCCCTAAAAGCGAATATTTTTGCCAACTTCAGGTGAGGCTATCTCATATAAGTGATACATTTAGGAAGCTTAAAAACTGTTTCAGCTTTATTATACGTCTATAATCATATTTGGTCTATTTTTATAAGATCATAATAGTTAATTCCTAGTTACAAAGTTAGGAGCAAGTTTAAATATATCATAATGTTATTAGTGTGTATAAGTCTTGCATAGTCTCACTGAAAACCATAAGATTCATTATTAGAAAAATAAAAAACTTCTTATAATAGCAATTCCCTTGAGGAGAACATGAATGGAAATCTCTAGACAAACTCTAGAGAATATGATTGATCCAGATATTTTCCCAAATCTGTTATTATTATAAAAAAAAAGGGAAAAACTTGAAACTTCTACGAAACCCAACTCTTTAACACATAAATGCTGTGACCTAATAACTTAAAATAAAAAAAAGCAAAGGCAAACAACATATGTAGTTTACTGGAACTCTCTGCTCATCTATTGGCACTACAAGAAAATAGAGTTTTCCCTTTATATTAGTTATAATCGATCTGCAATCTTAGCTATGGTTATGGTATATATAAAGCCTAATTTGCACAAAGTGGACGTTGAATGTTAATCTGTAAAATTAACATGTAGGATATTCATGAGACAGACTTAGGCTGTCAGTTTCTGTATAAATATGGCTATATATTTATATTATATCCTTGCTATCTAGCTCTCTCTCTCTCTCTCTCTCTCTCTCTCTCTCTCTCTCCCCTATATATATATATATATATATATTACATGCATGCATGGTTAATTAAATCAACTATTAGATAATGCACTTCGATCTTCCCATTTGCTGATCATGTTTTCTGGATGGAGTATTGGTTTCTGATATAACAATATGTAGCATGCTGTATATCTAATTTAAGATTCTAGCCAAACAACTTTACATGTAATGTCAATATATGTATATATATGTATGTATATATACATATATGCTATAAATCACCTAGAAACAGATTATATGCCTTCTGAATACATAAGATCATCCCTTACAACTTGATGTGGGCTATATGTTCGTCTATGCCTTCCATATCTCCCTCATTCATCACATTTGTTGGGGATATCAATTCCCAGGTAGCCTTCTAGTAACATATATATTAGCCCCGAAGCAATCAATAGCTGAGTACTACTTATCCAGGTAGATAAAGCCGTGATATGCATAAATGGAGGCTGGTCATATATCATTTTTACTTGACCATTAATTTTCATTTTTTTTTTATTATAAACCCATGCAATCACATGGGTTTAGTGTAATTATTTAAATAAATGGAATACACTAAATACTTACTTATATTCTAATATATATATATTATCTCATGGATATATATATACTACTTATCCATGCTAGTCACATATTAATTGAAGAATATAATTAACTCTACCCAACATATTAGATATTGGTATTACGCAATAATACCAAGTTCTTTCTACTGCAATGGATGATATAGCCAAAAATGGCATATATTTAGCTCCAAAAAAAAAAAAAGCAAAAAAAAATATTTATAGAATAACTACTCAGAAAACACATATCCAGCATATACAACACATATTGAATGAACATTCTGGGACTGCTCATATTCCAGGATGATACTAAGTATGCCCCTTTGAGCCTTCAACAAGTGCCTCCCCTCAACCATCCCATTCTACGTACATAAACCTTCATAAGCCTCTTCATACACAACAAGTTTCCATCAATCTAGTTCAAGGGCTTTTGCTTGACTGTTTTTACAGTTAAAATGCAGAAAGCTAACATCTTCAAGGTATGTAATAGCCATATAAGATTTAATCTCTGTATGGAGTTCAAATAACTAAATTCAATTCCAGCTATTCTTCAAAAGGTCCAACTCGAGTTGAACCCTAAAATCATTTTTCCATTATGCATAGGAAGAAAATATACCTATAGCACTAAACCTACAAAAATTAAAATGCATTTGTCTATATATGCTATTAATGTTTGTAATACCAACAAACATTAAATCATAGCATGCTAACTTGAAAGCAGTTTCACCCAATTTCTTTATCATAATGTCGTGTGGTTGATATTTGGTAAAAGTTATTTGTGTTTTGGGAACTTTTAAATCGAACTTATAAAAAATTGATATTTAGCCCTTGGTATTTTTTGTAGCCTATGAGCCGAGTTCAAGCTTATAACTAGCTAGCCTACTTTGTTTCATCTAAACATTTGCTTCCAAATTGCTATTTTAGTTAAAATGAAACTACACTACATAAATCATTCAATACAATACTACATCAATTTAATGAAAGGGAGGAAGTCAACCCAATAGTGTCTTCCAAGTATGTATCTTTCATGTAGATAACTCACTAGGATTTATTGGACAGCAAACATGCAAATGCATTCATTTTCAGTACTATATTTATAATGCTTGAATACTGTTAATTTTTCAATGTTTGGCTTAGTGCTAAGTATGGATAGAAGTTAAATGGTTTGATGTTGTGTTTTGTAGTTGACTTTCCCTAATTGAAGAGGATGTAAGGAAAATGCCTTGTACTTTAAATGGTTTAGTCGGTTTATGCAGTTAATATTGTGATTAAAATCATTACTCCTATAACTCAATGCTTTTATTTGTATAATTTTTTTTGTATTGATTTTGTTTCATATATATTCTGGTATTGAGATTTAAAGGTTTTGAAAATAAATTGGATTGTTGGGTGCAAATTGTAGCTTCTGGAATCGAGTGCCTTTGATTGGGCAGCACGTGACTGAGGCCGGCGGGCTTGTTAGTGAGCCATTTCAAGGTTGTGGTTAGCTGAAACTCTTTCAGCTGGGGATTGAAGGTAATGAATACCCATACCCAGCTGCAGTATGCTTTTTTCCATTTCATTAATGCTCAAAACAAAGATGATTGTTTTGTTTTGTCTGTGTTATTATATATGCTAGACCTTCTGAGTTTGAAAGAAATATGGATTATTATTAGATAATCACTCTTAAGTCAAGTGTCTTCTACTTACCATATTCTACTGGAGTTGGTTTTTTGTTTTAGGTGATGTTGTTCGTTTGTAAGTCTATACCGTTGGTCTATACTGTTCGTTTGTAAGTCTATACTGTAAGTCTATACTGTTTTGGGTTATTATATATATATATATATATATATATAATTATATATTACACGGGAGCAATGTGCAAAGAGAAATGGTCTAGTTGGGTTAAACAGGTCTTTTACAAACAGCCAATACTGCACAACTGTACAACCATCATGAAAACACATTTAATGTGAAGTGCACATTTATTAACAAAAAAGGCTAAAAAAAAAAAGCCTTGCTGCAATTAAACCTCTGGAAAAAGAAAAAAATCCAAAGTGTATATAGTGGCAAAGACATCATAATTTCATGTTGAATCAATTACATGAGTCAATATGTTTATCTTTATGCCTCTTCGATAATATAATGGAATTTCAATTTGAAGCTACCTATTTCTTGCAAGTCCTTGAATAAGATAACAAATTATTTCAAATCTCCAAGAATTATGATTGCCTACATGCCAAGACACGAATTAAAGAAATGTACTTCATCAATTCTATGCGTCTCTATTTAAACAAAGCTAACCCCTCAAACACAAAGCAACCCATAGATAGATATGTTGGCTTAACACCTAAGGTTTATTCGATTGTATGCATAGGTTGATTTAGAAATAACCACCCAGTAACATTTATTTGGTATGCAAACACCCACATAAACATTTCAGCAAAACAATATGATCATATATACACATTTGCACGTGAGGATGCTTAAATATTACCTGTTCAAATAAACTTTTAAGCAGATAAGGATAACTAGTTGTGCCCGCATAAGAGATTCTCAACAACATAAACACACAAATAAATAACAAATTATTATCATTCAACAGGGTATACTCAACTTGAAAATATTAATTATGTATATATTATTTTTGGTAAGTTCTCAACTTGAAAACAATATACAAACTGAATCAAAAAATGTGAGTTTCTATTTACAAACCTCAAAGCATGTGAAACTGCAAACCTTGTATAGGATACTGACTGCAAGCTGAAACAAACCAATACAACAGATCAATTAAGACGGGTGTAAATAATAAGTGTGCAATGCGGTTAGATGTAAGTAAAAAAAAAAAAAAAAGAAGAAAAACTTCTATTTCAAAATCTGTCTCTACCACAAAAGAGTTAAAAAATATCAAAAAAAAGAAACATGCACCAAGAAAAGAAACTGAGAGTAACACACAGAAGGGAAAAAATCGAAAAATAAACGTATACTGCCTTAAAAGAAACAAAGAGAAACATAATAATAAAATGCCATAGTTAAGAAACTAATCACCTAGAACAAAAATAAAACAAACAGTAAAACTTCAAACAAGCACGAATCCATTTAAAAGAAAGAGTCATTAATCACTCAACCCTGCATAAATATATTTTTTTGAAGTTTAAAGGTCTAGACGATTGCTGTCTTCAAACCTGATAATATTAAATCATAGCATTTAAAGCTTCATTTTCTTTCCATTCCTTCCCTTTTGGAGCAGCCAAATTACCCATAGTTTATTTTCATTTTTCTTTACGATAACCTTTACTCTAAAGACAGACTAACATTAACTCTCTCTAACACCTAATGAGTAAACGTACAAGCGATTAAAATTCTGGTTCTCAAACACGACCATATGATAATATGGTCGAAGGATTTTTCATCTTCGTCACCTGAAACAGAAAAAAAACCTGTTTAATATATATATATATATATATATGAATATTTTCATAATATTCAATTTCAAGTACTCTCCTCTTCAACCAAACAACTTATAAAGAACGAAAAAACAGCAAATGCACTCACCCAGTCGTGATCAACGGTTTCCTCCAAACAACAAGATCCCTGACTGAAATGAATAGTACCAGAACAAGTAAGGTAGGGAGGCGCTACCTCCCTCCATTCGATGACAGCTACAGGCTTCTTTCCTTCGGGATCCAGTACATGTAGGCTAGACTTACTCATAATTTCATAAAAGGTTTCCACCGCAGAGACACCCTGGAACATAATAGGGCAGATTTGGAATTATCTGAATGCATATTGGCTACGAGAAACAAAAAACCATCAGGAAAGGAAAGTTACTAATTAAGTCTCTGCATATATATATATATATATATATATATATATATGTATATCTATTCTTGTGCATGTATCAACCAAGTGGGATCATCTTGTTCAACCCTACAATATCAGTGCATTGTATAAACCTTGGCAAACAAACTGCAATGTATAAACCATTATGACATTTTTTATCATCTGAAAGCTGAGGGATAATGTAAATGAGTGCTACTTTTTTTTACATATGGCTCCTCCTGAGATTCAGGAAAAAGAACAGTTGACGTTAAATAGCCATTTATATAACAGTAGAGATATGAGAATAAAGCCCGTGGACATGCAGTGTGCCATCGACGGTTAATATGATCACAATCAAACATTATATATGTGTCAATAAATACATATATTTCAATACACATCAGATATTTTGTAGAACGGATGAATGCATGGTCATATCAAGTTTTCCCCCTATACTTGACGTGTGATGAATTATGTTAATTTAGCATAATTAACATCTGTGTTGTCATTTGTTAGTGCTAAATTCAGTATTACTAATTACTATATAGGGATTTTTATTTATTTATGTTAAATTACTATATGGACAACTAGGACTACGTACCTAGCGTCATCATCGAACTTGAGTTGGGTTAATTCAGATGACAACTGGTTCACAAAGCAATTCTTGGAGAATATGGAGTCACATGATGTCATAAACAAGACATCATTTAAATTGATGTCAGCCAAGTATCGTTGAAAATATTTTCAAATAGAGACCTTCTATGATACCTACCTAGCCACATTCAAAAAAACTATAAATGTTGCACGCAACATTTATTCTCCTATCAACACATTTGGTTGAATGTGAGTTTTTCATTGAACTTATATACTTGCAGTCTCTGCTTAACTAACTTTCTTCCTCACCATATCTTTGTTTAGATGGACAAAAGTTGGATGAATTACCCCGATAGGCTTGTATCACCTGCATACGCTGAAGGCGTTAAATATTTCCTCACACAAGCATGAAACCATGTAAGTGGAAGGGATCGCATTCGGTGTCCATGTCGTGGATGCCTTAACAATCTTTGGCTGCCTATATTTGAGGTGGAAACCTATTTGTTTATTAAAGGGATCAACCCAGATTACACCCATTGGATATTTCATGGGGAGGAGGAGACAACATTGTACGTCAGTGATGATGAGGAGTATGACGATATCATCCAAGGAGACGATTACATAGATGACATGCAGCATATGTTGGATGACATCCAGGCAAGCACCTTTGTTGATAGAACGATTGGGTTGCCCGTGATTATAGTTAGTTTAGCCGTGGGAGCAATTTCAAGTTTAGTTTATGTCGTACGAAGGAAGAGGCAGTTTGCAGATTTGCAAGAAGATTGGGAGCTTGACTATGGGGCTCACAGGTTCACATACAAAGATCTTTATATGGCCACAGGTGGATTTAGGGAAAAAGAGCTATTGGGAAGTGGTGGATTTGGTAGAGTCTATAGAGGGATACTACCTACTTCAAAAATTGAGATTGCAGTGAAAAGGGTTTCCCATGAATCAAGGCAGGGCATGAGAGAATTTGTAGCAGAAATTGTGAGCATTGGTCGGCTTCGCCACAGGAATTTAGTTCCGCTATTGGGCAATTTCCGGCGCAAGGAAGAGCTGCTTTTGGTGTACGAATGCATGCCCAATGGAAGGCTGGACAAGTACCTATTTGGCCAACCAAAAGTCACCCTTGGCTGGAGCCAGAGATTTCGAGCGGTAAAAGGTGTTAAGAGGTGGCTTGAATTCAGATGGAACACTGCATGTGTCGTAGGTTTGCTGGAGCGGAGGTTCACTCAGCTCGAGCGAAATCAGACAGAGAGCCTCGCTCAAGCATCGCTCAAGATTCAGCTTGAGCAATATGAAGACAGAGAGCTTTAGCTCGACATTCGCTCGACATCCAGTTCGAGCGAATTCAGATAGAGAGCTTCGCTCGATATCCGCTCAACACCCAGCTCAAGCGAGTTCAGGCAGAGAGCTTCGCTCGACTCTCACTCGACATGCAGCTAGAGAGGTATCCAAGTCAGAGAGCTTCGCTCGACCCTCGCTCGACACCCAGCTCGAGCGAGTTCAGGCATAGAGCTTCGCTTGACTCTCGCTCAACTGTTGGCTTGAGCGAAGTGCAGAAAACCTACGTTCGCTCGACACTCGCTCGAGTGTTCGCTCGAGCTAATGTTCACAGAAGTGAATTTTACTGTTCCTATAAATACCAAACGGCGCCCACTTCTTCAAAAGACTTCAGAAATCACTTTTTGTGTTGTTTTTAGTGTTTTCTTGAAAGAGAAGTCTAGAGTGAGTTTGAGAGATAACTTCCTTGTGAAGTTTTGTTGTATTCATCTGTACTCCATCACTGTTGATAGTGAAATCTTCGATACCGACCCCACCAGTGGACGTAGGCTCATTTTGAGTCGAACCACTTAATTCTTGGTGTTCTTTCTGTGTGATTGTCATCAATTTCTTTCGTTTATTTCCGCTACTATACTTCGAGTTAGTCTTAGATCTACAGTTATTTCCAACAAACTGGTATCAGAGCTTGGCTCAGGGTGATCTGGAGGGATGGCTATGGCTAAGTTCGAAGTGGAGAAATTTGACGGTCAGAACAGTTTCAGTTTATGACGCATCAAGATGAAGGCTTTACTGCGATAACAGAGCTTTCCAAAAGTATTAGAAGTGTCGGTATCTGACGATTCTCCGGCTCCTTCAAAAGAAGAAGAAGAAAAGGTACACAGTACTATTCTTTTGTCACTATCTGATGGAGTTTTAAGAGAGGTTGCTGACGAGAAGACTGCAACTGGTCTCTGGTCGGCACTTGAGAATCTGTACATGAAGAGATCTCTCACCAACCGTTTGTATTTGAAACAACAGTTATACACTCTCAAAATGAAGGAAGGTACTCTTATTTCTGAACACCTAGATGAATTTAATAAAATCATTATGGATCTGAGGAACATAGATATTAAGCTTGAAGAAGAAGATCAAGCGTTAATTATTTTATGTTCATTACCCACATCTTTTGAGAACTTTGTGAATTCCATGTTTTATGGTAGAAATACAATTTCCTTGGTAGATGTAAAATATGCTTTGAATTCTAAAGAGTTGAGGATTAAATTGAGTGTGAAGAACACTAATGAACAAACTAGTGGCTTGTTTGTTAAGGGGTCCTCAAGCAGGGGTAGATCGAATGACAGGGGTTCAGAGAAGAATAAGGGGAAATCCAGGGGCAGTTCACAAACAACGTTTAGTAAGAAAAACGTCAAATGTCATTACTGCCATAAGTTTGGTCACTACAAGAATGAGTGTCCAAAATTGAAAGACAGAGAGGACGGCACTAGTTCCTCTAATGTCGTTAGTGTTGCTGATGATAGGTCTAACGACTCAGATCTGGTTCTAACAATTAGCGACTCCAGTAGTCGCTTTAGTGACAAGTGGGTCATGGACTCAGCTTGCACCTTTCATATGTGTCCCAAGAGGGACTAGTTCATTAACTATAAATCAATCAATAGAGGCTCCGTTCTGTTAGGGAATGATATGGCTTGTAGAATTGCTGGAATTGGTTCAGTCAGAATTAAGATGTTTGATGGAATTGTGATGACATTGTCTAATGTTCGACACATTCCAGAAAAAGAATCTTATTTCTTTGGGTACACTTGATTCCTTGGATTACAAGTACACTGGTGAAGGTGGAGCTATCAGAGTCAGTAAGGGCTCTATGGTTGTGATGAAAGGAGATAAGACAAATGGTCTTTATTTCCTTCAGGGCTCTACAGTGACAGGTGCAGCTGCAGTGTCTGTTTCAGATGATCCAGATTCAGATGTCACCCATTTGTGGCATATGCGTTTGGGTCATATGAGTGAGAATGGGATGTCAATTTTGAGTAAGCAAGGTTTGCTATGTAATCAGAAGATAGGGAAACTGGATTTCTGTGAACACTGTGTGTTTGGAAAACAGTGCAGAGTTCAGTTCTCTACAAGGGTTCACAGAACCAAAAGTTCTGTGGACTATATTCATTCTGATCTTTGGGGCCCATCTTCCGTTCCGTCAAAAGGTGGAGCTCAGTATTTGCTTACGTTCATTGATGATTTCTTACGGAAGGTTTGGGTTTACTTTCTGAAGCAGAAAAGCGATGTATTTGTTAACTTCAAACAGTGGAAAGCTTTGATTGAAAAGCAGACGGGCAAGAAAATCAAGCGACTTCGCACTGATAATGGTATGGAGTTTTGCGGAGGTGAGTTTGATGAATTCTACATAAATGAGGGTATTGCCAGACATCGTACAGTTAGACATACTCCACAGCAAAATGGGGTAGCTGAACGGATGAACAGGACTCTCTTGGAGAGAGCTCGCAGCATGCTTTCTAATGCAGGTTTGGGTAAGGATTTCTGGGCTGAAGCAATCAACACAGCCTGTTTCTTGGTCAATCGTTCTCCAGCCACAGCGATTGGTTTGAAGACTCCGAATGAGGTATGGTCTGATACTCCTACTGGTTATTCAAATTTGAAAATTTTTGGTTGTCCTGCATATTTCCATGTTAATGATGGAAAACTTGAGCCAAGGGCAAAGAATGGCATATTCATTGGGTATGCCAGTGGGGTGAAGGGATTCAGGTTGTGGTGTACTGATCCTAAATCACCCAAGTTTGTAATCAGTAGGGATGTCACTTTTGATGAAAAATCCATGCTTAGTCCAAGAAAGGAGATTACTGAGTCTACAGGACAAGAACAGGATGTTAGAAAGTAGGTGGAGTTTCAGGTGGAAGCACCACAAGGGCTGCCCAGTGGCGCCCAAGATCATGCTATTGCAGATGAGCATGATTCTGATTCGAGTAGCGGGGCACAAGGTGAGCAAGACTACAATATAGCGACTGGTAGACAGAAGAGGCAGATTAGACCACCTCAGAGATATGCTCATGCAGATATGGTGATGTATGCTCTTACTACCGCAGAGAATATTGTTGGTTAGGAGCCTTCCAGTTATTCAGAAGCTGTCAAGAGCATAGAATCTGCACAGTGGTGCGCAACTATAACTGAAGAGATTGAGTCTCTTCACAAAAACCAAACATGGGATTTGGTTCTGTTGCCAAAGAAAGTGAAGACTGTTGGCTGCAAATGGGTCTTCAAAAGAAAAGAGGGAATCCAGGGTGATACAGATGCAAGATACAAGGCACGCTTAGTTGCTAAGGGCTTCAGTCAGAGAGAAGGCATTGACTTCAATGAAGTCTTCTCTCTAGTGATGACTAAGCCAGTTGCAGTATACAAGTTCAAACTTTGTTTGGACTTGATTGGTGTTCGCATTTTGTTATTCCCGTAAGGGATTTGGTGGTGGGGATTGGTTTTGTGGTCAGAGGTTTTTTTTTGTGTTTTGGCAGAGTTCAAGCCAATGTGGAGATTTGTTAAGAGGTGGCTTGAATTCAGATGGAACAGTGCATGTGTCGTAGGTAACCTCGAGCGGAGGTTCACTTAGCTCGAGCAAAATCAGACAGAGAGCCTCGCTCAAGCATCGCTCGAGCTTCAGCTCGAAGCAATATGAAGATAGAGATCTTCGCTCGACATTCGTTCGACATCCAGCTCGAGCGAATTCAGACAGAGAGCTTCGCTCGATATCCGCTCGACACCCAGCTCGAGCGAGTTCAGGCAGAGAGCTTCGCTCGACTCTCGCTCGACATGCAGCTCGAGCGGTATCCAAGTCAGAGAGCTTCGCTCGACCCTCGCTCGACACCCAGCTCGAGCGAGTTCAGGCAGAGAGCTTCGCTCGACTCTCGCTCAACTGTTGGCTTGAGCGAAGTGCAGAAAACCTACGTTCGCTCGACACTCGCTCGAGTGTTCGCTCGAGCCAATGTTCACAGAAGTGAATTTTACTATTCCTATAAATACCAAACGGCGCCCACTTCTTCAAAAGACTTCAGAAATCACTTTTTGTGTTGTTTTTAGTGTTTTCTTGAGAGAGAAGTCTAGAGTGAGTTTGAGAGATAACTTCCTTGTGAAGTTTTGTTGTATTCATCTATACTCCATCTCTGTTGATAGTGAAATCTTCGATACCGACCCCACCAGTGGACGTAGGCTCATTTTGAGTCGAACCACTTAATTCTTGGTGTTCTTTCTGTGTGATTGTCATCAATTTCTTTCATTTATTTCCGCTACTATACTTCGAGTTAATCTTAAATCTACAGTTATTCCCAACAAAAGGTGTAGCAACGGGGCTGTTTTATCTATACGAACAATGGGAACAAGTAGTTGTTCATAGAGATGTTAAGTCAAGTAATGTCTTGCTCGATGGTGAGCTGAATGGTAGATTAGGAGACTTCGGCCTTGCAAGATTATATGACCATGGAACAGATCCTCATACTACCCATCTGGCAGGAACTATCGGGTATCTTGCGCCAGAAAATTTTAGAGGCGGCAAGGCCACAACAAGCACTGATGTGTTTGCTTTCGGGGCCTTTTTGCTTGAGGTTGCTTGTGGAAGAAGACCAATAGAACAAAATAGGCCAACAGAGGATGTGCTTTTGGTTAATTGGGTATTTTCTCATTGGAAACGAGGCGATATTCTTGAGGCAAGGGATCCAAATTTGGGGGAAGAGTATGTGGCAGAGGAAGCAGAACTGGTATTGAAACTTGGGTTGTTATGCTCTCATTCGGCACTCGCAGCTAGGCCTAGCATGCGCCAAATCGTGTAGTACTTGGAGGGCGATGTTCCTCCTCGTCCAGAGTTTTGTGCCAGCAACTTAGCATTTGCACATTCCGAAGCTTTCGATGATTTTTACTTGGCATATCAGGCTTCTGTGAACAATGCAGTTGTTCATTTCCTCTTTTGTTACAGAATCAATTCTATCCGGAGGTCGCTGATTCCGAAAGCTTTTGTTTGAGAACGTAGATTGTGGCCTTTTGTGCAAGATCTTAGATAGAATTGTGGTACTAGAATACAGTTGCTTTTTGAGGATTTGCAGTATAGGGATTATTATAGATTGATATGATTCAAAGCAAATAAACACGTATAATTCAATTTGTATTAGTGGACATGGCTCTCTGTGGCTGGTTGGGGCTTTCTCTCATGGTCGGCAACTAGAGTATATCATTGAGTTGATAAAATTCGTCATGTAAATTCAAAGTATTGATTGTTATTTCTACAATATGAAGAAATCAGTAGGACCATGTTCCATGATTTTTTTCCACCACTTAAAATGACTTGCATACACGATGCACTTCCATTGTTGTGATCTCTGCAAGAGTAATGCTATATACAATCGTAGAGTGTGCAAGAGCCATACAGTTGCTTTGAAAAAGAGTGGTATCTATTATTAAAAAATTAATTTTTTTTCATGTGGGTCTCGTATTTATTCACTTTTTTCAAAGTGATTGTACAATGCTTACATATTCACGACTGTAACTATTATTTCTCTTTTTGAGTCTCTAATATCCTTTTGGGTTCCTCCAGTAAATACGACTATTGATTTCTAACGAGAGACCCTGCTGCATAAATGGTCGAATATGATTAGTTGGCTAATCAATATAATGCATAATAACACAGGCACCACTTCTAAGATATAGTAACACTTAACATATTCCGGAATGTCATGGTAATCCATAATTGATAGAAGACCTGAGGTCTTCCATGTGAATCATTAAAATACGAATACAAGAAGGTCAAGCTCGGAGAGTTGGTATGTACAAGGCGGTCACCTTGAACATGGCTATCCATGTGGCACCATGGAATCTCTCTATCAGAATCAGTAAT
The DNA here is from genome assembly GCF_001411555.2 of Juglans regia. Lineage (NCBI taxonomy): Eukaryota > Viridiplantae > Streptophyta > Magnoliopsida > Fagales > Juglandaceae > Juglans > Juglans regia. Next base: position 3,195,742 of record NC_049904.1, read on the forward strand.
AACCTTTCTTTCTTTTTTTGTGTTTTTTCATCTTTATACTTGATGGTCATTTTTTTTAAAGAAAGTAGGGTATCCTGCAGATTTCTTTTAATTGCTGGCACTTGTCTTTTATTGGTGGCTCCATCGGTGGCTTCTATTATGATACAAATAGCAGGTATTACCTCCCCTTTTTATGTCGTCTTCTTCATATTATGGATTGCAGTATTTTCTCTAACCAAGCAGAAATTGCCACAATTGAGACCGGACTTGTAAATAAATTTATAAGAGCACAGAAATTCCAATGCCTGTTCGAGAATTTTATTGAAAAATTGACAAGTGATGTGTCTATACTGTCTGTGTTAGAGCATTAGTAATGGTCTAGTCATTATCAAGTCGAAAATTTGATTAAAAGTTGAGATTTTAGCTAAAGTCAAAACATTGGAGAGATTAATCCACATTGGATCTTCTATCCAAAAGTCAAAATGATAATATAATATTAGATATTTTAATAATAATTTTTTTTTTATATATTTTGCAAATACATACTATATATTAATTAATAATTTAATTTTTGTTTAAAATTATTATTTTCTAACTATTTTTTTCTTCAATCTAATTATCTAACAGTAGCCATTGAGAATACTTTTGGAGTAAAATATTATTTTGAAGATGAATAGTTTTGGCTAAATTTGGAGAAATAGATAGATTTACTGTTGCTTAAAAGTGTAGTGTTAGAATTTTGATTATTCCAATACAGATCACTTCTGAGCTACTTAACCAAAATTTGGCTAGACAATGTCAGTGCTTGACTACTGTTAGAACTCATAAAAATGTACGCAGCTGACGGAAAATATACCTCAAACTCAATCTCAACAGTTGTTCCACAATTACCTCCGGTGGTGTTACATCCCCTTGTAAGGGCTGAAGAGGAGGAGGGGTCTGCCCACATGGGCGCGCCCCTTCAGATTACAACTATATTTATGGAACACTTCTTACAGATGTTATTATTTGTGAATTCAAGCTAAATATGCATGTCAAAGGGATTCTTCCAACTACCTATAGCATGCAATTAACATCTGCAGCCGTTTATCCTATTCTCGTGATTTATGATGAGTTTGGATGTTAAATTGAATTGAGTTACATTGAGTTGAGTTGAGTTAAAATGATAAAATATTGTTAAAATATTATTATTATTATTATAAGATTTGAAAAAATTGAATTGTTTATTATATTTTATATTAGAATTTGAAAAAGTTATAATGATGAGTTGAGATGAATTTAGTTTCCAAATGAAGTCTTAAACTCATCTTATGTGAGTTCTACATAACTCATTCCACCATTTCAATTCACTATTATTCATAAAAAAATTCAATTCAACTTAACCCAACTCAATATCAATCGCAGCCTTAACAAAACTATGCAGTATGCACACTCTGAAGTCTGAACTGAATGTGATCGAGTCCTACGCATGCTGTGGCTGTGGGACACGAGACGACATTCACGGTCCATGCCCACTGGGGACCCAACCCAACACATCATTTGTGTCCAGTCCAGTGCAAGCTGAACGTGTATCAAAACCCACCACGGGAAAAAAGAAAAACAAAACAGAATATCAACCCGTACAAACAAGATAAGGTGGCTGAAGAAGCAACGGTTACGGTTGTAGAACCAAAACAATGGCAACTTCTTCTTCCACATTACCGTCCCCTCTCCTCCCATCGACAGCTCCGATAAACCGTCGGAACCAGCAACTCGCACTTTTCAATAATCGTAAGCTGAATGGTGCAACCCTTAAGAAACACGTATGCTTCAGGATCCATGCTGCAAAGCTTCCTGCTGGAGTATGTTCTTGTTTCTGCGCTTGCTTTTCGTTTTAAATCTTCTTCTTTTTTTTTTTGTTTGTTTATCTGGAAATTCTAGTTATGGAAATGAAATGGGTTTGGGAAATTTCAGGTGGAAGTGCCGAAAACAGAGCCGAAATTCAGCGCCCCTTTTCTTGGTTTCACAAGGACGGCTGAAATTTGGAATTCTAGAGCTTGTATGATTGGCCTCATTGGAACTTTCATAGTAGAATTGGTGAGTTTTTCTCCTTCTTTTATTTTTCCCCTCTGAATTTCAGTGTTCTGCTCTTCTTCTTATTCTTATTGTAACCCAAAAAGCCTTTTGTGCAAGTATTCATCCCTGGAGTTGTGATTTTTTCAGATTTTGAACAAGGGAATTCTACAGTTGATTGGGGTGGAAATAGGGAAAGGTCTCGATCTTCCACTTTGACCATTTTATTGCTAAATTCGCATTTATGTAAAACATTTCGTCTATTATTTGTTTCAAAAATCAGTCCTTTTTAACTATAATTGTAATTTAACGTTGTACCCAAAGTGAGTGTGCTTTTGATCGTTTAGCTGGATGTGTGTTCATCCTTCGATCTCTACTGTGCCAAGAGGCAGTCTCATGTTTGTCAGCACGGAACTTTCAATTGTAAGGTTTTTAAAGATGAGAAATTATTTGTACAATTTTTAAATAGATAAATTTTATACAAATTTTTGTAAAAAAAGTAGATTTTACTTTAAAAAAATATAAAAAAAAATTATTATTTATTAGTGAGACTTATTATTTTACAAAATGTTTGTATGAGATTTGTCTATTTGAGACTTTTATCTAATATTACTCTTTTTTTATAGATTATGGAGTATGTGTAGTTAATAATAACTGATGAAAAGAATTATTATTTTAAAATTACAGTTATATTATTTTGGAAATAGCCACTTTAAGAGGGTTTTTTCTTTTTTTTTATGGGTGCCAAAGGATGAAAGATCGCTTGAGCATTAAAGTATTAGAAAAGTCCTCTGTCGAATGTGTAAGACCATTGGTAATGGTGAAGCCAAATGCAAAAGGCAAAATCACATATTTTATTTTTTGTCTCTGTCATTTAAGAAAGTCCCTCATATTAGATTATTAGATTATGCATCTTTTAACTAAAATAATAATAAAATGTTACTTTTTTTATTATTTTTTTTCCTAAAATTAATTTTTTATATATTTTACAATTAAAACCCACTACATAAGATCTACAACAACATCTATATAAAGAAACCCAATACATAATGATTACCTGTGTTGTCTTAAAATTGAACTTCAACTAAATTTATATACACCAATTTCATCAACTTAAAATTGAACATCAACTAATTTCAGTAAGTTGTCTCAAATTAGTTCAATACACTGAAAGTTGTCTATAATATAAATTTCATGTATAAAAATCAATGTCATTTCATTACATTACATGAATACATATGTAATTCTTTTCCAAAAGTTGTCCTTTTTTGTTTTTTTGTTTTTTATCAATGTCATTCCAAGCAACCAGCATACAAGCAGCAACCAACCAGCAATTCCAACCATCAACCAACTTCTAGCTTCTAGCCACCAGCAAACAATAAAACTCCTCCAGCATACAACAAACAACCAGCTTCCAGCTTCTAAGCAGCAACCAACCAGCAACAATAAAACTCCTCCAGCAACCCCATCAATAATGTTGGGAAATATTCTGAAATGCTTTGTAAATTAGAGAATATGTAAAATAACAAGAACAAATTTGAAAGAGAGAACCCGGTGTTGAGGCACGTTGTGATAGACGCTTTCCTTAGAGTAGATTCCGCCGCCTCCAATATTAAACATGCACTAGGCTTCTTGACAGTCTACTCCCAAGATACAACAACGTTGGTTCCCGTTAATCTCCTCGTCGGTGCACACAAAAGGAGATCCTCGAATCCGATATAAAATAGCCAAAGCCCAAAGACAGAAAGACAAAGAGAATGAAGAGGTGTTTCTCTAAATTTTGTAAAGAATTTGGAGTTAATGAATTTGTGGATGGGGTTCCCTATTTATAGAGAATGAAAGAGTACTTATGAAAAGTCACAACTTATTTAAATGAAATGGTACATGTAAAAAGTCACATCACTTAAATGAAATGGTGTTTGTGAAAAGTCACAACTTAAATGAATGAACACTTTTGAGAAGTCACAACTTTTCAAATATTAGAGAATACATTGAAAAAGTTTCTAATTCACCAAAGGACACAACCCTTTGTTTGGTTGAGAAGCGGTTAAGGCTCATATCCCTAAGAGGCATACATTGGTTCAAGTACCAAGACACAAAATCTAGATAACCGAACCGATACATTGAACAATGGTAATGGTTCACATTATTTTTCACTTTATATCAAATATTTTAATCATTTCTATGATGAAAAACTAACAATCCCCCACCTGATTAAAATATTTTAAAGAACAGAATAGAATACAATTTTCTTTCTTTGGACTAAGTACTATGCATCAATAGAGGTAGCTTGCGGCTTTGAACGTTTACCTAGTGTTAGCGTGTTTCCATCTGAAAGATCCATGGTGAACCAAGTCTTGAACCAGAATCTTTAACTCAGGCTTCTCCACACCACACACATAGTACGGCATATATCAGGTTCCTTTCAAGGTGGTGCATAAAGGCCGTGCACCGTATATTGGATTCATGAGCGCTCTAGGAAATAGCCCAATTACCATAGACTGCGGCCCCACAGTCACACTCATATAGGTGAGTCCTCCCAGGGTACCTGCAATTCAATACCTCGCCTTAGTCTTGGACTCATTCAAAGCATTTCGCTTTTCCTTTGCCATTGCATTTGTAGCACTCACACCCTAGGGATGAACCTATAATAATATTTTAATAGTGCTATTCAGTCACTCAAATAGTTTGTTCTTCCCATTGAACCTTCTTCTTGGGATCTCCAGTCAGGAATGTTGGGTTGCCACTATTGGTGACCTAATTAATGGACTTCAGTCCCATCCCCCTTGATGTACGTATAACCTTCGACTTTGCCAGTCCTTTCGTCAAAGGATCTGCAAGGTTATCTTCTGACTTTACATATTCCAAAGTCAGGTATCCATTCTTTATCAGGTATCTTATCGTAGAATGCCTGATACTTAAATGTTTCCTCTTATGATTAAAGTGTTTATTATTACAAATACTTATCACAGTCTGATTGTCACAAAGAACAGAAATGGCTGGCATTGGTTTTTTAACTAGTGGAATTTTTTATAATAAATTTTTAAACCACTCTACCTCATGTCCGGTAGTATCTAAGGCTATTAATTCAGCTTCCATAGTAGATCGTGAAATCACAGTTTGTTTAGAAGATCTCCAAGCCACAACTGCTCCACTGAGAGTGAAAATATATCCACTTGTTCCCTTACAATCTACTGTGTCAGTTATCCAACTAGCATCACTATATGCTTCCAATATAGTGGGATACCCAGAATAATGGATACCATATGTCATGGTTCCTTTCAAATATTTAAGAATTCTTTCCAATGCCTTCCAATGAGAATTATCAGGCCTACTAGTATATCTGCTAAGTCTACTCACAGCATATGAAATATCAGGTCTAGTAGAATTAGCAATATACAGTAACGTACCAATAATCTGAGAATATCTCAGTTGTGACAGGATCTCCAAGATTCTTACTTAAATGCAAACAATGATCAAGATGAGTACTAACAGGTTTGCATTCGAATCTCTCAAACTTTTTAAGAATCTTTTCAATATAATGAGATTGATTTATGTTAATATCATCACGAGATCTCATTAATTTAATACCAAGAATTACCTGTGCCTCTCCCATATCTTTCATGTCAAAATTCTTAGATAAAAAATTTTTAACATCAAGAATAATATCTATATTGGTACCAAAGATGAGAATATCATCAACGTAAAGACATAGCATTACGCATGCACCATCAACTATTTTAGTGTATAAACACTTATCAGATTTATTTATCTTAAAATCATAAGATAAAATTATTTCATCAAACTTTTGGTGCCATTGTTTAGGAGCTTGCTTTAAATCATAGAGAGATTTAATAAGTTTACAAACTTTTCTTTCCTGTCCTGGAACCACAAACCCCTTTGGTTGATCCATGTATATCTCTTCTTCTAGATCGCCATTTAGAAATGCGGTCTTTACGTCCATTTGGTGGACTTCAAGTTTATGGATCGCTGTTAGAGCAATTAGAACACGAATTGTGGTTATTCTAGTAACAGGAGAATATGTATCAAAATAATCGATACCCTCTCTTTGTGTAAAGCCCTTTGCAACCAGCCTAGCTTTAAATTTATCAATAGTACCATCAGGTCTTAATTTCTTTTTAAAAATCCACTTACATCCAATGGTTTTACATCCAGGTGGAAGATCACATAAATTCCAAGTACCATTAATCTTAAGAGATTCTATCTCACTATTTACTGCTTCTTTCCAGAAAGTAGAATCAATAGAAAGCATGGCTTCCTTGAAAGTCAATGGGTCTTCCTCCATAGAATAAGTATAAAAGTCATGTCCAAAATCCTTTTCCTTTCTAACTCGTTTTCCTCTTCCAAGTTCATTTTCTAATCCAAATACACTATCAGGATTATTTATAATGGTAGGTTGACTACTGGTGTAAGGAAAACTTACTGTAAGTAAAGATCTTTCTACTTTATTTTTGAAAGGAAATAGATCTTTAAAAAATGTTGCATCTCTAGACTCCATGATGGTGTTGGGATCAATACCTTGGACTTCTGATTTGATTATCAAAAACCTATATGCAGAACTATGTCTAGCATACCCAATGAATACTGCATCTACTGTGTTGGGACCTAATTTTCTTTTCTTAATTTTTGGAACATTAACCTTTGCAAGACAACCCCAAACTCTAAAGAAATTAATATTGGGTATTCTACCATTCCAGAGTTAATACGGTGTCTTGTTAGATTCCTTAAATGGTACTCTATTCAAGATAAAACAAGATGCAAGTATTGCTTCCCCCCACCATTGCTCAGGTAGGCCGGAACTAGAGAGCATGCATTTGACCATATCCATCAAGGTTCTATTTTTTCTTTCAGAAACACCATTGGATTGAGAAGAATATGGAGCAGTTTCCTCATGTATAATACCATTCTCCTCACAGTATTGAGCTAATTGATTAGAGGAGTATTCACATCCTTTATCAGACCTGATAATTTTAATTTTTCTCTCCAATTGGTTTTCAACTTCAGTTTTATAGATGACAAATTTACTAAATGATTCATCTTTTGTTTTCATTAAGTAAACATAACAAAATTTAGACATATCATCTATAAAAGTAATGAAGTATTTATTACCACCTTTAGAGGAGACACAATTTAAATAACAACCATCACTATGAATTAATTCAAGTAGTGATGAGTTTCTTATAATAGATTTAAATGGCTTTCTAGGCTGTTTTGATTGAACACAAATTAAACATTTTTCATCCAAATCAACAGGAACTTTAGGAATAATCTCTAAATCCATCATTCTTTTGACATTATGATAATTAACATGGCCTAATCTAGCATGCCATATTGAAGAGGAACATGTAGAAAATACAAATTTATTATTAGAATCAAATTTGTCTACTACATTATTTTGAATATTTATTACAAACAAACCACCACTCACATAGCCTTTCCCCACAAATGACCCATATTTAGTTACAATAACTTTATTGGATTGAAATAATAATGTGTAGCCTGCCCCATTGAGTAAAGATCCACTGATTAGGTTTCTCCTCGCCTCTGGTACGTAAAATACTTCTTCTAAAGGAAGAGTATTTCCAGATGTTAATTTGAGTACAATTTTTCCTACTCCAAATACTTGTGCAGAGGTGGAGTTACCCATCGTCACTTTCATGCCGCTTGTATCCGTTCATCGGTTCCAACAGAGTCGGTCTCGGAAAGCACCATATGAGCCTGTGGGTTAGGCGATCTTGGTTGTTCATTGCCTTGATATTTCCTCTTCTTATAGCGACAATTTTTGGCCAAATGACCTGGTTTGTTACAGTTAAAACAAATGGGTCTTTTATCATCTTTGTCAATATAAGATTTTGGTTTCAAATTATTCCCATAATTAGTTTTACCCTTATTGAATTTGGATTTCTGATGTAGTGGGTTCTTATGAGTTTTATGGCCTTCTACAATATTTGCTTTAGACTGAAAATCAGAAACCAATGGTGGGATGAGATCATTTTCCAAGTGTTGTTCTTGGATCCTAATGGCAGAGATCAAAGTTTCCATGGTCATATTTTCAGTCTTATGTTTAAGAGATAGGCCAAAATTCTTCCATGAAGGAGGCAACTTGTCTATTGTACAAGCAACTTGGAGACGCTCGGTAATACCCATTCCCCGTTGGCCCAATTCATGGTAAAGAATAGTTAACTCATGGGCTTGCTCTACCACAGATTTGGAATCATCCATCTTGAAACCAAGAAATTGGCTTGCGGTGTACTTATCCATTCCGGCATCTTGTACACCATATTTCTTATCAAGAGCATTCCAAATATCTTTGGCAGATTTAATGTGTAGATAAACATCAAAAAGTGTGTCACTTAAATGATTTAAAATCCTACATCTACACAAATTATCTTTTTCTGCATATGTTTGCAATTCAATAGTACGTGCAGGCTTATGTAAATCATCAGAAGGAGGATCATTCTCAATAACAAAATATAATCCAAGCATTGTAAGAAAGATTTTCATCTTTTCTTACCAACGCTTAAAATTGATTTCTCCAAATTTCTCGGGTGCAATAGGTTCGTTTGAAGTCATGGTGGCAACCAATCAATTAAACACACATCTAGTTTAACAAAGAGAATTATCTACTCTAAGATTGTTGGGAAATATTCTGAAATGCTTTGTAAACTAGAGAATATGTAAAATAACAAGAACAAATTTGAAAGAGAGAACCCGGTGTTGAGGCACGTTGTGATTGATGCTTTTCTTAGAGTAGATTCCGCTGCCTCCAATATTAAACATGCACTAGGCTTCTTGACAGTCTACTCCCAAGATACAACAACGTTGGTTTCCTTTAATCTCCTCGTCGGTGCACACAAAAGAAGATCCTCGAACCCGATATAAAATAGCCAAAGCCCAAAGACAGAAAGACAAAAAGAAGGAGGAGGTGTTTCTCTAAGTTTTGTAGAGAATTTGGAGTTAATGAATTTGTGAGTGGGGTTCCCTATTTATAGAGAATGAAATGGTACTTATGAAAAGTCACAACTTATTTAAATGAAATGGTACATGTGAAAAGTCACATCACTTAAATGAAATGGTGTTTGTGAAAAGTCACAACTTAAATGAATGAACACTTTTGAGAAGTCACAACTTTTCAAATATTAGAGAATACATTGAAAATGTTTCTAATTCACCAAAGGACACAACCCTTTGTTTGGTTGAGAAGCGGTTAAGGCTCATATCCCTAAGAGGCATACATTGGTTCAAGTACCAAGACACAAAATCTAGATAACCGAATCGATACATTGAACAATGGTAATGGTTCACATTATTTTTCACTTTATATCAAATATTTTAATCATTTCTATGATGAAAAACCAACAATATCAACAATTCCATCAAGTTTAGTACAATTAAAAACCAGGAAGTCTAGTGCAATAAAAAAAAACCTAGCTGACCCACAAGCAAGTCAAAAAACATATTACCATACAGTAAAAAATAATTACAAAATACCCACAAATAAATGTACCAGCAAGTCCATCACCAATCAAAATAAACCAAAACCAAGCATACATCTATGTACGGGATATGGCCTTATTCCTTTGCCCCTCAATGATTTCCATTTGAAAATTATGAAAATACTCTTGCTGCACAGAATTCATAGAATCAATATCCAATTTCATAATTTTCATATCAGTTTTCCTCTTCTTAAGAACTATTAAATCAGATCTATCATTGTCAGTCTTAATTTCCATATTAAGTTCTCTCTTCCTAAGAAGTATTAACTCAAATCTATCATTATCAACCTTGATTATTGCTTCTCTTCTCTCCATCATACATGTCTTCCTATCATCACTCATGTGCCTTAAGACCTCATTAAACTCATTAACTTGTGATTCCTTACCTTTTCATTCTCTCTCTCTTTCTTTTTTATTTCTTTTTCATTTTCAGTCTTATTGCCTATAGGTCTCTCACCGTCCACGGACACATTTTTCATGTCTTCCCCTAATTATATTGAGTTTGGAGTAATACCTAAACGTACCACATTGTCTTTCCTTCCTACGAGTTCCATGTGTGTTTGCCATTTCGGTTGGTGCCTCAAAAGATTCCAACAATGTTCCATGTTGAAGTTGGTTTTTTGGGTTTCTCAATACAAATTTTTTGCCTTATCAATCTACAAAATAGTTCCAAAGTTAGTTTGTTATATCATTGCAAAGACTTAATAATTACAACAATAATAATTGGAAAAAACATTACACGTTGTATAGCTCAGTCGTACTGCTTGGATGCATTCCTTCAATTTAGGCTATGGAATCACAAAATTTATTGACACATTTTTAAATGCTTGACCACCGATTGGTCAAAGAGGGTACAGATCGTTATGGACCGTTAGGTTTTTTTATAGGTATTACAATAATTATAAATTCTACTCCACAATTATGTGAAGGTTTGGTTAGTCCACCGTGTAGAGTCTATACCAATGTTAAGCCAAGCTGAAACAAGGAGCGTATATTTCTCTGCAGTAAATGACACACCTAGCTGAAATTTTTTAATAGGTGCCCTTGTTTCCCATTGGGGTTGTGTCACTTGGACATCAACATTTGCACTATCCACAGGGGTTGTTAATACCACCCTCACCACTTTGCAACAGTGTGATAAAGAATAGATCCTTATTAATTAGAGTGTTCATCCTTCAACAAAATATTGAAAGAGAAAATGTTACTAAGTGATTCAGAAATATATGCTCTCTCATTATCAAGATAAAGCATATGAAATCATAAAATCCATGCTTACTCATAGTCCCATTGTTTTACTCATAGTCACATTGGCAATTAAAACAACAAATTATAACAGAGAATCAGCAAAACAAATAACAAAGTTGAAGCATAAATTATTATAACAAACATCCATTTGTATCCCAAGCATTTATTTAATATACAAACTAATACATATCTCAAGCATCCATTTAACATTATACATTTTTTAATATACAAACCTTGTACATATCCCAAACATCCATTTTTTACAATACATTTAATATGCATATCCCAAGCATCCAACAAATGATTTATACATTTTTTAATATACAAAACATTTAATATAAAAACATCCATTTTTTACCACCACCTTAAAAGCAAGAACAATATATATAATTCACAAGCATTATGCATATCCCAAGCATCCAAGCCACCTTAAAAACAAGAACAGAAAATTGAAACCTAATCTAGATTAAGCAAAACCAGAGGAAAAAGTAATAAAATACCACCCTCTTGCTCCTACATGTTTAGAAAAACCAGGGGACCTATTAAAAACAAAAAATTGAAATCCTAAATTCATCCCTAAAATCACTCCTGAAATGAAAACCCTAATCTAGATTAAGCAAAGCATCCAAACAACAATTACAGCAAGCTGAAATCTATGTAATAAAATCCCTAGGAAAAACAGAGAGAGAGTTTCATTTACCCTAGCTAAGTCTATAGTGAAAACACCAAGCAAGTGTAGCAGTAGTGGTGATGAATAGCGACATCGATGGAGGAAGGATACCGTCCTTGTGGGAGACCGAAAACCTGGAAATCATCACATGATTAAGAGTTTTGGGAGGGAGAAATAGAAAACCTTCACTCGGCCAGAGAGAGAGAATGAAGAAATAGAGTATAGAGGGAGAAAATCATACCTAAATTGTCGCTAGATCTCTCGAGAGCTGGTACTGTTCCGTTGAGAGCTGCAAGGGTTTTTTTTTTTCTAGAGAAAGGGTTCTGTCGAGGGAGAAAAGGAAAGGATTCAGGTGAGAAAAAAAAATAAAGATGTTGTGTTGAGAGATAAAGAGAGAATGGGAGGAGAGAGAAAAAAGTAATAAAATAAAATTTAAAAGGTGACTAGTCCATCTGAAAGTATGTAGTAATACTGTTCGTAGTAAGGAAAACATTTACAAATGGCTTATCCAATTTAGTTAATTTAATGATGTAACTAGCTAAATATGTGTTTGCATTTGCATTTGGCTACACTATTGCCAATGCTCAGGATGGCTAGGTTTTGCACTGATTAAAAGATCTTGATTCACCATCCTGGCCATCAGGACTCCTATTATGTGTCCTATGGAACTGTTTCATGCCATTATCTCAAGGCCACTTGATTTAATTTGTTGTTCTCCTGTGTGTGTGGAGCCTGGTTATATGTTTGTGTGCAGCTTGATTTGATGAATCAATCCAATACATATTCATTGTGGTTTTGACCCCTTTGGCTCTTAAACCGATCCAACCTGACCCGTTAATTAAGATTTACTATATATTGTATTAAACCATATATAGCTACCGGATTGTATCTTTTTTTTTCAACTAAATCAAATATTTTGCAACTCTATGGATGTATGCACGTTGTTGAATCACATAAATATTATGTCATGTGTTGATTGATTCCACTTATTTTACTTATTTTAACTCCTAACATAATTAATAGAGAAGTATTTTAGTCACAAAAAGATCACATAAAAATAAACTCACAAACTGACATGACTTAATATAGTACATTAGGATGTAAAATTACTTTTACTGTAAAATAAGTCTAAAATATCACATAAAATCATATTAGTTTATGGATTTATTTTTGTAGGATCTCTTTGTAGAGTAATTTAGGTAATTATATTTCAATCTTAAGAAGATCTTCTCATAACAATATTTTGGAGTAATTATTATTATATTTTAAGCTGTAACCAACTGCGTATTCAAAACGGAGCCTAAGTATTTATTTTTAAAAGGAGTTATAAAATTAATTTTCCCTATAAAACGATTATTCTAAGGATATAAGAAAAACTCAGAGATTAAATTAAGTTAAAAACTAAGTACTGACGAAGAATTGACGAAGATACTGAATTTTCAGTTTTTTAAAATGGAAGTATCAATTTCACAGAAGTTAAAAACTGAGGTCTTGAAATACAAAAAAAAAAAAAAAAAAAACTGAAAAAAATCAGCTACTAATTTTGTAATTAACCATTTTAATAATTTAAATGATAATTGTATATAAAATGTCACGTGACCTATTATGATTTACGGAATGACCATTTGGAAATGTCAAATTAATGCAGTACTAATTCTGAAATATTTAAATCCTATAAAAAATGCAAAACCTGAACAAACGAAACAACAGCACCAGCTTCGGATCATCTAGTAAATTTCCCATGCATGCATGGTTGATATATGTTTCAGGTGCGTGCGTGGTTGGTATTAATAGTCGGTCATCAACTCAGAAAAAAGTACATCTTATTCGCACCTCATCTATGATCTCCGATTACCTCGGCTTCTTGGACGCTTACTTCATGGCAAAACCCGACCAAACCAGCAGGTCTCATTCTAGTTTTTTTTTTCTGGTTTCTGTTAATTATGTAAAGCAAAAGTTAATGTGACTGGAAAGTTCAAAGCAGTCTCGAGAGAGAAACAGTAGAAATTATTCTGAGGTTATGTTTGTACGCAGAGTTTGAATCCAGGAGCAGAGTGGTAATGAAACTGGACGATGATTTGGGGCGGGAACGGGGGGATGATTTCCAAACCGATGATGAAGAAAACGAGGCGGAATTGGTTTATGGGGATGAGGAGGAGTACTATACTGAATCTGAAGGCACAGTTTCCTCACCAAGTCCATCTGTTAACAACGTTGACCTCAACGATTCCACTTGGCCTCAGAGCTACAGGTACTCCATGATCTACAGTTTTTTTTTTTTTTTTAAATAAAAAATATTGTTAATATATGTTTAGCAGATCATTAAGGTGGAGGTATTGTGAAATCACCATTTATCTCAAAATGTTAAGCTGATGGGAAGAGATAGATTACACTCTCCCTCACGTGGGCCAGATTCCTCTTTAATGAGTGGACCCAACACGTAAAGTATTTAACTAAATGGGTAGAGTGTATCATTAGGGTTCGAATTCAAGACTTCTGTTTTGATACAATGTGATATCATCATTCATCCCAAAAGATTAAACTGATGGGAAGAGGTAGATTAGAAATTATTTAAAAAAAATATATTGTTGTGTCAATTTTTATTGCTTATGTGGCAATGTTGTTATAGCTAACACACTAATGATGTTATAAGAATATTACCTCATGTTATTAATAGGGACTTTGTATAATCTGAATGCAAATTTCAAACTAAAGTGAATCTGGAAAGATAGTTTGGAGTAGGGATATGAAATAGACTAAGAAACGAGTTCGACAAAAAAATGTGTGCCTGTACAGACCAGGAATGTTTTTTTTTTTTTTTGGCTGCTAGCTGCTGGAACACTACATTTTGAGGGGTTGCAAAGGAAAAATTGGCCAGACCCCATCATCTTTGGCATCGGCATGCCTTCTTGTTATTAGCATGACTATGAACATATAATAAAGAAAAACGCTTGTTGCAAGTGCCTGGTGCAAATGGTGTGCAAACGTGGCTGACGTGGAGACACTTAATGAGAGAGAGACTGAGCTGATGAGAGAGAGCTGAGGAGAGGGAGAGACCGAGCTGTTGGAGCTGATGAGAGAGTGAGAGCTGATGAGAGAAAGACCGAGATGATGAGAGAGAGAGCTGATGAAAGAGGAAGAATTCATTTTAAATTTGACGTGGCATGGAGGACTGCAAGCCGGTTGTATTTACTGACTGTATATAGAAGAACTGTATAATAAATACCAATTATCCAGTATGCTGTAGCAGAAAAATAGTGATTATGCCGGGTGAATGATGTTATGCCTAATGATTTGTTTGGAAGTGATCATATGGGGAATATAAGCAAAATAAATAATGAATACATAAATAAATTGAAAAGACTACGCAAATAATATTCTGAATTCTTCATCTCACTTGGTTGAATACGTGCAGGCAGTCAATTAGCAGGTTTACAACTGTGGCCCCACCCTCACTCAAATTTTTAAGGAAAACTAGCCTGACAGGAATAAGCAGCTTTTTTTCCACGGCACAAGAGACCCCAGAAGCGTCTGAGCATGATTCTTTGCTGAGAAAGCCTCTTATTTCTGAAAAAAGTATAGACAAAGAAGAAGTGCCTACTTCCATACTACCTGTGAAGATATCTGGATCTGCCTGCTCAAAGTTTTCTACAAGAAAATCACCCCCACCACAGGAGCAGTGTTCATTGGCTCAAGCAGTCATGAATGGTAAAAACAGGATCTTCTCCTGATTACTTTACTTTTTTATTCATCACTTTGTCCAAAAAAAATTGTGTCAAATACTTGAGCTGCTAGAACCACCACATTGCCAAAGCATTTCAATGGAAAACTATGCAGAGCTATAATTCCCACCCTTCTCTATGTTGCCAATAACCAGCACTCCTCAAGCATTTGTTTTTATACATCCAATCAAGATGCAGTAATAATCCATGGACTCCCCACTAGTGCTAGTTCAAGGCTCCTTATCAACATCAAATTTTCTTCAAACAATATTTTTGTGCTCTCTCTGTTTCTCTCTATTTTTCAAAGCTTTTCAAGGGTACATCCTTCGGATATGACATTTAAATGGGCAATACTTGTCAATCCTTTGACCATACCTTGGTAGACAGAAGCTTTAAGCCATTAAAACTCAAAGTGTCCATCTCGCAGATGCCACAACCAAGACTGATCTTTCACTTTTGCGTGAAAACACATTACAGTTACTGCTTTCATGTTCAGAGCAAACATCCGATTCTTTGAAATTTGTACTTTAGTAATGACATTTGCATGTTGATCTTTTAATGTGAGCATCAAATCCTCCATAAGAAGGGCCTAGCCTTTCTCCAACAATTGCCCATTCGTATTTTAATTCTAGCACACAATACACAATAGAAATAGAGAAATGTTTTAGCCACAAAGAAATTTCACAAAAGTAAACCCATAAACTGGCATGACTTGATGTGGTATGTTAGATTGTAAAGCTACTTTTATTGTAAAATAGATCTAATATATCATATGAAGCCATGTCAGTTTGTGAATTTATTTTTGTGAGATCTCTCTGTGGCTGTAGCACTTCTCTTAGAAATATGCTTGTGCTCATCATTCTTAAGTTGCACCGTATATAATTTTCCCCTTTCTTTTTACTGAAACTTTACAAGAATCGCCAAATTAAAAATCACCAAATTTAGTGTCTCCTTGCTCTTGATTACTCAATGCAATAAACAACACTTTTCTACCACACGTGGTTTGTTGAACTAGAGTCTAAAAACCATATGTATTGTGGATCCTTGTCATCTTCTTCACATGAAAGTAGTAGAGTTTCCTCCTCTCCTCGACTAGTTCTCTTAGTGTAATTGTTTCGATCTCCAACCCTTTTACTCCAACATTCATTACTATAATGTCTATACTTTTGGCAATTATAACATTGAATGCTAAATTTGAAACCTCCATGTTTGCTAGTGTTTCTTCCGCATTATCATATAGAAGGATTTCCATCACCAGTAAGATTTCCATGTTCTCTACTTTGGGCTTCATTATTGCTGCGCCTATGGTCGTTGTTATTATTTCCTCAATCCTTTTATCACACTTTCTGGTTTTTACCATTTTGAATCTTCAAGTCTGCCTTTGATTCCAGCATTGGTTCACTTAAATTAAATTCTATCTTCTTTTGCAATCTTTTCTCACAAAGTTAAAGTTACCAGTCAATTGAGAGTGACTTGACATCTTTCAATTCTAATATGGCCACGATAATATGTTTATGGAGTGCATAATTTCTTAATTACACAAACATCATTGAGTTTCTCCCCATAATTTCTTTGTGATGAGACATTTTCGTGCGAGAAAACCCAAGACAGCACTACACTACAATAACAAACAAACTGACAGACAACACTTCATCAACTCACCTGTTCATTAACACATCCCTTCATGAGCAGGTTTACACACCAAAAATTACTCAACAAAGATCCTCATTTCTTTTTAAGCAGGAATCAATGTTCTGTGTGGCATAGGACTCCTTACAACTCCGTATGCAGTCAAAGAAGGAGGATGGTTTAGCCTCATCATACTTGTGATGATGGGTCTCCTTTCTTGCTATACGGCATTTTTATTGAAGCGATGTTTAGAAAGCTCCCCAGAACTCCAAACTTACCCAGATATTGGAGAGGCTGCTTTTGGGTTAGCTGGTCGCTTTGGAATAGCTGTAAGTCCAACTTGAATATGAAATGTCCAATTTTTTTCACAAGCATGCTTGTATGTATAAGAATATAACCAACTAAATCATGGCTGCTGTTGAGTTTGCAACTACAAGCTGATACCTCCTGTTTGAAAGCCAAACTGACACTTGTTCTGGTCTAATGCAGATAGTTTTGTACATAGAACTATATGTAAGTGCAAAAAAATCTCTCCTATATCTATGCGTAGCTCTCTACCTTTTGTGGTGCCTTGCTTTGTACCATACTTAATAAGGTGAAGAGCTCTGGTTTGTAGGCTTCTTGCGTGG
Source organism: Juglans regia (assembly GCF_001411555.2). Taxonomy (NCBI): domain Eukaryota; kingdom Viridiplantae; phylum Streptophyta; class Magnoliopsida; order Fagales; family Juglandaceae; genus Juglans; species Juglans regia. The sequence goes on from NC_049904.1 coordinate 3,213,185, forward strand.
AGTACATCATTATGATGAGCGATAACCTGGCATCATTATACCCAGACACACAAATCCGTTTTGCTGGAACTTATCTTGGTTCTCGTCAAGTTTTCTCCATCACAGCTACTCTTATTGTTCTTCCAACCGTTTGGCTTCGAAATCTGAGTTTGCTCTCATACCTTTCAGGTTCCTATCCTTTTTCTTTTCTTGAAATCTCAAAATTTTTTAAGTTGCAAATACAGCTTATCTTAAAAGTTGTGTTCAGGTGGAGGAGTAGTTGCATCAATTCTGGTGGCACTTTGCTTATTATGGGTTGGGGTGGTGGACCAAGTTGGATTTCATCCATGTGGAACGGCTTTAGACCTTGCAAACATATCTGTCTCAATTGGTATCTTTGGTTACAGTTTCTCAGGCCATCCAGTTTTTCCAAATATCTATACTTCCATGAAAGAACCGTCACAATTCCCATCTGTTTTAATAGCCAGGTGACAAAACTAGTCAGTATACAGTTTGAAAATATTCACTTGTGTTGCCTTGATTCACCTTTCTCTACTTGTTTATGTTTAGACATTTATTTTTAACTTCCTGAAGAGGAGACATTTTTTTAATGTTAAAATTTACATTATTTAAAAGATTACTTCCCTGTTTTTCTTGATGGTCTTTCTTTTTCCACTACTTACATTATAAGCTTTGCTAATATATATCTCATGTGCCACAGCTTTGTTTTCTGTTTCTTTATGTACATTGGGGTAGCAATTTGCGGCTTTCTAATGTTTGGTGACTCGGTCAAATCTCAGTTCACTTTAAACATGCCCAGAGAATATGTTGCTTCTAATGTTGCAATCTGGACTGTGGTATGATAGGAAACTTGAATTTAGTTTTCTGATTTTATCTGCTTTGCATGGTACATCAAGTGACTGATGTGGTTTCATAGGTGGCGAACCCACTGACCAAGTATGCGTTGACACTTACACCCATCTCATTGAGTTTAGAGGAACTCCTGCCATCAGCTCAGCTTAGATCTTTTAGTGTAGTGCTTCTCGTCAGAACGATTTTAGTATTTTCGACTTTGGTGGTGGCACTGACTCTTCCATTCTTTGGTGAGCATTTCCTGCATTGCTTATGCACATTGAATTTCAAGTGTTTGGTTCTTCACAAAGGAAAAAAAAAAAGGATTGTTTGATATATATACGTCCTGAATGTGCTTTTTGAGCATGCAAAGACAACAAATAACAAGTAAGATTCAAAATAAAATGGGATAAAAAAAAAAGGAGACTGTTTTCTGCTAATTAAGCTGTTTTTTGTCAAATGGACTGCAGCTTCTGTAATGGCGTTAATGGGATCTTTACTCACAATGTTAGTTGTAAGTTCTCTCTTCATATACACACCTCGATTGTAGTTCATCACAGCTAGAGATTTGAGGAAGTTTGAATTAATTCTCTATCTATTGTTTCATGACAGACATTTATCTTTCCATGCGCATGTTATCTCCGCATACTCAAAGGAAAATTGACGAAGTTGCAGGTAAGAATTCTATGTCACTAAGTACTTATTCCACATCATATATACTTTATCAGAAGGCAAGTGCTATAAACCGATCCAATACTAAACCAGTTCTTGATATTCTGTTTCAGATTGCAAATTCCATAATAATTTTAAGTGTGGCTTTGGTCTGTTTATGCATTGGTACATATTCAGCAGTCATAAGAATATCTGAAAAAATAGCCTGATTGAAGGAAATGGATAGCAAGCCTCAAGCTCACACTTCTTTTGCTAAATGCACCAACATGCTTTCCGAGGAGATTCTCAACTATAGATACTAAACAACAATAGCAGTGTAATGCTACGTACAGTCATAGAGTATTCAAACGCCACGTAATTATTTTGAAACAGAGTGAGATCTACTATTAAAAAATTAATTTTTTTCATGTGGGTCTCGTATATACTCATTTCTTTCAAAGAGATTGTGCGGCGCTTGTGCACTCACGACTGCAGATATCATTTCTATTTTTCTTTTATGTATGATCATAGAATTCATTATTTGGTGTATGGCCAATCCGTGGCTTTTTTTTTTTTTTTTTTTTGAAGTGTCAAAGTTATATACAAAGTTTACACTATAACTATCATTTCTCTATGTAGATTAGTGGTACATTTGACCTGATTCATCAGGCTTCTTTGAGTCTGTAGGGTTATATGTTGATAATTCGCAGCTCTATGTATACTTCATTAGCATTCAAGTAACATAGTGTCCTACTTAATTACGGTCCATATATATTTCTTATGCTAAATTATTAATACCCTTTTATTCAAACCCTTCAAATTTTATGTTACCATCTTTAGAATATATATATATATATATATATATATTTTCCATTTTTGAATCTAAAGGATGAAAAACGTTGGGTTAGTAAAATCTTAACCATTTAAGTCTAGAAATATTGTTAGAATATTAACTATTTTACAAATTACAATGGACTTGACTGCTATGTTTTTTTTTTTTAATTTTTTAGTTTTTTATATATATATATATATATAGTAGAAGTTTATCCCCTTCTTATACTGTTGGATTGAAACTTTAATTGTTTATATCTTTTGATGAAGTGGCAAAAAAAAAAAAAAAAAAAACATGTGGATGGCAGATCAAAAATTGGTGGTAATTTATAGCTAGGTTCAACATTGAAGAGTAACAAGAGTTGTTGAATGGCCTTTAATTTACTGGATTTGTAGATGTAGAGTTTAAGCGACTGTTTTTCAGGTGATAAAAAGTATGTATATTTCTTAATAGAAATATTACATATATAAATGGATTATATAAAATTAAAATTAAAAAAAATAAATTTACAATTTGACATACTACATCAAATATGTTATGAGATTATTTTTGTTTAATTTTTTTTGTTGTTAAAAGTATTTCTTATTTACTTATAAAAAAAAGGGTCCTTCTACTGTTACCGAAGAAATCTCCCGAAGATGTGTCCCGAACAGTGCATTTCTTTTTTTATTTTTATTTTTATTTTTTTCATGTATTTTTTTAATTATCATAAACATTTTTTTAAAAAAATAAATAATTTACAATATCATTAAAAAATACTTCCTTGATCATTAAATAAAAATAAATAAAAAATTCGGGACAGAGTTTCGAGACCCAACTTTTGGTGGGTTTAGCATTTCTGTAAAAAAAAAACTCTAAATCAGATTTGTATAAAGTTGTGAGAATCAGAATTCCGGATAACATATTCAAGTTAATGTATGGTGTCGGCGAAACAATTTTAGTTCCATGTAAGAGCATTAGTAATGGCCTAGCCAAATGCCAATGCAAGTCTATAATTTAGTTATATGTAAAAATAAACATCTACATTGGACTAGCTAAAAGTCCAAAGTTAAAGACTTCAGCTACAGTAAAATTCTACTCCTCTCGAAACATAGCGAGTTACTGTTCTTGGTCTAAATTTTAGCTATTGCCAAGTCCAAATTTTAGCTAGAAGTTCAAGTTTTGACTATAGTTTTAACTTTTGGTTAGGTGAATCCAGATTAGACTAGCTATTTTAAAGTCAAAATAATAATATAATATTATATATTTTAATAATATTTTACAATTTTTTTTTTATATTTTACAAATACACTTCTTATATTAATTAATAATTTATATGTACTTAAAATTATTATTTCCTAACTATTTGTTTCCTCAACTTATTATTAACGTTTCATACTAATATTAACCGAGGTATTTAACCACATCCATTAGAATACTATAATGTTAATATACAAACAGATGCATGGATGAACCACCCATATTACTATATAATATCACTTCCAATAAATGTGCAAGTGTAATCAAATCTCACAATAAATCATGCAGATATGGACATCAAAATTGTGTGAGAGAGATAGAGACTTGTTACAAGACTTTCTCGCTCAAATACCCAAATCAGAAATCAAAATACCCAAATCTCAAATTAGATTCCAGCACAAAAATAACCAAATCACAAACCAAATTACTGAAATCTCAAAGCAAAATACTGAAATCATTCAACACTATGCATGACCACAGACAAATACCCAAATCACAAACCAAAATACCGAAATCTTAAATCAGTTACACGGAAATACCCCAATCGTGATTTTCAAGTTCAATTTATAGAGGAAATGTGCAACCTTTTAGATGAGGATTCACGGGCAAGGCAACCTTGTGACAGAGTTCGGGACGCGCAAACCCTAAACACAGATTCAATCACTTGATGAAATGGGAGAAAATAGAAATAGAAGATAGAGAGGAAATCTAAGCAGAGAAGAAGGAGAGAGGAGCGAGGAAGAGAAATTACCATTTGGGCTTGAAGACAACGGCTACACGACGGAGAGAAAGCGTCTTGCGGTTGAAGAAGATGCAAATCTCTTTGGCACTCGCGGTTGAAGAAGACGAAGGGTTATGGAGTGGGGGTTTCGGGGATGAAGAAATGAATACGAGGGAAATAGATGAAGAAAGAGAAAATAACATGGGAAAGTAGATGAAATAATAAAATATTACTTTAGGCCATGAACAGTAACTCGTTATGTTTGGAGAGGAGTAGAATTTTACTGTAGCTGAAGTCTTTAATTTTGGACTTTTAGCTAGTCTAATATAGATGTTTATTTTTACGTATAGCTAAATTATGGACTTGCATTGGCATTTGGCTAGGCCATTGCCAATTCTCTTATACCTGCATAGCACGATTTAGTCCACTTGCGCTCTTGGTTCTCACGCCCTGTTAAGGCTACGTTTGGGTAGCCAACATACCTCAATACTTTTCAAGTATTTTCGTACTATTGGAAATACTCCACATGCCAAACGCAATGAACCATCTTCGTATCAAAGTCTTTTCAAAAATTACTATAATATTTATCATTATTATATATAAATAAAAATAAAAATCAATAATATTTATCACTATTATATATAAATAAAAAATAAAATCACTATAATATATAAATAAAAAATAAAATTACTATAATATATATATATATATATAAAATAAAATCACTATAATATTTATCACTATTATATATAAATAAAAAATAAAATCACAATAATATTTATCACTATTAAATAAAAATAAAAAATAAAATCACTATAATATTTATCACTATTATATATATAAAAATAAAATTATTATAATATTTATCACTATTATATACAAATTAAAAATAAAATCATTATAATATTTATCATTATTATATATAAAAATAAAATAAAATCATTACAATATTTATTAATATTAAAAAATCATTATAATAAAACCATTATAATATTTATTACTAAAAATAAAATTACTATAATATTTATGAAATCCACATATTTTTCAACTAGTTATCTAAAAATTAACAATTCAACAAATTTTACAATATTTTTAATAAGATCTACAAACTCATTCTAATCACTATTCATAACTATTCCTAAATATTTTTAATACTATTTTCACTGCCAAACGTAGCCGACTAGAGGGGTGCGAGTGGCGAGTGATAATATGATATGAGATAGTGGAATATCCACTCTGCTCCGAAGCTCGTTGATCATTCTCTCTCCTTTTCTGGGTTTAGATGAGAGAAGATGAGGAGAACCCATTTGAAGTTTACAGGCTAGATTTCCGGGTTCTTGATTTTTCTTAACTCTTTTCTTTATGGGTTTTTTTTTTTTTCTTTTTAATTTTTTTTTTTTTTATCATTAATTTTCTTCTTTTTGTCTGAGCTAGTGAATTTCTTGAGTTTCTGGATTTGCTTTCAGACGCGGCTCCAGCTTTTATGTCTATATATATTGGTTAAAATCAGCTTAAAGTTGTTAGGTTCAGAGTGAATAATTTCCTTAGTTTTGTCTGATGCAGAATTAGACAGTAACCAATTGGATGTTGAGGAAATAAATGTTTAGAAAATGTTGGATCTCATCTACTACTTTATATTACTCCTGAAACTTCGTAAGTTTTGCTAGATATTTGATTCTTTTTAATTATTGAAGAAAATTATATCCAAGACTTTTATTAGAACCATCCTGATTTAGCATTCGTGTTTTAGACACAATTAAGTGAGACTGTAACTGCCAGCTCATGGATATTGTCCATGATTCAATGTTATGTTTGGGCCAATATAGGAAAACCACAATCAAATGCCTTGGGAATCATGACCACTAGTAAATACTAGAAGGAGTAGTTTGATTGCTTATATGCCTGCCCAAATGTTCATCTGGTGGTTTGTGATCTATAGCAGCTTCTGGGTTGATTAATGGACTTTAACGTTTTCTTTAAAAGCTGTCAATGGAGGAACCTTTTTAGGTCAGAGTACTAACATGGCTAATAGACTAATAGATTACTGAGAGGAGTTTTTTTTTTTTTGGGGGGGGGGGGGGAGGAGGGGGAATGCCTTGACCAGATGATCTGAATATGTAGCTGTTAAGATTTGTCTTCATAACTTGAATTTTCTACCAATGATCTTCTATTTCCTCTGCAAAATAAAGCTGTTGTTCCTTTTAAGATAAAAAGATTAGTGCTTGTAACTGAAGGTTCTTCACTAAAAAGATTATCTTAATTAGACCATGGTCATTGTTTTTCCTTAGTGATTTTTTCAGGCCTTAGGTTTTTGTGCAATTCCCAAACTAAGTATGGGATGAACATGAAGATTAAGAAAGGCTGTGCTAGGAAACATGGAAGGTGGTTCTGTTATGTGCATTATTGCCTTAAAATTGTTTTGACAAAATTGTTGCAATATTTAGCCTTCCTCACAGCCCTTTGTTATTTCCTCTTACATATATATCAATTTTACTTTCCAGCTTCCATGACAATAAAGGACTCGAGAATAACACTGTTGACTTGAACAAGAAAAGGAAATTACAGGCAGGGCAATCGGATTTGCCTATACCAAAGCATAAATGCTGGGATCGCAGCTTTGCTTCTGAACCGGTCTTTGTGTTTGAAAAAAATCCTGAGGTGGAAAGCATATTTCCAAACATAATAAATGGGAAAACAGAAAGAGCAGCCATGGATTATGAGGCAGAACCTGAATCAGGGAAAGACAGCAATAGTTTTGGTGGAGATTCCAACTCTGCAACGTCTTCATACGATGAAGCTAAAGTCCAATTAGAGTATGTAAAACAAACTTCAATAGGTCCTCAACTTCATCTGTTAAATGTGACAGCAATGGTTTTAAATATGCCAACTACTCTTCTGGTTTCAGAAAAGACAAACTTGCATTTCTGAGTGGAGAGCATCCTAGCCATCATGATGAATTACAAGCATTTCAGACTCTTGAGGAGCACCTCGTAGATTTGTGTGATCAAGTAGATTACACTAGCTCTGTATATGGAAATGACTGCATTGAACAGCCTACAGATAACGAACTTGAAGATATTCTCGACTCCCATGGGGTTAACCCAACAAATATGTACGTTCTTTCATCCGAAAGATGGACTGTAGGCCAAGGTAATTTAGGGATTAATATATTTGAGGTGTACATGTGAGAATAATTTAACTGGGTGGGTGGAGAAATAACTTCATTGTTTGTATGCAGATGCTCAACCAGGCACTAGGAAACAAACCATCGATCAAGAATTCGAGCAGTTCTTTTCCAATCTTATGTTGTAGCAATAGTTTAACTGGAAGCGTGTATATTTCTAAATATTTTTGTTGCATATGCATGCGAGTCTTATGATTGTTATCATGAAGATCATGTAAAACAACTTGTTATTTGTAATCATCCCATTCCAACGTACGATCCTCTGCAAAGCAGAATGTGAGGCTAACATGATAGACCCCAAAGCTTTTGGAAATGTGTGGACATGGAGAATGGGAGTTATTGTGTAATAGAGGACAGTTATTTGCATGCCCAAGATCAGTTCTTCTAAGTACAAGCAATCTTGTGTACCAATTGTGCACCGATTGCTGACGTGGCTTATTATATTAAAAAAAAAACCCGAAACTCACAGGAGAAGAAGACATACACGAAGGCCAGACCAAAGGATGTTTTCTAAAGAAAATAGGCCACGCCCAAGTCGCCATTATGTGAAGAACCAATAAACGGAATCCCCTTCGTCAAAATCAGATCTCCTTCGTCTGTCCCAAAATACCACCATGGTCTCTCTGGCTGAAAAATCGTCCTCGGCCATGGTCGAGTCCAAGAATGGAAAACAAAAACAATCTTCTTTCATGAGAGTCAACGATTTTTCGCTTGCACCGTTAGTATATAGGAAAGATTCACTCCAGTTGTTTACTTAAATAAAAAGCTTCTCTGAACGGTGGGAGAGTGGGGCAGAGTAATTTCAGGTTTATATTTTTATTCACATATGTAGCCTGAGTTTTGCTCTTTCCAATAGGAATCGTTAGCATTTTTTCGTGTGTACAATAAATAGATGCTTTCAATATTAAACACTTGCATTATACTTAAAATCATTTTTGTGAGAAAGACCAAAGCTTTCAGTTTCTATGCTTCCATAGTATTTTCTCAGCAACCAAACACATTTTTTTTTTTAAATCCATCAATATCAATGGTATCCTCGGAACCAATTAATGGGTGTGTGGTCAAAGAAAGAAAATGCTAAAGCTTTGAAAAAGAAAAGTACTGGAGGAGAGACTTTGTAGAGAGTGGCTGATTGTAGGATGGACAAGATTGAGATGGAGGTTGAGCTTGTTGAAGAAGCTGAAGCACGGCGATTCGCGAAGAGCCATTGATGGGTTAAAGAGCTTTGCTACACAACCTCCACCACACTCCACACTCTACACTTTTTTAAATTTTTTAAATTTTTAATATTTTTTTTAAATTTTTTTTTAAGTTTATTCTTTTTAAATTATTTTAAATTTTTTATTCATTATTTATATAATAAATATTTAATAAAAAAAAATAATAAAAATTAAAAATAATGTGGAGTGTGGAGGTTGTACGAATAGTAGGAGGTTGAGTAGATTTTTTGTTTCATTAAATACCATTCCATGTCAGTTTTGGTGCGCAAAAATGCTTGAAAAAAGAGTTTTCTAAATAGTCATTATCTGGTAATTTGTAAATTGTTCATACTGTGACTGTGGTTTCCTTCGCACCCCAAGTGGAGAATGATCTATTTTCTATCATTTGTTTTCATCCATATTGATCTCAATACCGGGACCTATCATAACTCTAGTTAGCTTTTTCCCTTTCTCTTTTCTTGCTTTTTCTCTCTCTACAAGTGATAATTTATCATTATATTAGAGCATAGAATTAAAACTATAATATAAAAAAATGGAGAAGATCTTGATGAAAGAGAATAAGCGAAAATTGTAACATGATTTATAACAAATTAATGGATGAAATAAGCGTGACAAACAATATTATTTAGAAGGAAAGAGAGAAAATTGTGTGGCCGTCTATATTCGAAGATGCCAAAGGAAGATGATGGCGAAGAATTAGGTCCCGACACTTTTGCCCTTACGACCGGGTTATTTAGACTCTATAAAATAAATAATTTAATTTTTTTAAATTTTAAAATAAAAATAATATTAAAAAAATATATTTTAATAATATTTTATTTAAAATAAACGATATTAAACCGTCACTTCTTGTGCATTTATAGGGCCGGAGCTCTCTGATGCAGTAGCAGGCAGCACGGACATGGACAGCTCGAACCGCTCCATCCTCCACACACGTGGTTCTGGACACGTGGGACCTAATCCTCACACGAGCCCACCTCACCACCACATGCAATTGTGTTGACTTTTTTTTCTTCTTCTTCTTCTTATCAAGATTTGGTCTTTCAACATGCCCCCACTTAGCTAAACGACGCCACAGCTGACAACTGATCAAGGCCATATATAATAATTCCGACAGTCAACTCCATTGTCCTTTTAAGCATAGGGTCGGTCGCGGTGCCCTGCTATTGGTTCTCTTGGATTCACAAAGTCAAAGCCGAGATGTAAAGGAATTTTGATGGATACTTACCGATCATGTAATTCCCATTTGCAGAGACTTATAAAACCGATATAATGCTGTCTTGATTAATTAGATGCAAGTATATATGTATTTATATTGAGGACTCCAGCATTCCATGGATTTTCTTGATCATTTCATTCCCTGCAATGCAAGTCAGTTTTTGTTCATGGAAATTAATTTCTTTTACAGCAGCTTTGATATTTTTTTTTTTCCCAACCTTCCCTTTTTCCTTGTTCTGATCCTCAGATGCCATGCATGTTTGTTTATATATGTCGTTGGTCATGCATGAAGAGGTTCACTTCAAATAAGCTGTCAAATGTTGGAGAGAGAGAGAGAGAGAGAGAGAGAGATGGGAAAGTAGGTATCTTTTGGTAAAATAAGATTGCAGCAACAATACCTTGTCGATCACCTTTGGTTAATAGATAGGGTTAAGAATCGATCTACTTTCATAACTCTATCATCAATTGTTAAGGAGTCTCGTTTGGTTACACGGATCGATAAAATGTGATGAGATTAGAAATCTGTAAATAATAGTGAGATAATTTGTAAATAATAATAAAATTGTTTAAATTAAGATTTATTTGGAGTTTTGAAAAATGAGAGAGAAAAAATTGAATAAAAAGCTATAAAGTTAAAAGAAGGTTAAAATATAATTTTTTAATATAATTTTTATTTTGAAATTTGAAAATGTTGAATTTTTTTTTTGTGTTGATTGTAAGTTTGAGAAAATTACAATGTTTAAGTAATGATTAGATGAAAAAATTAAAAATTTAAAAACTTGAATTTGAAAAATATTTGTGTTTGAATGGTGTTTGGATGTTGAAATAAGAAGAGATAAAATGAAATGGTTTCAAAAGTTTGCGTAACCAAACAAGGCTTGAATCTAATAATAATAACAATCCAAAAGCTTGCAACACTATGAGCGACCCACTTGATCTCTGCACCTAGGCAACTCCGGACCACTTACCTTTTTATAGTTTCACCATGAGAACCATCTCGATCTCTACATCAACAGCAACTCCAGAATCTATTCCGGCCAAAGAAAATACAGACCAATGGACTCAACAGTACTGACCTCAAGCACAGTAAGATGGAGATTTGATTTTCGGGAGAAAATGAACCTTGGGTGTAAAATGGGATCTTAGTCACTTTCTCTCAATAACTTAGCTCAAGGCGCTCTCTCTATGCCTCCTGGGAATGAAGTGCAGCATTCTATTCATAGAAACTTTTGAACACGGCTCGTAAACCTAGTCAAAATCAAATTTCTAGACACTTGCTAGAGCGAGTGTTGCACGAAGTATTGAGTAACATTTTGTTCATGCATCGCTTGAGCCATGAGTCGAGCACACGTAGAGCGATTTCTCTGTCTAATCTTTAGCTCAAGTGAATGGTCGAGTAGGTGTCGAGCGAATTCTCTGTGCACATGTCAAACGAACTTTCTATCTAGCGTTCGCTTGAGTCACTTATGAGTGAATGTTGAGCTAGTGCCATTTCCTTGTCTTTTTGTCAGTTTTCTTCAATCAATCATCACCCAAGAAAGTTACAACTCAATTGAACTATGTTTGTCACATGCATATGTGTTAAGATATAAAATAATAATAAAATCTATATCTTCCCATCAATTTAAACTTTTGGAATAAATAATGATTTTATATGATATCAGAGCAGAAATTCTGAGTTCGGACCTTACTCTACACTCTACCCTATTTAATTAAATATTCCACATGTGGGCCAGACATTGAGGGAGAGTCTGGTCCACACGTGAGAATGAACGTTAAGATATATAATAAATAATAAAATATATATCTTCCAATCAGTTTAAGCGTTTGGGACAAGTGACAATTTCATAATATGCACACCCATTTTATATTAGCAATAACATATTTGAAAAAGCTGATTATTAAAAGAACTTCATATGTATACCTACCATTCTCCCTCAAGTGTGTTTTTGAAGCTTGGTTTGATAATTGAAGGTTCATACTTCCTTTACTTGATTCAACGGCTCAGTAAATCATCTGATATCCCATATAACTTCAATCCCAAATCCAAGTTTTTTTTTTTTTTTCTTTTTCCGAATTATCTTAAAAAATCTCAAGCTGAAGGGAGAAGATAATTTGAAGCAATCTATCGTTAATTCTTTAGTGGCTGACTTAGGCTATGGTCCACGTTAATGCATCGAGCTATCCCATATCAGAACACAATAAGAAGACAAAGACAGAAAGATACCATATGTAAATACAGAGTATGCAACAAAGTCAAAGACAGTGAGACACCATATGAAAATACAGAGTATGCAACAAAGTCACAGATATGTAGTACAAAACATTGATGACATGAGTTATAGCTCTAGTATTTCAGCGTTCATATATATCACCAACGTATGGACTCCAGCCTTTAAATAACCTAAGTCGATTCTGAACCATCAATTTGACAAAGATCTTACTAAATTTCAGTCAATTTACCTTTCTGTGCAAGTAACTCTAAAGTCAACGCCGAATACAGACGAAACAGAAACATATCAACTCTTACTTTTAAAGTCAAGAGGCAACCACGTAGACAGCACAATGTCCTGTCCTCCTCTCTCTCTCTCTCTCTCTCTCAAGATCTTCTTCTTCTTCTTTGGTTCCTATTCTTAAGGCACGGCTGGGATATTTAATTATCCTAGATAGGGATAACAATGGAGGAACTAAGAGCGACGTGGCCGGATGGTTTGGAAGATGAACTCATTAGAGAGCTTCTCGACAATCAGTCTCCTTTCTTTCTGCTACCGGAGATGACCACCGAACCCGCGGAAGATGCTATTATGAACAGGCTCATCTCCAGTACTAGTACTGTCTACTCCGAGCCAACAATATCTGAAGATCTTGAGGATGCATTTTCTACGACGACCTCAAAGGATCACCAACACCAAGAACTTTCACAACCCAGGTTTGAAGTTTGAACTCGATCCCTTCAAATTTCAAAACATTTTTTTAAAAAAATTGTAAAACGTAAGATTATGGAGAATTCGAGTCTCGTCTGATCATGACATGTTTACATAATTTCTGTTGCAGAATTTCTGCGTTAATGGAAAGAGGTCTGAACAAGGTTGAGAATAAGAACACACTGAAAATCAAGAGCTACAGTAATGCGATGGCTGATGACGGATATAAATGGAGGAAATACGGACAGAAAGCCATTAAGAATAGTCCACATCCTAGGTATGATCTTTCTCCTCCGTCTTTATTTTCCCTCCGATCATCACTTTCTTGACCACCAAAAGGGCCCAAAATTCCCTCTGATCATCACTTTCTTGACCACCAAAAGGGCCCAAAAAAGGTGTTTGAGGACCAAAGAGCAAGAGCTTGGTATGATACATAGCATGCAAACTCTGTTTCTAGTTGTTGTCTTTATTATTTTTGCGCTGTAAAAAGTAAAAACTGCCATAGATTATCTCTCGGGATTGTACTCTTTCTGCTTTTTATATTGTTATTATATTTCATTTATGGACGTATTATCGTCACGATAGAATAGATTTTTCTTGATTCAAATATACGTTACTGTATAATTCGGCTTGTACCTCGGTAAACGAGCTAGATGTTGTCTTTGCTGTTGGAAGCCAAACACGTGATATGCCGTTAAAATTTTATGAATTAATCTAGATTGGCTCTGGTACAAACAAATTAAGGAAATTATTTCTGCCATGTTCATTATCAAATGATTCAAACTACTGTCTCTTTCTGCATTATCTCTTTAGCACGTACCTGCAATAATTGGAAGAACTCTGTGGTAGTCTGGTAGATACTGGAGACTAGAATGGCCTCGTTTTAGTTTTTTCCTCCAAATATGGCAGTACGTCATTTTAATTGTTGCTTGAAGTAAGCTTTACCTTTACTTGTTAAAACAAAACCAAAAAACAAAAATAATAAGAAGAGTTTCGTATGTCTTCTTGTCATCCTGTTTGTCATCTTTTCTGTGTGGCATTGAACTTCTTGATTTGGAGTGAGAAATACTTTCAACCCATTTTATATCATCTCATTTCACCATTATAATTTTTACAAATTACTATATAAAATATAATAAATAATTATACTTTTTCAAATCTCAAAACAATAATAATATTGAAAAATAATATTCTAATAATATTTTATTTAACTTTTAACTTTTATCTCAACTCATTCCATCTTAACTCACTATTCAAACCTAACAGGTTTTTTTTTATTTCTATTTAAGATGCGGTTTGGATACCTAGATGAAAGGAGATGATTTTAAATGAAAGTTAAAAGTTGAATATAATATTATTAGAATATTATTTTTTAATATTATTATTATTTTGAGATTTGAAAAAAGTTTAATTGTTTATTATGCGAAAATTTAAAAAAATTGTAATAATGAGATGAAATAAAATAAAACACTTTTACTATTCAAACATGGTCTTATTTGTCAATGTTTAACGTAGGTCCAAGTCACGTATATATAAACTTATATTTTATTTTATTTGATAGATATAAACTTATATTTTAAAAAGACTATATAAACGATGAATGTTCTCATTTAACAGGTTTTCTAATTCTCATTTTTCTTAATATGTGAGTTTTGATGGCATACAGGAGCTATTACAGGTGTACCAACCCGAGGTGCAATGCAAAGAAGCAGGTAGAGAGGTCGAGCGAGGACCCACAGACACTCCTCATCACCTATGAAGGACTCCACTTACACTTTGCCTACCCACACAGCTTCATACCTGCTGAATCCCAGCCTATTAATCCAACCATCAAGAAGGCCAAGAAGACACATGATCAAACCCAGCAAATATTGCAGGAACTCCAAGAAAGCTCAGCAGATCTTACTACTCCTCCTGATCTGCAGCAGCAGCAGCAGCTGTTCTTAAGAACATCTTTGGACTATCCACAGGAATGGGACCCAGAAGGAATGGTCGTCCCACAAGGGTTGCTTGAAGATGTGGTCATGCCATTCATGATTCCAAATCCTCTCAACAATAATACATCCCCAAATTACTCTTCTTGCTCGTCTTACCCTTCTCCTCCTCCTTCACCTCCTTTGTTTTGGTCATGTGCTACTCATTCTTCTGCATGTTTTGATATAGGCATCGAGCATTAGATATTATTGTATGGGTGAAAATCCAGTAAGCATTTATGGTTGATCTGTTTCTAATATGGATCTAATAATGTGATCTAAGAACAAGACGTTATTTTAGGATCATTTATATGTACCTTTCAAAGAGAATTATATATAAAGAATCGTACATTATGAGGTGAGGTTCCCAATAGTTACTCCAAATTAAACGGTAGATACAAACAATGCGTGAAATAAAAATATTCGGGCAATAATACCGACAGATAGTTTGGTCCCATAAATTAATGACCGCCAGTCATTTGAAGCAATCAAACTATATATTGGATTGCTTTGAATCGGCCACTGGGAGGGATTCTTGCAATAAGAGGTTGAAGATCTCCAATTTCATATCCTGCGCCTTTCCAAATATTGTAACTAGAAAGAAATAGCCACTTCCCGACAAAAACAAAAAATAAAAAAGCACACACGGACTTTTGGAAAGTGAAGAGAGAGGCAAACACTTCAAAGAACTTGATACAAGAAGCCTAAAAGGTTCAAAATACTTACACAAAATAATAATAATAATAATAAAGCAACCCAAATCTGGTCATGCCTACGGTGATTGGACTAGTTTTGACGAGTAGGTGACTGTGAGTAGGTTATATGGAGGAGCATGGGTACTGGCGGTGTGTGGTGGTTGTTGGTTTTTTCATTAGCACCATGTGCATAAGTGGGTCAAGAGTTGGTTAGCTAGGCGACGGGGAGGAGAAGTAGCTGGGCAAGCCCATGATAAGTGGTTTAATGTGGATGGGTGGCCGTTTGGGGTAATTTGGGGGAAAAGGAGGTGATGGTAGGCTTGCACAACGAGCCACCTAAACTAGATTTAGGACCGACCCGACAGTAGGGAAAAGCCCACCAACCCGACCCAATCCGACATGTAACTTTTGGATTGGGTCAAACCCATTCTTCTTCTCTGCTTTGGATCCTTCACCTTCATTTGCAGACTCAAGTGTCCCAACCAGATTTCTCTCCCAACCAGAAAAGTCTTTCATTTTTCACGACGACTCTGATTCCATAAACCAACCAAATGCACTCTTGCATCGTCTCCTTGGCGTCCTATGAGATCTTTGCGTTCACCGGCAGTGCCTTCTTCATGATTTGACTCACGCTCTCATTCGGCAAGAACCGGCCTGCTCTCGTGGTGACAGCTCATTGGTCGACGTGTTCCCAACTCTTTCACCACCTCCTTCAGACTCGTTGTCTGAGTCTTCCGTTGAACCTGAATATTGTTATTGCTGCAGTGCTCTGTAACTCTTGTGAGGCACATACTCTCTCTGCTCGAAATAGAGGAAGAGGAACCCACTCAATGTTATTTAACAATGTTATTTATGTGATGCCCATTATAGAACGTGCTCGGTTATAGCCATTTTGGGATGAAAGAAATTGGGGGGGGGGGGGTTTGGTTTGTAATATTGAGATCTTGCGAAAGCTTTCAGATTGAGAGTGTACTACACCATAGAAGCCATTAAAAATGACGTCGAGATTGCATTTCCTCGGCTTCGTGCCACTGCGGGATTACGAGACCCACCAGCACCATTTCAGGATGAAAGCAATTGGGGGGTTTGGTTTGTAATTTAAGGTTTTGAGAGCTGAAGTCTGAAGGTAAGAAAGTTGGTCAGTTTAATGCTTGAAATCCAAACCCGTCATTTATCGGGTTGGTGAACCGAGCATTTAACAACCCGAAAAAAGTCAATTTGGGTCGGGTCGGGTCACTCGGGCTACCGGGTCAAATGCACAGGCCTAGGTGATGGCATGTGAGATCCACTCACACCAAAGGTAGCATGAATCACACACACATCAGTTTGAGACAGGGTAGGCATTGTCAAAACAAAGACGAAGGTGAAAAGCTGGCACATGGCTATGTTTATGTGGGTCGTAGGTCAACAAATCATGGGTACAAGTATCATCCTACAAAAGCAAAAGCCTAACCTAAAGATGCATAAAAAGAGCAAGAAACTGAAGGAAGTTGGCCAGAAAGTTAGGCTTTTAGTGTCCTCCCTCCACCTTAGAGGTGGTCTTCATTGAAGGGTAGTAGCTTTAGGAGAGGAAGGGTTACGATTTTGAAGAGAAAATCACTTCTAGGTCGGCTAACAGTTTGTTACTTTATTCACATGTTTGGGGATATCTACCAATATTGCTGAAGAAGTTTATATGTTTCACCTAAATATACCTTTGAGTATCCATAAAGGTTTGTACATAAATTCACATATACATACATACATATACACACACACACACACTTGGTACAAAATAACACTAGCCTTTAGATTTAACAACTGTACCGATTAGTCTCATATAAATGGTGCACAGGTTTCACACTTTTAGCTTAAGTTCATTATGATAAGGCGCATTCCTCTCCAATCGCTAAGATAAAATCAATACTAATCAACAATGGAAGGAATGCTCTGCTCATCTTTATTTCTCATGACTAGTTACCATGGCACCCGTCCACCCCTTTTGTCTCTTCTGTTCAAAATGGTAATGTCTTTCTCCTATTCTTACTAGTGAATTGTCTATGGAAGTGAAGACATTATTGAGTGAAAGAGAAGCCGGGTTGGTCAATTTGTATCCCATTCTTCAGGTATAGTTTTACTTGATCACTAATCGGTTGGTTATCCATCATTTGTCCTCCCATTCGTTAGTCATATTGATTCGCTTGAGGCTCTTGAGTATCCTACACAGAACAAAACCCTCTCTATTGTCAATGAAATTGATAGTATTCATTTAGCACAGAGCATGTGATACTTTTATGATTTCACATTATCACGTTGACTAGTGAATGACTATGATATCTCATGTTTTATACTAAATGGATGGTAACTTGAAATTTAGATGATCAATGTGTCCACCCAAGGATGAAGCTTATGGGCACCAAAGGTTACACATGCCTCATAACCTAACATTTAAGAAGCTACTGTTGTAACGCTCGGAGTAGACCGCTCAAACTTACTGCTCGATATGGCATGCCACGTCACATAGTTATTTAAAAAAAAAAGAAGGAAAGAAATGGCAAGTCTGGTTATTACATTGTCTTTAAATATTCATGCAAGTAATGAAATAAAACAAGAAGTTATAGTTATCTTAATTGTTTGGAGGTTGATTACTTCGAATCAACCACTCTCTTATTTCTTTTATCTTCTTAATTAGCATTACTCTGAACAGTGGTATTAGAGCCGGTCGTTCCATGGCCAATAACAATCGTACACGGTATTTCCATTTGGCTGAATCATTGAATGCAGTCAAGCAGATACAGGAGATGGAACAAAAGAGCTAGGAATCATTGCAGCAGGTGATTGACAACTTGGCTTAGCAATTGCAAGTGGTAGCCACCGATGTTGACACGTTGGTGCATCAAGTTGGGAAAAGAAATGAGGAACCACCTAAAGGTTCCATGACCAAGTCAGGCAATCCCCTTTTTGAAGCTGCTAGTGGCATATAAACGAGGTTAGTTCAGTTGAACTTTCCCTAATCTGATGGAGAGGATCCAAATGGATGGCTTTGCTGTACCAACTAATTTTTCTGTTATCACCCTATTAACCCTCATCAATGGATCTTGTTGGCATCCTTTCTTATGCAGGGCAAAGGGTTAATATGGTTCCAAGACTTGAAAGCTTTAGGAGGGATTTCTGGCTAGGATAATTTCATGAGAGCATTGATTACAAGTTTTGGACCAACCGTGAATGATGATTTGATGGAGGCTTTGACAAAGTTGCAACAAACCACAATAGTTGAGGCCTATAAATGTTAGTTCGAGTTACACTCCCAACCAACCTCGTGGGTTAGTATAGCCCTACAAGCTCAACTATTTTCTTGGTAGATTACGTGATGACATTCATTACATGGTGCGGATGTTGCAACCTCAAACTCTTTTAAGTGCATTTGCATAGCCAAAATGAATGAGGAAAATGTGGCTACACTTAAGGCAAGTTGCAAGATTGGGTCTGAGTTCTATTAAGGCACCATTAGCCCTTCCGGCAGTTGAACCTAAAGTTATCATACCTATTCAGAAACTTTCAACAACTCAGATGAAAGAACGACTTGAAAAAGAACTTTCCTACAATTGCGATGACAAGTGGGCTTCGGGGCATAAATGTCATGCAACAAAATTATTTATCATGGAATGTGAAGACTCGGATGATGAAGACGAGGCTAAATCAACTACCATGGTGATTAAAGAAGGGGCAACACATTCAAAGCCAATTAAAGAAGAAGCCCAAGTGACAAAATTTGGAATTTCCATCCATGCCATCACAGGGTCACCAAGCCCACAAACTATACGATTGTTGGGCTAGATTCAAAGTGTTGGAGTTTTCATTCTTTTTTTTTATACTAAGAGTACTAACAATTGTTTGGATTCCTAAATTATATCCAAGGCCTGATTATTTGTTCATCGCAAATTGGGGTTATTGATAAAGGTGGCTAATGGTGAAGCTTTTTGTAGTGATGGGATCACAAAGCAAGTTTTCCAAATGCAAGGTATCAATTTTCATGCTAATTTTCATGTGCTAACATTGGATGGATGTGATGTGGTTTTAGGTGTACAATGGTTAAAAATTATGAGACTAATTTTATGGGACTTTTCTTGACTCTCAATGACCTTTTCATTTAATGGTAGAAACATCACGCTTCAAGGCCTAGCACCTACTGCATTTTCAATTGTGGAGGGTAAGGAATTTGGGCATGCTACTAAAACTGAAAAAAAAAAGGGACTGGTAAAACAGCTACTTGAAGTTCCAAATTCTTTAAATTTTGTTATTGATTCTAATCCTCAAATTAAAGCCTTATTAGATCAATTCCATTCTTTGTGTATACTCCTATTGGTTTACCTCTTATAAGAACTCAAGATCATCACATTGAGTTTCAAGCGGTGCTAATGCCCAAAAATCACACAACAGGCAAGAAGGGAAAAAAGAGTCATCTCGGCCCGCTATGACAATTCAGGCCTCGATCGATGTAGTGTGAAGCCTCCAGTAGTGGTCTGGTCTTGTTGTACGACAGTGAACAAGAAATATGCAATCGAAATAGTCCACCAAAATCCATAGAGAAATAAATTTCGAGGGTGGATTCCTGGTTATCCGTTTCACTTGCGTTACGCAATGATGATTTTCAAGTGCGAGGCTAGGTAGGAGATGGGCTCAACCGTGTTAGTTTCGAGCGTGGACCTCGTCTTGGCGAGATAAGGGGGATGCTAACTCCACCGCGTTAGGCACGAGCGCAGAGCTCTTCTTTTATGTGCAAAAGAGAGGTCGGATAATCAAGTGACTTGCCCGCCTATTTGGGTGTAAAGGAGGCCGAGCAGTCCCTGACCTTTCCTGCCTATTAACTCATTATGAAGGTGATGGTAAGTCGGGTAACCAAAAGGCTGGACCCGCACTTCATCATGAGGGAGGTCAGGTAATTGAAAGACTGGACCCACGTTTCACCTTGTGGAAGGTCAAGCAATCAAAAGGCTAGACTTGCGCTCGTTCATGAAAGAGGTCGAGTAGCCTAAAGACTAAACTCTCCCCTTTGAGCCTTATAGGGAGGTAAGATGTCAGACAGTCCTTGATCTTTTCCGCGCCTCACCGTGAGGGAGGTCGGGTCACCAAGAGGCTGGACTTGCCTGTTGACTCTCACGGGAGGGTATGCAGTCGGGCATTCCCTGACCTTTCCCGTGCCTCACTATGAGGGAGGTTAGGCTACAACAGGGGTTGGACCCACCTGTTGACTCTCATGGGGAGGGTAAATAAACTTTGAGTTCATTTCGTATGAATGTTTATCGTTATCAAACAACGTTTATTCTTCCAATGTTTTTGTTTTCGTTGGTGTTAGTAGATTTTTCCCTTTCAATTTGAATCGTGTTAGTGTTTCCACTTTGCTATTAGCATTAGTGTTTGTTTGTGCTAATCCACACTAAGTGATCAAAGAGCCCATCGACCCCATGGATCCATCTTAGGAAGTTGCTAATCCCGTCGACTTGTTCCCAAAGGTAACCTGCGTGAGGCAGTTATGGAGCTCAGATGCCCTGTTAACTTAAAGGCTCGTTCCCAAAGGTAACCCGCTAGCAGTGGTTATGGCACAATCACTCGACATTTGCTAGTGGAGATGTCATCCCGAGAGTAATGTTAGGTAGCACAGACCCGCGCTCCGCTGTGAGAGAGGTTGAGTAACCTAGAGACTAGACTCACTGTTTGAGCCTCACAGGGAGGTAAAGTAGTTGGGCAGTTATCCCGCACCTCGTCGTGAGGGAGATCGGGCAGTCGAAAGACTATACCTGCCTATTGACCCTCATGGGGAGGGTAAATAGCCTGGTAGCTGAAAGGCTCGACCCGTGCTTCGCCATGAAGGAGGTCGGGCTGCCGGTGGGCTGAAAGGAAAAATTGTGTGGCTAATGCAATCTCTAGACAACCAGTAGGGGAAAGTTTTGCACTAAGCAAGCCTATGGCTACTTGGCTGACACAATTAAAAGCTGACTATGCCACTTCACTAGACTTAATTTCATTATTCAAGCAGTTTGACAAAGGCTAGCTTGACGTCAACAAATCCTTTAGGAAAGATGACATTCTTTTTTACAAGGGAAAGATTTATGTTGCTGCTAATACTTCCTTAAAGGAGTAGATCATTCAGTTGTTGCATTGTAGTCCCTAAGGATGGTTCTCTGGTTTTCACAAGACCTTCCATAGTGCACAATCAAAATCTTTTGGAAGGGGATGAGTAGGGATATTAGAAACTTCATACAAGAATGTAACAATTGCCAAAAGGACAAAAGTGAAAATATTGACTCTAAGCCTACTAAAACCCTTACCTATTCTAACCAAGGTATGACAAGACATTTTTATGGATTTTATTGAATGGTTACCTATTTCTAATGGCTACAGTATTATTATGCTGGTCGTTGATTGTCTCACTAAATATGGTCGTTTTGTAGCTTTTCATCATCCTTACACAGCGTCTAAAATAGCCCATATTGTCATGGATAATGTCTTTAAATATCATGGTATGCCATATTCAATAGTCACTGATAAAGACCTTATGTTCACTAGCATATTTTGGAAAGAGTTATTCATGCTACAAGGAACTTCGTTACAATTTAGTTTGGCTTATCACCCATAATTGGAAGACCAAACTGAAATTGTAAACAAATGTGTTGGAACAATACCTTTGAAGTTTCACTGCCACATGATTGGGCAAAATGGCTTTCTTTGGCTGAGTGGTGGTACAATACCAACATTCACTCTTCCACTATGCTAACACATTTTGAGTTCCTTTATGATTACCCTCTCACTCGATTGCTTCCCTACTCTCCAGGAACAACTCAAGTACAAGCAGTAGATGAGACTTTGCGAACTAGAGATGAACTTAGTCGCCTACTTAGACAAAACTTGACATTTGCACAAGAAAGAATGAAGAAATTTGCAGACTTGAAGCAAACAGAGAGGGAGTTCGAAATTGGGAATTTTGTTTACTTGCGTATACAACCTTATCGGCAATTGACCATTGTCACTCATCATAGTTCAAAGCTCTCACCCCGATTTTATGGCCCTTTCAAGATATTGGAACAAATTGACATCGTGGCTTACCAATTGGACCTCCCATCTGAAGTTAGGGTTCACTCAGTTTTCCATATCTCATGTTTGAAAAAGTCATTGCCACCTATCACTGCCAACATAATTTTTAAGCCAGACCCAGAGCTGATACTAGATCGTTATATGGTGCAACAGCGAACTCAAGCTAGGGCAAAGGTGTTGATCAAATGGAAGGGACTTGCTGAAGGAGACGCTTTGTGGGTCAATTATCACAACGAGAAAATCTATTCATCATCATTTTTCTCATCATCCTCTAATCATTCTACGATGTGGCATTAGATAATAGGTTCACAAATGAAATATAATAAATAATCTTCAATCATTTAATGCCACATTATAAGATGATGATAACTGAGATGATGAGTAGCCTTACTCTTATCACAAGTTGCTTCAAGAGTTTCCTATAAGGGGGAGGGGAATTGTTATGGGCCTAGCTGAGTTGCTGTGTTAGTGTTTTGTTCATATAATTATTTTTGGGTTAAGTGTTGTTCTAGTTAGGTCCAGTATTGAGTTCTGTCCAAGATAGGAAATGTTCTATTTATTCCATTTTGTAGTGTGTTTTGGTTTAATTGTCTTATGAATGAGTCTACGGTAAAGTTGTAATCATTGTTTAGTGGTCTGTTGGTAGTTCACTCAGTTAATTCATGATCAACCATGATCCGCTTGGTTAGTCATGATTATGGCAAGTCTGGTTGTTACGTTGTCTTTAAATATGCATACAAGTAATGAAATGGCACAAGAAGTTGCACTTATCTTAATTTTCTGGAGGCTACTTACGGGATATTCGACATACTCGATGATTTGGGTAGCAAGCCTTTAAAACTTCTATGGTCATTTTTTTCAAATCAAGTATTTAACTGAAGAGGAGAAAGAAAATAGGCATGGAAGAGCTATAGATAATTGCTCCCAGAGATCATGAGCAATCAATCATACTTGTCTCACTACAAGAAATAACGCATTTTCCAGCGATTTTACTATTGTCGCCAAAAAAATCGCTGCAATTAACCCTTATTTGCTGCGATTTTCTTATCGTCGCTGAAATTTAAAGCAATATATACGAAAATCTGGTATTGCAATTACTGTTCACTCATTTGCGGTGACTATTTGATCTTTTGCGGCGATTTTTTATCGCCGCAAATAATATTAGAACTGTAGCCATATTTTAATTGTGACAAATGGGAAAATCGCCATAATAGCTAGTTTTGCAGCGAATAAAAAACGCTGGAAATAGTCTTCTAGAAAATTTAGGCCTTTCCCAACGATTTTAATATTGTTGCAACAAAAATACCACTAATAAACATTATTTCCAACGATTTCTAAGTCGCCGCTTGCTTTCCTTCTCGAATTTTTGAGCTAATGGAAAAGAAATTACTTTTACTTTTTGCAGCGATTTTAATATCGTTGCAAATTGAACAACAGATACTATTTGTGACGAAAATATTCGCCGTATTTTCGCCGCAAGAGCATATCTAGTAAATTATATACTATTAGCGGCAAATCCAAATCGCCGGAACTTTGAAATTAAATTTAAACGACCTGCATTACCATTTCCCCTCATTTCTTTCCCTCTCCCACTCTGCCTTCCCAATCCCTCTTCTCCTTCAACCCACGCCACCGCGCACAACCTACAAACCATCGAATGCTCCCACGCCTTCTTCCCCCCACCGACTCTTCAACAGCTTCGATAATGGTCTCTTCGACCTGCAAACCATCGAATGCTCCCATGCACCCCTGTTGCTTCACGGTTGTGTTCCTCCATCAAAAACGACCACTAACTCGCTGCCTCCTCCCATTTGGCGCCCGTGCAAGGAATTTGCTACATTTCCTCTTAGCACGGTAAATACCAGTCATAATGATTTTCCTGTTCTTCTACGATTTATTCGACAAAAATCTCTCCTTTTTCGTTTTCCTAATCCGCTATTTTATTGTTGTAGCACGACCCTTTTCCTGGTGGCAAAGGGTTTTGGGTATCACCTCTTCCTCGTCCTTTTCTCCACTCGGTTGTGACGATTGTTCTATGGTAAGAACCTCTTTTTTTTCTAATTATATAAAACCTTTTAGGTCAAGTAGAACGAGGGTGTATGCTTAACATTTTACTCATTTTGTGTTGGCTAAAGTAGTTAACAAATTCCTATTAACGAAACAGTGGTGCTTTTCTCTTTCATTTTACTCAATTACTATTTACTGTTACCACTATCTCCCTACAGCATTTTTTTCCCTTAAATTGTAGATATGAAGGGCATGCCAAGTTATAGTGATAGTTAAAGTAATCAGTGCTATAACCTCTGCATTGCATACGCACCACAATGGAACTTAATTTTATAACAAAGTTGATAATGCAAATGTAATATGATAGGAGACTGCATTTTTGGATATTGAGTCGAAATTGCTGGTCTATGACACTGAACGTACGTAGTCATACCCGTTTGGTTAGACTACTAATCCATTAATGGTGATTATTGCTTTTTGGGCCAGACTCAGGTTGTAAATTAAGGGATAAAGTAGAGCTTGGGTAGATTTGAAAAAAAAAAGGTGGTTTTTGCGTAGGGCAACTACAGTTAATATGGAGCTTGTTAGGATACCTTAAGCAAATACATGAAAAGTGAGATGGGTCATGTTTATAAAATTGAATTTCTAGATGAGTCATGTTTATGAAATTGCATTTCTAGACCAAGTGTTATATAACTTACTAATGACAAGATTAAAAAAAAAAAAAAAAAGTTAATGATTAATGATTAGTCCTTTTAAAGTCTATAGGTCATGTAGCTTTTAAAGTCTATAGTCCTTTTATTTGAGATATATTCAGGTAAAGAAAATGCACTTCTCATATGCAATCATAGGAGCAACATTGATTGGCTTGTTGGATGGGTCTTGGCTCAGTTGCTTACACTTGAGAACTAGAATCTAGATGCAACTCTTCCACAATACTGTGTCCATAGCTTCCTAATACTTACAAATTTAGAGAGGTTAATTGTAAGAACCAAAATAGTAATATAGGATATTTTACCCTTCTATATACATATATATATATACATGTGTGTATGTATTGGTGTATTTAGAAGCACTAATGCCTTTTTACAAGCAATCTGTTGGAGTTTATTAATGTTATGCATTTGTTTTTACGTCTGAATCTATCTTATGCATTGCTTATAAATTCTCAGCCAAAATATTTATTTATATGTATTAATATTTCTCTTTGAATATCTTTCACGTCATGCTTTCATTCTTTCTTATTTCCATAAATTTCATATGACTAAATTTTTTTAAAGCATGACTTGCACAAATTACTTTTCATTTCATATTAATCCATTTTATATCTTGAACATTGCACTTTATAAATGCATTTTTGGATTTTCTGAATTTTGTAATTGATCAATGATCACTAATCACTATTAAAGATGCCAAGAAATCTATTCTTAGTATTTTATCTTATGCAAAATTACAACAAAGATTTTCTCTAATTCCTAATTGAAACTGTTGCTTTTCTTTTCTTTTTTTAATAAGGGGGTAGGGGTTTCAGCTTATAGATTTTTTTGATAGTGCATGGATTCCAGCCTATAGATAATATATATAATATCACATGCATAGATACATATATATCAGCTATATATCTTTCAACTCATTCACCCGTTTTACCATTGTCTATATTGATGATGTCCTCATATTTTTCAAGTCTATTGATAACCACTTGCTATTATTTATCGGATTTATTATCGTCTTTTAAAAATGAATTTAAATCCAAAAGTTATTTCAAAACCAACTGCAGGAGTAGGGTTCCTTCATAATGTTGATGATGAACTAGATTCAACTGATCACATTTATTTAGATTCGTATGAATTTTTCTGCGATGATATTGTGGACAAGATGATACCTTCCTTCTTGGAGAAAGCTTATATGATATTTTATCATCTCAATGCACCAGACTTTCCATCTAATGATTCTAACAAGAAAGACCTCGAGCTTAAGGACAAAAACTTCTTTTGCTGCTCTTCAGTTAATAGAGCACACCCTCATGCTAATGTGTGTGCTAGCGAAACATTGGAATTCTTGGGTTAAATCCATGAAAGAGATGGATTCGCAGCTGAGAGAGAAAAGCATTCACCTATTGGCGTTTATTAGCTGGGGAACTCAACGCCATGGAGAGGCTTCCAGTAGGTGCAGCAAGATATAATGATGTTGTTTCTAAAACCTACTTCTCAGATGCTATTCCCTTACAGATCTGCAGAATTGAATTTTGAAAATTTTGAAATTTCTAGGTTTCATACAAATCATCACATAATCTGTGTTTTTGTTTTTGACTTTCTGAGGCATGAGTTCGAAAAGGGAAGGGAAAGAATTCAGAGAAAAAAAAAAATGGGTGAAGGGAAATAAGAAGATGAGGTAAATTATAGATATCCCATGGGATTCAAAATAATGACAAAAAAACCATGAGTTAGATTTCTGATCGAAATAATCATCCCGGCCGGAATGACCCGAAACAAATTGAAATTGTCGGAATTGAATCCGATATGAATTATTCAGCCACACCATTCTGGTTACTGTTTTGGAATGGCAAATTTCATCTGTTTTGGCCAAAACGAAACAATTTTCAAAACTTTGGTTTCAAATCCAAAATTTTCATTTAGAGAATGATTTTCAA
The DNA here is from genome assembly GCF_001411555.2 of Juglans regia. NCBI lineage: Eukaryota > Viridiplantae > Streptophyta > Magnoliopsida > Fagales > Juglandaceae > Juglans > Juglans regia. The sequence goes on from NC_049904.1 coordinate 3,240,401, forward strand.
AATTTGCTTGGAAGAGATTGATATAAAATTAAATGCTCATATAATTTGCCATCAAAATTATTATACAAAGAATGGAGTGGGCCGTTCTTACAAAACTAAGAGCTCATGTCAAAGCAATTTCATTGCCCAGGCCCATTTAGTTGAAATTTCTGTCCGGTGTACCAATGGTATAATGACCAGAATAACCACATTAAAAAGCAAAATCTAATTACCATGATAAGGTTATTTGCGTTATTTACATCCAAACATAGGCGGTCTCCCATTCCGGTTAGTACAGTACTTCCTTTTCCCCCGTCTCTGCTTCCTCGTATCTATTTCGTGTTAAGCGCATTCCATTTACATTTCAATAGCCGGAGCGTTGCCCTGGTGACTGAAGAATTTTCTCAGCAACCAAACAGGTTCCAATACTCTTTCTTTCACTAGCATCAACCAATTCATGTCCCCATCTTCGATACAATGATTTTCTCAAGAATCGGACGCTCTCTGTGTCGGTCGGCTCGGTCCTCATCCCAAAGAGTAACCTCCTTTATTTGTTTTTATTATTTTATTTTTCAATTTGGACCAGTTTTTATATCTCTTCTGATGATTAATTATGTGTATTTATTTATTTATTTATTTATTTTTGTTGATGTGCAGCATTTAATTTCCAGTGGGAGGACTGTGTTACCGAATGATTCGCTCTTGGCCTCGACCGGCAATGCTTGCATTTCACGCGTCGATGGCGGTTTAGGGCTTGTGAGGGGTTATATAACATCCGTTGGAGCTGGGAAGCAGCTCGTTTCGAATTCGTTCTTATCGAATTTCAATTCCGTCCTCGCAAACCCTAGGGTTCGGCGCCTTTTCTCCAGCGACGCGCCCAAGAAGAAAAGTAAGACAATAACTTCCGTTTTTTGTGTTTCAATTTTGTTCTATTGTATTTTCGCTATTATTTTTATTTTTGAATGATTACACATCTGTATTTTAATTTTGTATAAATTTTTAATTTAGAGTATGAGAATTACTATCCCAAGGAAAAGAAGGAAATTCCAAAAGCGAATGAACAGAAATCCGAGTCTAAAGGTATGCTGCCATTATTTGGCCTTGTTTTCACTAATTTAATTTGTCAAACTGAAGCTGTGCGATGTGTGATATCCTATATATGACGGTGATGGTTACTAAATGTGATATCTGGACTGAAAATTTAAGCCTCTTTTGGTTATGCAGTTCAAATGAGATGAGATGAGATGTTTTGTTGAATGCTCTCTATTTGCTTCCGGTCCTCTTCTTTTATTTTTCACATTTTTAATTTTAATTTTGATGCTAAATTTTCATTGCAGTCTGAAGATGTTTTTTTTTTTCCTTAATTTTCCAGGGGACTCAAATACTGGTGATCATGGCAATTCCCAGGAGAACTTGGGGAGGATGCTCCTAAATGCTCTTGGGCCATTAGGGATCATTGCCTTTATGTTTTCATCACTTTTTGCTGGTCCTCATGATCAGAAGCAGGTCCTAATTTTTCAGTATTGTTGCAGCGGTTGATTTATTGGTTTCTAATAGATATGTAGGTCATCTCAAGTTGCTGCCTTTGGTTAATTACCATTATTTGAAATCAATTGCTACAGTAAATTGTGACTCATATTACATGACACTTATTTGCTATTGTAACACCCAGAATATCTATGCCTCTGTCAATGTAACATTCAGACTGAAATTTTATAGGCTTTATAAGTTCGGACCACGGGCCCAATTTTGTTAAAGCTAGAAAGGAATATTATTTTATTGGGCCCATTAGCCCGTTTGTGTTATTTGAGGAGATCGGATTGGAGATGAAATTATGGACCAAGATTAAAAATCGAGTAGATTTTGCCCATAAGCCCATAAATGGATGGATTGGCCCAAGAATTTTCTGGACAAAGCCCATTTGATTTTTGGCTGTTAAATTCGTGATAATTTGCATTTGGATAAATCCAATGCAGACAATTTTATGTAAAATGAATTAAATTTTGCGTTTAACTAGCATTTGGGTAATCCAATGCCAGTGCTTGAACCCCTTTTCAAAAGAAACTGAGATAAATCTGTACAGCCCTATTATTAGGTTTTTCAGGTCCTGTTAAAAGGACTGTGTGGCCTGAAAACTAGAAAACAGAGGCTGCTGTAAGTCTAGAATTTTTTCGTAGCAATCCCTTGTGATGTTCTTCAAGAAAACCAATCCCTAACCCTAGATAACTGCTGCAAATACCAATCAGCATTGTTTTCTTGAAGTCCTTGCTTGATTTTTCGAAGAAAACCCTAGGAAAGTTCCTGCAATTCCAGGAGATTTAAAAACCAACCTCACCCTATCAAATCCAACCCCTTTTTCAGCAACTTTGAGCAGGTGATTATTGACGCGCTTGTTATCGCTAGAAGCAAAGAGGTAAGTGGCATGATCATACCCTTTAGGGGTGAAAATAGAAACTTTTTGATCTTGAATCTTGTTTGTTTTTCCCTTATTAAATAAAATAAAATAATTCTTGATGTGTATTTCGGTTACATTTTATTATTTTATACGTTGTAATTTTTTTTTCACTTGTTGATGTTTTCCTCAGATTAGTTTTCAAGAGTTCAAAAATAAGCTACTTGAACCTGGTTTAGTGGATCGTATTGTTGTTGAAAACAAATCAGTGGCTAAAGTATACGTGAGGAGCTCGCCACGTACTAAAGATCAAACCAATGAAGATGTCCAGATTCCAATTAATGGTAATCCTGCTAGAGGAAACTTAAGCCGGTCTAAATATTACTTCAACATTGGAAGTGTTGAATCTTTTGAGGAGAAGCTGGAGGAAGCGCAGGAAGCATTAGGAATGGACCCACATGATTATGTTCCTGTTACATATGTATCTCAGGTGAATTGGTTCCAAGAATTGTTGAGGTTAGCACCAACAGTATTGCTTTTAGGAACCCTCTGGTTCATGGGGAAAAGAATGCAAAGTGGACTGGGTGGTGGTCCTGGTGGAAAAGGCGGCCGTGGAATTTTCAACATAGGGAAAGCTCATATAACAAAACTGGATAAGAATGCAAAAAACAAGGTTAGCCCTGGTTTCATTACTCTGCTCTGTGTTACATACTGCTTTTATCTTATTTCTTTTGTCACAGTAATATCAACATTCAATTCACTCACTTTGATGTCCTCCTATATGGTGTCCAGGTGTATTTCAATGATGTAGCTGGATGCGATGAGGCAAAGCAGGAAATCATGGAATTTGTTCACTTCCTCAAGAATCCAAAGAAATATGAGGAGTTGGGAGCGAAAATTCCAAAAGGTGCACTTCTTGTCGGCCCTCCAGGCACTGGGAAGACGCTTCTTGCAAAGGCAACTGCAGGTGAATCTGGAGTTCCTTTCCTGTCCATTTCTGGGTCAGATTTTATGGAGATGTTTGTTGGTGTCGGGCCATCAAGGGTTAGAAGCTTATTTCAAGAGGCAAGGCAATGTGCACCAAGTATAATATTTATTGATGAGATTGATGCAATTGGTCGAGCTAGGGGCCGTGGAGGTTTTTCAGGTGGCAATGATGAGCGTGAAAGTACTCTCAATCAATTGCTTGTGGAAATGGATGGTTTTGGAACAACTTCTGGGGTGGTTGTACTTGCTGGCACTAATAGGCCTGACATTTTGGACAAAGCCCTGCTGAGGCCTGGTCGGTTCGATCGTCAAATTACAATTGATAAACCTGATATTAAAGGTCGTCATCAGATTTTTCAAATTTATCTGAAGAAGCTAAAACTGGATCATGAGCCATCATTTTACTCTCAAAGACTTGCTGCTCTTACTCCTGGATTTGCTGGAGCAGACATTGCAAATGTTTGCAATGAAGCTGCTTTGATTGCTGCAAGGAATGAGAGCATAGAGATCACTATGGAACATTTTGAGGCAGCTATAGACCGTGTCATAGGTGGTTTGGAGAAGAAGAACAAGGTAAACTTTATCCCACTCCTGCACTTTTTTATTTAGAACACTACTATTTTTTTTTTTTTGCATATGCTTGGTGTGATTGATGTATGCTGAATAAAAAGAGCAGTTGATTTTGGGTGCAAATGTTTCTCTAATCTCCAAATGGATATTTTAAATTGCTTTAATGTTATCCTGACTTTATATGTTAGGAGTCTTCCCAATTAGTTTGTCACTTTAAGCCATACCTTGTAAAATCTGCCCTTGAACCCAGAACTCATAAGTATAGTTTAATGGAAAAGACACCTTTGTGGGAATTTGAAGTCACTGCAGAATCTTATTTACTTATTTCAAAGTGCAAATGAAATTTAAATGGAAGAAGACCATATCTCTTTGTTTCACTTAATTTCTTTGGATTTAGTTCATTAAAATTTTGCAACAATCATAAGTGTTAGGATCCATTGAATGGGTTTTGGCAACGAAACTATTACCTATAAAAGACTGGCCTTCCTGCACATATTAGAAACACAAACTTAATTTTGACAGTTACCAAAAAAAACCTTATAATTCATGAATTTGTTTATGTACTCTTTCAGTTGTGGAAATCAGATGCCAAGGATAAAAGCAATTTTTTTCTCTCTTAAACTTTTTATTGAAACAACACCAAACTATGATAAAAGCAATTTTTTCTCTCTTAAATTTGTTATTGAAACAACACCAAACTATGGTCGAGCATTAAAGCAGTCTGCAGGAATTTTAACCTGGTTGGTTGGCGTTTACTTGTTGTAAATGGTATCTACATTTTTCTTTGCCAGTGTTGGAATTTTGCTTTTAGGATTTATGGCCGAGCATTAAAGCAGTTTGCGGGGATTTTAATATAGGATAATTCATTAACTGCCAAAAGCATCAATTAATTTGGGCATGGACTATATAAATTCTGTGTGCAAACAATCTTGTTAATTTGACATTTGACTCTAAATTCTAAGAATGGAGCAATTGCCAAGTTCATTTATCAAGATATGTGAACCATTTCTTCATTCTTCTGCAGGTAATAAGCAAGTTGGAACGTCGTACTGTTGCCTACCATGAGTCGGGTCATGCTGTTGCTGGTTGGTTCTTGGAACACGCAGAACCCTTGCTTAAAGTTACTATTGTTCCCCGTGGTACTGCGGCCCTGGGGTTTGCACAGTATGTTCCCAATGAAAATCTATTGATGACAAAAGAGCAGCTCTTTGACGTGACTTGCATGACCCTTGGTGGTCGAGCTGCTGAGCAGGTGATTTTACAGATCCCCTTTCCATACTTTCCACCTCGTTATGGATGAGTGAATAGGGACTTGCTTAGAAATGGTAAATATTGATCTATTCATGACATTGCTTCTATGTTTTTTCTTTTAAATTTCTCTTATTCAAGATTTTCAAATGCGAGTTTAGCTTCAACTCTTCCATGGACAGCAGGAACATGTGGTGCTTATTTACCAATAGATACTGATCATTTTCATTGCTTAGAAGGCACAAGTAATGTGGACTTCAATTGCTGGAAATATACAAGATTGTAATTTTTCTCCTTTTTTCCAGTGACGTCTCAATAGACACTGCATAGAACTTGACATGCGCGACTCCGTGTGTCTGTGTCAAGAGTAGAAAGTTGATGCTACCACTAGCAGATAGCAGTTTGAATTAATGTTCAATTATTTTTGGAAGAAATCATAATTTTATCTTTAAATGAATATTGTTTTGCAATTGATTTACCAGTTTGAAAATGATGGATCATGATTCTTTAGAGAGACTCGACCCTTGAGGTTTACATCTAAACACTAGGGAATGTTAATACCTGGTTTCTCAATTTCTCTGTCAGAGCTAGATCGTGCTCTGAAACAGATTTTTCCTTGCAGAGTGGCAAGGGGACGACAGTTCTTTTTCCTGAATTTTATGTTTCCTTGCAGGTTAAAACTGATGGCGTGTCCATTTTGTGAGTAACTATAATATTGTGATTGCCACAACATTTAATTAACTCTAATATTGGAATGCAATTTTGGACAATGGTCTACCTTAGAACTGCAAACACCTATGAGCATTGTGAAATGCGGCAAATCTTGCCCCAAATACACGTGTTTTTCCATCACGAAAGATAAAACTAATTGAAAAATCTATTCATTATCCATTTTCTCATCCTCCTCTCACTAGTGAACCTATTATCTAATGTCACATCATGGGATGATGAGAATTGGGATAATTAGTATACTTTATAAACTGCTGATTGATTGAATTAATGGTGGTACTCTGTCTTTTTGTTTTTATTCACATGGATCAGGTTTTGTTGGGAAAGATCTCAACTGGAGCACAGAATGACTTGGAGAAAGTGACCAAGATGACCTACGCTCAAGTTGCAGTGTACGGTTTCAGTGACAAGGTGGGTCTTCTTTCTTTCCCTCAAAGGGAGGATACATTTGAGATGGCCAAGCCCTATAGCAGCAAGACTGGTGCAATCATAGATGGTGAAGTTAGAGAGTGGGTGGCTAAGGCCTATGAACGCACTGTCGAGCTGATAGAGAAGCATAAGGAGCATGTTGCACAGATTGCGGAGCTTCTGCTTGAAAAGGAGGTCCTTCATCAAGATGACTTGATTCAAGTATTAGGAGAGCGGCCATTCCAGTCAAACGAGCCCACAAATTATGATAGGTTTAAGCAAGGGTTCCAAGAAGAAGATAAGGAGGGTAAAGAGACCGCCACCACAGAGGGCGGGACAGTGGACGATGGCAGATCACCACCACCTTTGGAACCAGACGTGGTGCCTGCATAGCCTTGGAGAGGTTTGCAGTTGTATAAATAATAATATATATATATATATATATTTTTTTTTTTTCTGGAAGTTAAAATCGATAGTTAGCCACTTTCTGAGAATTGGAACTAACTCGTAAGATTCTTGTTTGAATTAATTAGAGGGAGGAAAGTGGCCTGCTTTTGAATCTTCTGAATATAATTGGCAAAGACCAAATAGAAATGATTTGAATGATAATTTTTTACAATTTTCCCTCGTAAACATGTTTCACAACTATCAGAGACAATGCGTGGATCCCATAATAGTATTAAATGTTGACTGTGTGCAGTGTGAATTATAGCTTTAAATATTGTGGGATTCACATATTTTTTTTTTTTTGATAATAAAGGATCACATTCCATTTATAAAAAAGGACATACAACTTTGACTTAAAAAGTCAGTTACAAACGTTAATAGCACCTCAGCACACTTTCGTGGCTGACATGGTCTAGCCCAGACGACAGAACTCTAAAGACCGAAGTCTAAGAGATTCGTCGTACACATCTCTGTCCCCGACAGAATAAAAAAACCCCATACCCCGACTACGTGAGGTAGGGTACACCAATCCCATACACCGCCAAAGCGGAGATGGGGACATACCACCAGTTCGGACCACGGTCCGCGGGGACTAAATTTTTGATTTTTGATTTTTTTTTTTTTTATAAAACAGAACACAAGAAAATACATAGGAACACAACTAAACCCAACAGCAGACAAAAAGCTCCAAACGGCTGCGGAGGCGCGTGCAGAACACGCGCCACCCTGGGAGAAAACCGTCGACCGATCCTGGAAGTTCCGGGCTCACAGACCCCAGCGGCGCCGCGCGTCGCGACGGTAGAGGGCCTCTCGGCGTCGCGAGAAGGCCACTCGCCGAACGCCTACGAGTTTTTTGGCCGCGCGTGTGAGCAACTCGCCACTCCGGATGGCATCGCCTTCAGTAGACTTGAAGTTCGGCGGCTGGGCAACACCATGGGGAGACGCGTGCTGATCTATTGTCGCCGGAAAGACCAGATCCGGTGTTCCCCCTTATTTAGCCTACAAAACAAAAAAACACAAAAACGGAGCGGCTGTGTGCACAGAGCGGACGGAGGAGGGAGAGGTGGGGAGAGGGGGAGGGAGCCGAAGCTCCCACCCCCTCGAGAGAGACGGGTTCGAGGCGCTGAGGGAGGCGGGCGGGTTCGGGAGAGACGAGAGAGACTAGTGGGATTCACATATTGGAGGAAGTGTTTGGGACAATGATTATTCTTGTGAATATTCAGAGTGGACTACTTTTTCAGGGGCTTGTGAAGGAATTGGTGGATGCCGTGGTACCCTTTTTATTTCTGAATTATTTTTTTTGGAACATTGGCTTTGACTGTTGCGTTCTCTAATCCTAAGGCCTGGTTTAAATAGTGAATTCATCTAATCATTATAATTTTTTTAAATTTTCAAACAAAATATAAGATACAATTCAATTTTTTTCAATTTTAAAATAAAAATAATATTCTAATAATATTTTATTTGTTGTAAAACTAAAGAAAAGTAATAAGAGAATTGAAAGGATTACAATATATGAAACTAGCTCTTCAGGAGCTCAATTATATTTCTCTCAACATTCTTATTGTCTATCTACAACAAATCTTCCTCAAGACTTCCTTTTATAGACATGAGAGGATACATTACATTAACAAAAATACTTGCTGTAACTGCTTGGTGCAACTGGTACCCCATTTAATAAAAACTTTCATTTCTTTCTCCCTCTCTATCTCTCTCTCCATTTCATTTCTTCTCTCTATCAATTTTATCTGTTATAATCATTCCCTCTCTTTTTCTAATCAAGTCCAAGTGTTTATTTTATGCACGAGCATGGATTGAACGGTTAGTTTAAAACATCCTAAAAACATGTCACCAACGGCTAGATATTATTAATGATGCTTAACAAAACAAAAACAATTAATGTTGCAATTGGGTGAAGTTGGGGTTCTTGATGGAGACATTGAGAGCTAGGTTGTAGTGGAGAGTGTTGTTGTTGGCCATGAAGTTGAATTGGATGAGCCAGGCATCGATGACGTGGAACTTGATTCCATTAAGGTGAAAGATGAAGCCCACGAGGGCCACGATGACGAGCACGATGAAAAAGATCTAAAGAACAAGGCTTGTAAGGCAACTGATCAAGAGGCACCCACAAAGCTGGCAGCTGCAATAGCTACACCCATCTTTTGCTCCCTTGGCGTAACGGCTCAGACTCAGTGAGAAAAAACTGAGAGAGAGAGAGAGAGAGTTGCTTGCGATAAAAGCACGGGCTAGTATACGAAGAAGGAAAAAAAAAAAAAAGGAACTTATCCAGGAAAAAAAAAAAGGAAAAAAGAGAGATGAATAAAGAAGAAAAGGAAGAAAAAAGAGAAAGATAGAGCTTTATATTCACAAGAATAATCACCGTCACATTTGCACATCCCGGTTGTACTTACCAAAACTCTTACATTAAATAGATACATGAACTTAAGGAATGTCAATACATGAATGAAGAGGATACATGAATATTGAAAATAAGAATACATAAATAAGTCAATTCTAACGGATATCCATCAAATACATGGAACCTATTTTACTACATTCAAGTATTTACAACACTCCTCCTTGGATGATCATACACAAAGAACATGTCTCGTTAAAATATTGCTAAGGAAAAACCCGATGGGAAAAGAACCAATGGCGAAGGAAAAAGAGTACAATATTCTTGTATACCTTGGAATGCTTTAGGATTGCCTCTTTAAAAGCTTGCAAAGGAAAACCCAGTGAAAAAACCTTAGCGGAAAAAGAGTACAATTTGTATTATCATTTTCTCCACCTCAAAAGTATGTAGAGCTTTATTGTTTATAATGAAAGACTTTTGAGTTGACGTATTTCAATTCGTAAACCAACTTTTTAAATGTTGCATTTGGTAATGCTTTAATGAATAAATCTGCCAAATTTTCACATGATCATATTTTATTGACATCAATATCACCGTTCTTTTAGAGCTCGTGTGTAAAATAATTTTGGTGAAATATGCTTGGTTCTATCACCTTTGTTATAGCCTCTTTTGATTTGTGGATGATTCACACTTATCTTGAATGCGTTGAATTACTGAACTCAACCAAATACATTCCTTGTTTGCATAATGCACTGCAATAATCTTTGAATGGTTGGAAAAAGTAGCAACTAATGATTGCTTAACAGATCTCCATGAAATAGATGTACCTCCTCAAGTGAACATATATCCTGTTTTTTATCTTCCTTTATGCGGATCAGAAAGATAATCCTAGTCTGCATAACCAATTAATTGAATATTTGACCCTTTTGGATTAAACAATTTTATGTCAACCACTCCACGAAGATAATGTAGTATATGTTTGACCACATTCCATTTGCCTTTGAGTTGGTAAAACTATATTTTGCTAGTAAGTTAACTGAGAGTGCAATATCTGGCCATGTGCAAATTGTAAGATACATCAAAATACCAATTGCACTTAGATATGGTGCTTCAAAACCAAGAATTTCTTTATCATCTTCTCGAGAGCGAAATTGATCTTTTTTCACATCAAATGATCGGACAACCATTAGAGTACTCAAATAATGAATTTTATCCAGGTAAAAGTGTTTCATGACTTCTTCTGAATATGTTGGCTGATGGACAATAACTCAGTTTGAAAAGTACTCAATTTGTAGACTAAGACAAATTTTATTTTTCCAATGTCTTTCATTTCAACTATTTTTTAAATAATTTGAGGATTTTATCAATTCTTCTAGAGTTCTAACCAGATTTAAATCATCTACATATACCGCAATAATAGCAAATCTGAAACTTGCTTTTTCTAAAAACACATGAGTAAATTGAATTATTCTCAAATCATTCTTTTATTAAACATTTACTTAGACGATTATACCACCTGCGTTTGAATTGTTTTAATCCATATAAATATCTTTGTAGCTTGATAGAATGAATATTTCAAAACTTTGAATTATATGCTTCATGTATTTTATATCCTTCAAAGATTTTCATATAAATATCATTATCTAGTGATCCATATAAATATGTTGTAACAACATCCATTAAATGCATATCCAAACTTTCTGTGACTACCAAGTTAATAAAAAATCTGAATATAATTGCATCCACTACAGAGGAATACGTTTCTTCATAATCAATACAGGTTTCTGCGAGAAACCTTATGCAACAAGTTGTGTTTTGTATCTCACAATTTTATTTTTTTTTCATTACGTTTACATACAAATATCCACTTATATCTAACATGCATCACACTCTTAGCTGTTTGGACTATAGGTCCAAATACTTCATGTTTTACTAGCAACATCAATTTTGCATTGATTGATTATTTACTTTTTGGTCAATTATTTCTATGTCGACATTCATCGACAGTTTTTTGTTCATTTTCATTATCACTTCTGGTGATATCAAGAGCAACTTTAAATAAAAATATGTTGTCGACAACAATTTTATTTTTATCAAATAATTCTCCTGTATTTATATAATATATTGAGATCTCGTTATTTTAAGATACATTTTCTCTTCAGGAGATAAGTCTTCAGGAGATTCCTCTTCAGGGGGTTCTACTTCAAGGGATTATGTTCTTGGAGAATTTTGTATAGAAAGACAGAAAGTTTGGATGAATCTATAATTATTGTTGCCTGTTTTGTGGATATGACCTATTTAGGAGGACCGATTTTTTTTCTTTGTGCTTTTCTCTTCTAGGGAGTGTTATATTTTGCACCAATAGGTCTTCCATGTTTCAGGCTTATTTTAGACTCATTAACTATTGCATTATTTGATTGTCTTACCAGGATATCGATCTTTGCTGAAGTATTAGCAGTTGGAATGTGAGACTTTATTATTTTCTTGTTGTCAGTATAGACATCTGATAATTAATTTACAATAGTTTGCAAATGAATAATCTTTGAACTTCTAGTTCACATTAATTTGTATGTGGATCATGATAAAAAAGCATCAAAGTGTTCTATATTATTTATTTTTATTCTTCTGACAATGTTTCTCTCCTTAATGGTAGGAAGACTATTTCATCAAAAACACAATCTTCAAAACGAGCCTTAAAATCTCCAGTTAAAGGTATCTAATAATAGAGGGTGAATAAAAACTAATATAAATTCAAAGTCTACATTAAGAACTTATCTTAGTGCGTGGGGATGTGCAATTGGAACATAAACAACACAACAAAAAATACGATGTTAAAAAATGTTTGATGGTTGGTCAAATGCAAGTTGCAATGGAACATATGTATTATAGGCAGTTGGTCTTATTCAAAATAATGATGCAGCATGCAAAATTGCATATCCCCAAGTAGAGACAGGTAGTTTTATTTTCAGAAGTAATGATCTAACAATTAATTGCAGACATTTAATAAATGACTTATCTAAACCATTATGAGTATGTACATGTGCAACAAAATATTCAATATTAATCCTAACTGACATGCAATAATCATCAAGATTTTAAATTTAATTCTCCTATATTATCCAATCGAATAGACTGAATTGGATAATCAAAAAATTAAACCCGTAATCTAATAATTTCTTCAATAAGTCTAACATATGCAACATTTTCAACGAAAAGTAGACAAACATATAACCATCTAGTTTATGCATATATTAAAACTATAAAATATCTAAATGACCCACATGGTGGATGTATACCATGGATTCTTTGTAAAAATGATGGAGATTAAAAAATTACCTTTGAATGAGATATTTTGACAATTAGCTTTCTTTTAGAACATGTTACATATGGATAATTAGTTAATAAAATAATATTATGATTCTTTAAAGGATGTTCATATGAATTATCAATTATTCCATGCATCATGATTAATCCTGAATGACCAAGACAATCATACCAAAGCATACAGATTCTTGGATTAGAGCACTTCTAGTGCATTACAACATGTAAGGGTGTAACCAGTCCGATTCGGTTCGGTTTTGAACAAAATCTAGGACTAAACCAGTATGTACCGGTTTTACATTTTCCAAAACCGATTATGCACCGGTTACCATCCTAAACCGGTACTTCCGATTTTACTGATTTTCAGTCCGGTCCGATCTGGTTTTCCAGTTTTTTAAAAATGAAATTTAGACAGTTTATCATTAAAAATCTATTTATAAGAAAAAAAAACTGGTTTAATTATTGAGCCTTCACAGTTTATTCAAATCCTTAATCCCAATTGATAAACATTAAACGGGACAGATGTTATTCAAGTAGAAAAGTTACAAAACCCTATCAATGTAATTTCACAAACCCAATCATAAAACACAATTTTACAAAACCAATCACAAAACCCAATCAAAGTAAATTTCGGATTCAAAAAATCCTAATATCACAAATATCGTCTATCATAATTTCAAAGTAATTTTACAATCTCAATCACAAAACCCTAATATCACAAACAGAATAATAAACACAATTACAAAAAATCCTAAATTTCGGATTCAAAAACCCTAATATCACAAAACACAATACAAAAATCTCAATATCATAAAACCCTAATATCACAAAACTCAATCACAAAAAGCCTAGTATGTAATTTAAAAAAAAAAAAATTACCTTTGAGGGGGCACTGGGCAAACTCGGCAAGAGACAAAGTGAGGCCGAAAGAGTTGAGACTTGAGAGAAGAGAGAGTGAGGGACAAAAGAGTTGAGAGAAGAGAGAGTGAGAGACGAGAGATGAGAGAGTAAGAATGGGTGAGGCCGCAAGGCAGAGACGCAGACGAGAGAGTGAGCGGACGAGAGAGTTGAGAGTTGAGAGTTGAGAGTTGAGAGATGAGAGATGAGAGAGTGAGAAGGGGCGAGGCCGCGAGGCAGAGACGCAGACGAAGAGTGAGCCATGAGCAAACGAGAGAGAGAATGACGTAGAACGAGATGGGAGGGAGAATAAGACTTTAGGAATTAGGGTTTAGTTATGGGGGAAACGACGCCGTTTCTTATTGAGTTAATATTTTCAAGTTGTTTTTTTTTTAAATGGTAATTAAAATTTTTTTTGATGGTTTGGAAAATTGATTTAATATACTATAGTCTAATATATTAGACTATATAATAGTATTAACTATTAATATCAGACTATTAGTATAGTTATATATTAGTATTAGTTATAATGATTTAGTATAACTATATTACTATAAGTATAATTATAATCAATAATAAACTATTAGTCTATTAGTATTAGTTAAATAATTATAGACTTATATATTAGTATAGCTATATAATATATTAGAATATATAATAGTATTAATATTAGATTATTAGTATAGTAACTATAGTTATATATTAGTATTAGTTATAAACTATATATTAGTATTAGTTATAAACTTTTAGTGATTTAGTATAACTATATTAGTATAAGTATAACTATAGTCTATATTAAAATATTGGTATTTGTTAAATAGTTGTAGACTTATATATTAGTGTGGCTATATAATATATTAGACTAAATAATAGTATTAATATTAGACTATTAGTATAGTTATATATTAGTATTAGTTATAAACTTTTAGTGATTTAGTATAACTATATTAATTATAAGTATAACTATAGTCTATATTATATTTGTAATATATATATATAGACTATATAATATATATATATATTGAATCATTGATATATATATTTGTAATACATTTAATATACTATAGTCTAATATATTAGACCATATAATATTACTAATATTAGACTATTAGTATAGTTATATATTAGTATTATTGATAGTGATTTAGTATAACTATAGTCTATATTAAACTATTAGTATTAGTTAAATAGTTGTTGACTTATATATTAGTATAGCTATATAATATATTAGACTATATAATAGTATTAATATTAGACTATTAGCGTAGTTATATATTAGTATTAGTTATAAACTTTTAGTGATTTAGTATAACTATATTAGTATAAGTATAACTATGGTCTATATTAAAATATTAGTATTAGTTAAATAGTTGTAGACTTATATATTAGTATGGCTATATAATATAATAGACTAAATAATAGTATTAATATTAGACTATTAGTATAGTTATATATTAGTATTAGTTATAAACTATATATTAGTATTAGTTATAAACTTATATATTAGTATAGCTATATAAATTATTAGACTATATAATAGTATTAATATTAGACTATTAGTATAGTTATATATTAGTATTAGTTATAAACTTATATATTAGTATAGCTATATAAATTATTAGACTATATAATAGTATTAATATTAGACTATTATTATAGTTATATATTAGTATTAGTTATAAACTATATATTAGTATAGTTATATAATATATGATCAATTAAATTTTTATTTTTAAGATTAAACATTTATTTTATAATAATATATCTTATATATAATTATATTAATACCGTATGATCAAACAAATTACAAATGTTCACATTTAAGATTAACATTTTATGTTAAAATTTATAAATTATAATATGAAATTATTTCATATATGATATATAATTATATATATTATATATAAAAATTTCACATATAATTATACATTATATATAAAACTTATATATATATATATATATAATATTTTGTATAATATTAATTTTGTATCAACTCAGCCAAAAAATTCCATAGATACCAAGCCGTGCACCTTTGATTTTTTAACCAAGTAACCATAAAACTAGAGTCACATTCGATCGTAACCTGTGAGAAACCCATCTCTTTGCAAACTCCAACACCCATTATTAAGACTCGTAGTTCCGCTTCATTGTTAGTACATGCCCAAAATGAGTAGAGAAAGCACTTATAAAATTTCCTCCATGGTCTTGTAAAATTCCCCCACCACCACAATTACTTGGATTACTACAAAAACTTCCATCGACATTTAATTTGATCCACCCCTGTATAGGTTTATTCCAAAAAATAAGCCTCGGACTTCTTTTTGGGTGATTAATAAAAGGCACCTCGAGTGAAGAATGGCTTCATCCGTGGAGGAAATAAACCATTTTTTAACCATAAGTGAAGAGAGTTTACACAGCCATACATTCACCGCCACCCACACTCCCATAGCCGATTCTTGCACTCCCTCCATCCGAGCTTTGCATCTCCTTAACCATAATTGCCAAGTGACGAGTGAAGGTAATATGCCAATTAAACTTCCACGGTGACTTGGTTTTTTAGCATAAGAAAACCACCCCCGCACTGTCGCCCACCATGTTGATCCCTCCAAACTTAGGAACACCAAGTGCAATTGAGGCCAATGCCCACACTTGGGATGCAATATTTCCAAACCGTAGCATGTGTTCCATGACTCTTCTTCCCTTTCTAAATAGCAATCGCTACGTGAAGCCATTGGAATGCCCAATGCTTGGACCCGTGTATCAACCGCTAGAGCACTAAACTTTGCTTTCCACATACAAATGGCAATTTGCTTCGGCAACAACGGATGCCAAATCCAATCCATACCTAGCTATTCAGCTCCCTTTATGCAAATTAGCTCCCAAGCACTTTTAGATGAAAATATCCCATCAACTTCCGGCTTCCAGACGGTTATATCCTCTCCCTCTCTGCCGGCAACTATTTCTAGCATAATTTCCCTGGCCTTTTCTAGACCAACTAGCTCCACAAGTTTGTTTTCGTCCCAGGATCCATCAGCCCAAACATCTTTAATTTTGAGCCCTTCACCTCTTAGCTCAGAATAACTGCATAGAGGTCCACTCTTCAACCACCTATCATACCAGAAAGATAAGCCTTCGTTCTTCACTTTCACTAAAATGTTGTCAACCACATCTGCCAGCACACAAAGAACAACTTTCCAGAAACGTGAAGCATTATTTCTAGGTTCAGCATTCACCACATGGCCTTGTTTGACATATTTAGCCTGGAAGAAATTAGTCCACAAATTATCCACCGTCAAAAGTCGCCAAGCGAATTTCATATGTAAGGACCTTTGAACCTCCAAGAAATTTCTCAGCCCCAGGCCACCCTCTTTGAAAGGTTTGCATAAACGGTCCCAGGTGCACCATTTCCTTTTTGGTTTAGCTCCAAATTCCTCCCAAAGAAAAGTGGACAATACAACATTGATTTCGTTTAAGATCACCATAGGAACATGAAGCACAACCAAGAGATGTGTAGCCATGCTAGAGAGAACGTGCTTAAGAAGTACAAGTCTAGCACCTTGAGAAAGCAACCTTAATTTCCAGCCGGCCACTTTATTTCGAATCTTTATTACTAGAGGCTCTAAATCGCGGGAGGTGAGTCGGCTTGACACTAGGGGAACTCCCAAATAAGTCACTGGAAATTTGCCCTCCACAAACCCCGTGAATCTCATTAAACTTTGCCGTCTAGAGATATCAATTTTCTTCGAAAAGGAAAAAGCAGACTTGTCTTTATTTATTAACTGGTCTGACCATTCATAGCATTGATATGATAATATTATACTCTATATAATATCACATAGATTATATCAAAATCTTATAGAATATTTTTATCGCAATAAACATATATCAATATTTATAGAATAAAAATTCACAATAGTCGAGAAATGGTTCACAAATATCTTACCAAAGATCAAAAGAATACACTGGTTGGCTAGAGTCTCGTACTGATAATGTGTTGCAAAACTAAAGAAAAGTAACAAGAGAATTGAAGGATTACAATATATGAAACTAGTTCTTCATGATCTCAATATTATTTTTCTCAACATTCTTACTATTTGTCTACAAAAAATCCTCTTCAAGACTCCATTTTATATACATGAGAAGATACATTACATTAGATAGATATATGAACTTAGGGAATAATAATATATGAATCAAGAGGATACATGAACATTGAAAAATAGGAATACATTAATGGGTTGGAATTCTAATAGTCATCTATCAAATACATAGAATATATTTTACTACACATTCATGTATTTACAATATTATTTAACTAATATTCATTTCATCTTATTTTAACTCACTATCCAAACTAGGTCTTATGAACACTGCCCACGTGTGCTTTTGTTGCTGCTTTACGATCATATGCCATAATACTAAGGTCACTTACTATTGGGTGGCTGCTGTCATTAAATTAAATTGGACCGTCCTGAATGTGATTCTAACGTTGAAACAAACTAGCTAGTGGTGTACGTGCAACTCCCCCTTAAAATTAAACAAATGTATGTGTGCTGTGTGGGAGCATGATGTGGTGTGCGGTATGATTCGGGTTCCATAGGGGTCTTTGTCAAAGCAAAGGGCCTAAAAGCTTTGGTTTTCTGCTGAAATCCAACAAAACCCAAACTGCTTGGAAGGTCTCTCAACCTCATAAATTAGTAATATTGTATTTCGCTGTAGAATTGAATTATCAATAGTTTGATGACGTGATAGCATATGACTCGATTTTTTAAATAAAAAACTTGAATTCGAAACTCCCCACTTCTATTATATATAAAAAAAAAAATTATATACATACATACATACATACATATATATATATATATATATTTATATATGGTTGAACCTATCCTCTACACACTCCATGATATGATATACGTGATAATATATCCTACTCATCACGAAAGGCTGCAAATGAAGTCGATGACTGTACTTAGCTGTTGCAACCTTTAATCTCATGATAGATATGCCACGGGGATAAGCATTGCTATTATTATTGTTGGGTCATCGAACACTTTTCTTTTTCCTTCTTTTTTTCTCCTTTTTTAGGCGAAAGCATATTGTCCATATCCACAAGTACTTAGCATGATCATTATAATTTTTAATTTAAATTTTGAGAAATGATAGATCATGTCCTACTGGGGCTACCGTTGGTAATTCCCGCTTCTAATTTTTTAATTATTTTATTTTATATTTTTTCTTAATCATTAAAGATGAATTTTTTAATTTTTTTAAAAAATATTAAAAAATACATATATGAGAAGAAAAAAAAATAATTCTAAGATTAACGGTAGCTCCAAGCTAGAGTCGGAGAGGTGACTGTAAAATCATCCTTAAATTTTATAAGAATGTTATTTTTCATCTTCAATTTTGCAATTTCCAATCATGCATACTGATTTGACAGCCGATAAAATCTAAAATGAAAAGAAAAAAAATTCTCTGGAGTTCTATTATCGACACGTCACAGGAAACATAAGTGCATATCTTTTAAATTAGCACACAACAATTGGTTGGATGCTGACTCCATATATATTTGTGATTGGACTTGGTTTTGTTAGGCTGCTGTATTGATAATGGGGGGTCAGTGTGGGCTACCAGCTGGAAATCATTCTGGGCAAATTTCAGTTGCTTTTGAGAGCAAAAAGCTTGCTCACAAAACCAAGCATTATTGGCCTCCTTGTTGGAAAGCAGACACAAGACAAGGGATTACTCTCCCACACCACCACTAACTACTGGACAATCATTTGTGGGATTCTTGAAGTTTTCATTCATATATGTATAATGCTTAACAACATTTCGAATAGTTTCCTTTGCTTTATTTAGTAGATGCTTATTTCATCAATGTCGAAACATACTAGAAAATTCTATAATTAAGAAATCAATTGTCTAAGTTTGACTAA
Source organism: Juglans regia (assembly GCF_001411555.2). Classification (NCBI taxonomy): domain Eukaryota; kingdom Viridiplantae; phylum Streptophyta; class Magnoliopsida; order Fagales; family Juglandaceae; genus Juglans; species Juglans regia. Next base: position 3,259,674 of record NC_049904.1, read on the forward strand.
GGCTATTATTATTAACATAAGTATTTGCAATCATGGGCATTTTATTCATAGTATTGAGAATTTTTTGTTTAAATAATTCATCAATATTCCATTAATAAAATTTGTCAAAAGAAACAGAAAATTATGTTTGAAAAATATAGTAATGCTCTAATAGAATGTCCAAATCACATGACCAATATTATAAAATGAATAGTCAATGATACAATTGGAACCATATTGAAATATTATAACGAGCAAGAACTTTTTCTAATCTCATACATTACTTACTCTTATTACTTGTCAAAATGGGGAATCACAATATATATATATTTGTGAGTGGCTAACTATGCTCGAGGAGAAATTATGGTGGGGAGAAAATAAATTGAATATTTTTCATACACAATTGGTATATTATATATTGTTAAACCAAGCCAAGTTTCAAAAGCTGCTAATTACGATACTTCTCTTAACCATGATTACCGGATTAAATTAGTGAGGATGTCCGTTTCTCTAGACTTTTCATCTTCAATTGATGTTTGTTTAGTTGAGTCATAATTGTTTTCTGCTTTATTCAATTGTAGACTTAATTGACAAAATTTGAATGTTAAATTAGTTTTAAAATAGAGAAAAGATATTTACAATTATGTCTTATATAACCGTCGTTTGATCGCTTTAAAAAAATAAAATAAAATATGGGATCTACATGAAAAAAATTAATTTTTTAATAGTGGACCTCACTATTTTTCAAAGTGATTACACGACATTTACGCACTTTATGATTATATGTAGAATTACTCTTTAAAATATAAACTATAACATATATACCCCTCATCTTAATCGACGTGGATATCACATTTAAAATTATTATAGAGCAAAGCAACTTTCAATGTTACTAATGATAAGTACTCTTGACCATGGTCAATGGACCTACTTTTGAATTAGTTGAGTCATTGTTTCCTCATTTTTCTAGGTTTTTATGATTGAAATTAATCTTTCTTTTTGTAATATTTAGCAATTATTTTATATAAAATTCAAAAAACACCCGACTTTCTACGTACCAATAACTTGTATACGCAACTCTTATCTATATCATTAAGATAATATCATTATTTGCATTATTGTCCAGGTGCTTTGTATAGACATATATAAACAAGAGAATTTTGTACAAACGGATGCCGGTCTTTTAATTATGTTTTCACTTTTTCTAACCGATGATCGATTTTGAGGAAGGGAATACGGTTCTCATTAAAAATATTTTAAGACAACAAACTACATTACACCTTCAGCTTCTACTGCCTCCAATGGTGACTCCACAGTTCGTACAACTGCATAAACTACAAAATATCATTATTTAAGATGGCGCCCTCTTTGCAACGTATGAGTGAAGACCAAATATTTGGCTCTAAGACCCACTTTTTTTCTTCACTTTAGCTTTATAGTTGTTGTAATGGGATGTTTGTTGGAGAATCCCAGCCACTCTTCATGTATCTTATTTTTTATTATCTAATTGATATATTTGGACAATCTAAAAAATATAAAAATAAAAAATAAAAAAAAAAGACCCTTGAGGAAACAAAAAAATCCCAGCAATTTAATAACTAACCAGGTACACCGAATTCAAAAGAAGCAGGAATTTCCCCCACTATTTTAAAGCCAACCTGAAAGTAAAAGATACCTGAAAAATAACATTATAGCAGGTTCTATGACTTGTCAGCCAGATCACAGAATGCTACAATCTCCGTTGCTGTAGCTTTCCCAGTGAACCAACCCCCACTCATGAAGCCAAGGGCAAGGATCAAGGGGAGGCCCCATCGACAATCATGGAATTGTATTAATAATTGTATCTAATGGCAATATGATAAAATATGGGTCATATTCAAGGCGAGCCACCCCACCCCCCCTCATATGATTGAGAGAAAGAGTTAGAAATGGTGCTTTCCCAAGTCCCCAACTGTGCTAACCCACCTATATAAATTAAGGTTCTGTGAACAAGAAAGAATGCTTAAACAAAGATCTCCTTGATCACTACTTTCTTCTGCCACCCCCCTTTTAAATCTATTTCCTTTGTACTTTTCTCACTCTGTGATCTTAGGGCTCCAATTATTTCCTCCAAGTACATTAAATAATGAGCATCCAGTTGTGCTCTTGTCTACCTTAGGTTAGTTAGTCATTTTCACCCTAATGGTGGCAGCAGTACTACTCATGGTTCCCATTATGTATGTTTGTTGAGTTGTGTCGTAGACGATACTCTCATCTTGTTTTCATCTCACTGTATTGATATGGCAATACCTATTAAACATTAGACCGACTGTTGTTTTTAAAATGACAAAATTAAAGGATCAACGACAAACAATAACATCATCGCTGTAGTATATACCATTTTTCATGTTTGTTCACACGAGGCTTGCAGTACATCACATATATAGTACTAATGGATACAACAACCACAACATTGAAAAGAGTGGTCTTGCATGTACACATATATATTTTATTTGGTGCAAGCGATGGCTAAGTATTAATATGCATATTGCATTGGCAAGTTGCATGCTTAGGTACTGATATATAAAGTTTTCCAACTTTTAGCAATTTTCTCCTGTTCATGTGTGGCACATTGGTACGGCCTATGTTAATAATCTAAGTTGAAATGACATCTTTAATGTGTAATTTGTTCTCTACAAGTTGGCTTTTATATGGTATATGGAATGACCTATGAGTTTTGTTACGTACAGTCACTTTTGCATATTCTTTGTACATTTCACTGATGTGATTAGTCAAAACAGTTATTTTATATTAGAAAAAAGTGACACAGTTAATCACATTAGTGGAGTGTGTAAAGAGTACGTAAAAATGATTGCACATAAAATTTATATATATATATATATTATAGTCATAATATATTTCAAGATTTTTGTGGGTGTAAATGATTATTCTAAAACTGGGGGAATTTAAATTTTGATGGCATATTCCTTTCAATGGAAAGAAAATAATTCAATGCATAAACCTAGGAAGAAAACACAAACAACAAAAAATCTAGTTATTCCAAATAATAATAATAATAAGAGTAATGCTAGATATATTTTTAGGGTGTATGCAAGTCTTGTGCATTCATATGAGTCATATTTTATCTATTTTTTTCAAAAGAGAATATATGAAACTTGTATGGCATAGAGTTGCAAATATCATTTTTCTAATGATAACAATAATAAAAAGAGAATCGTATCAATGCATTGAATAGTTAGTATTAACACCGTGTTTCGTACGCCTTTGGGCCAAGTTTTAGCAACTCGGGTCTTTAAAGTTGGGCCTATGAAAATGAAGAAGAAAGAAACTGCGAGAGAGAGTCTTGGGGCCAGGGAGTCTCCAATGCTAAATCCAGTAGAGTATTTTGAAAGTTTGTAAATAATGAGTGTCTAAAGATCTTTTCTCGTACCTAGGGATCACTATTTATACTGGGAGTTTTGGGGGGGGGGGGATCGTACCTACTGTTCCCTTTGTCAAGGTCATTTAATGCGGCGGGCCTTTACAATGGTGTCATTAATGTAGTGTGTTGATCGGATAGTGGTGCCATTAATGCAGGTGGCTTCCTGATCATTTTATTCTGTAGGCCCTGTTGGCCGTCCGTTGATGTTCCATTGTCATAAGATCAAAGGTTTTTCGTCTTTCCCGTTCTGCCCTGTATGAGTCCCCATGAGCTGGATGCAATCGAGTGGCATCAGGCCTGTCCGTGCCATCAGCCATCATTGCTTACTTTCTCTTGCAGGCGAGTTGCTTCGTGGGCAAATTTGGGCCTTGGGGTCAGGTATCGAGGCGAAACCATTACTCTTAGCCGAGCGCCTAGTAGGCTTATAAATGAAGGGGAAATCTCCTTACAGTTATCCTACCAATTCATATCGAACTCTGATGGAAATTCTTCCTTTCCTTCCTTGATTTATCAATTTTTGCAACTGCAGCTATGCGACTTCATGCTGTAACTTATTGCTTCACGTTGTAACTTGTTCATTGTAAGCTTACGGCTTCATGTGGTAACTTGTCGCTTCACGTTATAACTTGTTCATTGTAAGGTTGAGGTTTCATGTTGTCAATGACATTATCCTTTTTGCTTTCTATTTATCTTCTGTGGTCATTTGCTTTCGGGGTCTTCCCTTTATTTTTTCTCTCTTTTTTACAGCCGTCTTGGGGTTTTGAAGCAAGGAATTATGGGATCCGCATTGGGCAGGGGGATTACCGTCATCCAGAGCTTTACGATTCACCCCACCAGCGCCGAACCCATCCCTGATGACCCCATTGACTGACGGCTCCCTGCTTATATTGGTCCTTGTTTGCTTTCGTTAGTTAGTTATCCTTTTGGTGCCTTTAGAGATATCGTTAACGAGGCAGATGTCTCTCCACTTGTTCTTTGAGCCAATTTCATTCTTTTTGCTGTCAACCTCTCGGACGCGCTTTACCCCACCTAATCCTTTAGTTATTTTATTTTGCGTTGTCGTGCTTTATTTTGATATGAAACTGGAAAAAAAAAAAAAAAAAAGTGTCATCAGCATATGTCAACCCTCATCCTCTGTCGTCGGCTTGGAGGGGATGGGAATCCCTCTAAGAGTTAAGCCGCGTCAGGGAGACTCCGACTGCCTCCTTGGGGGGGAGGTAGGGGAAGCGTTTTGCAAACCCACCTCTATGTCCCTCCAAGTAGCACCGTGGCCGTAAAGTCAAATTAAATAATCCGGACTGCTCCTTCCTACAAAGGGGGTCGGTCTGGGTAAGTATTCGGGTGATTGGGAGGTCAGATCCGCTCTCCATCACGGGAGGGACAAGGCGGCCTCTGGCTCGACCCATCCCTTTTGTCCTCATAGGAGGTAGGTTGTTCGTGCAATTTAGGACTAGACCCGCTTCCACACCCGCCCGTGACATTGCGTATTTAATTCTTGACTGAAAAATAAGTAAGCTATTATAACTTTATCCTTAACTTCATAGGAGTTAGAATTCGTAAACCTGGGCCATTTGGCCTATTATGTGATGTGCTTGCCACTTTTTACCATGTTGTTGATGTCCACATTCCTTGGTGCAATATTTGGGATGTCGAAGGACCCTGCTCGCACTTTATCGGGGAGACGTCAAGATGCCTCAGGCCAACCCTTTAACCCCTCGAGGAGGTAATTTGGATAGTAATGTGGTTACTCCGCTCCTTCGTCAAGATAGGGGTCGGGGTAAGCTTTCAGGCAGCCTCAGGGCTGGACCTGCTCTCCGTCTCGGGTGGGACAAGGTGGCATCTGGCTCAACATATCACTTTCATCCCATAGGAGGTAGGTTGTTCAGATAGTTTGTAACTAGACCTGTTCTCGCCCTTTGACATTGCAGGGAATGGTAAGTTTGGGTCAAGCTGGCGCTGATCCCACACTTCGTCGTAGCGGAGGTAGGGGTAAGTTATTTGGGTAGCCAGGGGTTGATCCCGCTCTCAGCCATTGGGAGACAAGGTGGCCTCTGGCTCGACTAGTCTCCTTGGTTCGTGGTGAGGTAAATTGTTCGGTCACTCTGTAACTGGACCCTCTCTCGCCTATTGACACTTATGGGAAAAGTAAGCCTTTGTCCTCGAGTAGCTGAGGACTACTCGCACTCCGTTGGGGAGGGGTTGGAATGCCTCAAGCCAAACCTCCGAGGAGGTAATTCAGACAATAATGTGGCTGGTCCGCTCCTTCGCCACGTTGGGGGTTCGGGATACGTTTTCTGGCAGCCTCGGGGCTGGACCCACTCTCCATCACTAGAGGGACAGGGTGGCCTCTGGCTCAACCCGTCCCTTTGTTTCTCACTGGAGCTAGGTTGTTCGGGCAGTCCTCTGGTGAACCCGATCTTGCCTGTTGACATCGCATGGAAAGGTAAATTTTGGGTCAAGTTGGCGGAGGTCAAGGTAATTTATTTGAGTAGTTGTGGGGCTGGTCCCACTCTCCAAGCAAGGAGACAAGGCGGCCTCTGGCTCGACCTGTTTCCTTAGTCTGCGGGGAAGTAGGATGTTCGGGCATTCTACTAGTGGACCTGCACTCCTCCACAGCAAGGAGAAGGCAACCTTTTAGCCTACCTTTCTTTCTGGTATCCCGCGGGAGAGGTAATTCAAACAGCGATGTGGTTGGTCTATTCCTTCACCGCAATGGGGGTCAGGGTAAGTTTTTCTAGCTATTGGGGGAGTTGGTCCCGCTTTCCTGGACGAGAAGCTTAAGCCTCCTGCTCACCTCTCATCCTTCGTGGGGAGTTAGGCTTTTCGGGCAGTTTGAGACTAGACCCACTCCCACACGTTGACATTGTAGGAAAGGGTAAGTTTGGGTCAGGCTCGCGCTGATCCCACACTTAGTTATGGTGGAGGTCAAGGTAAGTTTTTCGGGTCGCCTCAGGGTCGGACCCGCTCTTCGTCGCGGGAAGGCAAGGTGGCATTTGGCTCAACTCTTTCTTTTGGCCCCGTGGGAGGTATGTTGTTCTAACAGTCTGTAACTGAACCCGCTCCCACCTATTGACGTCCATGAGGAAGATAAGTTTTTGTCTTCAAGTGGCCAAGGGCTGACCTGCACTCCTCCGCAGGAGGGATAGAGTAGCCTCTGGTGTGACTTGTCTCTTTGGTGTCCCGCGATAAGGTAAACAGTCGATTAAAACTTTGTTGATGCTGATTACATTGATGGAGATTTTGTTACGTTCCTGAAACTCGACATTAAAGCACACACATTTTCTATTAGGATTTGTAGTGTATGCAAGAAAACATAAATTTACAATAATTAAGCTAGCTTCAGCAATAAAGTTTTCGTAAGTGTTCAGCATCCCAGCGAGTAGCAGCTCGTTTCCTTGGGAGTCTGGGAGTTTGTAGGAGCCCGGGCGATTGGTGGCAGTGACCACGTAGGGGCCTTCCCATCAGGGGCTATTCTAGGCATGTCCTCGTGACTTCAAGTTAATACATCCTGGTGTTCAGTGGTGTGGAGTTGTTGCATGGCGCTTCGCACCTCAAGCATCATCTCGCTACCAATTCTTGTAGTGACTTCTGGTCGACTTGAGTTTAAGGGACTGAACTCGAACGGCTCGTTTGGTTCCACCTTTTTTAATCTTTGCTCATCTCGAATTTCACCTTCTGCTGGGGCATAGATGGGGACAGTGGTAAGGTGCAATCATCCACCATAGGGCATACCGCGTTCACCCCACCCACGGAGGCACCCCTTCTTGGGTATGTTCTCGCCTTTCTTCCGCGGCGCCTCCTCTTCCAATTCTGGGAGCTTTGCTTCCTTGTTGGTGAGCTTCCATGTTCGTCAGCACTATCATTCTTTGAAGACCCGAGCTGTTTGGAAGGAGTTGTTGCAGGCATAAGAAGTACACATAAGATCTACAAGGATCTCATAGATGGTGCCACTGTTAACGTCGTGTTCCGTACGCCTTTGGGTTAGATTCCAACAACTCGAGTATTCAAAATTGGGCTTACGAAAATGAAGAAGAAAGAAGTTGGGAGAGGGCGGTCCTTGGGCTGGGGAGTCTTTGATGCTAAAGTCAGTAGAGTATTTTGAATGTTTGTAAATAATGAGGGAGTCTAGAGAGCTTTTCTTGTACCTGAGATCGCTATTTATATCGGAAGTTTGGGAAGGGGGGAAATCGTGCCTACCCCCGTGGGACCTACGTCCTCATCATCGTTCCTTTTGTCAGGATCTTTTAATGCGACGTGCATTTACAACGGCGTCATTAATGTGGCATGTTGCTCGGGTAATGGTATCATTAAAGCGGCGTGGCTTCTTGATTGCTTTATTCTACAGGCCCTATTGGTTGTCCATCGATGTTCTCTTGTTAGAATATCAAAGATTCTCCATCTTCCTCATTCTGCCCTATACGAACCCCCATAAGCAGGATGCGGCCGAGTGGCATTAGGCCTATTCGTCCTATCAACCATTTACTTTCCATGCAAGCGAGTTGCTTCGTGTGCAAGTTTGGGCCTTGGTGCCGGATATCGGGGCGAAGTTCATTACTCTCGACTGAGCACCTAGTGGGCTTATAAGTTAAAGGAAAATCTCTTTACAGTTAGGATCATACGTACAAAGGTTTACAAGTGTAAAATATTCATCACTGAGTTTGATCAATGATAAAAACTTGATTTTAACACAATTGGTGATTTAGCTGTTAATAATTTCATTGGATAATTCCTTCGTTGGTTCTGGGTTTGATACTCAGTAAAAAAAAATTAAAAAAAAAATAAAACAATATAATGGACTGCCAGTTAATGAAATAATACTCAATCATCTATTCTAAAAGTAAATTCAATGTTGACACGTTACCACTTCCACATTATATGTTTACCAGTATGTTTGGTAAACTTCAACTAATTAATCAAATTCTTCTCACTTTTTTCTTCCTCAATCACAGAATCCACTAAGTCACCTCTGTCTTCAGGCACGTTAATTCTGATTTTTGTCTAATAAAGTAATTAAAGATCATGCTTCATCCCTATCAAGATCCACCATGTGTCCAGACTCTCCAGAAGTATCCAGATGGTTTGGCTATAGAACCAAGAGTTTAAGCTTCCTACAATTGTCTTCTCCGCCAAAGGAAGATAATTATCTAATCTCTAATTCTCTACTAAATAAACCCAATTCCATATTCATCTAATTGTTTGTTGAGCGTTATCTAATGATACATTTAAATGTTGAGATGATCTCGATAATCTGGCTTGATCTATAAATAGTAACGTATTTAAATATAAATAGGTAGATATATGTATTTAAATGTATGAATTAATTTTTTATGAATTTAATTTTTTATGAGAAATTAAAAAAATAATAAATTTTATTAATAATTAAATTAAGATGAATTGAGATGAGATGATTTCAAAACACAGCCAAATTTAGAATAATTTTACCCATAGCTTGTTTAGTTCTTCCATTCACCATTTCATTTTTTTAAAATATGAAAATGTAATTTATCGTCTTTTAATTAAAAAAGTTTTATTATTTTTTGATAGAATTATTAAACATCACATCGAAGATTCGAAAAGATGATAACAGATAAAGATTAAAATAGTGATTAGCATTTTTTTTCAAAAATAAAAAATCATTATACTCGGACCTTGTCAAATTAATTGTCCTTGATTAGCAGATCTAAGCCCAATCAAATTAATAAAATAGAATTCAGCAACTTAAAATATAATAAAATAACAGATATTATTAACCTGATAGAATCTGGAAAAAAGTTGAAGAATTTAATGAAAAATTAGAGGCCTTTCCTGTTTCCTTCCTTCCCAGTCACTTTCTTAAATTATTGAGTTCGTTAAACGTGTTTAATGCAAATAAGTAAAGTTTATTAATTTTAAAACCAAGGACCTCAGGCAAAGAAGCAACGGTTTTCTGCCTATTTAAACCCACCTCTCTACCTCTTCTTCCTCCTCCCACTTCTTCCTTCCTTGTTCACATTCTTTTGTCATTGCTCTCCATCTTTGCAAATTCTCGATTTTCCTTTTCCTTTCATTGCGCATTTTGAGTTTGGTAAGAAGTTTCTTCCGGCTTCATGCTTTTTGTATTTTCTTGCATTTCAGTTTTCATTGTCACAAAGCTTCGAAGCTTAGTCATTTTCGTTCTGGGTCTTTGGGTCCAATTACTACTCATAAAGCTTCGAAGCTTATTCATAAGTTTTCAGCAACGAATGGTTGTCCAGGGCATATTATCTTTTGTTGACTCCGGTTTTCCCGTGTCCTTTTGGTTTATAAGTGTTTCTTGTTCTTGTATTACTGTTGGGGTTCCAACGCTTTCAACTTTTGTTAATGTTGGGTTATGTCTCATCAAAGAGCAAAAGTCTTTGTTTTTTTCTGTTTTGCTGCAAAGTGAGCTTCACTTTTGATTTGCTTTACAACGAACTCGTTTTTAATTTATTCTATGTAATCAAGAGTGGATTTTTTTCGATCTAATATACAATCTTCTCTAGTTAAGCTGGAAAAGTTTGTGTCTTGTGAGTTGTATTTGATTCTTATAGGTGGAAAGGGTTTGCTAAATCATATGAACTTTGTTTAGAGAATTCTGATGATGCCCCCCCTTTTTTATATGCCTTTGCGGCTGTGTCTTTGTATATTTCTTGCCAGCAAGTTGTGTAATAATGGAACTTTTGAGATTTTAGATGTTTTATTTTGGTTTTCTAACTACATAAAGTCGCTGGTCCACCTGTTCTTCATTCAATATGTGATGGTGGTTGTGGATTATCCCTTCAGAAACTTAACAAAGCCTTATCCTAAGTAGACCTTTCTTCTTTTGGTGGTAATCTGAGTCAAAAAGGGCCTTTAATTTTTTGGCAGCCATGAAAGTTCGTCTTTTGAAATTCAAAATGAATTTGCATTTAAAACTTTGTTATTGGTGGGTTCAAGTTATTGTGGAGCCTAGTGTTCATTTGTTTTCATTCTTTGATCAACAGTTCTTTCTGATAAAAAAATGGAATTCGACGACCGCTACAGGCAGGTTCAGAGGCCTAAATATGAATGCCTGCTGTTTGGTGAGCCATTTTATGACTCATTTTTCACGCTAATCTGAATTTCTCTCAAGAATGATTTTAACTGTGTGTTTTGAACTTGCAGATCTGGATGATACTCTGTATCCTCTTAGTACTGGTATTGCCACAGCATGCCTCAAGAATATTAAAGGTAAGTCCGAAAAGGCCGTTTATGTTGATGAATAATCTCACATTGCCTGTAAACAAGATCTTGGTATGTTTATAAGCAATGATCAATCATTTCTTGTTGAACCGGTTTTATGAGATGAGTTAAGTCCATGAATTTCTTCATAGTATCAGAGTTTGCCACAGGACAAATGGAAGCCCACACTACTTACTCTGTGACAAGGATCAGAAAAAAATACTAGTCTGCACATGAGGGAGGGTGTTGAGGAATAATCTTGCATTGTCTGTAGACAATATCTTAGGCGTGTTTTTAAGGAATGGGCAATCATCTCTTGTAGAATCGGTTTTATGAGATGAGTTAGGCCTATAAATTTCTTCAATTTATTTGTAAGATTTCTCTCTTATACGATCAATTCTGCATTTCTGATATATATATATATATATATATATATATATATATATATGGATGATACCCTTGTTGTAGATTATATGGTCGACAAGCTTGGCATAGATAAGAGCAAAATCCCCGACTTGTGCAACCTTCTGTACAAGAATTATGGAACAACGATGGCCGGTCTTAGGGTATGGTTTTGATTGATTGTTTTGTTTATTGTTGGAATAACATGTGGACACTGATAATTACGTTTTATGGGATTCTCCTATGCAGGGAATTGGCTATGACTTTGACTATGATGAATACCACAGGTATGGAAATTAGTCTCGTTGGGTTTTTTCTTGTCCCCTTCATTTTCCCTTCCTGTCTTTTGTGGTATTGATCCTGAAGGATTGTCATCTTTCACTATGCTGGTGTGCATTCTTCTAAAAGTGATTGGCCTTTCACTTTTTGTGTAACAGTTTCGTTCATGGGAGATTGCCATATGAGAACTTAAAACCCGACCCAGTTTTGAGAAAACGTTTGCTGAGCCTGCCTTACCGTAAAGTTGTAAGTTACTAAATTACCAGATGGATAGCCTAGTAAAGGCAATAAGTATCATGTGACTGTATTCTTAGGATCTTTCTTTCTGCTTTGCAAATAGATTTTCACAAACGCAGACAAGGTCCATGCAGCCAAAGCACTTAGCAGGCTTGGAATAGAAGACTGTTTCGAGGGAATTATCTGCTTTGAGACACTGAATCCAACTCACAAAAGCACTGTTTCAGATGATGAAGATGACGTTGAGTTTGTGGGATTATGCAATACACCTGATATTCCTGCCACAAACACAAGTGCTAGTACTGAAATATTTGACATCATCGGGCACTTTGCTCGGCCTGATCTTGGTTTGGCATTACCAAAGTCACCAATTGTCTGCAAACCATCAGTTGACGCCATAGAAAAGGCTCTCAAAATAGCGAAAATAAATCCTCAGAGAACCGTAAGATGATCATCTTTTTAGAACTTGAACTTGCTATCATCTTTTGGTTTTCCTTCTGTCAATTTTTTTTTTTACTGACATTTCTTTTATAATTTTATATTCTTGTTCTTTCAGTTGTTCTTTGAGGACAGTGTCCGCAACATACAAGCTGGAAAACGTGTGGGTCTCCACACTGTTTTGGTAAGCCATTGGAAAATCTTGTACCCTTGAAAATGGGTCATTGGTTACAACAACTCACCCCATATTCTATTGTGCCTATTCTGCAATGCAGGTTGGCAGTTCCCAGAGAGTTAAAGGTGCAGATTTTGCCTTAGAAAGCATCCACAACATCAGGGAAGCAATACCAGAGCTCTTGGAGGATGACATGAAATCAGAAGTTGCTTACTCTGGCAAGGTTGCAGTTGAGACTTCTGTGACAGCTTAAATTTATATGTTACCACCAATTGCCATCGAAAAAAGAAAAAGAAAGAAAAAGAAAATCATGTATTTGGGATCTTAGCATCCCCATGGCCCATCTCATTGTGCAGATGATGTAGATGTCTCTTTCTGATTAGTTATTTTGTCCCAAAAGTTGTCGTTTTCTCTTGGCTCCAACATAGTCAGCATGCAACCACAAACCAAACATTGGAGTGTCATGCTAATTGTGAGTAATACTTCGAATAAATTTATAGGCCTAATTCATCTTATAAAATCAATTCTACGGAGAGGATTATTCATTTCTTATAAACATATCCAAAACTTTGTCCACAGGCAATGCGGGATTATTCCTCAACATCTTCTTTCACGTGCAGATCAGTATTTTTTTCTAATCTTTATCACGGGGTAAGTAGTGTAGGCATCCATTCATCAGGTGACAGACTTTGATACTATGAAGAAATTCATGGACTTAACTCATTTCATAAAATCGATTTTACAATAGCAGACTATTCATTCCTTATAAACATGTCCAAAATCTCTCCATATATGACGTAAAATTATTTCTCAACATACTTGACAAATAAGTAAAACCGAGTATATTTTGATCATTATTAATGTGAAAGCGATGTATATCATTGCACTCAAAGGGAGAAGAGGGGAGAAAAAAAAGGTATATTTATCGATCTGAAGCGGATTTGACGGACCGTGTAGGTAGGAGGAATATGTATTGACTTGTTTACTCATTTTTATTTTTCGTAGATAGCATGTGAATAAAATACAATCAATAGAGTAGAATGCATCATCAACAATCAACATGGAATATAAAATTGAAGGTTTGGAGTGTCGTGCTAATCGCATGCTATATTTAATATGCATGTGGAAAAGATGCAGAGAGAGAGAGAGAGAGAGAGAGAGAGAGAGAGAGATGCACCAAGTCTAATGCCTGGTGAAATATAAACCAAATCTATACCGGATTTGATGGGAGGAATTGAGTTGTTTAATCATTTTATTGACCTAGATTACAAGTGTACAAAATGTACTTTAGGCCTGTTTTTCTAAGCAACACAGAGAAGATTACATAATGCCTAAGCATCACTCTTTTGATAAACATGGTGGTTGTCCTTTTTCGTTTTCTTTTGAATCGGCCTACATGAATATTGCCTTCACAATTTCCTCTAAACTTCTCCTTTTCTCTCGGTAAATGCAGAACATATTGCTAATGAAAAATTCTACTATATAACGCACCATACATGATTTTTTTGTTTTTATTTTTTTCTGTACTAAATATGTGGTGTATGAATTATAAGTAAAATAATTCTTTTAGTTTAGCAAGAATAAAACAAAAATAAATAAAAAATTAAGTGCGGTGTGTAGTATGTGATGTAGGAATGATGAGTAGAATGACTCAATGTTAATTAATCCGTTTAAAATACGATTTGAGGCTTTCCTACCTTAGCATATTAGCACCCTATTTGGTGAAAACAAGTAAGAAATTCAATGAGTTTTTAAGTTGCTAATACAATAATCTAAAGTGAATTCATATTCAAATTCGAACTCAGAATCTATTTTCATTCTCATTCGAATACAGTTGTCCAAATCTCATCCTTAATTGGACTTGTTTTCGCTATTATGTTGTAAAGAAAAATATCTTGTCACCTTTGCAATCGTTCCCATTTGTTGCAAAATGGAAAATTTGATTTGAAGTTAACATCGAAATGAATTTCCTTTGACCATTCAGGAGGTGGCGCCCATTGTTGGTTTGTTTCAACCAGAATCTTATCTCTGAAGAAATTCATGAGTCTAACTCATCTTATAAAACTAGTTCTATAAGAGATGATTGTTCATTTCTTATAAACATGCTCAAGACCTTGTTCACAGGTAATATGTGATTATTCTTCAACACCCTCCTCACGTGCAGGCCAGTATTTTTTTCTGGTCATTGTCACGGGATAAGTAGTGTCAGTTCCCATCCGTCATGTGGTAGGCTCTGATACCATAAAGAAATTCATGGGCCTAACTCATCTCATAAAACCGTTCATACAAGAAAATATTGTTCGTTTCTTATAAATATGTCAAATACATTGTCCACAAGCAATGTAAGATTATTCCTCAACAATCTTATGCGAACTTGTGCTTATCAAAGAGTTTTCTAGTGTACAAGTGCCCATATATATATATCTTTTATTCTTTGAATTTTGTTCAATCTGATTTCTTTCAAACCAAAGAGAATCCATCAAAGCATATAATATCACAAAGAGCCTAAAATCCATCCTAACTTGGTTTCTTTAAAATGTATATTATGCTAACCAATGCGATAATATTATGATTATATAAGATTTTAGGTGATGGGGGCCTAGAGTCGAGTCCCCACCGTTTGCATCACTGAGGCAAGAAACTGGTCCATCCTTCACGTGATGTTGCAATTATATAAAGAAGATTTCACAAAAGCCCTTAAACCATTCCTTTTTTTTAATCAACATATAATGCATCAATCAATACCATAGGAAAGAAGTTGGACAATAATCAACTTATTGGGTTATTTGTTTTACAATAATGATTTATACAAGTTCTATGCGTACAAGGCTCGTACATGATCTTTTAAAAAAGCAGTATCCTATAAATCCAAAAAGACACACCTCTTCTTTTAAAGAACTTGTTCAAGACTTGCACAGTGTTAGGAATTCAATTATTGATGATTGAATTCTCTAAACAAGGATGTGATTCGTGGCAAATCTAACCTCCAGTTTATTCACAAACACTTTCCAGATAATGAACATTGCACCACCCCTTCCCTTTTATATCCCAACACATACAACGCAGCGTTTTATGCATACAAAAAACACCTTTTTATTAATTACACAAAACACACCCTTTTATTAATTCCTTCGTACATACCATTTCACACACTAAACGCACCGTATTATTAAAACTAAAAGCCGCATTTTCACTCCACAATCAATTAACTCGACCATTGGCCTGAATCTACCATTTTTCTTTAGGAACGCTTCAAGTTGTGACACGTAAGCCTTCCATGGCATGTTAACGTGGAGACGCATACGGGTAAGCTTCTCTCTCCTTTGTTCTCGATTTCTCCCAGAATTCATAAAGGCCTCTCTCTCTCTCTCTGCTATTTCGGAAACGCCTCTCTCTCTCTCTCTCTCTCTCTCTCTCGACTCTCCCTCTCTCTCCTTCGATCTTGATGTCATGTTAGGGTTCAGTCACAAGAGAGACGGAGATGGAGTTTTCGGATTGAGAGAGGCACGTAAGAGACCCAAGTTGAATTTAATGAGAGATCGAGAGAGTTGAATCTCAGGTTCGGTCACAAGAGAGCAGGTGAGAGACGGCCTGAACTTTTCGATGAGAGGCTGAGGCGTGGTGGATCTCTTGAACGGGTTTTCTCTGGATCCAAAGAGAGATCGAGGGCGCAAAGAGATCGAGAGATCGAGGGTAGAGAGGGGGAGGTCATGAGAGAAATGAGTCGAATCCAATGAGAGAGCAGAGAGAGAGGGGGAGTGGGAGTAGATGTGCACTCGCTACGTGTCGTTTTCCTATTGGTCTCCGATATTCTATCATTATAGGAGTCACCGATCTGAAGATTTTCTCTTCTTTTTTTTTCTTGCTTTCATGACATCCTCCCTCCCTTGAAAGAGCCTTGACCACAAGGCTACAGATTTTGCCCCCTCTCACGGGACCTTGCCCACAAGGTGAGGATACTGTTTCCGTAACTTCCATAGTGATTCCCATGAACTATCCTCAGATGGTGCACCTTTTCATTTATGTTGCATTTGAATATTGAATTGAGTTGAGTTGAGTTGAGTTGATAAAATATTGTTAGAATATTATTTTTTAATATTATTATTATTTTGAAATTTGAAAAAGTTGAATTGTTTATTATATTTTGTATTGAAATTTGAAAAGGTTATAATGATGAGTTGATATGGATTTAGGAATCAAACGAAGACAAAACCTTTGTTCTGGCCTAAGTGTTCAACTTCTTCATTCTCATTCCCAAAATTAATTCAGTTTTTGGCTTAATAGTCCCCGCACAATCAACTGGTGGCAAAGTGGGTAAATGAACTATATGTTTCCCAACTTTCTTTTTGTGACAAGAAATGTGAAAAACTGGGTGTATTCTAGATGAAGTTCGCAGATCCAACTTGTAACTCCCCTTTCCAGCAAGTTAAGGATGTGACGTATTTTCATAAAAATAGCCCGGCAAGAGATTTTTATAACAAAATAAATATTTAATTTATAAAAATAATTATTAAATAAAACATGTTTTAAAAATATAATCGAAGTCTGAATAAAATTAACCAAAAATCCTAGAATTAAATCAAACTGCTCTTTCTAAGCCTGGGCCGCCTGCTCGTATTTATCATCCTCACCTAAGTGGTAAAAGAAATATAAAACAACTAAAATGAGTCGATGACTCAATAAGAAACTCATCATAACATAAACCTACTTAAAATAAAATTTTTCATAAAATATTTCGTACTAAGAATTTAAAATCATGATTGTTCATAAATATGCTTATAACATGCATGACTAAGAAATATTTCTGGTATATTGACTAATCCTACTTATTTGGATTAACTGACTTATCTGATTAATCAACATAATTAACCATATGTGCAAGGTTTTGCACCGGTCCCACATCCTGTGAATGTCTGTTTAAGCCTTGCCAAGGCTTCCATGAGATCGTCATAGGCTGTATGTCCAAATCTTGATAGTAAAGCCTTGACAAAGAAATCCCAACCAGAAAAATGCCCCCATCTACTGCATCGTGATATCAAATCAGAGCCTTATCCTCTATATGATACAAGGCCATTAACAACCTCTGATTGGGGGTAGTCTGGTGGAACTCAAAATGGAGAAAATTCAAATTAACTTCTCTAGGCAAGAGAGGCCTTTCCTCTTGAAACACTACTCTTTGATCCTGAGTGCCCTCCCCAAAAGGAAGAACTTGATGATGCTCAATTAAAGTACGAATCATGTCATGCATATAATCTAACCTGTCAGTAAGCATTTGGATAGTTTGTTGCTAGCCATAAAGTTGGATCTGGATGGCTTCTTGCTGGCATTGGTTGTTGTCTTGATGGGCCTTCAAAGTTGTCGACCGTGTCCCTTCTGCCATGAGAGGATCGTCCTTTTTAATACCAACTGTTAGGAGGGTACATAGAAAGGAGAAGACATAGAAACGAGAATGAGTCAAGAAAAATTCTTGATTGAGTTCTCTAAGCAACAAGGATCTTATTCGAGGCAAATCCAACCTCTAGTGTATTCACAAACACTTCCTAGATAATGAACATTGCACTGACTCTTCTTTTTTATATCCCAACACATACAACGCAATGTTTTATGCTTACACAAAACATACCGTTTTATTACTTTCATACATATCATCTAACACACTAAACGCACCGTATTATTAAAACTAAACACCACATTTTGACTCCACAGTCAACTAAGTCGACCGTTGGCCTGAATCTACAGTTGTTTTTTCGACGTTCATGACACAATTGAGACTTATACATAAAACTACTTCAAATTCCAAAATTGTCGGTTTACCTTAGAACCAAAGAACTAAATAACATTTATTTGAGTTTTGATTATGATTCATGAATCGTACGCGGAAGGAGACAGATCGACTGACGGAGTTCAGCATCGGTCCTAGCTAGCAAAATCTTCCAACAGATCCAATCTCCTACTGGGCCATTAATAAATTTAGCAGAATACAGCCCACATCGTCAAGCCCACCATGAGAGGCCTATCTTCCAATAGATCCTTGCCCAAATTACCCAACTTGCAAATCCAGATACAAGCCCAACTGATCAAAGCCAACTCGGAATGTTGGTCAGCCCATAAGGAAGAAGAGCAACACTTTGTTCAGTGGGACAGAGCGTGACGTCACGTACCTTTTTCATGAACAGTAAATACTGAACACAGCGTAGATAAGGTAGTAGACCAGTAGTAGGATAAGATACTTCGAACAGAAGGAACCCCGTTTACACACAAAGCTCGGTGAGGGAAGTACACTTTAAAGCCTCCGACTATCTCACCGTCGGCCGCATGGATGGCAGTCAATCCTACTAGTCTTTTCTCAATGGCCATCGCTACACGGGTCCCACTGGGCTTCCCCACAACCACCGCAACTCCATTCTCGTTAAGGTCCCGTTCATGTCATAATAAACACAGTTCACTATCACTGCGGGTTCCAGAAACTTCGAGGCCGCTCTCCCTTCTTAATTTCAATGCTTCTGGTTACCCATTTCTTCAGAGAAGAGGAACTAGAGGAGTTGGAGTGGTATCGGCAGCAATGGCGGATTCGGTTCCAAGCACGGTCCTGGTCACCGGGGCTGGTGGCAGAACAGGTGCCCCTTCCATTTATTTCTCTATTCTTCTATGGTTTTCTGTTTGCTTTTCTGAAGGAAGAGTATCGAAGTGAAATGGTTTTTCTTTTATTGGTAATTTGGCTCTTGCAGGACAAATAGTTTATAAGAAATTGAAGGAGAGGTCGGGGCAGTATGTTGCCAGAGGTCTAGTTCGAACAGAGGAGAGCAAGGGAAAAATAGGTGGAGCAGATGATGTTTTTGTTGGGGATATAAGGGATGGCAGCACCATAGTTCCTGCAATCCAAGGTATTTATGCACTCGTAATCCTCACAAGCGCTGTGCCCAAGATGAAACCTGGGTTTGATCCAACCAAAGGTGAACGTCCTGAATTCTATTTTGAAGATGGAGCTTATCCTGAACAGGTAATTACTTCTGCATTTTATTTCCTGATCTTTGGACAGCTTTATGTTTTTATACAACTTTCCTTCTGCTTAGAATATCCATTTTCTGATTAAATAAAACAAAAGTGGCAATCTTGGACCATATCAGACAGTCTACATACTCTCTAACCCTTTATTTAAAAAAAAATTAAAGTTATATGTAAGTCATGTTAGGAGATTATATGACTAAACTTCACCATTTACATGAAGCTTTTTTTGGAATTTTGCTTCTTAGGTTGATTGGATTGGGCAGAAAAATCAAATAGATGCTGGTGAGCATTTCTTTTCAAGTAATGCTAGGTATAGTCGTGGAGTTTTCAAGCATCGTACAGTTGTTTTGAAAAAGAGTGTGATCCATTATTAAAAATTAAATTTTTTTTCATGTGAGTTTCTTATTTATTCACTTTGTTCAAAGTGATTGCGCGGCGCTTGTACACTCACAACTGTAATTATCATTTCTCTTTATTTTTCCCCTTTTCGCTTAGATAAATTATGTTTGGTGCACTTTTTGTTTCACTTGAGTTATATGATCCATGTGACAGCTAAGGCTGCGGGAGTGAAGCAAATTGTGTTGGTTGGGTCCATGGGTGGAACAGATTTAAATAATCCATTGAACAGCTTGGGTAACGGCAATATATTGGTATGGAAGAGGAAGGCTGAGCAGTATTTGGCCGACTCTGGTATTCCATACACTATTATAAGGTAGGACCATTTCCTATGGCATATATGAGAAAAGTACCCTTGATCCCTTTCAACCAACAGACATTTTAGACTTTACATATCAAACTATCAAAGTTGATACATTACATTCTTCACTTACCGTTGACTATCGAATAAGATCTTCTATTGATATCTGATAATCAAGATTGTGTCATGTCACCTATTTTGCTCTGCCTTAACGGTTAAACTTGGGTGGGGAAACGGTTCCCCCTCCTATCCAACCTTACAGAGAGTAGGGAAGGGTGGAGAGGTCCTCCATTCCATGCAATGGTGTTAGTTAGTTTATTTATTTTCTGGCTTTTTATATATTTTTATTTTTTTGTAGTTTCATTTTTTTTAATTTTTATTTATGTTCTTGTTTTTTATTTTTATTTTTTGAACTTTTATAGTTCCATCCCATACAATGTTTTGTTTTATATGTAAATATTTTGGCTTTAATTTTTCTTTTACTTATTTGTTGTTTGATTTGTTTTTCTGTTTTTCTATTTTTCCTTGTTTCTTTTTGTTTTCCTAGTATTTTTGGCCTTTTTAAAACTAAACTATTTTTATCTTTTTATCCACATGTCAGCATGTCTTGGTAATTTCTTGAGCTGCTAGTGATTCGACTCGAATTGGGACAGTTGACAGAGAGAGAATTTTTGTTTATTTAAACCTGAAACCAAGGAATCAAAAGAAACTTTTAAAAATCGAATGTCTATTTTTAAATCGAGGACTGGTTATTATTAATTTTTTTAAATGTATTTAAGTTTTAAGCTTCAAACTTGATCTTTGAACTTTACTTGAATAAACAAGATAGTCTTCCACGATATATTTAACAGAGTAATTCTGAAAGATTTGTCACTATGTAACTGTGCTCTTGTCTCTTGTGAATTAACATTGACAACCTTTTATATGGTTGGGTTAGGGCTGGAGGCCTGCAAGATAAAGAAGGGGGTATCCGAGAATTACTTATTGGAAAGGATGATGAACTTCTTAAGACTGAAACTAGAACCATTTCCAGGGCAGATGTGGCAGAAGTGTGCATTCAGGTATTCTGTTTTACTTGAGTTGTGCTTCTGCAAATTTGTGGGTTCTTTGATTCTTCCCAGTCTTTGTTACCTGCAAAGCTGCATTTGATTCTTCCTACTCTTTATTACCTTAGTATTTAGTAGATTTCTGTGTTTGTTTCTTTGTTTCCAACAGGCATTACAGTTTGAGGAAGCCAAATTTAAGGCTTTTGATTTGTCCTCAAAGCCTGAGGGTGTTGGGACACCGACCAAAGATTTTAAGGCTCTCTTTTCCCAAATCGCTACTCGTTTCTGAGTTTCTACGGCCATTGTGTTTGGTCTATGAGAATATTTCCCACATTCGGAGTTTTATTTCAAAACATAGTTATGTAATTCAAAAATAATTCAAATTGCCCCAGTTGGCGTCCTTGTTACTACTCTTTTCTTCCACTACACATCATTTGTTCACCAATTAAATAAAATAATTTAAAAGTAATATCCTTTTCAGCTATTTGACAAGATTTATGAGAAACATACGTGTCTGTGTTCAAGTTGTAGAAGGAAGGTAGGTTAGGGACAACAAACCTCTCCTGGGTACAGTTGCCAGGCCTCACGGCGCATGGTGTACGTATAGTTGGCTCCACACCCCCAGCCCCTTCCTCGGTCCGTGTGGCTTTCCTCCCCCTGTGTGGCATCTCTGTCAATGCCTCCACGCGGCGTTCCTCACCACTAAGTGGTGTTGTTCTCCTCGCCAGCCCCATCTCGTGTGGTGTCGCATGTACCACGCCTTTCTCCACCCTCAAGGGAGAAGCTCCTCGCCATCTTCACATAGGAGGCTCCTCACCACCCTATTCCTCGGCCATCAGCACATGGCATGAGGCATGCAACCCCACCTTGCTCGGCTATGGTCCATTCCTCGGCCACCCATGACATGCATTACCTTGCCCGCCCAGTGCACTGCACCCCCTCGGTGATCAAGCTCCTTGCCCACCCAGTAGACTTCATCACCATGGAAGGCAAGTTCATTGCCCACCTAGTGGACTCCACGGCCACGCAAAGCAGAGCATCCTTGCGCATTGGTCGGTGGTCCCATCCACTGCACTGCACCAAGGCAATAGCCCTCACACTCACATCATGACAATACATGGTGGGTGCACCGCCATGCACCTGAGGCTCACAAAGAGCAAGTCTTGACTCCACCACATATTGCATAGGACATGCAACGTGCACCTGGCCACAACCAGCGGCCCACAAGCTCTCAAAACCTCACGAAGATTACAGTCAACCATGTAACGTGCACCACTGGCCATCAACGCGCACCACCAACTACCAAGCTCAGTCTCTCGCCGCCCTACATAGTGCATACGGAGGATGCATGTTGCATGTTGTCGTGCATCCTGGAAGGCCACCTATACTCACTTGTTTGGTTTTTTGTGGAAACCCCCAGTGTCGCAGCAGTGCGATCGAGCTTTGCCTCCTACCGCAACAGCACGGTCGAGCTTCGTCTCCTGCCAAAGCAGCTAAGTTGATAATTCGCGCTCACACTGGCAAACAGTAGAGGAACACCTCTCCTAAGTGTCCACTCTCTCCTCACCTCAATGCAATCGAGCACATCTCCTGCCAAAGCAACTTAAGTCGATGCTCCGCGCTCGCATTGGTGAACAATGGAGGAAACGGCTCTCCTAAGTGTCCCATATCTCCTCGCCTCAATGTGGTCGAGCACATCTCCTGCCAAAGCAGCTAAGTCGATGCTCCGTGCTCGCTCGATGAACAAAAGAGAGGACATCTCTTCTAAATGTCTCATCTCTCCTTGCAACGCAGTGCAGTCGAGCACATCTCCCGCTTGTTTAGTTAAGTCAATGCTCTACGCTCGCACTTGTAGAACAAATGAAAGAACACCTCTCCTAAGTGTCTCATCTCTCCTCGCCACCCAATGCGGTCGAGCATATCTCCTACCTGGATCTCCGCGCTTGCATTGACGAACAAAGGAGGGAACACATCTTCTATGTGTCCCATCGATCCTCACCATCTCTCCAGGGTCGAGTCATCTTCCGTGTAGTGTCTTCTCAAGCAAACGCCTTACACTTATGCCACAAGTGCCGCCAGTGGGTTACCTCTGGTAATGAGCCTCCAAGCTCCACAACAGCCTTGAGTGAGTTTTCTTTAGGATCGAGTCGACAGGTTCGGCATCTGCCTGAGATGGACTCAGGGAGACAACGGGCTCTCTGACCACTTGGTGCAGGTACTACAAACAAACTTTAACATCAAAACCAAAACGATTTAAAAACTCACTCTTTGCTAACGATAAACGTTCAGATGGTTGCATCCTCAAAGGCCTTTACTACAAAATTCACAAGTCTTCTCAAGCTCCATGCTCACACTTAGCGCGGTCGAGTATATTTGTTGTCTAGCTCTCTAAGCCAAGCTCTGCTCTCGCACCTAGCGCAGTCAAGTACATCTCCCGCCTAACTCTCTAAGCTAAACTCCACATTCACACCTAGTGCGATCGAGTACATCTCCCGCCTATCTCTCTAAGTCAAGCTCCACGCTCGCACTTTGTGCAGTGGAATACATCTCTCGTCTAGCTCTCTAAGCTAAGCTCCGCGCTCACACCCTGCCCAATCGAGTACATCTCCTGTCTAACTCTCTAAGCTGAGCTCCATGATTAATCGCACCTAGCGCGGTCGAGTACATATCATGTCTATCTCTCTAAGCTGAGCTCCACGATTGCACCTAGCATGGTTGAGTACATCTCTGGCCTAGCTTTCTATGCCGAGCTCCATGCTCGCACCTAGTACGGTCGAGTACATCTCCCACCTATTTCTCAAAACTGAGCTTTGCGCTGGCACTTAGTGCGGTCGAATACATCTCCCACCTATCCGATCTCCATAACATAGCTATTAGCCAGAGGTTGGTGTTGCTTTCTGAAACTAGGAGAACGAATCTGTGAGAAAATAATTATGATCGTTAGAATGCCACAACAAAATCTTCATTTTTCTCCATTTCCTTGCAAGTTAAAAACTAAGCCGAAAAGCTTCGTTTCACCCTATTCAGTATTCCCTCTAAGAACCTAGCGCGGTCGAGTACATCTCTCGCCTAAGTCGAGTTCCACGCTCAGAATTCTTCACTGCTTAACGCAAACAAACAGAAATCTGTGAGACTAGTTCTCAACACTTATTTTTCTATATTGTTTCACAGACTCTCTCTATTGCTGCTTGACTTGAAGATTCTCACGACCTTGTTGAAAAAATCAACCTTAAAAATTGTGGGCATATTGGAAGGGATAAACGTAGCGGGCCTAGATATACAAGACCCAACCCACCAAAGGGTCATCATTAGGAGACAAGTGGGAAATGGAGGAAGGGGACAAGACAAGAAGAAAAGCAGTGTGTCAGAGAAAAAGAGAGAATAGACAAGAAGATAAAAAAATGGACAAAGTGACATAAAGTCGGATTCTTCACCTACCACTGACAGAGTTTCAATAAAAGGAATCAAATGGACTAAATAAAGGGGGGACTTTGTGTTAAGACAAAGGGAGCTTCTTCTTCAACCTCATCCATGGCGAGACACCCTTTTTTATCTTCTCTATTAGAGGGGTTCTAATCCCATTTGTATGCTGATATACAAGAAACAATGAAAGACTATAAAATATTCTCATTATAGTGGATTTGCACCCCGAATGATCCATGGATGTAATTTCTGTGCCAAATCACGTAAATTTGTGTCTCATTCTCTATTTATATTTATTGCATTTATGTTCTATTCAATGTTATGGATGTGCATATGGACAACGTACCGCCACTCCAAACCACCATCGCGAGTTTCAAACCACTTCGTCGAGACCTAGAACTTCGTGGATCGAGAATGACTCTTTTTTACAATCTAATATGTGGAAAGATTTACATCCTTAATAGAATAGTATAATAGGTGTTGGAAATAAAAATGAGAGAAATACATATTTATGTAATTTGGCACTTGGACCCTCATGCTCTCGAGTACCATGTATTATAGAGAAGAAGAGGAAGAAAGTAGAAGATGTCCTTCTACACTATCAAGTGAACTCTCCAAATGTGTAAAAAAAAATGCCCTCCTTTTGTTGTATCACCTGCCTTTTGTCCACTTGCTATTTTTACTTTATGCCCATGCCTTTGTCAACTTTGGTCAATTCTCGTATTTGTGTCGGATCAAATTTATGTCTTCTCCGTGAAAAGTATTGTCTCTTTATCTCTTCTCTCTTTGTATAGGTGGCTTTTTATTCTCTTGTGGACTATATTTATAGCCTATTAATATGAATATTTTTATATTCAAGAATTATCTTGAGATTCTCATGGTCAACTTGTCATACAAGATGGTCTTGATAATCTTAAAAAAAGTTAAATTATGATTGTTGTCTTTGCTCTCGGTTGTTGTACGATGCCAGGGAGGTCTCCGAGGATGCGCCTCGAGGAGAATCACCCTCCATGGATGTGGAGATACATAACTCATGGTAGATGAGGGTATCTGTGGAATGCAAAAATGTATAGACCATGGATTTTTTTTTTTTTTTTTTGGAATGCAAAAATGTTTAACCAATGTTGCCGAGGAGCCGGGGGTCTTGATTGGTGATAATTTCGCACAAGTCTTATTTTATTTTTGTTTTTGTTAAAGCGACTCTTCTCCTTATGGTGATGAGATTCTTGGTGACTCAAGTGTAAGAGCATCCACATTTCATTTCTTATAAATTTTCGTAAATTTTGGTTAAAAGACATCATTTCTAAAATTCTCCTAAATTTTACTCATTTTTCAAAAAATTTATAAATCTCATTCCCTATCATTCCAGTATTCTATCAAAATAATATTTCTCAATTTTTTCTTTATTATTTGTTTCTCTCACTTTCATTTACAATCTTAACTACTCATTATTTTGTCTATTTCCTTATGTTTTGAACTATCACCTTCTAGCTAATATTTTAAACATAAATCTGATTTTTCTTTGCAGGTTTTGAAATTATTACGATTTTAAAAATAATACATTTTCTTTATAAAAATTTGTCTTTTCCAACAATATCTTATTTGTAACGGATAA
Source organism: Juglans regia (assembly GCF_001411555.2). Lineage (NCBI taxonomy): Eukaryota > Viridiplantae > Streptophyta > Magnoliopsida > Fagales > Juglandaceae > Juglans > Juglans regia. The sequence goes on from NC_049904.1 coordinate 3,285,591, forward strand.
ATAAAATCAAGATTATGATTTTGTCCGAAATCTAATGATAATATTTGCTTTCTCTGCTTTCCTTCTCATTAGTTTTTCCAAGTCAACAACATCATTATCAACAATATGCTTTGTCTCGGTGTCATTTACTGAATCTACAAACATGTTAGCAGAGGTACGAGTCGAGGTCGAAGGAGTCATCGACCTTCACTTTAGACCTTCCTTTGAGAAACTTGCAATCCATTTTCATTGGTTTTTCAACATGTGCCAATAATGCTCAAACAAAAAGCTGTTTTTCTCTAGTGATTGGTACATAATCTTCGCTTCATCTAACTTGAAAAAATAGAACCAAACAGTAAATAATTAGCAAAGTCGAGCAAAAAATTAAATAAAATAGTAAGTACAAGAGATTGAAACTATTAGAACTTATACCTTGTCTTGTTCAATCATGCCATCTTGATTCAACCCTTCGACTTAGGTTTCGCACAATATTTATTTGTCATTTTTTGAATCGCCGATCACCGATATATTAAGGATCCAACGCTCAGGTCCGTTGTACTTTGTTTATACTAATTGACGTATAAACTAATTTTCTCCCAAATTTGGGCATGTTTTTTTATTGGTTCTTAAGATGACATCTACGCTAGTATTCAACCATGTGAAGACGAGTAATTTGTCTTCTTCTTGGATGAAGCTCGCACCCCTTGATAATTTTTTTTACGAAAATAACCTATAATTAGGGTGGAGGTGGAGACTCTTCCACCATCACTGGGGAGTGTTTAGTTTGACTCAAGTAGGGTCAGTGTTAGGGTCCTCATTGAAGGGGCTCATGAAGAACATATGTTCATGATCTTGTGAGTCTATCTCTAACAAATTATAAATACACAACAGTTGGTAGAAATATTAGAAACTCAAAAGCAATAGGGATAACATTTTGCAAACCAGCTCAGGAAAGGAATGGTAACTTATAGGAAGTGACAACATCCTCAATGGTTGCAACAATCTGTTGCAGTATTGATTGGTTATCCAGGTTACCTTGCCATGGAGGATGTGCCAATGTTCCATTGGCCTCACTCAACTTTGTTATCATCACAACTGAGGAGGATACAGAAGGAAAATGAACCAACAATAATAAACAAATCAAATAAACAAACAAATACAGCATGGATAAATCATAGAATAATAGCAAAAAAACCAAACAAATCCAACCAAAAAACCTAAACAGCCTGCCTAAATCATAGTAGAACAACAAAAATGTTAAACGAGATGAAATATCACAACAAAACATGTAAAATAACAAACTAATCCAACCAACAAAGAAAAACAACATGAAATTAGTACAAGAACAAGTTATGCTATTAAGGAAGGGGGGCTTTTAAAAATAATCAAGATTTGAGGATGAACCAGCATGGATAAATCACTGCATAACAACAAAAATAACAAACAAATCCAACCAACAAAACTGAACAACAAGCCTAAGTACAAGAACAAGTTATACCATTCAGCAATAAGGGCTTTTATGTATACAAGATTTGAGGATGTTATGCATGAATATATCATAGCACAAGAAGTAAGATAACAAACTAATGCACCCTAGAATGGTTTTTTTGCACATAACAACGACATCTATTAATATTTTTCCATGGGACTCATAATGGTTTTTTTGAGACATAGGAAAGGAGCATAAGCTCGAATGGCTACAAAACATTTAACCTCGATTGCCTTTGTGAAACTTTCACAATAAAGATAGCCAACCAGGTTACCTTGCCATATCAATCAAGCCCATTCACAACACTTGTACAAATTACACTTCCAAGATTCAATGAAAACCATCATCATAGCCTAATTACATTACACATACAGCCCCAACAACAACCCGTGCATATCAATACCAATCGCTACAAAGGACAAAGCTATAAGTCAACAACAAAGCAAATAAACCAATGAACAACAAGAACCATAGATCCAACAGCACTAAACATTAATTAACAAATCCCAAAAGAACGTAGCACAAACCCAAGGCAGAGAACACAACTGTCACTAAATCTATAAAGAAAATGAAAATAATGCAAATTTACCCATTCTATAAATCAAAGAAGTTGTCGAATAAAAAACCAACTGAGCTGATGGAACAAGGATGTTCGAAATGTCTAACAAAATCTCAGTTGTAGAAACCCTAGGGAAGCACAGACAGAGAACAGGCACGAGAATCATGTTGGTTTTTTTTTTTTTTTTTTTAAGCACAAGAACCAACAATGGAACACTAAGATGCTCAAGATGGTGAGCCCAAGGACAAATTTGAGATAGCATTTATCTCAAATCATTTCCATGAGATGCTCGAGAGTGTCGGTGTGAGTGTGACTTTGTGCGTGTCAATGGCACTACTTACCTATCGTAGTGAAATTAGAGGGGTTTTCGTCGATAGCAAGTATGGCACGAGAGAGTCAATAGCTACTACGGCGTAGTAGAGGGTTGAACGCGGGAATTACAAAGCACCAAGAACCACAAACAATGACTTTGGGGATGTACAGTAGCTCCCCCTATTTGGGGATCCAATGGAAGGGTGGAATGGACGTCTTCCTTACATGTTTTCTTATAATTTGGAGAAAAGTGAGGTATACAGATCGGATGCGAGTGCTCAAAACCCCCACCTAACGGAGTAATGGGTGATTTTCCCCCAATTTGATACCAAGAATGACAAAACGGAAGAAATTGAAAAATTTTGTAGCAGTCAAAAGTTTGGGTGCATTTCCTCCTGCTCAAATCTATGATTCCTTCGTTCCGATACCAATTGTAATATTATGAGCTATTAATCCACTTAAAACTAATTGGTGTTTGAAGACATGCTCAAGCTTTTTTAAGACATTCCACATTGCATCCTGTAAACTTGTCTTTAAAACAATCGAATGAAGTTGTATTGTGACCTTAGGTTCAGGGTTAAATCCTGGTCTGTATGCGCAACAAAACAAGCTAGACTTCAGGAAATATTGATTTGTAAAAATACAGCTCCTTTCAGATAGACATGGACGCAAACAGTATACCATTCCTGCTGATCAACAATTCTACATACAATAGAGAATGACAACATTTAAAAAACCTACGACACAATTGCAGCAAGATGTCACCAACTTTCAACATCCTAGAGAGCGAGAGTGGATTTGGTGACTTCTCTTCAGCACGCTGCCATTTTTTTAACAAATCATGTACAGATCACCAATCCCTTTGCAAGAAGACATAATCAATCATTTACATGGCAATGAAGAATAACAAGAGATCTAACTCAAACCCTTTTCTGCCTAATCCTTGTGTTTCCCAAGAAGGCAAGCCCTCGGACAGCTGTTTTAACCTGTTGCCTTGTCTAATGCTGCGGACCAGTAGGCATGGGCAGCTAGGACCCTGTCTAAAAGCTCCTACGGAACAGGTTCTCCCCTCCTCTACTGAGGGGAGATTCTTGCTGTGCGCACCAATGTCTTCCATTTATCCTGCATTGTTATACCCTCATATTGTAAAGACAACAATATGCAATAAATCCGCTGATGTACAACATATAGTCAATCTAGACCAACCTAACTCTAAGCCATTTCAATCCTAAACTATATCCAGAGGGTACAATGATATAATTAAAACCTTGTAGGTAGCTCAGCAACAGTGCAACTGCTCAACTCAATGAAGCCTTGACTATAGCAGAGAATTTGACAAAAACTAAATAGATTGTGGGAAACAACCCGAAAATAAATAGGAAGTAGCAGGTGGGCAACAGGGGGTGGGTTGGGGAAGTTCAGGGGATAGCACCATCAAATATTTAGACACGGTCACACTCTTTAAACATCTACAAAAAAGAAATACCAGACAACAAGAAGTGGTGCAACGATCAATCGAGGCACTCATCTGCAAGTCTAGGAACCTCAAATCACTGACCTTCAAATCAACATAAGTGCGATGCTTTTCACTGTCAAAAGCACGCAATTTAACATCACGCCACCTGCAACCCAAGTCAACTGGTTATACTCCATACAAAGGCATTCAAATTCTGGACTAAAGCAACTAGGTAATCATCAAACGTACCTTCCAATTCCAAGTTTTTCAACTGCCTGAACCAGTGCTTCTACTTCTGAAGCAGAGAACGGTCTCCTGATTCACCTCTGTACAAATTCAGGATTTGATTTCCTACAAAAGGGAACCACAGCCAATGCCTCCATACCGATCGATGGAACTGCAACCATTGACTGGGTCTCTGGCATGTCAGTGGCAGTTGAATTATCAGCAAGAGAGGGAACTATTTTCAGGATATCTACCCAAATTCAACAACAGAGGATTTTGGGAGACAAGATATACCAGGTTGTAGTGACAACAGTGCAGAATGCCTGAGAATAGAATTTACTAATACAATTAGACAAGATAAATTTGTTAATTCACAAACTTGGAACACATAAAAGATAGCTCAAGAGCACAGAAACTAAAAGTTGGTACATACCTGGATAAGTCCTGAGGTGTGCAACCAGGTAGCCAAGATTGGTCTTCCGTGCATGCAGGTGGGGTGATTTGTGCATGCTTGGGCTCCAATATAAAACCCAAACTATGACACTTTCGATCTTGAGATATCCCAGTCTGAAGTAGGGTTTTGTTGTCATCTTTGACCTTCTTTCCCTGAAGCAGGATGCCAACATGCAGTCCGTTTCCAAGTATAGTAGTCACTGCCTCCATAACTGTCCTCTAAGAAAGAAAAAACAAATACCAGATACCACAGACAATCAAATAGGTGATGAGACTTAATTGGAACTTTTTCTCCTTCCCAAGTGTTACACAAAATGCCACTTGCAATAAAGTACGATAAAAATGTAAAAGAAATCAAAGCACCAGTTGTTCAACTATTGGAAGTTATTATTGTTATTTAGATGATGCAAGTATCATCTGATCTTCATCCCGGTATGCGACATTGTTAATACACGAGCAACCTGAGCTCAACAAAACATCCATAGCCAGCTTGTTTACCACAATCAGGCACTAAAAAAAAAAAGAGCAACATGTCTATCCACAACTACAAGGTAATAATCCTCCAATGCTGACTACAAAATTTATAAAAAACATATCCTGAATCTACCATTCCCCAAATGAGTACCTTGACACCTAGCGAAGTGTAAGCACTTATTAAATGTGTGACCATATCCTGAAGTTTGCATGCATCTTTGAAATAATAATAACAATAATAACAATAATAATGATAATAACGATAGTATAGAAGTACTGAGGCATATAAGTAATCACAAAGAAATCAGGCAACATTCCAAACCTTCAGTGAACCAACGGTTGCAGTTGCAGGAATCTCAATGAAGAGTTCTAGGACCTTGAAAGATTTTATGCTAAGCTTCACTGAATAACAAAAATAAATGCATAAGAGCCTCTCAACTGGAAGCAGATCTTCCAGTTCATTACATGACAGGCTTTCCTACCATTACTGCATGTAAGAGCTAGGACCATTCAGCCAAAACTGAATATAACCCGAAAGCCTAAAGCATAAATACAAACAGAAAATCACAAAAAGGAAAATTTGCATGGATGCTTTGTTTCACCTGTGGAGTGATTATCTCCTCCATCAGATGTGCATGGTGTGAAGAATTTCCTCTTCTTGAAAGGATAGATATTCTGTGATCTTTCATCCATATGAAGATTTGTCCCATTGCAGTACATTGGCTTCATTTGCCCATCTGAAGAAATCAACCCAGAAGTGAAAGGTACCACTAACTAGACATGAAACTACAAGTCAGTTCACTGTACTAAGACATGCACAAAAATGGAATGCGTCTTCAACCTTGCATACAACGAAAAAAAAACCTATTATTAATTGTATCATACGTGGGACAAACTGTATAATAAGACCTAATTTACATTCATAATAACGATGCACAATCCACTAGGCTAAAACATAATGCAAATAACAAATTCTAAAATTACCCCCTATCTTTCAATTTTTTAGCTTCTATCCAGTGTCTAGAAGCAGAGAGTTTCTTTGTTCTTCTCTCTCAAATACCTGTTGTTGGCGTATAGGACTTCGATATGGTGCTGTGTTGAGTGCACAGAACTGCGTTTTCGTCATCATCTCTACTAATTACTTTCACATTATCATAATGCTTAGGACAAGGAACATGATTTTGCAGTCCAACAAAGACGTCTTTACATCACTTTCTGAACCAAGCAGGGCATGAGGTTCCCTGTCCAGTTCGATCAAATCCTCTGAACTGCCTGTAATGGGAATAATTCCATCTTTTTCGCTTATACTTGTATATGATTTATCTCCTAATTTCCCTTCAAGCACACCTCCAACGTTATCTTTGAAGAATTCCCCAAAACAAGGTGAGTCACCAATTACACTGTTTGAGCAAGATCCACAATTATTTCTGCTGTTAACAGTAGCCAGCTTCTCAGCAAAAACTATCATCTCTGATTGGTCATAGGCACCTGATGTAGAACCAACCTCAAGAATAAGTTCGTTCCGACAATGGCAAAATTCATTCAATTTGTAGCTTTTATGGTGTCCCTGCAAACCAGGCAAGAAGGCAAAGAATTTCTCTTCACAATTTCCCCGCTGACAGGAGTCTTCCTTCAATGATCTACCTTCAGCCTCTCTCTCTCTCTATTACAGTTAGCATAAACAATGTGATGCAAATCCTGTACACAAGTAGCATTGGTTGGGACCGAGCTTTCACTCCCCTGCGATAAATTGCCGACTACACTAGATAAAATTCCAAATCCTCGTATCTGATTATCCTCACATTTCTTTCTGATTCGTCCCCTTCCCTAAAACCAGGGATTAAAAAGGTTTATACAATCAGGAACCAAGCAAAAATAGGCCAATAGAGAACCTTGGAATGGTAGCATTTGTTTACCCTAGATGATCTTGAAGCTCGAGGAACCACAGGAATCTGGTAGCCAGTGAAACCATAGTCTAACCTCCTCATTAAATAAAAATGGCCAGCTTTCTAAGGTTGCAGAAAGCCAGAATAAGATCCTGTCAAACCATCAGAGCAATGATATGATTTCTTTTACCGTATTAAAGATGATCAAGTTTTTTATATCGAATATGTCTTGCGAGCCAGATAACTCATGAGGTTCAAAACATACTACTTGAGAAAGGGCATTACGAACCATTAAAGTTAAAAAAATCACAATAAAATGCCACAATCTTGGGCACGATACATAATGCAAAATCATCTTGCCCGTGTGAAAGTTGTTCTACATCCAGATTTCATTTGAAATCCTCACTAGCCAATGGATTAGAAAAAATCATTTAAACTTCGCACATCCGAGTCCCAGAATAAATTAACATTTGCAACAAAAAAAAAAAGTAGTAGATTTTAAAATTTGTCTAAACTATCACCATCTATGGATGACGATCCAAGCAAGGTCGAAACAAATAGCCAGAGACATTGCATCATAGAATAGGAGGGAGGACCCAACAAAAACTTAATATCGCACTTGAATATCAAACAAAAGAAAAAAGATCTCTTAAGCTAAAAAAGAGTAACCGTCCATTTGAAGCAGACAAAAAAACTTACATTTAAATGGGTATTTAAGTAACCCTCATTTCATTCACCCCCTGGTTGGGGACAATTTACGCTCACCTGAGCCTAAGATATATACACCCTTCAGTCTCTGTAAATCCGAATAGAAATAAAAATCATAATAAATATTTTAAAAATGAAGAAGAAGAAGAAGAAGAAGAAACAGAAAAGCAAAAAGCAAAACAAAACAAAAAAACTTGAACTTTGAAGTTCGAACCCTGACAGAATCCTTAGAACCTTCAATGACACAAAAAACTACCGGAAATGAACAATCTCAGAGAAGCATTTAAAGCATGATTCTTTCATTAAAAAATGCCCAAAAATACAAGGATTTTAACAATTTCAGAAAACAAACCAGAGGGAACTAAAACAGTAACAAAAACTAATACCAAGTGACAAGTCCCCAAAGAAAATGGAAAATTGGTAAAATTTAAAGAAGAAATTGTAAGAATAACAAGAAAACGATCTGGGTCCTATCTTGATGAAGGAATTCAAGACAGATCATAAAAGTTTTCCATGTGAACGAAACTTCTATGCCTGAAAAACAGAACTACATTTCCACCAACAGGAAAAGCAATAATTTTTTTCCTGTCTGAAACACCGTTCGGTGATACTATAATATCATTCTCACCGATTAGTCTGGGTTATGTCTGATCATCCAAAAAAAACCCTAGAAAACCAACGAACCTCTGTGCTTAAGCCTTAAACACCCCCCCAGCGATTTATAAACTTTGACTCTCGTAACTGCAAGTAACTGTACTAACCGGTAACTTGGTGTACATTTTACCGGCCACACTTTGGATCTGTTCGTTCGTGTAATGGGTGATCCACTACTGTTCATTTGAGTTGCCATGTCCACCACGTGGAAGCCTTTCCACTCATGTGGGTCCATTTTATCTCGTTAACATAAATACTAGCAACTGGGTAGAATTTAAAGTTTCAAATTGGGAAGACTTTTTGGGCAATGAGAATAGCACAATCAATTATTAGTGTGAAACTTTATTACGAATTTGACTGGCTGAAAATAAAAGAATCTAGGATTTACCAATTTGAAGGTTTTAAAGGAAGCAAGAAGCATTTTTCCTATTGTATTGTTTCCATTTTTTTAATTAGAAAAATGTAAGAATTTTGCATTGATCTTGAATCTCTTGGGGGTAGTTACTGGTGTACAATTAAAATTATATATATTTATGAAAAAAAAAAAAAGTTAGGATGCGTAGAATCCGGGGAGACAAACATCATTAGAATGCTTAGTCATTAAAAGTAACATCAAGTAATGCAAGCTAACTTTTATGTAATATTCTCCTCCAACTTTTCACTAGGAATTACTGAATTAGGTTGGTGAATTTGAAAATCCTTATGGCTCGCCCTTTTCAAGTCATTTTCATTTGTTTGAAAATTGAAAGCAATTGTACAAAGAAAAATGATTTACACACAATATATTTTACAACACTTTACACAATTATCACTATAAAAAATACAGATTTTGAGGATTTTTGTGACAAAAAGCAGACATTTTGTGGGAAAAGCTCTATTCCCACAAAATTTTGTCGTGGGAAGCTCGTGGGATAAAATTCGCCGGAAAAAGTGTTATATCCCACGAAAGGTTTAAGTCGTGGCCAATAAATACATTTTCCCACGATACATCTCGAGGCAAAATCCAAATGGCTCACCGCAATTAGCATGTTCAAATTCAATCCATTCCATGGAAAAATGGGTTTTTTTCGTGGGTATTAGTATTACCCACGAGATTATGTGGTGGGAAAAACCAATCTCCCACCAGCTTGGTTGGTCAGTAAAAGTATGACCAAACTTATCCCCACAGAGGCTTCCGTAGGAAATACCGTATTTTCCATGATTACATCCTGTAGGGAATAGTTTTTCATAAAATTGAAATAGTTTTTCCCACAAACTAGTTGATCCGTCGGTAATAATTAATTACCATGAATTTATTAGGAAATAATTTACTGCATTTCCTACCTATTTATCCTTTTACCATAGACACTTTCGTGGGTATGACACTTTCGTGGGTTGAATTTAGCTACAATTTTTTTACGTACAAACAATAGCTTGTGAGAATTTTTTTTTTTTTTTTTTTACTATTATTGTGCATAAACAATAGCCTAGATTTGTGACATTTCTCACAAATTTTTAGCCAATCAATATTTTTTTCATATTCTTATATCAATGCAATCAAGCTTTGCATTTTCACTGAAGATCACCTATATATATATATATATATATACACACACACGATAAAATCTATTTTGCAAACAATATTCTAGACAATAATAATCTATGCAAATACTCAAATTATGCGATCACCTAAGTATCAAATTCACCTAGTTATGTAACATACTGCAATAAACACTCACAGGACTAACATAATTAGATATCAATATGTATTAACAAATTCCAATAAGGACCATTGTTCAGTTAAGGCCTTGTAAATACATGATTAAGTTTGTCATGGGTGGGAATGACATGAGGGTCATCAGTATGCATATATGATACTACAACTTTACTCCAAATTAAACACAACTGAAGATTGAATTTGTGATGTACTTCAGCAACTTTTGATTTGTCTAAATGACCACCAAATATCCTATTCATCCACACATAAGAGGGCTGATAAAGTCCTGAAAATAAAGCATAAAGATGTTAGCCCATGAAAGCAAGGTGTGCCTCAGTAATAATAGGCTTACATACTGTTATTGTTGCTTAAAATGTTTGTATCCACATATTTCATGGCATAAATCTATAACTTATACTACTGGTCATTTACAGCCATAGACAAACTCACGATGAGGGGGTCAAGATCTTCCAGCAAACTTAAAATAAAATAACAAGTATATGGCTGAAAGGTTTTGAAGTAATATTTAATACTATGTCAACCGAATCTGCATGGTGTTGAAGAAAAATTATCTTTTAGGCCCTGAAAAGTGTTGGGTAGCTCAAGCCCTATATAAAATAATGAGAAATATCTTTGTACAATAGAGTCCACTACCAAAAAATATCGCTCAATATCAATATTCTCATTTGTAGCTTTTCAGACCATGTGTTTAAACAAGATAATATACTATCAAGTCAAAGTTCTCATAAGTCCAACCATCACTCCATTATGTTTTAAGGCATAAATAAACATGGACCACAATGTGCACCTTAACAGATCCTTTAGATTTGATGCAAAACCAATCCTTAACAAACACTTGGTTGTTTACACTTTATATATAGTATGTGGCATCAAAGTTAGAGGATAGCTATGCCAGTTACATAACCAACATCAATCTGTTTTATTAATTTCTCAGTTCAAGTGGTGGTATACATCAGTCATTACTCACCTATTTATATTATAAACAAACTATTTTTACAATCACTTATATGCATTACCGCCCAACTATATGAACTATAAACCGCAACTGGGGAAAGTTTAGCTCAAAGTAACATTGAGAATACCGATAACTTACTCCTATCCAATTATATTTTTCACTTCTGTTGGTGGTTGCCAATTTTCTCCATCTGGTACGACATTGTGTAGTTCTATCAAGTTATTTTTATCCATGTTGGAACCCTTGTTGAAAACAGCTACCTACATGCATCCTAGTATATCCCTGCACCAAAAAAATCTGTAAGTTTGACCCAACTGGACTCAGCTAAAGAATTAAATCAACTTTCACAAATCAGGTGAGGAATTGTATAGGAGAAGATAACTCACATCATTACAAACACCATTACCTGCACTATACCAGCACCAAAGTATTGTAAAAGACTTCCATGGTGATACCAAGTTATATATTCCCAACACAAAATATATGCTATACAACCACCTGCCACTTTTCCCTCAATATAACACCCCCTACACTTCCCACAGGGAACATCAAAATTTATGTACATTTGACACACTGTCATGTGCATGGGGGGAATACAAAACACAGAAGCCCCACACTCCAAAAAGCTTTCCAAGTCTAGAGATGCCTAAGCATCTCCCTGAGTCTCTTCTTGAGACTCCCTACTTGACTCCAACTGTGATGCTATCATGTTCAGTTGTTTGTCATGCGCAAAAAATTATTCTTTCAAAGCAGTCATATCAGCCAAAAGTGATTCTAGTTTAGTCTTATAAATGTCTGAATAAGTCTTGTTTCTTTCATTTTCCTCCGCCAATTGCACAAATGCCTTATTTTTTTATTTTTATTTTTTTGTAGCGAAGGAGATGGCTCTGGAATCATAGAGTGTCTCATCCCTTGTGCATATCTAGATTTGAATCCTAAGACCTCTTTGAAAACTGACGCAGTAGCAACATCGACATCAACATCCTCCTCAGACTCCATCTCATTCAACCTCTCTACCATAAGATTCTGAATATCATCAAGCCAAAAATTGAACATCTTTTGTTAGTCATGCATAGTCCATTAAAATTTGGGCTGAAACTAAAAAAGATAAATTTTTTTAAAACAAACACACATAATTATGTTTACTTCCTGCATTTATGAATTTTCCCTTCTGCCTAAACCAATGTGTTTCTTTATAAAAAGCAATCATATTCGGTGCCTCCTCACTCTTCACAGAAATATGTGTAAAATGTAACTATCAAACTCCACTTTGATTAAAACCAACCATATAATATTGCACACTACATGTCTTACCTTCTCTTCCATAATTCTAACAAATGATTTTCTCTCATCGGTATGTTTCACATTTTGTCTTTTCCTATTAGTAGTATTTCTTTGAGACTGCTCCTGAAACATTGGGAAACAAGATAAATAGAGTCATGCACCAACACTTTTGGGCATAGAACACTTATACAGCAAATAATGATTGGATATGGGATGCTATAACAGTAAAAAAATCTGGTTCAGAAAATCTGGATAGCAGCTTTGAAGCATAGTCTAACACGCCAACCAAATCATAACTTCCAAAGATTAAAACAAAGAGAAGTGGTAATTAGTAATACTAATTACGTGTCTCTTACTTCAGGGAGGTTGATGACAACCCCTTTTGTCATCTCGTTAGACTCAAGTCAAATGGTCATGTAAACTGACATAGTAATCATTTTGGTATACTTGAATAATCCAAGTCAAACTACAAAACACTCCAAGTACCTTGTGGGGCCTTATGCCTTGTTGCTTATTAGCTTCTACAAACATTTGGGAACAAATATACCATGTAAACATAACCATGTCTTGGTTCTTATGTACTATGAGGCGGTATTAAATCAACTTACATATTTAAACAACAAGGAGTTGATATTTTTTATTAACTCAATATGCTCCTGTGCATGGTTGTTCCACGCCATTAATAGAACATCAAAGTTATCATCAAAGACATATCAATTAAATAAAAGCCCTCACCATGGCATGACCATGATAATTCCAAAATCAATACTAGTCACAAGTACCATGAATGGCCCGTTGGCCCACCTTTCACATAACCATTCCCAAACAGGTTTCTCTACCAAGGGAATCCCACCGAATAGTGCCTCCTCATGCGATGCATATTTGAGGTAGTACTTGTGTAGTTCGTAGTGGTATGCATTGTATTTATCGGCGAGAGCCATTATCACAGCTTCACGGTGGCTTTCTTTCGTCCAGTCTAACACAAAATCTGCCTGCAAAACCAAAATCTGAATCACATATGGTTTATCACAATAAAAAATAAAATTATGTAGTGAATAAAGTTCAAAATATGGGTATATTCCCCTACTCTAACACGATTGATGAGCTTGTGCTTCTCCTTGTCTACATCACTCCAATTTGCATGCCACATTTCTGCAGGTACTTTCATTATCTAGCTCACTCGACTACTGAAGATAGCGGCATTATCGCACGATGGACCCCTTTGCCCATCATTTATAATTAAAGGAATCTTACCCAACTTACGTAACTTTTCAAATGTTGTCCCCTTCGCAAGCCCTTGGCCTCTTTTTTTATAGGTGTAACTATAATAAGAAGTTAGTAATTAAGTTATGGATATGCACAAGAAGAATACTATCCCCTAACCATTAAATTGACAAGCTGAAAACAATATAACATCATGTATTTAATTACCACACCTGTGATAATATCTCCCTGATTTCCATCATTTTGTACATCGTTCGACTCTTGTTGGCCCACTTCAGGTACTGCTTGAGGTGACTCATCAACTTGGGGATCCTCGGCCTCATCTATTAGGCTCCTTGTTGGAGGTAGTGCAGCTGGAGCTTCATCAATAGGGCTTGATATTATCAGTGGACATCGAGGTCAGAGTGGATGTCGGGGTCGGAGTAGTCCTCTCCGTCCTCGAGTTATAGATGTCACCATTGCTGTAATATCAAAAACTTATCAAGTTAATAATCAAACAAAACAACCTTAGTACAAATAAACCATAGTATGCCTTACACAACAACTTATTGATCAAGTGGCTGGAACGTCACACGATGCAACTTATTGATCTATGTAATGAAACGGTAAGAGGAATATGATATGATACTCCCTTAGGTTAGATTTTTAAGATGAATATGATTCAACACTTTATATGAAATGTACAAATATTAAAATAACAAGGGAATAACAGCACATATATTTGAAAAAATCAGAATCCAAACAAAAGTATTAGAAAATCTGGTATAATCAAATTTAATGATATAATAAAATAAAACCCTTGCATTGGGAGTAAAGTTAGCTGGTGAACATTGTTATGAAAGTGAGATAGCTGAGATATTTATTCCAAACAAGGTACAAATTATGGTTTTGACGTTGAACATCACATGAGCCTTCTTCAAGCTGAAGCAAACAAACAAGCTGAAAATATCTGGGCTACTACTGTCTCCAACAACAACAATATTCTAAATATGTCGCTGACTGTCAAACCCACAACAATAGTCCCTAAGTTTTTGTTACCCAGAGGTAAACATTCACATGTTTTCACACTCATCACATTCCTCATGAAAGTATTGATTTTTATGAGGTTAAAACACACATAAATACCATGGATTAAACGCTCTAAAATATGCAAGGAAATAAGATGAGACTGAGTAAAAAAAAAAACCTACCTTTTCCTTCCTTTGAAACTGCCTCTGCTCACAGTGGATGAAGAACAAATTAGATGCTCCACTTCAACTCCAGAAAGGGTTGGGTTGAGTGTACAATCCCCTGTTGTTCTCTAACACTTTCATCAACCCTCTGGAATATCTAAAGTAAGTTGCTACTGATGTAACAACTGTACCATCAGAGATCCAGCCACTTTACAATTCCCCATTCTTGAAATCCCGCATTTTACTTCTATGGGGACTTATACGTGTGACTTGTAGATTCATGTGGAGATGTTTCTAAGATTGTTTGGAGATATTTGGTTCTAGTGGTTCATGGATTTATAATTGCAGCGATTTTTTATAAAACTTTTTTAGTTCTAAAACCTGTTATAAATGCACGAAAATTGTTATTCTTATATTTTAAACTTTTTCTTGTGAGTGTTGTACCATATAATATTGTTGGCCCACTAAATAAAAGTATGTTGCTATATATATATATATATAATAGATTGCATGTGAATAGATTTGGTCTTTATAATTGTGGGAGTTTTTCGTTCAGAGATGTACAAGCTGAAGGGGACCCACTTTGACTACTTACTGCTTATAATATTGCCAGTGCATATCATGATTGTTTGGGCATAATTACAAGGCAAAAGAGGAAGAATACTAGTAAATTCAACACTGTAACCAAGAGCTACTAATGTAACCATCGTACAATCAGATATCCTGCCAGTTCACATTTCCCTATTCTTAAAATCCCGCCTTTTATTTATATGGGGACTTGTCCGTGTGGCTTGTGGATTCATGTGGAGATATTTCTAAGATTATTTGGATAGATTTGGTTCTAGTGGTTTTATGGACTTATAATTGCACCAAATTTTTTTTGAAACTTTTTATCTTCTAAAACCTTATGGTCATGGATTTTTTTGGACATATATTTAAGTTATAAATGCACAGAAATTATTATTCTTATATTTTAAACTTTTTCTGATTCATGTTGTACCATATAATATTTGCACTAAAAAAAAGCATGTATATATATATATATAATAGATTCCATGTGAATAGATTTAGTCTTTATAATTGTAGGAGTTTTTCATTCAGAGATATACAAGTTGAGGAGGATCCACTTTGATTACTGCTTATGATATTATCAGTGCATATCATCATTGTTTGGGCATGATAATAAGGCAAAAGAAGAACAAAACTAGTAGATTCAACACTTTGAGGTTGTCACAAGTAATTTTATCATAACTCAATCATCACTTTAATTTTGGCAGATTTCTCACATTCATAGAGGCTGTAAAATGCAATTTTATCACGACCCAATCATCACTTTAATTTTGGCAGATTTCTCACATCCATTGAAAAATCACAAGTAATTTTATCATGACCCAATCATCACTATATACTCCCCCAGCTAGCCAAATCTACTCACCAATTGTGATCTTTTTTCTAATGTTATATATTGGATAAATCATTAGAAATTCTAAGCATGCTGGACAACATGAACAAAAATATAATCCACAGGCGCATGTAAAAAAATATATGCGGGTGAATGCAGTTTTGGTGTCAGTTTTATGAAGCTTGTGGAAACACTAATATCTATGCCACATGATTGTAATATTACACCATAATGGGGAAGCACTAGACATGACAATAGTCAACATTGATGCAGTGGCTCATTCAGATTCGTCCAATCCGTCAAAGCAACTAACACGAGCTTTCTGCAAATATAATTAATTTGCACCAAGTCAGAGAGCTATATAAACCATGACTAAACATTAATTAATGGAAATGCATGTAGGAATATACATTTCTATTAAGAAAATAGTATGTCTATTTGTCAAATCCACATTTCCAGTTTGCATGTATGGTCGATGCAAGATGGCAGCTATATTTTTTTAACTAAATAGCTTTGTGGATGAGATAAACATTATATATAATTAGAGAACTCATAATGAACATATATGAACAGATATACCATCGTCATCATCTGCATAATCATCAAAATGACGTGTTGCTTCACTATCATCGTCCTCCCCATCATCTACGTTCTCCATCCTCAAATCTTCGTTATACTCTAGGTCATCACCTCATCGTCACTTTCTCTGGACGGCACCTCCCATGCAATGGTTGACATATCAACAGTCGAGTGCTCTTCATCGACTCGGGTCAGTGGATTGACCATGGCTGGGTTAGTTTCATCAACTAAACCATAGTTGCTAAGATAAGTGTCATCATCGTCTTCTACAGCAACATCAGAGAATTCATCATCATCATCCTCATGTTCCTCTGAGGTCTTATAGCGAATGTTGTAAACATTCCTATTTGCTATCTTGTGTACGGCTTGCCAACTTCCCCCCAAACTCGAGTCCTTTATGTAAAACACTTGCAATGCTTGGCATGCTAAGGTGAAATGCTCATTTTTGTACCATTGCCTAGAAGTATTCACACTCGTGAAGTGATTCCCAACATGTATCCCCCTTCTTGTGTTTCCAATTTCCCACCAATGACATTTAAACAAGTATATCTTACGCCAACCCATGTAACGTAATTTTATAATATCTTCCAACACACTGTAAAAGTCAACAGGCAAACCTTGATCGTCACCATGAACAACAAGCCCGTTATTTTGGGTGCGGCGATGCCTTTCAAGCACTTTTGTGTGAAACTGAATTTCATTCATTATACAGCAGAAATATAATGTGATTACTAGATCTGGACCACATGCTAATGCATATAAGTCATCGGTCATCTCAAGGGGAGTCATTACATGCAACTCGGCAATCTAACATGGATATTTCACAAAAGATAACACAATTACTAATTATAATAAAAATAGAAGGATATCCATGTATAGGAAGTGCAATATACAAACTTACAATTGTTAAGCACATATCACTCAGCCTTGGCCAACAGTGTGTTGGGCATTTTTTCTAAGATTGTTCCCCCCAACAGGCGAACCTTTTGGGAGAAAACAAATACACTTTGCTGTGGGGAGACATGTTGAACATCACTGTTGTGTTCCTCTTGGTTGTGCCTTGTCTTGATATCATTAAGGTATATAGTACAAAATATTAGGCACTCGACATGAACAAATACCTCAGCAATTGAGCCTTCTGGTCTTGCTCTATCGCGGACGTACCTCTTGAACTTACCCATATACCTCTCGAAAGGGTACATCCACTTGTACATCACAAGGCCAGCTAGTAATGCCTCTTCTGGTAGGTGAATAGCAAGGTGCATCATAATATCGAAAAATGCAGGTGGAAATATCATTTCCAATTTACAAATAATTATGGGGTTATTAGCTTGAAGTCGTTCCAATGTTGCTTTCTGCAGTATTCACGAACATAATTCTTTGCAAAACAAGCTTAACTCGAACAAAACTTGACGCACATCAGGTTGCAAGTACCTACCAATCACAACCGGCAACAACGTTTGCATAAAGATATGACAATCATGGCTCTTCATTCCCATGATTTTCCCTTCGTTAATGTTGGTACACCGGACAATATTTGAGGCAAAACCATCGGAGAATTTGACTTCTGCAACCACGCACAAAAACTCCTTCGCTCAGTTACATTTAACATGAAAAGCTGCAAGACTCATAGATGTATGAGTCTATGAGTGTCCTTACTTTTAATAGTGTCCTTACTTTTACTTTTAATATTCATCAAAGTTCGAAGCACATTATTACAAATGTTTTTCTCAATATACATGACGTCCAAGTTATGTCTCAATCCCAAGTCTAACCAGTAAGGAAGCTCAAATAATATACTTTTTTTCGTCCAGTTAAGTTCAGTGGGTGTACGTTTCCTCTTCTTTGCAGATTTATCCAGCTGCACATTTGAGACCTCATGTAATTGATCAAGCAATGCCTCTCCAGTGATGATTTCTGGTTGGAGACGATGGTCTTCCTTACCATTAAAAGTATTTTTTTTTTCCATCTCCAACTATGATTTGAAGCCAACCACTGACGATGACCAATATAATAATGTTTACGGCTATAAACCAGCCACAACGAATATGTTTCAGGCTTACATGTAGGGCATGCCATCTTACCATTTGTGCTCTAACCTGAAAGATTGGTATATACGGGGAAGTCATTGATAGTCCAAAATAACACTGAATGCAATGAAAATATTTGTCTTTTGTGTGCATCATATGTACGAATTCCCTTATGCCATAATTCCTTCAACTCATCGATTGGTTGACGCATGAACACATCAATATCATTTCCCGGTGCCTTAGGTCCAGGGATTAACAACGACATCATCAAATATGGATCTTTCATGCATAACCAAGGGGGCAAGTTGTAAGGGACAAGTAGCACTGGCCAAATGTTGAGGGTTTACTCATGTTATTGAATGGGTTGAACCCATCACTCACTAGACCAAGTCAAACATTATGTGGATCTGCGGCAAACCAACCATGTTTGTTGTCAAAGTCTTTCCATACCCTAGAATTAATCGGATGTCTCATGCAACTTGGATCGTCAACACGATCTTTTAGCTTGCGTAGTCTTTTTTGACATAAACAACATTTACAACCGTGGCTTCAAAAGGAAATATCAGAGGACTTTTTGGGGGATCTTTTGTGGGTATGTTGTACTTGATACCCACCTTGATGCATTA
Organism: Juglans regia; assembly: GCF_001411555.2. NCBI lineage: Eukaryota > Viridiplantae > Streptophyta > Magnoliopsida > Fagales > Juglandaceae > Juglans > Juglans regia. Next base: position 3,304,775 of record NC_049904.1, read on the forward strand.
CATTTAGAGCACTCATCTTTTTCAGCATTTTCCTTCCAAAACAAGGCACAATCATTTGGTCATACATGTATCTTCATGTAAGTAAAGCCCAACCCACGCTGTAAGCGGCGATCCTCGTTATATAAGGTTGGGAACAATGTATCGAGAAATGCAGCTTGCAAAATCTTTATAACCATGTAGAACGACTTCACAGTCCAACCACCAATTGTCTTTATGTGTAGCAACTTGACTATGAATGACAGCTTTGAGAACTTATTACATGTTGGATAAAGTGGACGTTTTGCATCGTTAAGCAACTCTTCAAAGTTAAGGTTGATTGGAGCATTAGATGTGTGACATGGTGACCAGCGTTTGCATTAGCAGATAGTGTACCGGAATTTTCCATAAAGGACCCCACACGGATGTCATTTAACATCTCGTCGACATCATCAATGTAGTCATTGTAGTTATTGGCACCGTCACCTTCTTCATCTGAAAATGTCGCGTCGAGCAAAGTTTCCTCCTCACCATGGAAAATTCATTTCATATAAGTAGTATATATTCCTACGATGAACAAATGATCCTTAACCATAGTAGAAGGATGGAAACTTCTATTTCGGCACCTCCTAAATGGACACCTAATGTAGTCTCTACCAGGTGCATGCGCCTTTGCCATCTCTATGAATTTTTTAATGCTTCTGCGTATTTCTTGTCTTGCAATCTATCTTCAATATGCATCCAAGCCTTATCCATCTGGTAATTGTTCAAATTAGTAAGGGTTAAATTAATGGTTTTTCATGAAATTAAGTGAAAAGTTGTTTCAGAATTGTGTCCACCAAATAACTATCTCTTGATGATATGCCCAACTCAGTAGTTGTAGCTTCTGGCGAAGTTAGTCGATGGTTCATGAATTATGATGTAAACATGGAGTATTTGAGATGGCCTTGCACATTTGTCTTTTGCAAGTGTTTTCCTTAAGTGATAACTATTATGGGTACAATTTAATAGAAGTTTGTGAACCAAAACAACAACATATGACACAGAGAAATAAGGTTAAACTACAAATTTTATACACAATGATGAGGACATGGTGGATGACAAATCTGAAGGGAAACAACAAATTCAGTAGTTGTCTTGTTCAGAGATGAAATGTGGCAGCTCCATCCTTCCTATGGTATTGATTTGGAATACTAAAGTTTTAAGATGGAAAATCCAATTGAGAAAGGGCTGCAATAGAACAAGAAATATAATGATATTGATGAAAAATTGACACAGTAATTTGGTTGAGATGGCTAAATCGTTGGGTAATCATTTCAAAATTGGCGGGTGTACGAAATATTTACTATCTAACCCATAGGGAAAAAAGTATGATTTTCAATAGAGGGAAATAACAATCTACACAAGCAATTCAAACTGGACAACCATCTGTCATTATAATACGTTTGGAGCATAATTTTCACAAAAAAAATTATTTATTAAGTATTTCGTAGCTACAAAGCACTACACCACTATATAAATATATATATATATATATATATATATATCTCACAATAATCTTAGCTCGACTTATAAGTTAGCATTTAATTAGATTTTCACTTAAAAACAAACAATGATTAATTAATCATTTGAAAGTTATTTGAATGATTTCGATTTCCTATTTCCTTTTTTTAAAAAAAAAATCCTCAAGCATATTTCTCATCTTGGTTGAAATTTCTTATTATTGATTGATTGAACTTAAAATCCATTTACAGTTGCAATCCACTTACTCTTTATGGATAGAGGTAAATAAATTTTGAAAAAATAAATTCGGGTCTATAAGTCAAGGTTCTTCTTTGATCCTTAATTATCAATGAGAGAATATGCTAGTCAAAGCACTGATTAGGGGCATTGAATATGTATAAAAAGCTCTTGCTTTCTGTTGATAAAGTGTGGTGCTTATTGCATTTTATGTATCAATTGAGTAATGATTCCTTGCTTTGTATACTTGATTTCTCAAATATGAGGTGGCTTATTGTGGGGAAATTCGGATTATGAGAATCTAGTGGGGAGATTCTGTTGGGCCCTAAGAAAAGTTTAGTATGAGATTTTTTGTTTTGAGCTAATTGTTCCATTTTTTACCAACCAACTTGTTTTGGAAGAAATTTGTAATTTTTATTTGGTATTATGAAAGTTTGAATATGCCAAGAAAACCAATGAAGGAAGGAAATATGAAAGTTTGAATCTTATTTTTCATGTTGTTTCCTTTATCAACTTATGGAACAACCAGCTGATATTTGCCAATCAGATTTAGTAAGTGCAGTTGGAATTTTGGATGGAGGTGCTTAATTCAACTTATGTATAATTTTCTTTTCCTTTCTTGTCCTTATTGTTTCTATCCCAGCAATCAAAGTGAGTGTTTTCCTTTTTGTAAAAATTTCAAATTTGTCTTTGAAAGTAATAATTGAGAAGACCTTTAAACCAAAAGTTATTTGCAAAATAAGTTTTTGTTTATTACAATCAAGGTTTGATGCTGAAATCTTGTGAGATGCTGAAGATCTTACTAACAACCACAAAGTTGCAGTAAGTGCAAATCATAGAGGAAGAGTCACACATGCCTTGAGCGATGATGCTCTTGCCAATGCATCATTTTTGTAGCAATTCCCCTACTTTGGGGCTTGAGAATTTTGATGAGTGGACAACTAATTTAAGGAAGCTCAATATGGGATCAGCTTTTGCTCAAGGGGCTTTTGGGAAACTGTACAGAGGTACTTATAATGGTAGGATGTTGCTATCAAGATTTTGGAGAGGCCAGAGAATGATCCAAAAAAGGCACAACTGATGGAGCAACAATTTCAGCAGGAAGTTATGATGCTGGCCACATTGAAATTATATAGTTTTGTTCCCCAAGTGAGATTCTGCAATTTTTTTGCTTTCTTTTGATCGGGAGGTTCTTAATTTTTTAATGGCTGTGATTCTTACGTTTTTTATAGGTCCTTTTGAAGACAATATTTAATGCATGCTAAACTGATATAAGTAGATGTTTTGAACTAGACCATGAAAAATGAAATAAAAAAATCACCCAAACTTTGGGATGAAATCTTTACAATTCTAACTATAGATTAAACTGTCATGGGTGTTAGCCATGGCTAGATTAAAAATCACCCAAGCTTTCTCATTTAAGTATCAGTTGAGCACTATGTCTTTTGGCACTATGACATTTGCAAAATGGTCATGGGTGTTAGCTATGGTTAAATACTTATATTTAGATAAAGGTCTTCTTTAAATTGAGTTTTTTTTAAAAAAAATAATTTCCTCTAAACCATGCAGTCTATCAAATTGTAATGTATACAGATTCACAAATTACACAGATTACACATTACACAACAGAATCAACACAAATTTCACATATTCACATTACACAGATTCACAAATTAAACAATCATATCATCACAAATTACATAGAGAGAAGAGGAAGGGAGAAGAGAGAGAGGCTCATCGTGTCGACCTAGTGCGTCTACTAGACTGTGGCAGGCAGAGGTTGTTAGGGAATGACAACAAATTGGGTGAGGTCACGATGGGAGGCGGACTGGTGCCAGGTGACTAGGTGAGGTCTCGCGGGGGGGAGAGGCTCGTAGTCGAAGGATGAGAGAGGTGAGTTCGCGGCTCACAATCACCGGGTGTGAGGGATGGGGGAAGAAAGGGAAAAGAGGAAAACGCGGGTATTAATGTTATCAAGTTTTGCGACGACTTTTAGTCACCGCAACATAAGTTAATTTTGCCGTGAAAACGAAATAACCCATAAAGGAATAATTAATTCAGGTATTATTATTTGCGGAGACAAGATTTCGCCGCAAAAACTTGATAACTTCGTCGCAATAAAATAATTACCCATGCACAGACAAAATTTCTGACCAAACTTATTGCGGTGATAAAAATTTGCCGCAATAAATTTTTTTTGGCTATAAAAACTTCTTTTCCCCACAAAGTTTTACTTCCCGACAATATGTCATGGGAAAATGCTTGTTTTATTTTCCATGCATGCCTTTCGTGTGATTCGATAATTATTTGCCACGGCCATATGTCTTGAAAAAAAAATTCATGGCAAAAGGTCATAATTATTGTAGTGTATATGTTTTAAATGAGGGGTATTATTTGCAAAACATCTTATAAAAATAACATCATTTTACAAAAATACCCTCATTTTATAACATTGTTGTGCAATGTGTTGTGCAATGTGTTGTGTGTATATCATTACTCTTATTTTTTATTTAAAAGTTTGAAAAATTTATAATGATTAGCTTGTAAAAATTGTAATGATTAGTTTAAAAGTGTTTGTATTTTAATGATGTTTGGAAAGGAAATGAGATGAGATGTAAATTGTTTCCAAACATCACCTGGTTTGGATAGTGAATTGAGATGAGATTCGTTTGTTTTCGCAGATGAGATGAGATTAATTGAGATTAAAGTTAAATTTTGAATAAAATATTGTTAGAATATATTTTTTTAATATTATTTATATTTTGTGATTTGTAAAAAGTTGAATTGATTATTTTATTTTATGTGAAAATTTGAAAAAATCGTAATGACTAAATGAAATGAGTTAAGAGGAGTTATGAAAACAAACGAGGCTTAAATGAGATGAAAGTTAAATAAAATATTATTTCTATTTTGATATTTGAAAAAGTTGAATTGTTTATTATATTTTATTTGAATGTTTGGAAAAATTGTAAAATCAGATAAAATGAAATGAGTTGAGATGGTTTCAGTAGTCGAACCATGCTTTAATTTTTAAACTATACCGTTCTAAGAGCATTTTCAATGGATTATGTTAAAATCCATATATCCGTAAAATTTAAAGAATTTTGTTCAAAATGCACAACCAATGGATTCTTTATTTCATTTCTACTTTCCAGTTTGCTAATGTGTTACCGTTACTGATATAGGTGTCAAATCGTGTTAACGTTGTGTTCGTGTTGTGTCAATGTATGTATATTATATTATATGAGTCAACCCGAACATAACTCGTTAAGCTTATCATTAGGGGTGTAACTGGTCCAGTTCGGTCCAGTTTTAGACATATTTTAGAATTAAACCAATATACACCGGTTTTGAGATTTGAAGAACCAATACCGTACCGATTATACCTTTAAACTGATACTTCTAGTTTTATCAATTTCGGTCTGATTTTTTCGGTATATTTTATATATAGTATATATAATATTCTATATATATTATGGTATATAATAATATAGTGATAATATTGTAGTATGTTATAATATATATTATAATTGTATTATAGACTATACTGATAATATATAGTTATTTATATAAGATTTTAAATTTTAATGTTATTTTAATTAGTAATTTAGTGTATAATATAAGATTATTTTATATATAATTATATATATTAGATATCAAAATTATATATAATAAAAAAAACCATATAAAAAATATTTTATATAATATAAAAAATTAAAAATATATATTTATATGAATGGGTCCGATCCAGTGTTAGAAAAAAGAAAACTGAAACCAAACTGATTTCGACCGGTTTTGAAAAACATGGAACCGGTACCGAAATGAACTCACCGGTTTGGTCTAGTTTACCCGTTGATTGGTTTTTTTTTTCACCCCTACTTTTTGTGTCAAAATCTCAAACTCTAACACGACTCATTAACATAACAGGTTGACACGACACGACCCATTAGTGAATACTACGAAATAGGTTAACATGACCTGACCCGTTTCAACCCGTTTATGTAAATAGGTTGAACAGATTGAAATTAACTCGTTTGACCTGATTAAGTTTATCATAACTTTATATAAATGTTAAAATCATAATATCTATAAAAAAAAATATAAAACTAACTACAAGTCCAAAATTACAATCCAAACAATAAAAATATCGAAATTAAAGTCCCAACAATTTTCTTTTAGGTATAAGGATATAATTGTAACTTTAATTTTCTTAATGGGTCAAAACGGGTTGATCCGTTAACAACCCGTTAAGCAATCGTGTCTTAACGGATCAACCCGTTTTGATCTGAATCCGTTAAGAGTAAACTCAAACCCACTATTATTATGTCGTATTTGTGTGAGATTAACGAGTTGTGTCACATATTATCACCCCTACTGTTACATGTGTTTTGTGATTATCGACTGCAGCTTGGTGGGGTTAGCCTAACAATTCTCCAGCCGTAATTTAATATTCACATAACACATTTTATAATATATTTCACAATATATATTATAAAAGAATAATATTTCTATAAAATTATTTTAATTTTATAAAATAATTTACAAAAATACCCCTTCTTTCAAAATATTGTTCTGTAAGAGCATTCTCATTGGATTAGCTAAAAACTAAATCCAATGAGAATTTAGCTATTAGATCAATAAATTGTTCACATTGAATTAGCTATATTCCAAATATTTGGAATATAGCTACAGTAATATCCAAACTAATTTCTAAATTTGGAACACACTATTCATTCATCAAATCCTTTTTATATTATTTCTTTCTCTCTCCTTTTAATATTAATTATTTCTCTCTCTATTTTAAATAACAATTGAAAAAATATAATTAAAATACAATTACAAATTAATATATAATATTATGAATAGTAAAATATGATAAAATAAAATAAATTCATAATTAAAAAAATTAAAAAATTAAAAAATTATTAATTACTCATTACTATATAATGAATAAATGGATAATCCAATTTGGAGATTTGATGTGAATAGTCAAAGTTAAATTCATCGTATATTATTTTATTGTCATATAATGAAAAAATAGCTATTCCAATGTGGAGATTTATATAAATGGAATAGTTAAAAGTTAAATTCATCTTATATTCATAAAAAATGTACTTTAATTTAACTATTTCAATGAGAGTGCTCCAACATATTATAAACAAGTAAACATTCAAAAGTATGTCGCCTCATTTCGAGGTTCCTTCAAGAATATTCAAGTTGATTCGGTACTGTCCTAAGGTTGACAAAAGGGACAGCCAGAGACACGACAAAAACAAAGGAATTCGGTATTATTTTCGTGGTGAGAGGAAGATGCGACCGACCCACCAGAAAGTGTCATTTCGTACCCAGTAATCCCGTATACTGGAAATAATGTCAGAACATGGCAAACAAAAGAGCAGAGCAATCACTGAATCATTTAGGAAATCTAATGCTTGAACAAACTAAAACTGCGTATCAAATTTAATGAGTACGAAGATAACATTAGCAGTTGCTAAACACACCTAATAATACTTTTGATATATATATAGCCCATAGAGAAAAATAAAGACAAAAAAAAAAGAAAAGAAAAGAAAAAAGAATACATATGATGTACACCAATCATTCTGAGGCCAAATTTTCGTATTGCCAGGGGTTGAACTCTGTTGGTGTAATGTTGGTCTCTTGGACGCCATCTGAGCTATCATCGACAGCAGCCCGGTGTTCAGTATATTTGCCATTGTAGCTGTACACTTCCAAGTCACCCCAAGGTGTAGGAGTGACTTCATTAGTAAAGTCAAACCATCTTGGAGTGAACTGATGGCCATTAGCCTCTCGGTTTCTCTTTTCACTCCTCTGCCTCTCCTCCAGCCTGTAACAAAAACAAAAAATAACAGCCAGATCAAATTAAACAGTGGCGACATTTGGACACACATGAGATACAAAATTCTCAAAATTTCTCATAACTTTATTTCCAAATATCAATCAAACACAAAATACTTTTTAATTTCAAATTTTCAACTTTTTCATCTAATCATTACTTAAGCATTATGCAAATACAAAAACTAATATAACTTTTACAAACTTCAAAACAAAACACAAAAATTAATAGTACCTTGATAAACTTCAAAACAAAAATAATATAAAAAAGATAAGTGCTACAGCTATAAAAAAATCTCACAAAAGTAAACCCACACTGAAATGCATTCATATGATACGAAATATACTTTAAAATAAAAGTAATTTTATAATCTAACATACCACATTAAATCACGTCAGTTTATGGGTTCACTTTTGTGAAATTTCTTTGTCGTTAAAATATTTCTCTAAATTATATTCAAACAAATATTTCTCTAAAATATTTTTATTCAACTTTTTTTTTATTATTTCCATATTCCAATAAAACATCTTAACTCAAATCATTTCACTATTATTTACAGAATTTTGAAATACTTCAAGTGTCCAAACAAGCCAATTTCCCCACTCAGCTAGAATAAATACACAATCCTTTTACCAATCAAAGTTTCAGCCCAAGGATTGAGAATTCTCTTATTTTAAATGTGAACACCGGTCACTTGGAGACCCCGTTGTTTCCCTGGATAAAATAAATTTTTCGACAAAAAGAAAAAAAAAATTCACACTACAATGGGTGCAGTTAGCATGGTAATTCTTGCCATCCTGTCCCTAATGGTAATAGTAGCTGTGGAAATGTGCATGACCGCCAATCACTTACCTCAGAGTACCAATGTAATGGAGAATGCTGACACCATGCATGTATTGTGCAGAACTTAAAACAGAGGTACCATGATTAGTGAATGGCGACAGAGTCCACAATTGTCATTAGTATTCATCCTAAATTACTTAGCCGATGTATGAGAGTTTTAGGGTGCATGTGCTTCTGAGTGCGTGCATCAAACACACAACACAGAGAGAGAGAGAGAGAAGAGAGAGAGAATCTGACTTGCTCTTTTCAAAACCAGCTTGGGATAGGTCACCCTTCTCAAGTGCATATCTATCAGGACGCAGACGAGAATCTGATGCCAATAGCTTCTTGGGAGCAGTGTCAAAGCTGTTTAGCTTGTGTGCAAAATGTGTATACTGGAATCTGTCTTTTTCTGGAGCATCGGCAACTCTCCATACCTGCACAATGGAGCAATAGAATAACTCCAATAAGGTTTATTCACAATATTTGCCTTCTACTTCAACCACAAGAGCTGAAAAGTACCCTTAAAAAATAAACTGCCAAGATTTAGGGAGATATATATATTTATATGAAAAATTATCTCATAGGTCTATAGCAGCATTGCAAAAACCATCACCTCACCACCAAGGCAGTCCTTTAAATTGCATATATGTCATAAGAGTGAATATTTCGTGACCTATAATCATAATTGATTAATTTTCTGCAAAAATTAAGTTCATAGATGATTCTACACTATGAGACTCAATAATTGATTCCAAGACTCCGGCTGATGAAAGCAAAGAAAGTCTTTCCAGGTCCTCTTAAGACTTCAAATCTAAAGAAAATATAGTGATTACTTGTTGGGTTATTCTTAAACACGATGTACTCAGGTGCGTTTGGGAACACAAGTATTCTCAAGTATTCGAAGACATTCTCAGATATTTCCTTCCCAAACATCAATAAAAAAAAACATTTTTCAATTTCAAATCTTCTACTTCTTTATCTAAAATAATCATTAGAACTTTTCCAAACTTCCAAACAAAACATAAAAAAAAAATTCAAATTTCAAAACAAAAATAATATGGAAACAATTTTTTTACTTTATAATATTTTTATTCAACTTTTTCTCCCTCATTTCCCAAAACCCAATAAATCATCTTAACCTAAAGCATTTTACTATTATTTACAAATATTCTGAGATATTCTAAGTATCCAAATGGGCCCAAAAACAGCACAATCCTCTCCACAAGGAAGCAAATATATAGTGATTCTCAACTATGAAGATATTTCAGCACAGGGCAATCTGCTCCCCTGTGGAAAACATTATTTGCTTTTCCTTGTAATCTATACTTTTTTGAGCATCAACAAAATGAAGCTCATCAACAGGAGGTTGCATTAATAAGTTTATCACCCAACTAACACCAATACAATTAACAAGTATCACAATCGACAGAGTCTCAAACCCACAAGAACAGATCTGCATGTCAGACAGACTGAGAACTATGTCTGATTCTAATTTAAAGCTATTGTTTCGTTTCTTAAACTATATTCGTCTGTGTTCCTGTAAGTGTCTGTAACAAGCAAGTCTCTAAAAGCATTGAACTTTTAGCAGCACGCAAATCAAATTACTTGCATATATACAACTTCAACAAATAGGTGGCAAGAACATCTTAGCCACCAACGATTTTAAACATGTTGAAGCCACAGCCCAGCCTGATGACCAAGGTAGTACTGAAAGAGTGTGTACAACCACAGAATTTGCTGAAGTTAACGGGAGCATGCTGCTAAATTTATTTACAAGGATGTCAATGAAACCAGTCAAAATAGGTTTTTTTTAATTGGCACTTGTCCAAAACAAAGTCCCGACTAATCCCAATAGTGCGCATCCCTTTGGAAGAAGTTTCCCCCAAATGCACATCAGGTAATTCAAGGGAAAACTCCCCCAGTCCGATGGCCCCGATAAATTGTTTGCACCACCAAAAGGTTCAAACCATAAACCTTGGGGGAGCATACCACTAAGACCAAGGCTCTTACCACTTAAGCCAACCCCTAAGGGTTCAAAATAGTACAAACAGAAAACAATATTTGAAGAGCTGACCTCTTTCAGTTCGGTTCCAGGAAGTGGCTCCCCTTCCAGGTCACAAGGTTGAAAACTCATTGACTCATTCCACTTTCCAGTCATCAAGATCTTGGGTTCCTCAGCAGCATTATATACATACCCATCCACTTCGTAGCGACCAGCTCTGCGGGCACAATTGCCAATGTCATATTAAGAATGAAAAAGCAAGGAAAGCCTACATTGAGTGATGAACCACACATGCATTCCCAATCAAAGGATTTATAACAAATATATCCAATATTCTATAACGCTCAATCCATCCTGTGTGTATTAAGTATATCCACGCATGATTTTCAGAGAGACTCTTAGCACATACACAAGATATAAATATTGCTCGCCGGTGCATATAGCATTTCTTAAGACAGATAACTGGAATGAGGATGACAAGCGTACAATAGCGACAAACGCAGGAAAGAACTCATGCCTCTAGTAAGGAAAATGTTGACATAAGACTGGTATGTAGCATAGAAAACCATATAAAGGTGGCATGCTATTACTGCCACCTTGCTTGTACGAAAAATGCCCCACATAAGATGGTAGTATCTATCCAAATTAACAAACATGTACACTACATGTATGCCAGCAGGAGAAATCACAACTACTTGAAAGGAAATAGTAATACCCAAACCAGCCACATGGTTGAAAATACAGCACAACTTTGTCTCCGGTGGTAAAATTTGTCAAGATCATCTCCCCTGGTGAGTCAACCCATGTTCTGCCAAAGATTAAATTGTTCACTTTTGTTGGAGGCGGCACCAGACCCAGAACGACACCATCTCTTTTGAGTGTCACTCGTGTCCTGCATCCAAACATGTACTAAAAGTTAGCAAACCGTTGACATAATGCTAGCTTGCTAATAAGAGTAACAGAAAATGTGGCCACTATGAACAGATTCACCCAACCGAATTGTAAAAAGTATTATCAGACATTGCCAATTCTATGAACAGATTCACCTAACCGAATTGTAAAAAGTAAAATCAGACATTTCCAATTGGCAGTCAAATGGAACATGTTTTTAGTTCCTGGCCAAGTGAGAATTAGGACAATAACTCTGCTCAAACACAAAGTACTCAAGGGGTCATTTATACACCAGCTTTCTTATTAGTATAATAAGTGAAAAAAATAAGGAACCACGAATTTGTGGTAGCAACATCAAGAATTTTGTAATAATGAATTCAACAAATTTCATAGGATCTTAGAACCTTTTAACAATATCATGGAGATATAGACAAACAAAGAAAAATATGATTACCTTCCAAGAGGATAGACATCGAGTGAATTCCCTAAAAATTTGGTTTTCACCTTTGAAGTTATGTCATAAATAAAATGTTCATTCTCAGCATGTCCAGCACTCATTGGAGGGTGATGACAAACCTGAAAGGAAAAATAATTTGAGAAGGATATTAAAACTAGGTGGAGCAGAAAATGTGGCTCTAACTTGCAGTTAATATCCACTCATCAAGAATAGATTAAAAAAACTACCACTTCCATAAAAATCAGCATCACAAAAAAAAAAAAAAAAAATGATTAGATGATCCAAAAACTTACCTGTTCTGCTATAAATGTAATGCCACCATGATTAACCATTTCATAAGTCTCCCCAAGGATGGGATTAAATGGCTTCCAAGTTCGCTGGAGTGCATAGTAGACAGATATAAACCAAGATGCTGCAAACAGCCAATCATAAGTCCCAGATCACACACCACACACGGACATACAAACATGCACTAGCAGAGAGACAGCTGCAAAAGAATGCTTACTTGCATACACCAATCGCATGTAGGGATCCTCGCATTCATCTGCCAGATCTAGCAGATAGGAGTATTCCATAAGCTGTAAAAAACATTTGATAATATTTTAGTTTCCTCAACAACATCAAATATAGCAAGAGCTTCCCAGCAATGCAGTTAAAGTGCAACCAACACAAACCTCTGCCATCTTCTGCAGCATTGACATTGGCTCAAATATAAGTACGGGAAGTGTCACCAATGATGTGACATCAGAGCCTACATGGTTTTGCATCATTCTCCAGTGGCCATCCCGATCCTGGAAGAACAAGAACGAAGTTAGAAATGGGTATTCACATATACCTAAACAATATGAAAAACACAAATAATTTTAATGCATCTTGACTAGCCACACATACTCGACATCAAATTCTGGAAAGCAACCCAGATACACGCATAAGAACCAATCTACTGGGGTAATGGCTTTTCTATTTGCTATTGAATATATACAATATGATAAGAACATAGGGAAGCAAGTAGTGTACTTCTTGTTTCCATCTAAATTTGCTATTGAATATATACAATATGATAAGAACATAGTGAAGCAAGTAGTGTACCTCTTGTTTCCATCTACCTCTTTTTGCTTCTTCTTCAGCATCTTCGGTGCCTCCTTCCGGATTAACAACTTCCAGCCCTTCATAACCCAGTATCCTGTATAATACAAAGCCAATAGATTGTCAAACAATTGGATTCTTCAACACGTGGAACTAGTGCAGTCAATATACATGGTGAACGCACAGTCAAGATTGGCAAACCATAAAATACATCCTTTCACCATGTTAAGCAGAAACTTATAAAAACTCGGATTGCAGAATATGCACAGGTGAGAAAGATTGGGCGTTACATGATAGAATACAACAGGAAACAAGCTACACAAAGTGTGTGATTCCTAAATAAACAGACATTCCTGCATATGATATAAAATTATATAAGTAATCAACAACCCAAACAACGCCACAACAACTGTAACGGAGACCATCAATAAATCTACGAAATATACAAGACAACCATTTCAGCTTCAGTTTTGAGGTGGAAGACGTGTGGCACAGAAACACAAATGATCAAAGAGATTTTCAAACTAGTAAGGAATACTGCTTCTTTGGGAGGCTCTAACCTTAAACTCTAGCAGTATAGTTATCATCATGGCAACGAATATGAAAGGACTAACACAGTAATTGAAGGAAACCATTAAGATCAACAACGAAAATAAGTATATAATGGAGTTAAGCTTTATCCAATATCGGGATCGTAGAAATTTAATAAAATAGGAAATGAATAATTAACGGTAATAATTTATCCCAGGATCATCCGAGAAATGAAAGAGGAAAAAAAAAATCGATTTCTGTACCTAGATCGGGATAAAAGAATTCAAAAGAAAAGAAAATAGTAGCGGAAGATCCAAACAAAGCGATGGCTATACCCGTTGACTGATTTGGTCATGGCGCTACCGAAATTCGTCAAACTGGTAGCGATGGAAGCGAAAAACCCACCGCCTTGCTTCGGATCCGTAGAATCCATTTCTGAAACCCTTGCTGAAGTGCTTTACGGGTGCTATGAGAGAGAGAGAGAGAGAGAGAGAGAGGAGGGGGCGGAGAGTTCAATTCAGAGAGGAGGCTGGACCTTCGGATTGGGATTGGTTTATAGAGAAGCGGCAACGACTGTCGTTGGCGGTTCTTTCGTTTGAACTTTGAAGTCAAATTTGAAGAACTTTCCGTAAACTCGGCGTGGAATGATAAATCATAGGCCCACGCGTTTCGTGAAAGATCGTTATATTTTGCTACCGTTTATATAAGGATCCAGATAGGCGGCTCTCCGCTGTACAGCTCAACAACGAATACCTTTGGCTGCTTTTTTTTTTTTTTTTTCCCTTAATTATTCACAAGAATCACAACCGTATCTAAACTTATTTATTTCGATTATTTTCTTGAATACCTACAATCTCCATTTTGCCCATAATGAAATGATTAATTAATTAATAATTTTTATTTAATTATTAATTAATAAATATGAGTTATTTTATTCATACTCTACTCATTATTATTTGAATTAGACAGCGTTTAAATAGTAAGATAATCTCAAATATTTTATAAATAATAATAAAACAGTTATAAAAAATAATAATATAATATTAAATAATAATGCAATATTCTTCGCTACTCAAACTAGCACTTAATTATTAAAGTTGTAGACATGTTATTACTTGATTATTCGCGTGAGATCAGTGGCGGCTTATTTGGGCGGCAAAAGAATGTTCGGCCAGCGTTGAATAGAGCATATGACAACTCAAAAAGGCAGCTATAACATGGCCTAATTTGATTGTTCGGCCAAGGTATTCTAAGCTCTATATATAAATAATTTGTATGTTTAGATTATTTTTTATGTATATTATGCAACGAAACAGAGCATGAACTTGATTGCACTAACTCTTAAAAAATTAATTTGTTCCACTATGACTCTTATTTAATTATTTAATGAGCTAATGCGGTTAATCCTATGTTATTTTTAAATATTACAGTTGGACTTTAAGATGTTAATGATACTAATGTTAGACTGTGGATTATGTCGGTACTGTGTGGACTGTGTTAGTATTTATTTGTGCACTGTATTGCTCAATATTAATGTTCATTTTAGATATATTGGATTGTGGACTGTGTTGATGATACTAATGTTGAATTGCGAACTGTGTTGGTATCGTGTGGACTGTGTTGGTATTTATTTGTGAACTGTGTTGCTCAATATAACTAATTCATTTTATATATGTTGGACTATAGACTGTGTTGAGGATACTAATTTTTATTAATAAATAAATATTTATTTGTTAATGTTTATTCAATACTAATGATAGAATTATTTATTTATTTTATTTATTTATAAAGTGTATTTATAAAATATAAAAAAAATTTGTCAAATCTTATTAAAAAATATAATATAATATTTTTATTTTTATTTTAAAATAACTAATTGAATATAAATTCACGTAACTAAAAATTGATGATATAGTTAAAAATTAAAATTCTAGTTAAATTTTAGATTTGACAAAGGCTTACCTCTTAGCCGCGTTAACACAAAGGACAGAGTACGTGGGCTATAACGTGGTACCCACGTGGCACGTGGGATTGTTGTCAGATAGTCCCGCCCAACTAAACTCTGACACCTTCATATTGACGTTGCCTTAATAGTCTCAGTTGATCGTTACATCTGTCTTTAGTGTTTTTTATAGTCATACGTAAAGAGACTCCAAATTTTGCGAATGAGTAAAGATACTCTCACCTTTCCCTAGCTCCCGCTGCATTATTTATTTAGTAATTAAATAAATATTTTTAAATGATATTGTATTTTTTTATTTTTTAAAAAATATTAAAAAATAATTGTAAATGAAAAACACAACAACTATGCTAATGAGGAAAATGCTACATGCCCCGCTGGGGGCTCCAGCTGGGCATGTAGCATTTATTTATTTATTTATTTTTTAGTTTTTTTATATAAATATTTTTAATAATTTTAAATATTTTAAAAAATAAAAGAAAAATTATAATATTATTAAAAAATATTTTCTTAATTACGAAATAGAGTAAAAAATAATATTTATTCTACTTCATGATTAAGGAAGTATTTTTTAATAATTTTTTTTTACTTTCTGATTAATGAAGTATTTTTTAATGATATTTTAAATTTATTTTATTTTTTAAAAGTGTAAAAAAATCTATATAAAAAATAAATTAAAAAAATACACATAGAAAAATACATGTTAAGCCCAACGGGAGTCCTGGTGGGAGCTGTAGCATGTCTATTTTAAATATTTAAAAAAAATCATAATATTATTAAAAAATACTTTCTTAATTATGAAGTAAAATAAAGTATTTTTATAATATATATATTTTTTACTTTCTGATTAAAAAAGTATTTTTTTAATAATATTTTAAATTTATTTTATTTTTAAAAAATATTAAAAAATTTATATAAAAAATTATTTAAATAAAATACATATAAAATAATACTACGTTGGTGGCTGTAGCATCACCCTACTAATAATAGCTGCAGCGAGAAGCTTGGGAAGGTGGCTGTAGAGTAGGGGTGTCAAATCGTGTTAACGGGTCGTGTTCGTGTCGTGTCAAGGTATGTACAGTACACTTAACGGGTCAACACGAACACGACCCGTTAAGGATTTCGTGTCAAAATTCTAAACCCGAACACGACACGATAAGATAACGGGTTGACATGACACGACCCGTTATGACCCGTTAATGAATAAGAAATAAATTGACACGACATAACACGACACGACCCGTTCCGTTTCAACCCGTTTACGTTAATGGGTTGGACATACACAATACGACATGACACGACACGACCCATTTGACTTAATTGATTTTATATAAATATTTAAATATAAATAATATCTATAAAAAATAAAAAACTAACTACAAATCTAAAATTACAATCCAAACAAATATGATCCACACAATTTGTAATAATATTCATTATTAAAATTACATTCCAAATGTAATAGACAAAACATACAATGTATATATATTAATATTACAATCTCAAATATAATAAAAAATTTAAAACACAGATCTAAACAAATTTAGAACTTGAAGAAGGAAGTAAAGCGTCATCCCTACCCTTTAGGTCTAAGGGTATAAAGGTAAATTTAATTTTCTTAACGGGTCATAACGGGTTATAACGGGTCATAACGGGTTGACCCGTTAGTGACCCGTTAAGCAATCGTGTCTTAACGGGTCAACCCGTTTTGACCCGAACCCGTTAAGGCTAAACCCTAACCCGCTTTTATCGTGTTGTGTTCGTGTTGGGTTAACGGATCGTGTCACATATTGCCACCCCTACTGTAAAGCCACCTATGTTCCGAGTCAGAAGAGTCGAAACAAAATGGAAATTGGGTGGGACCCAAGGGTCTAAACACCTGATGTTTAATTTCCCTTTTAAGTTTTTAGTATGTCCATCTCTGCATTCATTTTTTGTGTCACAACCAACCTCATCAATTTCAAGTAGTTAATATTTAATTCAGAGAACTCCAGGCACACAACAACGTAATATACCCACTAGTTCCAACATCATCTGCAGCATGCCCATGCACTCTTAAACTAGAAAATGGGGCAAGTTACAAAGATATTATATAAAAATAAACTCACAAAGTGACGTGACTTAATGTGATACGTCAGATTGTAAATTTACTTTTATCATAAAGTAGATCTAATGGATCACACGAAGTTAAATCAGTTTATGAGTTTACGTTTGCGTAATCTCTTTGTGTACGCAACACTTCTCTTCAGGAAATAGGTCCCTGGTTGATCCCTTTGTTTGTGATTGCCAACATGATCGTGTTTGTCATCACCATCTATGTCAACAATTGCCCTCAAGAACTCTTGTCTCTTGCATTGCTACCTTCATGGTGTTGGACTTGTGGAATCTGGTTTGTGAGCTAAGAAACTATCAAACAAAAAGTTCGCTCGACAGTTGCGCGATTGATCACTAGAGCGAATCTCTCTGCTCGAGGCTCGCGCGACAGGACACTCGAGCGAAGCTCAAGTAGAGAGTTCACTCGAGTCTCGCTTGACAGGCCGCTCGAGCTAGCATCAAATAGAAAATTCACTCAAGACACACTCGACACTTCACTCAAGCGAATAACCAAAAATATATTTTTCTAGGGCTTCCACCACATGACTATATATATAAATATATATATATATATATATATATGATATTATATATGTTTTTAAGTGACTTCTTCAGGTGTGTTGAATGACATAAACAAAGAGAAAATAGAGAGGCAGCCATTGTGTGTGAGAAAGAGAAAAGAGGAGGGAGAGACATTGTATTTGCTCCACAGTGTTCTTATTTTTCTCTGAATAAAATCTTTTTCAGCTCTGTAGACGTAGGCAAGTTGTCGAACCAGGTTGTGAGGAAGGGGCCCAGGCCCGAGGAGGTCAAGTTACGGAACCCCAGGCCCAAAGACGAAATCTTGTCGGGGGCTAAGAGCTCGGGCCAGAGGACCACGTGCCGAGCTCGTGACCACAAACTAACCTGGGAAAGACTTTCGGCATCGAGCTCGGATATGCCAAGGAGATCGTCTCGGGACTTGGCAATCTACCGAGCCCTACCATATGGCGCCAAGCAGGACGCCCTACTGCATGCGGACGGTTGTACGTGCCCGATCGTGGTCTCGTCAGACTCATGGCATACCGCATTCAATGCATGTGTCAGAAGGCCCGGCACGCAATGGCGTACACAAGGTATATAGGACGGCTCGGCCACGACCTGACACCTAACCCTAGTAGAAAGGTGGAGCTGGTCTGACCTAGCACGACCTCCCTTGGCCGCCTAAGCCGCAGACTGACACACTGTTGCAGCAGAGAATGAGTGGTAGCAGGTCTGACTCAGGTACGACCTGACACCCCACGATCACACTCGACAGTGAAGTCCGGATCAGGTATAAATAGCAGCCATCCCTTCTAAGGAGGGCTCTCTCTTGAATCCTTTTATTATTCTTTCTAATCTTCCGAGTTATTCTCATCACTAGAGGATTGTTCACTGACTTTGGCATCAAAGTGAACCCAGATGTCACCGGAGCCCTTCCTTCCTCTTAGTTGCAGGTGTCGTGAGCTTGGTTATCGCGGAAGTGCTCGGGCTGCGAAACACGTCATCGACACACGTAATATTTTATGTCATATGATTGTGTGATTGTTTATTTTCTCAATTGCTTGTTACTTGTCAACAAGTAACAATTGATATCAGAGCCCTAAGGTTGGGGTCCAAGGGAGAACGAAGGTAGGAGACAAAGTGAAGGCTGTGATCGAGAAGTTTAATGGTCACGAATTTTGGTTTCTGTAGATGCAAATTGAGGATTATTTTTACGGGAAGAGGCTCAATCTTCCTATATTGAGAAAGAAGCCGGATAGCATAGAGGATATTGATTGGAACTTGTTAGATTGACAGGTCCTAGGGGTTATTCGGCTAACCCTGTCAAGATCAGTTACACATAATGTTATTAATAAAAAGACTACAACGGATCTTATGGAGACCTTGTCATGCATGTAGGAAAAGTTGTTGGCCAATAACAAGGTGCACCTGATGAAAAAGTTGTTCAACCTCAAGATGGTAGAAGGTATGTTAGTTGTCCAACACTTGAATGACTTCAACACTATCACAAATCAATTTTCTTCGATCAAAATTGAGTATGATGATGAGATTCGGGCATCGATCATGTCAGCGTCATTGCCAAATGGTTGGGAGGCTATAAGAAGGCTTATGAGTAATTTCGCTGGTAAGATGAAGTTGAAGTATGACGACATATAAGATCTGATTCTTGTTGAGGAGGTGCGCTTAAGAGATTTTTGTAAGATCTTGGGTTTGAGTTCTGCCCTGAATATTGATAATCAGGACAAGGGACATGATGGATCAGGGTCCAATAATAGAAGTAAGAGCAAGTCAAGATCTGGACAGCAAATCACTTGCTTGAACTATGGCAAGAAAGACCACATCAAACGAGACTGCTGGAATCCAAAGAAGACTAAGGATGACGCTGTGAACGTGGTGACTAAAGAAATAGAGGATGCTATATTTCTTGCATTACACAATTCGAATGACAATTAGGTATTGGATTCAGGGGCTTTGTTCCATACTACTTCACACCGACAGATCATGCTTAACTATGTTGCTTGTGATTTTGGTAAGGTGCACATGGCCGATGGAGAAGCATTGGATGTAGTAGGAGTGGGAGATGTGCGCATCATACACACAAACATGAATGTGTGGACTTTGCAGAAAGTCAGACACACTTCCGAGTTGAAGAAAAACCTGATCTCTGTGGGATAGTTTGACGAAAATTGTCATTCGGTAGTCTTTTCTGGAGGTATGTGGAAGGTCACAAAACATGCGATGGTTTTGGATCGTGGTGAGAGAACATATACTTTGTATTTGACATCAGGATCTAGTGATGTGCAGAAAAATACAGAGTTGTGGCAAAGCAAGCTTGGTCTCATGGATTAGAAAGGGAAGACACTTCTGAATATGAGGATGGGGAAGTAAAAGGGAGTCAGCTTTGCAATTCCTCATAAATATGTAAGCCTAGGGAAGGTTTTTGAGACCACGATGCAGAGCAAAGGTGTGAGAGACAAGGATAGAGCGTCTGGTTATCTAGGGTCGTCTACAACTACAGTTGTTGCTCACAAGGCTCCCAGGACAACTAGACCTCCGCAATGGTATTCACCAATCTTAAGTTATATCCTACTGATTGAAGATGGTGAACCATGAAATTACAATAAAAACTTGCGAGATGGGAGGTTGAGCAAGTGAGCGTTAGCTACGAAGAAACTGATTGGACTTCCAAGGAGGAAGCAAGCACTGCACAAAAGGTGGGAACGTTGGCTGAAGATTGAACATGATGGCAATAGGAGAAGGGATCAGTCGCCCAAGTCAGAAAAAGGGGGCCTTAACTACAAGTTCTCTAATGTGTGTCAGGGTCGATACGAGACAATGTATTCCCAGTGCAGTGGAAGTTGTGAGTTGCCTTACTGATGCGTTGACTAAGGGAACTACATGTGAGGAACTGAAGTCGTGCACGACTTCAATTGGATTTTTGGCTTGAAGACTAGAGCTGTTAGCCGTAAAGTGCGAAGGGCATGCACTGGAAATAGTGATTAACGATTATGGTTGAACTAGTCTCCAAGTGAGAGAGTGTTAGGTTTGTGTAGCCTAGTTTGTGAGCTGAGAAACCGCTAGACATAAAATTTGTTCGAAAATCGTGTGATGAGTCTCTCAAGTGAAACTCAGTTAGAGAGTTCACTTGAGACTCTCATGACAGGACGCTCGAGTGAAGCTCAGGCAGAGAGTTTTCTCGATCTCACTCGACAGGCCACTTGAGCGAACATCCGACAAAAAGTTTGCTCGAGCCTCAAGCGAATAACCAAAAATAATATTTTTCTAGAATTTTTGCCGCATGACTATATATATATATATATTTGTGCGTGTGTGTTCGTTTAATTATGTTTGTTTTTAAGTGACTGCCTGAGGTGGGTTGAATTGCAAAAACAAAGAAAAAAAGAGAGAGGCAGCCCTTGTATGTGAGAAATAGAAAAGGTGAGGGAGATATATGTATTGCTCCACAATGTTCCTATTTTGCTCTGAATAAAATCTTCTATAACTCTGTAGACATAATCACGTTGCAAGTAAATCTTTGTGTCATATGATTGTTTATTTTCTCAATTGCCTGTTACTTATTTGTAGCATTGTTGGTGTGAACCTGGGGTGTTAATTTTCTCAAACACTTGGGTCACTTCTCTTTCCAGCCCTCCAAGGATTTCCCTGCTTCTTGTCTACATAAGTTCTTTTACTTTTTCTTGTCTATTTGCTAGACCAAATTGACTATGACTTTTAAGCTCTTTTATGAATTTATTTTAATTAGGTTAGCTACAAATATCCTATTTGGATATAAGAAGTGTTTCATCTCATTTCATCTCAACTGTTAAATTACTATCATTAAGCAACTATTGTGTGTTTATGGCTGGCTCTAGGCTAGAGAAGATGGGGGATCTAGATGTGAGTAAAGTGGTGCACAGCTAATCATGACTTGCAATTGGTTGCATGCAGGGGTTTTGCATTTATCAAACATGCCGAGCCTTTTGGTGATTAATCGGTTTTCTAATGAGACTATAAATTCAACCAATGGTATACTATTTTGCGAGAGCGCCAAGATATGTCTAGCGTAACTTCTAATCAACCAATGGGAACTAAAGTTTATCATGCAGGTTCTTAAGATATTGAAACATATAATAAAAGCACTGAGATAAACTAAACTTCTTTTCATGACAATTCTAGCACAACCCAAGTGGTTGTTGTGGCAATATGGGAAGAATCAAATTAAATGCACACTCAAAATGGCCTGAACTTCTTTCCGTGACAATTTCTTTTCTATTTCAAAAGACATTTTCCATTCTTTCAACATCTATGAAGAATAACAATATAAGTAGATAAATATAGGTTCCAAAGTTGAATGATCTTATCTTGGATTTTGACCTTCTAATTAATGCATGTAGCTACGAATCATATAGTTTAAAATGTTGTCATTCTTTCTAGCTGGCTGAATCATCATGGTTACATGAACCCTCAACTCTGATTGATCTATGAGTTTTGGAAAATGAATTGAAAAACCCATGTAGGGATATATGTGCTATCTTCATGTTTATATTCGAAGTGTGTATTTCGAAATGCTTTCCCGATGCTTGTCTGCTTGTATTACAGTGTGGATTGGGTTTCCATATGTCATCTTTGGGTTTCTATCAGTGCATATTAAGGGTCATATCTCTGAGTCTTCTAGTTACTGGGTAAGCCTATAAATTAGTTCATCAATAGTTTATAGTTCCTGCTTCTTTTAAAGCAGTACTGCACTAAGAAAAATAGATTAGAAAAATGAAAGAAGACAAAAGATCAAAACATGCTGAGCTTGTTTACCATAAAAGATTTGCTTGCAGCTAGAGAGACCAACAAAAGTGAAACTTCCATAGTTTACTTGTCCATCTTTTGAGCATTACTATCATAGTCTTGCTGAAAACAATGGAATGTTGTGCTAATGATAATTCTGTGACTTTTGCCTCTGGGTCTTTTCTCCTTCTTGGGAATATATTACTGCTAAATTGCTATTTATCAAAGGTTTATTGTTGGTGCAAATGACCCTTGTTTTCGGTGTCATTTTTTGAGTTGTGTCCCAACATCAAGATGGAGCCACAACATAGAGCCTGCATCTTGCTTGGTACCTATTTTTAAAAAAATATTTTTTCCTTTTTGTCTTTGTAAAAAATGTTCGAGTGAAATAAAGTTGAGGAAAATGTAGTAGAATTAATGGACCGATTTCTTCTTTCCTGAGTATGAGCCACACCATTTCTATTTCAAAACCAATTCTTGATGGGGCAAAACGGTTGGCTTATGTATTTGTATGGCCTGTCTGATTTATCTAAATATGACATGTTAATCGTATATTAACTCATAATAAATAAGGAAAAAGAAAAGTGGAAGTATGTAAAACACACATTTATGTACATATTTCATTACAAGAAAATTGCTTATCTGCGACCAGTTATTTCTAGTGAAATGACTATTTCTTGCTAAAATGAGTCTGTTTTCATCGCAAATAGTCATTTCATTGCAAAAAAATGTTCACAAATATAAATTTCAAGAGTTTGGCTAGCATTAAGTGACTAAGATGATAGACATCTTCTTCAGTTTGAATTTTGTGAATTGTTGAATATAAAATACTTTAAATTTATATGGAGTCTGTAATAAGGCTTGTTTGGATAAAGAAACGATCTTATCTCATCTCATTTTACCATTATAATTTTTTCAAATTTCAACATAAAATATAATAAAAAATTCAATTTTTTTACAATAATAATATTAAAAAAATAATATTCTAACAATATTTTATTCAACTCATAAACCATCTCATCTTATCTTACTATCCAAACGAGTCTAGTTTTAGATAAGTCAAAACAGGTAATTTCAAGTCTCAAGCTTCTTATCATATCCATTGAAGAGTTTTAATTTGAAATGGCTACAAGTCTGTGGAGATAACTTCTTGTTATCAGCAAACCGTTTACTTCAGATTCAATCTTTAACTTCGTATAACCTTAAAGCTTGCATCAAACTTCAAATGTCACAATATGTGCTGGCACTACATGGGAAGTGACTTTTCCCGACGATTATTTTCGATGGAAAAAGTCCTATAAATCGCCGCCCCCACATTTTTCCAGCGATTTACACCTCGTTACATGTTTGTCGGTATTATTCTTCCACTTCTGATCTACCCCAACGAAAGCCAAAAATCGCTACTAAAAGGTTCTCTTTACCGGCAATTTTATTTATTGCAAATAGTACAAAATATTTCCGCAGTTATGATCTACGATTCAGTTCATAATTATTGGGAAAGACTAATTTCGGCAATTTTTTACTGTCGCCAAAAGGACTAAAATCGCTGCAAATACACATTTTCAACGTTTTCAAAATATCGTTGCAACTGACTAATCGGTTTTGAAAACACAATTGCGGTGATTATAAAATCGCTATAAATGTATATTTCCTAGTGATTCTGGAATCACTACAATTGAGTTTTCGGTTTTGAATATCTAGATGCAGCGAATAGAAAATCGTTGCTTTTGATCCATTCTCAGTAATTTAAGAATCGCCGCAAAATTGTTTTTGGTTTTGTGAACTCAGTTGCAGCGATTCTTAAATCGCTGGGAAATATACATATCCAACGATTTTATAATCGCTGTAATTGAATTTTCGATTTTGAATATGCAATTGCGGTGATCTTAAAATCGCTGCTTTTGATCTATTACCAGCGATTTAAGAATTACTACAACTACTAATTCAGGTTTTTAAAGCGCTTTCCCATCGCATCTTTTTTGCCGATAGTGAATTAAAATCGCCAAAAAAAGCTAATTAATCAAGATTGTTGACCCAGTATTCTTACTGGGCCTCGTTTTTTATTATTCCTAAAGTCAACATATTAACAACTTTTCCTTCATTCATTCAAATTGAATATTGATTCACATGATCAACTAATTCATTAACAAATATCGCTGAGACCATTAAAACCAATTCAATAATTTCTTCAAGCATCAATTCATCCAAACTCATATGTATTTATACACTGGGGTGGTGCATTATACTCATATCAAGTACAAACTAAGCTACTAATTAAATACTAGATAAACATCACTGATATAACAGATTTGAGAACTCTACTATTGCTAAAAAAGCTGCAACCAAGTTCCACAACTCTATTTACGAAGGACTTTTCATCGGCATTGGCACTCACAGTTCTACATATCACCTTTGATCGAGAAAGGTAGCAAACACGTTACTGCAACTCCGCCCAAGCTTCAATGGCCATATCACCCCGCTGATAAAAAACTCTTCTCTTTTGCATGAGGTCAGAATATCAGTGTTGTCCGTTATCCGATGCCTAATGTAAAAGTGAAATGTATAACCATTACTAAAGTAGGTGAGTTACTTTACAAAGACATGAAGGTTTGTTTTTTATTTCGTTATGAAAGACAAAGGAAAAACTGGACATTGAAGCTAGCATTGAACAAGAATAGTTCAAGTTGAGATTTTCAACAATTATTTCTACTGTATGACAGTATAGTTTAGAAGAAAATCAAGAATTCTAGTTCCACCCATCAAATAAATTAAATATATGACATCAAGACAAGTCAATAGTAAATTTATTTTTATGAAATCTCTTCATATATGAATCTTATGTGCCCTAAAAAATATATAGAAAAGAGTTTTTTACCTACATGTAGATAACTCAACGAAGGTGTAAGTTTTTTTTTTACAAGTTATGAAGGACTTATTGAATGATAATTTGGTGTAAAAATTACTATATTTATACACTCTTCCATTTATACCACAATCTTGAAGTTATCTAAGGTAACAATAAATAGTCATGGCGTTTAAGCTTACAACTAATAAATACTTGAAAACTCATTATGAGCTTAAAATGGTAGAATATGTACACATAAGACAGTTGACATACCATGGTTGATGTCTAGATGAAAGGATTCTCTCATTCAATCAAGGAACTAAATGTTGAGCATGATTTTCTTTAGCTTCAATTTCATGTGCCTCGTCACTCATCTCTAATCAGATGCAGAAAAAGTGTCAGATGGAAAGCTTGATAGAATGTTAAATTAACGAAGCTGTGGATTCAAAAACTTGTTCTTAAATCAAGATGACAAATACGAGAATTAATTATTTCAGCAGCTGTTCAGTAGTATTGTGTGTGTGTGTGTGTGTGTTCAGCAGCTATTTAACATGCTAGTCAAAACTTCTAGATGCTTTATACCATAAAAGTAGCAGCATACCTAGAATGCAATTACAAGATGTGGAACAGTTGGATTTAACATCATAACTATGATTTCTTTGATATTTATAAGAACATTTACTTGTCCATTTGTTTATGCTAGAAGCATCAAAATGCTCATCTGCAGCCAAATAATCAACTTGAGACAAAATCTTCATAGCTTTTATATGTAGATGTCACGTATTACTAAGAAGCAATGCTGGGGAACTTATCAATCCAAATATGAAAGCGCTTCACATACCGAATTAATAGCAACACTAGTTGCCACAAATAGTTGAACATAGTGGGAAACCAAAGTATTTTTTTGTTGAACTTTCCATTCCAGATTAATATCACCAATTACAGGTTTCAATCCGTAGGATTTGGGCCATTTTAAGTTTCACAAGCTTACTGGGAAACATTTTTGTCTAGTTTCCAATTGTTATCCTTGCAATAATGAGAGATAAATTAAAGTGATTATATAATTGTTGATACTAATCACAATGAATCTCTTGAATCCAAATCAAGCTGTTGAGATAAGCAATGGCAACAGCTGATGAATATATAACTGATGGGAATATATAATTGTGCAAATATTCCCACCCTCACACTAAAAGGAAGAAAATATGGCCCTTAAATATAATATTGGAAATCATCACAACTTTGCACTTACTAGTTTTACAAATGAACAAAGAGAGAATATCAGTAAGGAACACCATTATGAAATACAAGAAAAAAATAGAGAAGAAATTATAATAAATATAAAACAACAAACATGATAATAGGAAAAGTAAACAATATCTTGACACCAGACCTCGTGCAGATACTCATATCAAGGACAAACAACAAATCTTTTAAAGTGCACCTTTGTCTTGCACTGTATTGCAAGCCACGTCCCATCACTCCCATCACGCATCATATTAGTTGTTCCACTCCCATCACGCATCATATTAGTTGTTCCGTAGCATATATACCTTAAACACATTATTATCCCACCTGCCACACAACTTGACCCATACAAGGGGGTCTACCAAGCTAGTCCCATTAGCCAAAGCTTCTTCGTGGCTTTCATATAATTGATAATCTTGTGCAAGTCGTGATGGAAGGAGTTGAAGTGCATACATAGTTGCTTTGTCACCATCATTTGGTGGTTTTTCGCATTCCCAGTTGAACACGAAATCACGCCACAATTATGTGCCATCCCATTATTTGGGCCACAATTATATCACATAAACTGCTTTCAAACAATCAGAATTAACTAACCAATGACTTACCCGAACACGGTTGATGAGCTCTTATTTCATGGCTTGTGGGACATCAGACCATCGCTTGTAACTCATGTCGCAGTATTGTTTAACAATCCATGATACTCGTGTTGTGAACATAGAAGCATGTTCACAACACGAAACAGTCTTGTTATCGTTTATCTTCAAAAGCACTTTCTCATACTTCCTCAACTTCTCAAACTCAGTGCATTTAGGGGCCCACGAGTTCATTTCCTCTATTCCTGCATTATTACGGCCTCTGTGGGGGCGTCCGCAACTATATTTCAAAGTTCACTAAATTAGTGTTTGTAGGTGTAATGTGGAATATTCACACTTAATAACACATATAAATAGGTCAACGCATTCAATATGTATTGGAAAAACACGCACCAGTTTGTGGTATACAGAGATCTTCCAATCTTGCGTGTTCTCTAGTAGGTGATTGTTCTCATGCTAGTGAGGGTTCTCGAATAGGTTCTAGTGGGGGAATTGGGTTGGCACATGGTGGGGGACTTGGGGGCTGCATGGAGTCATCCAAGGAGGATTGATTACACTCATCAGTGCTGTGATATGAAGAGATTTTCGCTCCGCGTGGTCGGATGTGGCGACTTGAGTACGGTATATGGCGCCTTGCACGAATACCTTGGAGTCTCCCTCCGCCTCTAGAACTAGGTCTCGATCGGTCACCTGCATGTATACGAGTTAATAACATTGTGATAAATGTCAGGTTCATTCCACATAATAATCTCAAAGTCACAGGCAGGTTCGTAAAAAAGATCATTTATCTACCGTTTTCAATTACTTGTGGGTAGACTAACCCTTACATTATGAGCATAACATAGATAGAGGAATAACTTAATTGTCAAATTATATACCTTGATAATTGATAGTGCTCCTCATGCCTCCAGATTGAAGATGAGATTGCGCTGACATGCCCACACAGCTTACTGCCTACTAGTTTAACACATTCATAAAAGGGTTAAAGGCTCTCAAAACTTAATTCATTCAAACTCAATATTAAAAAGTGTAGAAATAAATATCAATATTCAATAAGCCTACATTTCAAATGACAGCAACCAACTATCTCAAAACAAACCCACAACACAGATGCATAGAAAAGAACCACAACTCGGATGGACAGAAAATAACCACAACTTAGATGCACAAAACAGAACCATAGCTGTCATGTGCACTAAAATCCCACTGCACTAAAACAAAACAACATAACAGATTAAGTTTGTAGTGCAAGCTATCACAAAGGCTAGTAGAATGCAAAAAACACAAGTTGAAGGCCACTTCTCTTTCTTTTATATTTTCGATATAAGTTTTAGTAATTTGAAATATAAAATAGATGTTAAACATATGTAGAGGATCTGAAGGCATGTTTCTTATTGTACAAAAAACAAAGAAATGCACTAAACATATATATAAATATCGATGGGTGGAAGCTCATCTAATATTCTAATGGGATGCACTAACTTTAACAATATTTAGTAATATTATTCATCTCGATGGAATGTGGCAGCTTCTCACTGCATGGGAGTTTTAAGTGATCATCATAAAAGACAATCACTAATATATATTGGTTTTGTTTTCCTTGCCTTTAAGTCATTCGATAGACTTAATGTAGGCCGATGAAGTATACGAGGCCGATTATCAGCACAGACCCTTTGTCCCTACCACAAATAAAAAAACATAGTATACATAAAAAAATCTTGCAGCTTCAAAAAGAAAAACAAAAAAGAAGAATAAAAAGGAGAGCTTGAGAGAGTCAGAGAAGGATGATTCAAGTTAGGAAATCCATTAAAGACCATTTTAACTTACCAACCACCTGTTTCACACTTTTCCTATCAAACCCCTAGTACTCTTTCTCCCATATCAAGGTCAAGCTTTGAATATTAAAAAAAAAATATTTGTATGATGTTATATATATATATATATATATATAACATCATAAAATTATTGTTTTATGATGTTACAATCCCTCTAACCTTTAAATTAATTTTATGCTATATATAACATCAAGCAACTAATATATAAACTGAATTTAGCAGACTTTAGGAGGCACAAAAGATGAATGAAGGGGTGGATGCAAGAGAGTTGATGAACAGAGAAAATACAAAATGGATTGCACTAGATGAAGGCATCACAAAAGCTAATTTTGATGCTGTAATCGACAATGAAAACAATAATAGCAAGGAACGATAGGGGTGATATTTTGTTCACAGCATCTACAGGTAGACCTTTTGTTGGAGATAATTGCATGGCCGAATGTTATAATATTTGGAGGGCAATGGACTTATGTAGAGATGTAGATATTAGAGAGGTGATTTATGAAGGTGATGCAAGAAATGTTAAAGATGCTTGGAAAGTGGTATAATCTCCCACTATATATAAAGTTGATTGATTAGGATCATTAAATTGGATGTTTTTCATACCCGAGATTTCCATTCATATTCTCCGCCACGGAATTGCTATTATAAGAAGATTTTTATTTTTTAATAATGAATCTTGTGGTTTTCAATGAGATTATGCAAGACTTATACACTCTAATATAGTTAAGATATATTTAATATTGCTCCTAACTAAAATAACTAGAAATTAACTTTTATGATCTTATAAAATTAGAAAAATATGAAGTTAGTTGTCTAATAAATCTGAAACAGTTTTTAAAATCCATCAATTTGTCACTTATATGAGCTAGCCCTACCTGAAGTTGGCCAATATAAAACCTTTTAGGGGTTTAATATACGAAATTCATTCTAGCATAATATACTTGAGTTGGTTTTTCCCCTTTACCAATTAATATTTGTTCTTGTAGTTTGGTACATTTTCCTATAGGATTTTAGCTGTGAACTCGAATTTAGACAAATTTTGTCGATACTTCCCTGTGACAGTTCGATCTTAAGCTTACTCCTGATCTAAATCTATATATAAACACTAAACACAACAGTATTACACAAAGAAAACCATGCATTGTTTTCAAAATCGGCACTTAAACCGCGAAAGGCAGATACACAACATTTTGAAGCAAACAGAGGAACATTCACATCAGTTTTGCATAAACAGAAATTATTGACCAAAAAAAAAAACACAACTTTTTCAATGCAAACTATGCATGAAGGGAAAAACAAATAAATTGGCAACAAGAGATAACTGTACTATGGTGATATTCCCTGGAGCAGATGACGATTATACTGGACTGCAGCAAAATTTCAACTTGGGAAACGAAATGGAGGCATAGAACCTCAGTTGTAAGGGAAGGAAACGTAGGGTCACCGCGTCGTTACCAGCCGAAACGAAGGGAACTCGATTTTTCCATTTTGCAGGTCGCCAAAAATGGACAACCAACAACGAAAGGGAGAAGGGTTTGGGAAAATAGGATAGTGAAAACGAGGTTTGGCAGAAGACAGAGGAGGTGACACTGTGCACAAACAAAGGGAAGGGGCCAGATGCAGGTGGTCTGTAATCGAGAGTTCGTCAAAGTGCAGAAGCTGAGTGTTGGGGGGAAAATAAAATTACTCTTTGATATAAAAGAGATTTGGCGCGCCACACAATGTGTTGCGACGTAGTTTAGAGCGTCGCAAAGCTAATTTTTTTTCCTAGCAATTTTAATCGTCGCAAACATAGGTCTAAGCGTCGTAATAGTCCTGATTAATGGACCCAGCCTACGATTGGTTATATTTGATTTTAAAACCCACTGCGATTTGGAAATCAATGCAAAAGAATACCTTTCCCAAACATATTATTTGTAGCGATTTAAAAATCATCCGGATTGCCCAAATTTCTTGTAGTGGTGCCCGTGCGAGTTAGGATTAGTGCTCACAATATATGTTGGTGCGAATTTGAATTTTTTTTGGAATTTAAGTATTTTGAAAATATTTTACTATTATTTTTTATTTTTTTATTACTATATAATATTCTATCATTATTTTTATTATTATTATTTACAAAATATTTTAAAATATTTCATTACCTAAACACAATTATACTTTTAACAGAAATTTAAGCGACCTCGGTCCCTTTTAGCACCGTCGGCATGCAGACTGACACAGGAATTCGTGTCCGACCTTCCCAATAATGATCGCAATTTTTTAAACTTTTTACTTAATTACCTTCTAATTGGAAAGGAAAAGCCACAGTACGTAGACCTCACTGAATTTAATGCTCATGTGGATAACATTTAGGACTCTTTTGATAGGAAGATAGATAAGATAATTTTAGATAAATTAAATAAAATATTATTATTATTTTAAAATTTATAAATATTAAATTATTTATTATATTATATATAAAAATTTAAAAAAATTATAATAATAAAATAAAATTAGATCATTTTTGTATCTTAACAAGCTTGAAATATTTATTGCAGTGGAATCTGCATGTAAAAAGTGTCTGAAGTAAATTTATAAGATATCTCAATCCCTGAAGCATAAATTTGTTCGAAAGGTTCAAGATGGAGATGAATCAGGTGGTCAAGCATATTGGTTAATTAAACTTTTGTTAATGGAAAGAACCCTATTGGTTAATTCAAATTTTTATTAGTATTTTCGTTTCTCCCAAAGTAATTATTTTAAGCCGATTTTACAACCCACCATTCTTTGAATTTAATATTTTACTTTAAAATCCATATTGAGATTCGGGGGGAAAAAAAAACTAATAACACCAATAATTATTGAATCGAGTCCAACTATCCAAATATCAAAATACAAAAAAGAAAAAAAGATTTTGGTACAAAAATTTTTTGAAAAGAAAATTAACTAATAAATTGTCATAGTCTAAGAAAGTGTACAAGAACCCAATAACATAGTTAGAGCTGATATGTTTGTTGGGTCATGGCCAACCTTATGCTTAGATAATTATTTTCATTACTCGTTGGGCGCTTGTTGTTTTAAATGGATTTTAGTAGTAGTGAGTTATTGGGCTTGGGTCTTTTAGAGTAAATCTCATTTCAATGGTTATTTTAGTATGCTTTTAGTCTAGGCCCATATGTGGGTCAACCTTGTTGAAGTTTACATGCTATATGTAAGGAGCTAGGGGCTTTACGAAGATTATTTTGGAATGATATAGAAATTTCTTTTTTTTTTCTTCCATTTTCTCTTATTTCTCTCTCATTTTCTTGGATTAGCTCGCCTCGAAGAGAGCAAATCAGTGTTATCTTATTTTAATCCTTGAGGTGTGTTACAAATTGGTATCAGAGAGACACCAAACTCTGTGTTATCAATCATGGAATTAATTTTTCAATTACAACGAAGTTTTGAAATGTATCAGCAGCAGCTAGAAAGATTTGGAGATAAGATTGCTACCATGAAAAAAAAAAAACCAATGCAGCCATAGACGTAGCCATGGAAGATATTTCTATAGAATTTGAAAATATTATTTAGGAATCAACCAAGGTTGAAACAAGTTTTATGCCAACTACCACGGTTACAACTGCAAGCGAAAATGAGACAAAGGAACCCGTGGGATTCTCTTCAATCTCTATGTTTGCGGATTCTGATCACAATCAAGAAACTTCAGAAGGTTTTTTTTCTATGGCTCTGAATCTGGCTCGTTCAACTTCATTGAAATCAATTTTTGCTTCCAACCTTGCTATACCTTCCATAGTCACAACTAAAACGGATGAACTAAGGCACCAATATGGAACTTTTGATCCAGGTGGTGGGTTAAGAAAGCAAAGGAGGGTTTTTGAAGAAAATAAGGACCATGACCTGCAGCTTGAGCGCATCAATGTCTACTACAATGGGTCCTGTTGCGACCACCATGCTGAGGTCAACCAAATCCTGAGCCTAATCATCGGCACCTTTTACAGCAACAAGGAGATTTCCTTGGCGAACTTGTACACAATTCCTCTACGCTTTGGATAAGATCCAATTTGAGGGTCTCACGGACAAGAAGGAGATAGTTGTTCAACCAAAGCTCTTCATTAGGGTCATCCCCAACAAGGTCAACAAGACCCTCTCTATCATTCATAGAGGCATCGACATGAACAAAACATATTTGGGGACCAAAGATTTCATGGAGGTGTTGCAGGCCGGAGTGGATGTGAGCATGATTGGTCGATTTGGTGGAGTTCCTACCAGGAGCACGAAGCACAATGACTATAAGCAGTGCCTCTCGCAATACCTACCCCTTCAAAATATTGGTTTTGAAATGGATACGGATGAAAGAGAACCATTTCTTTACCAAGGCCAGCTTGAAGGTGCACAACTTGTTACTTACTACCTAATAATAAGGTTGGAAATGATTAATTTTATCACAATCTTGATTCTGGATCTGTTCAATTTTCATTTGGACAAAATAAGTAATCTGTATGATCATATAAGGTTGCTCTACTTGTTTGCACATTGCTCAGGCAGGTTACATCTGAACGTTTGGGCCCAAGAAAAATGGAATTTGGCCTTAGAATTCATGGTGAACCTGGTGCTGCTGTGGCCGACCTTAAGCCTGTGGATGTGGTGGTCTCTCATGTTCTTAATCAAATACTCTTACGGAAAAGTAACTATGTTCCCATTACACGAGGCAGTAGAGTGGTGCTCATGATTAATGGGTTAGTAGCCACCCTTATAATGGGATTAATGATTGCATCAAGCTGAAATTACAACTTGAACATTGGAGGCTGGAAGTTGGCAATAATAACAAGTGGAATAACATGGTGCATTCATTGCTTGCAGTTGGGTATTGTGAGGCTGCTCTTTGATGAAATGTCTATGAGTTTTTTGTCTCTTAGAATGTTAGGAGAACAGAATATGTGAAGCAAGGGGAGATGGAGGGCATTAAGAAATTCTTTAACGAGATTTCGAAGAAAGTTGTGGTGACTTGGAATGCAATGGAAAGTACGACCAATGCTGGTTATGGGGTAATTAGGCAAAACATTTTGTTTCTGAGGAATGTGTGGGCAAAGATTTTACATGGTCTCATCGAGGCCTATTGTCTTCACCCGATTAATTCTCATCTATCTTACTCCTTTGACTGTGTTTTAAAATTTTACTCCACCTGATGTCGTGGAGTCGTACAATTTTTTTATGTCTTTTGGTTCTACCCAACGTATGTGTTCATCAAGATTTTAAGCAATATATGGCATAATGACATTGCAAAGTTTAGTTTTGCTGCAATGGGGAGATCTAGACCTTTAAGAAAGGAACCTACAAGCCCAAGTGAGACATCAAGCGCACAAGATACAGTTCGTACAGAAAGACTAGCAAGCTTGGGAGGGGTTATGCTTGGAATAGGACAACGAGTTGTTGAAATTGTGAGTTGCATTATCATGCCTCACAATATTTTCTTGCACTCGGCTCTAGTGCAATCAAGGGAGATTGAACATAGCAAGAGACGAATTCAAGAAGCTCTTGAGGAACCTGTTGCAAGGAACTTCAAAAGCAATAACTTGATCCAAAAGTATAAGCAACGACTATCAATTCAACTCAAGGATGAGTACTTTTGTTGAAGTGTATGAGAACTTCATGCAAAACGAGCCTACATTTCATACCCTACCAATTGTTGCAGTAGCATTCAACAATCTTCTTTTTAGAGAGTCTAACGTACCAGATTACATGTTCTATAGTGACCATTATCCATCAGAGTTCCACAACTCAACAAGAACAAGGGGTGAAGTGCAAGACTTGTGCCTACTTTTCTAGTTGAGTGTAACATACACTCTAAACTTTTATGAGATTCTCCCAGTGTTGCTTGCTGAAAAGGCAACAGAAGTCGTATAAATTCCTTTCATATTCCAATTTACCCGCACCTTGTGGGCAATTTGCTTTGAAGGGGGAGGATTTGTCAAAGTCCAAGAAAGTGTACAAGGACCCAATAACATAGTTAGAGTAGATACATTTGTTGGGCCATGGGCAATCTTATGCTTAGATAGTCACTTTCATTACTCGGGCTCTCGTTGTTTTAAGTGGATTTTAGTGGTAGTGGGTTAATGGGCTTGGGCCATGTAAAGTATATCTCATTTCAATGGTTATTTTAGTATGCTTTTAGTCTGGGCCCATATGTGAGTCAACCTTGTTGAAGTCTGCATGCTATATGTAAGGAGCTAGAGACTTTGGAATGATATAGAAACTTCTTATTTCTTTTCCATTTTCTCTCTCATTTTCTTGGAGGAGCTCCCCTCGAAGAGAGCAAATCAATGTTATCTTACTTTAATCCTTGAGGTGTGTTACATAAATTCATAAAAAACTTAATAAAGTCCAAAATTACGCCTAAATCAATGAAAAAGATAGCTCTCCTGAACAACAAAAGTGGAGATGAAAAGCAGCTGGACTACCAGTGTCTTGCTAACTAGGAATCTAGGATTCACCCACCAAAAGTTTTAGGAAAATGATATATTGTCCAATGCATTTGACCGATGTCAATAATTTTCACTGATATCGGTCAAATACATCAGTCCCTATGAGGAGCAAAAGTATCCAAAATCAATGTTTTAAATATCATTCTGTACTGATCAGAAGGGCCAAAATTTCTCTTTCTGGAATAGTAACCGGCACGGTTTAAAGGAGTGTTCCGTTTTGGGTCAAATTCTGATCGTTCCGATCCATTCCGGCCAGAACACAAATTTTGGTCCAAAATAAATTAATATGATAATTTGGTAAATATTTGAAAATGAGAGGGGCAAACTTGTAAAATCGATGTCTCATTTTCTCCTCTATGCGACAAGCCGACATGTCACATTTTTTTTTACAGATTTTATCTACTCTAGTCTCTCAATCTCTCCCAAACGTCTTCAGTAGCCCAGCCTTCCAAATAAGTTTTTATATTGTTTTCTACTGCAACAGATTTTTTTTTCTTTTCCAAGAAAAAATATGTATATTAGATATTTTTAAGTAACCTTTTTCATATATATATATTTATATATATAATTTATCCATATAACGACTATATCGAAATAGTACATCAAAACGTACCAGTACCAAAATATTTCGTTCCAGTACCTCGACTGGAATGGTTACCGGAACGGAATTCAAAACTTTGCCTAAAACCCAACAATTCCAGTAGTACCCAATACACACGAACCTTTTGTTTCCACATGGCCAAGGACAATTTGTTTCTTAATATCACATAGATACTCCCCAAAAACCATACAAAGAGTTTATAAAGAGGTCAAGGTAGTAATATGTGACACAACCCCAATATGAATACGTCTTGAAATTAGCTGTTTTGGTTTGATGTTAATTGATTCGGGTCAAAATGGATTGACCCGTTAAGGTAAAATTTATAAATGGGTCAATAAATGGTTAACCCGCTTAACCTGAAATCAACCCATTAGATTTTATTTCAAAATTTCAATTTTATTATTATTATTAAGTTGTAATATTAATATTTCTCAGTATGTTTATGTTTTTATTATTGTGATTGTAATTTTAGACATTTTTTATTTTAATGTTTGTAATATTAGTTTTATTATATATTAAATTTTAAAAATATTAATATTTTTTTGTTAGCAAGGAGTCTTATTTTTTTAAGATATTATGGCTACTAATAAATATAGATTTTAACTTTTATGTAAAATTATGTTAGAAAAGTCAAATAGATTATGTGTGTTAGTTCTACATGAAATGAGTTTAAATGAGTTGTGTCATGTTGACTTATTTATAATTAATTATTAAACGTGTCAAAATGGATGACACGACACGGCTTATTATCTAAATGGGTTGGGTTAGGGTTCTATATGAAATGAGTTTAAATGAGTTGTGTCATGTAGACTTATTTATAATTAATTATTAAACGTGTCAAAATGGGTGACACGACACGGCTTATTATTTCAATGGGTTGGGTTCAAGTTTGAAAGTTTGACACGTTTAGTTTAACAGGTTGGGTTCGGATTAACTTATATAATCAAATATTCATGACTTAACACAACACGAACACAACCCGAAAATACGATTTGTCATCCCTATAAAGAGGCAATCATGTGCCTGATCTTCCAATTATGTAGTTGCATAATTCTTTTCCAACTTGGGCCACATTGGCCAATGATATGATTAACTGCTTCTGGCATTCGCAAGCGGGAGAAGGGAAATGTAACAAAAATCCATTTAACCATCACGAAGACAACCTCGTGAGTGTAGTGGTGGCTCATAAGAGACTAGTGGCCCAATCTGGCCACAATGGAGTTGACCTTGTGAGCCACCTCCATTAGTGGTCTTCTTGCAAGGGTAGCTTCTTGATTGCTCGATCTAGGCAACCTAGTAGTGGCTCACAATAGAACCAACTTGTGGTGTCTTGATCTAGTAACAAGACGGCAACCAATTGATGTCCACCTTTGAATCACCCAAACCAAGCCACCCAAAGATGGCTCAATCTCAACCACCTAGAGGTAGGGGTGTCAAATCGTGTTAACCGGTTGTGTTCGTGCCGTGTCAAGGTATGTACATTTACACTTAATGGGTTAATACAAACACGACCCGTTAAGGATTTCGTGTTAAAATTCTAAACCCAAACACGACACGGTAAAATAACAGGTTGACACGATAAAACCCGTTATGACCCATTAATTAATAAGAAATAAATTGACACGACACGACATGACATAACCTGTTCTGTTTCAATCCGTTTACATTAATGGGTTGAACAAACATGATACGACATGACCCGTTTGATCTGATTGATTTTATATAAATATATAAATATAAATAATATCTATAAAAAATAAAAAACTAATTATAAGTCTAAAATTACAATCCAAACAAATATGATCCACACAATTTGTAATAATATTCATTATTAAAATTACATCCCAAATATAATAAAAAGAACATACATCGTAAATATATTAATGTTACAATCTCAAATATAATAAAAAATTAAAAACACAGATCAAAATAAATTTAGAACTTGAAGAAGGAAGTGGAGCGTCCTCATTGCCCTTGTTCTCTAACTCCATTACATTTTCGGTTAACTCATCCAATTTAACTTTTTCTTATGTTTCTATTAAAAAATATATATAAATAAAGTTTTATATCACATAATATTATTGTATTGAAAGTACAAATAACAGAAAAGGAAACAACCTTATAAGACCAGAGGTCCAGAAGTTAAAATATGTAGTTCACAAGCAGCGGAAACAACTTGTAGTTCACAAGCAGCTTAAAAAAGACTTCGAAAAAAAATGAAAGGGAAGGTGTTGGAAAGTTCTTTTCTTGACATTAAATAACTAGCATGGTTTTCTAAAATATTTTTTACAGAAGCAAAGTGAGCACTCTGCTCCTTGATTGAATTCCCTTCCATATCTCAACAAGAACCTCACCTAAAAGCGTAATTAAAAAGTTACTATACCCTGTTTGAAATGCATCAATCATAGAAGCATATCATCATGTCTTGCTCATACCAGCTCACCAACAAGTTCATATAATGATCCATCAAGTGTTGCTTGCAGAAGGTTTAACAATCATTGTAAAAAATAAATCTTAAAGAAAAAGAATGAATAAAAGAGGAAAACAAAGGTTGAAAATAAAACTGAAATAAAATTGAATTAGATACTAGTCTCTACCTGTAATAAGCGTAAAGCACAGCACTAACGAACAACAGGGCCTTCAAGTTTAGCAATTACTTGCAACATTCAAGACAAAATGAATTGATAAAATGACAATGATAGGTGGAAACTTTCAGATATACATTTAGTAGATCCACTCACGGGATTCTTTTAGTACGTAAGATAATATCAAAAAAGCCAAAAGCCTCAAGAAAGTACACTGGGCACAAGATACTTTTATAGTTCCTTTAACCAGATTATGCAATGCATTACATTGGATTATATTTTTACATCTTATGCATAGCCTTCTAACCACAGCAGAAGTAAGATGTTTTAAAATACCTCTTAAAAGGCTTTCCTTTCCTTTCCAGTTGCTCACAAAAGTATCTTCCAGAGGTATCTAAAAAAAATATCAATAATAAATCAATTTCATAACAATCATTGTTAGAAGAGCTTCCCCACTCGACATATAACAATTTCAAATGAAAGAAATTACTTGGAACAAAAGAAATTTCAAAATTCCCATCAACAGAGACTCATAGCTCCTCTACACAATATATTACTAATATTAAAACGAAAGGCCTGCCTCAGAAACTAAATATCCAGTAAATCAACATAATAGCTCTCAATCGAACATAGCAACTAAAAATTGTGGAGAGGAGGTGCCAATTCAGGAGTATTTGCTGGATATCCACCATGCATTTTCTATCATTATATTCTTTCACGTAATGTAACACCTCTGAAAAAGCAAGATTTTGGGGAAACAAAATGCTACGCTTACAGTTTAATTGATAGATTCTTCAAATCCTAATGATTGATTATCATGCGTACTTTCATCATGTACCACTTAGGTAGAAGCATGTAAAAGACTAAGAAATAGATTGAACCAGTTGAGATTAAATAGCAGATAGAGAAACCCAACAGAAAATGAATCAAGAAAAAGTAAACCCAAAAAAAAACATAAGAAACGATTTCTGGGTTGAAGAG
Source organism: Juglans regia (assembly GCF_001411555.2). Classification (NCBI taxonomy): domain Eukaryota; kingdom Viridiplantae; phylum Streptophyta; class Magnoliopsida; order Fagales; family Juglandaceae; genus Juglans; species Juglans regia. The sequence continues at coordinate 3,344,647 of NC_049904.1, forward strand.
GGGTGGCATCACTGTGGAAGAGATTCTAATTTCTAAGAGGATTTGAGAAAAAAGAAAGGCCCAATGAAGTATCTTCAATATCTACTTGGATCAGTAAACTAGTAAACTCCAAAGCTCCACATCCCTCTTTCAAAATTTAAAATCTCATAAACTAAAAAAAGAAGAGAAGAGAAGAGAAAGAAATTCAATCACCTTTGGACTTTGTGTGGTGGAGTCGAGGGCGACAAGGTACTAGGTTGAAGTCGATGAGGGGTGGCGTGGAGGGGGCAACATGAGATGAGAACTAAGGAGAGAGGGAGTTGCTATGTGGCCATGGGTTGAAGACGAAGAGATGAGGGGGGCGCGGCGTTACTGTGAGGAAAACAAAAGTTAGAAAAAGAAAAGTTAGAAAATAGAGGGGGGGAGGCGTGGGTTAGGTAGTTTAGGATTTTTTGAATTTTAGGTCTAAGGGTATAAAAGTAAATTAAATTTTCTTAACGGGTCATAACGTTAGTAACCCGTTAAGCAATCGTGTTTTAACAGGTCAACCCATTTGACCCGAACTCGTTAAGCCTAAACCCTAACTCGTTTTTATCGTGTCGTATTCGTACTGGGTTAACGGGTCGTGTCACATATTACCACCCTTACCTAGAGGTGGCCTTCATGAGACTGACACAATGGTCAGATTGGGCAATGATATAGGAATGTCTCTCCCGCTAGCCACCACTAGGAGATTCGCTACATGTGGTCGTAGGGTATACCCCATGACTAAACTTTCATTTTTGTTGTTACATCTTTTGGTTTTTGTATTTTTAATTTGCATTTTTCTCATGTAGTCTACATTCATTTTTTTTCTTATCATTTGACTTATGTATTATGCACTACTATAATTATCGTTCTAACTTAGTTGTTGAACTCGCCATTTATTTATAAGATCTCGAAATTATAACTCATTTGGATAGTGAAAGTGTTTCATCTCATCTCATTTCATCTTATCATTACAATTTTCTCAAATTTCATCACAAAATATAATAAACAATTCAACTTTTTCAAATCCTAAAAAAATAATAATATTAAAAAATAATATCCTAACAAGATTTTATTCAACTTTTAACTTTCATCTAAAATCATCTTATCTCATCTCACTATCCAAACTATACCTAAATAATAGTAGTTTTTATTATGAGAATTTTATCATAAATCAATGGTTTGTAAAATTATACTTTATGTTTGTCAAGATCATTTAGATTTTTATTATTTTTTATATTGAGAAAAAGACTCAAATTACTGGCCTGCTAACCCTTGAAACTATAGTGTAAAAAATATAATAACAATCCACCAACTTTTTTGTCTATAGTCAAATTATAGCCATTTACCTAGCTAGCTGTTATATTTATATCGTAAATTGTGATATTAAATGTGTGAATTTTTTGAATGTAGGTTATTATTTATTTTTGCGAACCTCTATCACAAGAAGATGCATTTGTTCAGTGGTAAGAATGTATTGTTTCAAATTAAAAGGCAAAAGTACGAAACTCCACAAGTGCACTTTGATTTATTTTGTGAAATAAATGAAGTGTTGGATTTGGACAAACGCAATGCTTGGGTCGAACAAGCCTTGCACGTGGACCGAACAATCATAACCATTTGGTAGTTGCACTGACCACTTGGCTAGTCGTGCCTTTTTGTCTTTAAATGAAGCATTATATCTATGGGTGAAGAAAAAGGGGTAAACTAGACCAAACTGGACCGGTCCGGTTCTAAATAGGTTTGGTTTGGTATTGATCCCATTTTTTTCAAAATTGGTTGAAATCAATTTGGTTCTGGTTTTCTTTTTTCTAAAACCGGACCAGACCAGTTCATATAAATATATATATACTTTAATTTTTATATTACATAAAAGATTTTTTATATTATATATAATTTTTATATCAAATATATATAATTATATATAAAATAATCTTGTATCATATGCTAAATTACTAACTAAAATAACACTAAATTTTAAAATCCTATATAAATAACTATATATTATCGCTATATTATTTTATACTATAATATATATATATATATAATATATTATATGTACTATATATATAATATAGTACCGGACCGAAATCGGTAAAACTGAAAGTACTGGTTTAGGAGTATAATAGGTGCGGTATCGGTTTTTCAAATCTCAAAATCGGTGTATACCGGTTTGGTTCTAAAATATGTCTAAAACTGGACCGAACCGGACTGGTTGCACCCCTAATTATATCCTTTAAACTAATAACTACCTATTGAAAAGTCACAAGCTAAAAGTTAAAAGTTGTGATTTTTCACAAGGTGCTACTTTGTTCTCTATAAATAGAGGATGAGACACATGAATTTTATTATTCCTTTTATTTTCAGTTATTTATACAATTTTGTAGAAAAACTCTGAAAGAAAAACTTCAGAATTGTTATCAGCAATTGGTGACTTTTTTTTATCCTGAAGGTGAATTGCTTGTAACCTAGTAGCAAACTTTTTTGAGTGGGGGGAGTTATCACCTTAAAAATAGTGTTCTTCTACACACCTCGAAGTCACATTTATTTTTTCAAATTACCGTATCAGCTCAAATTTCTTCAACAATTTTAAAGTGATAACCGCAATTAGATCAAAATCTGATATGAAGACTTTTAAGATAATGAATCAAGACTTTGTCATACTAGATAGGTTTGATAGAACAGATTTTACTCTCTTGAAAGACAAGTTGATTTTCGTTCTTACTACATTCAAGATTTCGTATATTTTAAATTCGGACTTGCGAGTACTTCCGAAATCCAAATCCAACGACAATGAAAATATCAAGGCGTAACGCAAGAAATATGAAGAAAAGGAAGTGGTATGTAGGGGACACATTCTAAATACTCTTTTTGATCGTCTCTACGGCATGTTTATATAAATCAAGTCACCAAGAGAGATTTGGGAGGCATTGGGATTCAAGTATAGAACATAAAAGCAAGATACTTATAAATTCGTTATTATGAAATATTTTGAATTTACAATGAGTGATAATACTTCTATGATAAACCAATCCATGAATTGCAAGTTGTAGTGAATAAACCTTGAGACCTTAATGTTGAAGTTAATGAACCTCTACAAGTCAAGGCTATTATTGCCAAACTTCCTCCAAGTTAGAATAATTATAGAAAAAAACTTATGCACACAATATAAAATAAAATTTCACTATAGAGAAAATTCAAAAATATTTATGAATTGAAAAGGAAACTCGAGTTCATTATAAAAAATTATTTTCTCAAAATGGATCTAAAGTGAACTTTGTTGATGAGAAAAATAAGTTTCAATGTAATTTTAGAGAAAACAAGAAAAAATATAATGATTTTTCCAACAATGGTGATAAGTACAAGAAAATAAAAAATTGTTACAACTGCTGAAAGAATTGACACTTTAAGCGTGAACCCAGGTAGAAGAAGAAATACAAGAAAGAAAATGGAAATCCCAATAATACAAATCTGATTGACAATGAGATTTCAGAAATTGTAGTCATGGTCTCTGAAATGCACATTATCCTGATTATAGATTTAAATATGGCTACAACAACAGGGTCTTCTATTTGGTGGTATGATTCAGGCACTACCGTCTATGTTTGCAATCAGAAATCTCAATTCAAAAATTATGAAGAAGCAACAAATAGACATGTTGTACTAATGGAAAATCACAACTCTACAAAATTTGTGGAAAAAAGAATTGGGGAACTTCATTTCACTTCTGCGAATAAACTTATTCTTGTCAATGTTCTTCATGTCCCATAAATAAAGAAAAATATTGTATCTGCAAATTTGATTTGTAAGAAATGTGTAAAGACCGTAGTCAAGTTTGATAATGTAATTATTTCCAAGGGGGAAGAGTATGTTTGTAGGAAAAAAGGGTACTCTTTGATGACATGTATAAACTAAGTATTAATAAAAATAAGTTTTAGTTCTGCATATATTGTTGAGTCTTTTACATTGTGGCATAATCGTTTAGCACATTTGAATTTTAAATATTTAATGTTTATGTCTAAACATATTTTAATTCCTTATAATCATGATCATGATGCTAAATGTGAGATTTGCATTCAAGCAAAAATGACAAGGAGACATTTTCCTAAAATAGACATAAATATATAATTATTAGAACTTATGCATTCTGATATTTGTGAGTTAAATGTTGTTTTAGTTAGAGGCGACAATAGATATTTTATTACTTGTATTGATGACTTCTCAAGATATATATATGTATATTTAATGAAAGTAATGACGATGCCTTCAGTATACTCAAATCTTATAAGTCTGTTGTTAAAAATCAGAAGGAAAAGAAAATTTTATAGTGATAAAGGTGGTTAATACTTTTCTACTGAATTTTCTTTGAACTATGAAGAGAATGGCATTATATGCCAAACTAGTGCACCATATACCTCACAACAAAATGGTTTAGCAGAAAGAAAAAATATGACACTAGTTGATATGCTAAATGCTATGATTTTAAATGCAAAATTATCTTTTAATTTGTGGTGAGAAACATTGCTCACCATTTACATAAAAGAATATCTTCTATGAAATTTAAATTTTCACCATATGAATTGTTGAAAGGCCAGAAACCAAATCTGGAATACATAAGAGTATGAGACAGTTTAGCCTTTTATAGAATTCCAGACTCAAAAAGAACAAAACCAGGTTCAAGGGCAATCATGAATGTTTTTGTAAGATATGCTGAGAATCGAAAAACATATAGACTTTTGGATTTTGATTCTAATGTTATAGTAGAATTTATTGAAGATAAATTCTATAATGATTCTAAAATAGTGTCAAATCCTACTCAAACACCAGAAACTGACTTGAGTTGAAAAATGAATTGTATAATTCCTGACACATTTACTGAGCTGAGGAGAATTCAAAGAATAAAAAAAAAAGAAAAGTTTGGATCCAGATTTTATGTCATCTCAGGTTATTGTTTTCCTTTAGGAATTAAGTAAATATGATGTTTTAAATAAGATATCCATTGTATTAAATATAGAAGAAAATCCAAAAGCATTTAAAGAAGCTATGACTTCTAGAGATGTTGCATTTTAGAAAGAGGCAATAAATGATGAAATAGATTCAATATTGTTAAACAATACTAGAGTTTTAGTTGACTTGCTTCCGAGATCAAAACCTATTGGTTGTACATGGGTATTTAAGATAAAATACAATACACATGGGTCTCTTTAAACTTTTAAGACCAGACTAGTAGCCAAATGTTTTAAACAAAAAAATGGCATACACTATTTTGATACATATGCCTCAGTGGCTAGATTCACATCCATTAAAGTGCTTATGACATTGGTTTCAATATATAACTTATTTGTACAGCAAATAGATTTTAAAACTACTTTCCTGAATAGTAAAATGGATGAAGATGTGTACATGGAACAACTAGAAAGATTTGTTTTGCATGGACAAGAAAAAAAAGTTTGCAAATTAATCAAGTCATTGTATGAATTAACGCAATCACCAAAATAATAGCATGAGAAATTTGATTCGATAATTTTATCTCATGGATTTAGGCATAATAACAATGATAAATTTATTTATTCTAAATTCACTGATCGTTATGGTATTATAATTTTTTTTTTTGTATGGATGACTTGCTTATATTTGGAACAAATATGGAAGGAATATCTAAAACTAAGAAATATTTGACTTCAAAGTTCAAAATGGAGGATCTTAATGAAGTTGACACTATTTTAGATGTTCAAATAAAGAAACATAGTGAGGGCTATGCTTTATGTCGATCTTATTATGTTGATAAAATGCTTCTTGAATTTCAACATTTAGAAATAAAGAAGCAAATACCCCCGTATAATTCTTCATATGCAATTCATCGCAGCCAGATATTAAATTTGCAATATGAAAACTTTCTAGTAAGGAGCATTGAAAAGCAATTAGTAGAGTTCTTGGATACCTTAAAAGAACTAGTTCGTTAGGATTGTATTATACTAATTTTTCTGCTGTACTAGAAGGATATTGTGATTCTAGTTAGATAACTAGTGCAAGTAATAATAAAGCTACGTCTAATTAGATTTTCACCCTTGGTAGTCGAGTTGTTTCTTGGGCTTCTAAGAAACAGACATGTATTTCACCTTCAGCATTGGAATATGAATTTGTAACCTTGGTGACAGTAGGCAAAGAGAGAGAATGACTGAGGAATTTGTTATTTGACATAAAAATGTTGCCACAACCAATGTCAGCCATTTCTTTGAACTGTGATAGTGAAGCTACTATGTCTAGAGCTTATAGTAAAGTCTATAATAAAAAATCTAGACATATTACCTTAAGACATGAATATATCAAGCAATTAATAAATGATGGTATTATCACTATTGTATATGTGCGATCAAGTAAAAACTTGACGAATCCTTTCACAAAGGGACTCTCGAGAGATTTGGTAAATAGTACATTTAGTGAAATGAGTTTGAAATCTTTCTTTTAAAAGTAATTTGTAATAGGAACCCAACCTTACACTATTAATAAAGGAAAATGCCACTCTCATCGAGAGTGGCTATCGATAATTCTCACTGATTGTCCCTTTTTTTTTTCTTTTTGCTTAATGATTAAGGAAATGTTTTTTAATAAGTTTTTAATTTTTATAATTTTTTTAAAAAATGTTTAAGGGGTTTAAAAAAGTATTTGAGAAAAAAAGCAAAAAAAAAAAAATACATGTTCAGTGAGGATTTTTCGATGGTTGTAGCAACCCTTATTAATAAATTGTTTAAGATTTAATGGGTAATAATAAGTTATAGTTATGTGGCTGAAATAATACTAAAATTTAATTTAATGTGAGAAACCATTTCAGGATGGTCAGTGCTGATCGTTACTCTAAATTAAGGATTAGTATTATACTCTTAACAAAGTTCCTTAGTTGTATAAGTGTATGAAGTAATAAAGACACAAAATAAACTTAACCTATGTGAACATAAAAGGTGGGGACAACTTCTAGCAAAAGTTTACGTTTTATTTTTGTAAATAATCATGAATGCCAATAATTGGTGAGTTATCTCGCTAAAATTGGATAGAATCATGTGTGTGACATTTTCGTTCTTAACATATAAAGTCTTGCAGTAATTGAAGTTTTAAGTCAAAATATACCTTGTTGTATGCATGAGAATATTAGCATTTGACTAAAAAAATTAATATCACAATTTAAGTGGGGGATTGTTAGATTGATATTACAGATTGTGATATTAAATAAATGAGTTTATTGATTTAATTTTTGTGAAACACTACCATAAGATGTATTGGTTTAGTGGTAAGTATGTGTTGTTTCAAATTAAAGGGTAGTAGTTCGAAACTCCATAAGTGCACTATGATTTATTTTGTGAAATAATTGAAGTGTTGGACTTGGACAAACACGATATTTGGGCCGAACAAGCCTTGCGCATAGGCCGAATAGTCATAACACTTTAGTAGTTGCACATGGGCCGAATTGGCAATTTGAATAGGTGCAATGCTTCAAAAATTAAATTATCGAAATGACACTTAAGTAGACTAGAACCAGTGCCGTCCCTTCTCTATGTAAGGCACTGACCACTTGGCTAGGCACGCCTTTAAATGAGACATTATGTCCTTTAAACTAATAACTACCTTAATTTATGATTTTCATAAGGTGTCACTTCAATCTCTATAAAGAGAGGATGAAACCCACAAATTTTATTATTCATTTCGCTTATATTTTTCAGTCATTTACACAATTTTATAGAGAAATTTTAAAGTAAAAACTTTAGAGTGGAGGCAATTATTGCCTTAAAGGGTGGTGTTCTACACGCTTCAAAGCCGCATTTATTTTTTCAGATTACTGTAACCGTTTAAATTTCTTCGACATGCATTTAGCTAGCTAGGATTGCAGGTTTTTCAGTAGTAATGAAATTCAGGAAGATAAAATCTTGGACTATATATATATATATAGAGAGAGAGAGAGAGAGAGAGAGAGAGTTTGACAATGGCGACGATAAACGTGGGCAATCTGGAAGGAGTTTGGGTCGTTGTTGTGATCAGCCTGTGGATGGCTGGTCCCAAACACCATAAATTTCGAAATGATGATGCAAACAGGGATATGAGAGATCACATGCAAGGACGAAGAAATCTGAATTGCTATGGATGAAATTAGCTCATGCATGGGGGAAAACAGTCTCATTTGGCGTCTATTGTCCCCTTTTTATAAGGTTCACGATCTCTCCCACGTGCATGTTTGATCTTTCTCGTCATGAGACTGAAGCCCATGCGCTCTTGCTCCAAATATACATGGCATCTCTATCTCTTTCTCTCTATCACACACATGGGATGATTTCTTCAAGCTTTAACAGCAAGTTTTGGCCATTTTAATGATTATTTTAAGACTCGATCGATTGGTGGCTTGAATTATTGTATATGTATATATATATATATATATATATATATATATATGATAACAAGGGAAAAAATCTGTTCAAGTTCGAGCAAGGATCTCAAGTAGAAGGAAGGAAAAGAAACATGAAGTGAGCTCTATAAATTTATTATTGCTCCCATGAAATCTTCAAAGGAAAATGCTAATTAGCATAATATTTAACAACTTTTGAGACCTTTTAAGTCTTTTTTTTTTTCTTCTTTCATTACAACTTTTTCAAATTCACACACAAAATAAAATAAATAATTCAACTTTTTCAAATCTCAAAACATAAATAATATTAAAAAATATACATTCTAACAATATTCTATTCAACTTTTAATTTTAATCTCAACTCATCTCATCTTATCTTCGAAAACAAACGAGACCTGACTCTTCTTATGAGAAAATTCAAAATTTTTAAAAAATGATAAGAAATAAAATTAGCAAATCCATTCAAAAGGTTGTCAAAATGTTACCATCATGGGCAAAAATAGTATTAAATATTCAATAAATACTATATGATCCATTTTACATATCCATATCTCTCCCACTTGAAGTCCTCGACTCCGAGATGTAAGAACTCAAGAAAATCTTGACGCGATTATAATAAGAGATTGGAAGAGCTCTCATCAAGCATGTGGAACTTTTAAGTTTTACCTCCTAGAGGATAATTAATAGTACTTTGATCAGCTGAATGAAAACAGAGATCATGGGCCGATACAATAATGGGGACGCGTCTTATAAAAATTGAAATAAAATTGTAGAAAAAGATAATGCAAGAAGACGACAAGTGCTGCATATATAAGAAATCATGTGTTACTTAATTAAGTACTACTTACAAACTTGAAGTGCACGTACGATATATAGGCCAGCCAGGGGGATTACATGACATACTACACATACTTCCAAAACATTGAGATTTTAAGTCTTGAAAATAATGATAATCACAAAGTCAAATGACTCAAATGGAATCCTTTGAAAAAAAATAAATATTTTGAAACTCAAAATCAGTAGGAGATCAAGTGTCATCAACATCAAAATGCATGCATGCATGTGAGTATATTCCAAATATCGCAAATTTTCATGAGTATATGTTTATTCAATGAGTTTTTCTATAGCCACAAAAAAATTACACAAAAGTAATCTCACAAACTGACATAGTTCCATGTAATTCGTTAAATCTACTTTACAATAAAAGTAACTTTACAATCTGACGAACCACATCATATCACATCAGTTTGTAGAATTATTTTTGTATAATCTATTTATGGCTAGAGTATTTCTCCTATTCAATACAAAAAATGTCACCGACAATATATTTCAACAACATTTGGAGGTAGGTAAAATGGGAGCATTAAGTTACAATTTGGCTTAAGGAAAATGATACTTCTACCGATGATTGGTATAACCGACAAAGTGTATTGATCAATATTTTTTTCTTAAAGTATTTGTGTGTATTTATTTTTTAGTATTTTTCTAAAAATACTAATACTAATACAAATGATTAGAAAAAAATAAGAAAAAAAATTAACACTATCGATACACCATTGATCTGTATCCTTTATATCAGTGGCTGTAGCATTGTCTTGACTTAAAATACGTACTGTTCTTTGCTTGGAAATGTTAAAGAATTCCTGACCAGATTCAAGATCAATATAACAATGATCATCTCTCATAATCTACCTGACTTGTATGACATTCTTTTTGGCTCCACCCAACTCATACCCTATAGAAAAGGAAACCTCATGCATGTGTGGAACTTTATTTTTTATTATATTCTGAAATTAATTAGCCATATATAAATTCAAAGGGAGTAAGAGAGAATCTAGTCCACAATCTCCATTTCATTCTAAATTTTATACGGTGTTAAGATATAAATTAAATAAAAAAATTAACATCTTCACATCAAAGTAAAGGTCTTGATGAGTTCAAATCTTAATTTTATACTCTATCACATTTAATTAATTATTTCACATATTGAGTCCACTTATTAAGGAGGAACCTACACCATACGTGAGAGAATATTAAAATAAAATAAATAATGAAACCTACATATTCTCATAAAATTTGACATTCTACAATATTTATTATTGTCGGTATAGATTTTCGAACATTAATAAATGCTTAATAAAAAAACCTTATATATTATGCAATGTGCAGCATACTCACCGACTTTAATTTAAAAACAGAGGAATGCATGATTAGGTAAATCTTAGTGGCATGCATGATCCTCAATATAAAAGTCCTAAGTCCACACTTAGGAAAACAAAATCATAGGATCCCATGTGAGTTTGGATCCCTAGAGGCCATTAGACATAAAAAAAAGTCAAACTCTTGAGGTTAAATCATCTCAAAATATGATATAAAAATAAGGGGAACAACCATGTTGTTTTGGATTTATTGATGTTCATCTTCCTTGAGTTCAATGCGCGCAGTGAGATTGTTTGACTTTTTTTGTTCACTTCATTTCTTTAAATATAGGCTAGCTATAGCCATATGCATATGGAATATAGTTTAGAGCAATGTTTTGAATTTCGTTTTATGATGATACGGCCAAAATATGTAATACCGGCCAAATAGTTGGTACAGAAAAGTATATTTTTCGTATCGGTCTGAATTTCGATTGGTACCGGTTGATATATCGAATTTTGGCGGATATATAGATTTCTAACTTTACTTTTTTTTCCATTTCTTCAAACTGCAGACTTATTTTTTGACTCTTAATTTAGAATAGACTATTTATGATTTTTATATATTTTATATATATTTATATATACTTTATTCATATATAGACTATTATTTTAAAATATAATTTATATATATTTATATATATAATTTATTTATATATAGACTATTCCGAAACGTACGGTACCATACCGAAATATCTCATTTCAATACTTCGATCGAAACGGTATTCGAAATATTCGTTTAGAGTAGAAAAATAAAATCATATATAGTTATGGAGTATGAATATAGTCTGAAAATAAAAATAAAGTTGATTGGAGTTGATCACTTCTCTGAAAAATTCCCAATCCCAATTTTATTTTTGAGAAATTAATAACAATGGAAATTTTGTAAGTAATTATTATATTAATTAAATAGAGAAAATTATTAGATATTTAATAAAACAAATCAGAATATATTATGTCATTAAACTCGTCTATATGCTATGATTTTATTATAAGATAAGTGTCTACACTTTGAAACTACTCAATTTTAATTAATCTGTGACCATAAAGTACGCCACCATGGAACGAGAAGAGGCTCAACCATTTTTAAGGAAAAATGATACTTGTAGTTGCACAAGTACTACGTAATCATTTTGAAAAAAATGAATAAATATGAGATTCACATTATAAAAAAAAAATTATAATAATAGACCTTACTCTTTTTTAAAACAACTATACGGTATTTATGCATTCCACGATTGTATGCAATATTACTCATTTCTAAAACACTAAAGAACAAAAAATATCAAGTTCTTTTAAAATTTTCACCAATTTTCTTCCAATATAGATAAATTCCTTCCTTTTTTTTTTTAATGATATTTCGATCCGTTCATGAAATGCTTTGTACGTTGTGCAATTCCATGAGAATTAAGAATAAATTAGAACTTAATCACCTTAATTATACAAACAAATATATGATATCCCAGAGGCCGCCACAGCCGTGCATATAATATCATGCGTGATAATTAAGATAAGAGTAATGTTATTTATTATTTTAATTTTTATCATATTTTCATCATTTTTTGATATGATATTAGGTGATTAAAAATTATTTATTATATTTTATTTATAAATCTATAATTTAATATCATATTATAAAATGATAGAATGATGATAAAAATTTAAATGATAAATAAATTTTTTGTCATATATAATAGCGGAATCAAATCACATGCATGCACATGATCACTACGTACATATATATCGTACGTTCTTGGAGGTAAGGAATTGGGTCCGTCCGGCCGGTTGGTGACAGGTTCACGTACGCGTGTCCTGGAGGCAATTGGCATACATATGCATATGCAAGGTTTGGTGCTGATATGTATGTAGATACATACATCATTGATCGACTTAAATGCATGCATGGGGCCATGGCCGATTCAGTCTATAGATCTAGTTGGGTCGGTGAGTGGGACATGCATGCATGCATGAACCTAGCTCGCTAGCTGGCTTTTTTCAACCTTCTATTTAGGGCCCTTTTACGTGTCCAAGTTCGCCCTCTCTGCCCTCCTTTTCAACCAATTATTCAAATATATACTTTCCTCACGTAAAAGTTTATATATTCAAATAAAAAGTATTGATCATATTTTTTATGAATATAATGCATTCTATAATAAGTATTTTGTTATATACTATATATATATATATATATTATATGGTACCAAAATATTGGCTAGCTTCGATCTATTTCCTTCTAGAGTTTGGCATACTAGATTTATTAGTTATAAAAAAGTCATTAAATTGCAAGACAATTATAAGTTTAAAAGAAAAAATAATTTTTGTGATTAATTTATTGTAACTAAAAGACTATTTGTAATCAATTTTAATTGTAAATAGTCATTTTGTTAAAATTAACTAATCGTAAATAAGTAAATTTCTTGTGAATTAGATAAAGAATAAGATAAAGTGATGCATGCTGATCTTTAAACCATCTGTCATTCGATTGCCCAACTACGATGAAAACACCACGATTAAAAGTACCATGCAATGCATGGATGGTGAGAACATAACATGAGAATTGAGATGATCACTCGCTAATATAAGCTAGTTATATATATATATATGGAATAGTATGGACCCTTTGTGTCACGTTATATATATATAGTACTGCATGCAGCATGCAGCATGCATTAAATATATTTAAGATGTAGTTTATTATAAGTTGAAAAGGAATTAATAAAACCTCATGATTTTGTTTCTTCTAGTAGTTGACGGGCAAGTATCAGACTATATAATATGTATTAATTAATGTTACTTTTTGCCGTTGTAGTGGGGAGGGACCCCATGCATCAACCTTGCTATATATAAATATATATATATATATATATATATATCTTATATATAATAAGTGCCAATAAGCAGCTGTCGTACACTATTTTTTTCGATTTTATCCTCCACCGTCTATGTATTTTACCTTCCTACTCTGTCTCGCCTTGGGTTCTGCCAAGTGGATTTTGCCGAATTATTTTCGTTGTTATCTTGTTTTTAATATATTAACATTTCTTTCCCATTTTGTCCTCTACTCTCGTATGTTCTGGATTTCACCATTCTGTCGATTTTTTTACTTCAAGTTTTCCACCGCTTTCACAGCTGTTATCAGATTCAATTTTTAATTTTTTCCCACCGCTTGCGGTTTACTATAAAAGCAATTCTCGCCATCTCATTTTCTACTGTTGTCGTTGCTCTAAATTTTCGAAATCTACTACCTTGCTTCCGCGTTTAAAATTTGCTGTCAAAGTTTGCTGCTTGGCTTTCGGATTTCAGATTAAATTTGGTATGCTTTTCGTTTGGTTTTATACTCTATTAATTAATTTCCTTTGCTTTTATAAAATAGTAAATACTTATAGATGTGAAAAAAAATTTATGTCTTTTACGATTACATAAAGGATTATTTACAGTTTAGCATAATTATATTGTAGACTCATAACATCAAGACAGAATTACTTTCATATTCATAACATGCATATACATAACATAAAAGGCATATAGGTAAGAGACATATAAATAACATGTCAAGAATTTTTTGGTTGAATATTCTACACTTTTCATGTGTTTTTCATGTGTTAAAACACATGTGGATTGACAAGTAATCAATTTTTCATATGTTTTCATGTGTAAAATAATTATATAATTAAATTATTTAACACTTATTTAACAATTATTGTCATACAATTGAAAACTATAGAAATATATATATATATATATATAGAAACAAAAACAAAAATTAGGATATTACGCAACTTTTAATTGCAATCTCACAAATTTTATTCTTATTATGTAGTTATTTTTGTTTCTGACAGTTAGATAACCACTTATTATAATTTAATTTAAATAAAAAATATGAACAAATTATATTTTAATATGTTAGTGTAGCTTTATTTAACAAACGACAATGTATTATTGGAATAATCATATGATCATATATAATATATTTCTTTATAACAGGCGTTTTGGTTTTGTCACTTTGTGCTTGTCTTCCTGTTCGCTGTTTAGCTCTAATTCCACTGATCTTTTATTTGCCCCTATCTCCATGTATGTATTATTATTATTATTTATACAGATAGATGTTGTTATTTATATTTTATAATATTTAATGCATTTATTTCTACAAGGCATCTTGCAAATATATGCAATTGTGATTATTAATTAGAATTGCTTAATATATGTTGTATCTGTATTAAGATTTTTAATTGTAAATAATTCAATATCATATTGTCAATTTCTCATATTCTCATTGTTTTTTTAGCTACCCTCTTGAAATAATTATTGAAATGAAATGACATATTATTGAAATGATTACATGATCTTGTATAATATATTTCTTTACAATAGATGTTTTGGTTTTGTCAATTGTGCTTGTCTTCCTATTCGTTGTTTAACTCTATCTCCACTGATCTTTTATTTGTCCATATCTCCAGGTATGTTTTATTATTATTTATACAAATAGATGTTGTTATTCAATTTTTTTTAATTTATATAAATGCACCTGTAGTAAAAATAAGTTACGTTTATTTTATAAGTCACGTTTAAAAATAAGCAAATCTTCAGGTAAGTTTATTTTTTTATATGTGATTATTTTTATAATCAATAAAAATCTTAAAATATAGACAAAATTATTACATTTTATAATTATATATATTAACCTATCTTTTATTATTACATATTTTTAGATTTCATAAATTTTATTTTTAAAAATCTTTTTTATATTTTCACAATTGGGCACACGCGCACTGCATGTGTTTGCCCTTTACTAGTATGTATATATATATATATATATATATATATAGCGCTTGAAATTTCTATTAGAAAATAGAAAGAGAAAAAAAAAAATCTAGAACCTGCGGGGTCGTGCTCGATCGTTATCCGGCCACTTACATATTTCTACATGAAAATATTTAATAATTTTTAGAATTTTTTATCTATATTTTAAATACAAAGATTGGGAGGGTAGAGTACTGATGGAAGGGTTATTCTCTATATATAAACATGACAATCATGTCACTATATATGGTATTATTGCGACGGTGTAAGGATTTTAAGATATATATATATATATTAATACATCTAAATCTTAAAAATGTTTAGTATTCTTATTACTTATGCAGATATTTTTAAATATTCTAATTGTTACTTTTAGAATAGAATAATATTAAATACAATCTTATATTAAGATTAGATTATTTGTAGCTTTGTACTAACACTTACAATATTTATCATTTCAATATTTACCATCAAACATATATATAAATGATAAATAATAATATGACGGAAAAACGTTTCATCTCATCTAATTCTATTTTATTATTATAATCTTTTTAAATTTTAACATAAAATATAATTAATAATTTGATTTTTTTTAATTTAAAATTATTAATAATAAAATATAATTTTTTAATAATTTTTAATTTTTAATTTAATTCATCTTATTTCAACTTTATATTCAAACGAGACTGATTTTGCATTTTCACTTTTGAGAACTTGCTATCAAATAATTTTTAGGGGAGTGGAACAAGGTTAACTAATAATAGAGAAGAAAAAGGTGGGGGCGGGGGGGTCCATGCCGAGTTGGGCCTTTTGACGGTGAAAATGAGAGTTTGAACATTGAATTAATGGCAATTCAAGAGGGGTTACAGGGAATTAAGAAGCAAACAGGACTTGGTGTTTCGTTGATGTGACACCATCGATCAGCACAAACCCTAATTCGTAAATCGGAACAATAATCATGTCACTTTTACTGTTATTTTCATATGTTTTTCCTCTTTTAGGATATAAGGGCCGCCCTACATTTTCATATATTTTTCTATTTTAGGGTACATGCATGCTTTCTTCCTCTATTAACTTCCACCTTCTTTAATAAAAAATAATATAATTGATGTAAATACTCTATTTTTTAAAAAAACGACATAATTGCATTTTTTAAAATAATAAAGAAATGACAGCTCACATTGCAATTTTTTTGGGACAGTGAAGGATGGTTATTACCCTACTTTTTTTTATAAATGCGAGACAATATCTTCACTTCACCTATTATTTAATATCTCAATCTGATTCACGAGGATTTCACAACAAAATATTGGATTTAGGGTTGAATTTTAATATTAGGGATGAACAACAATCGAAGAAATCGACTAGCACCGACACAGACCGACCGTCAAAGCACGGATCTGGATGAAACTAGTAGAGAACTAGTCGGAGTTGATACGGTCGGTATTTCTTCTCTCCATAGGTCGTACCTTCAGTTATTCCATGCAAATCCCCTCCACCAGTCGGCATCAGTTTTGGTTGAAAATCACGCCAATAGGGTTGGTTTTCACCCCTACTATATATATACGTCATCCTACTTTTTATAATACTCTGCTGAATTTAGGGGGCGAAACCAAGAATTTCATTCTGAGAAGGGCAAAATTATAGAATAATTTTTTTTGAAAGGGCAAACTGAACTTTGATAGAATTTATCTTCTAAAAGACCTTTCAAAATTGAATTTGTTTTGTATATATTGTGAGGGTGTAAAATACACCAAGTTCAAAATGGTTTTCAAGGTCTAGCCTATCAATGGGCCATCACTAGAAGATAAAGAAAGAGAGAGGAAAAGACTGACAAATAAGGGACATGGGAAGGCAATGAGTAATGTGTCAGGAGAAAAAATGAGTGATTTAACGTAAAGTAAAGGGAAGTGACATAAAACAAAGGGGGCAAGAGATAAAAGGGACAGGGTAAGGTGCCTACGGTTTCAGGGACTTGGCCTTTTGGACGCTTGGAGGGATGTTTGGCTAGGCTTCTTGGGGGGACTTATTTTTTTGCTCCTTCTTGAACCTCAAGACAGAGAGTTCCAGAGAAAACATCTTCTTCAGCAAATAGATCTTTAGCTCTTATTGTACAATGAGAAATAAGATGCTATGAGAGATTGTAAACAAGCATATTATAGTGAAATCTTTTCTCCCCAAATCCCGTGGACGTAGGCCCAATGCCGAACCACGTAAATCTGTGTGTCCATCTCTCTTTATTTTCTCAGCATTTAAATAATTTTCGCCGCTATAGACATACGCATGGACATCATACAACCACACCAGATCACCGTCGGGAGCTCCACATCTCATTGATCGAGGCCCAACCCACCTCAGTGCGTCCAGAAATGAATCTTTCTTCCCTTTCAGGCTGCGCCGTTTTTGCGCGTTAACATATATAATATGATGAAAATGAAACAAAATGGGGCTTGAATAATATTTGAAAAGATTCGTTGTAATTTATCCATTGAAAATAACCCTAATTGGAATTAGGGGATAGAGAGTGGTAGGGGCACTTTGTTATTTGCCGACAACTTTTTATACATATTTGGCAAAGTTGCCATAAGATTTACCGTGGTTCTCTCCTTAATAACGATGTATGTCACTAATCTAGATAATGTGAGCTGAATAACCCTCAGAACCTGCTAATCCAATAGATTCCAATCAGCATCATCCATACTCTTCGACTTCTAACCCAACAAAGGAAGGTGGAGCCCTTCCCATAAAGATAAACCCT
The DNA here is from genome assembly GCF_001411555.2 of Juglans regia. Lineage (NCBI taxonomy): Eukaryota > Viridiplantae > Streptophyta > Magnoliopsida > Fagales > Juglandaceae > Juglans > Juglans regia. The sequence goes on from NC_049904.1 coordinate 3,362,804, forward strand.
TGATTTGCATCCTCCAATAACCAAACTATATGCCATTGAACTTCTCAATTCCGACCTTCACGTCTTCTCCAGCCATCGTTCAGCCCCAAATCCCAAGAACCTTTGAGCTCTGATACCAGTTATTGTGCAAAACACCACACTTACAAACAACAATAACAAAACAGACAATGAAATAAATGTGAAAATACAAGAGTCAAGCACACACACATGACACATAGAATTTTTACGTGGATAAACAACGTGCTTGTGTCTACAGAGCCGCATAAGATTTTATTCCAGATAAGATAACAAACACACACAATGAGTTACAAGAGCTTCACTCTACTCACACAAATCTCAACTCTCTCTAAGACTTTTTCTATCTCAAGAATATGTTCTACACGTCGTTTCTTTCTTTTCTGTCAATTTGATAAGTTTTTGTTCCAAAACATAACACACACACACACACGGCGTTAGAAACCCTAAGGCGACAAAACATGACTATTCGCTCGAGTGAACAGGTTATCCAACATTGGCTTGAGTCAACCGTCAAGTACACCTCAAGTGAATACTAGGGTTATGCTTCATTCGAGCCCAACGTTGTGTGCGCCTCGAATAAATCATTTGTCTGATTTTCATTCGAACCAGCCGTTGAGCATACCTCAAACGAACTACCTATCTAAGTTTTGCTCGAATGCCTTATTAAGTGAGAGTCGAACGAACCCTCAACTTGACATCTTTTCAACTCAAAATCAGACTCCATAACTCAAAAATAGACCATTTCATCTCTATGCATATGTAAAAGTCCCAATTTTGAGCTCGGATTTTGAGAGGGCGGTGAGCCGGAGTTTTGACCTTTTTGGGGCTGATTTTGGATGGCCTTTCCTAGTTGGAATTGGTGGATAGAGTGGTGGGGCACACCTCTTGGGTGTGTCCAATAAATGGTCGGAATGGTATGAAGAACTAAGAAGACCCCCACCCCTCCGAACCGGCTTCGTAAACCGTGTGTTGGTGCACAAAGACAGCGCGAGGCTCGAGATGAGTCCCACCTACAAGAGCCATCTACCACGGGGCCTGACTCCTATTCTCTACGGACAAACACAACATTTGTTTTATTGTCCTCTTCCAGCCTCTCCTGTGTACCCAACGGGCATAACCCTGCCACGTTCTCCGCATCCCTTTTTCTTTTTTCTTTTTTCTTTTTCTTTTTTTACTTTCGTATTTAGAAAAGCATATTTTCTCAACAATATTATGAAGAACTTTAATTACAAGCAATCATAACGGATACATCCTGATGTTTTTGACATATAGGATGTTAAAATTGTAATATTTTTTACAAATTAATTTTTATTATGTCGACAATATATGAAAGGTGCATTTTCTCACTATTCATGTTACGTTTAGTGCTTATCTGATGTCGCTACAATATTCAATTTGAATTCTGCTTGGGATCGCAATGACACTGTTTAAAGGAAAATAAAAAATAAAAAAAGGGTTAAATTGTAATAAACTTAAAGCCAATTGCAATGGCACTGCTTGGGATTGAAGCAGAAGTCATATGGAAGATAGTGATGAAGTCATTTGGTTATTGGACTACGTTGAAATTAATTTAATTTAGTCTAATTTTAAATTGAATCTAAATTTAAAGACATAACTTTTAAACTATTAAATTCATCTCAATTCAAAATATATTTATATGTGAGACTCATAATTTTTTTCAATTCAATATTTCTTTACACGCGAGATTCCTATTTTTTAAATTTTTATAAATATATCTAAACTCATTTTAATATTTAAATATATCTAAATTTATTTTTTAAGTGAACTTTATAAAATTTATTCAACCGTTTCAACTCATTATTATTTATAAAGAATTCAATTCAATTTAACATCTAAAAATAGCATGAGAGTCTTCAAAAGAAAGAGACAAAAGAATGAATGAATCTATACCCTTATTAGTTGATGGAATCAGCAACATTAATGGATGATCTACTTCTTAATAGGCAGCCTATGGAGTGGTTGGAACTTGAATTTAATCCCAAAGTTGAACAAGTTGGGAGAAAAAAGTTTGATGCGGTAAAGCATTCATTTTCCATACAACCATTTAATGATCCATATCTTACCTTCCTTCTTCTTCGTGACCTCAATTACGTGGCTTCTTCTTGGCTTCACCTTAAAACTCAATATAATATAATAATTGTTTCTTTGGAGTAGGAAAAATTAATTAAATTATATTTGTTGCACCCTCCATTTTTATTCTTCATTCGGCTGCATCCAACACCCATCAATTATTTTATTTTATTTTTTATTTTTTGTTGCCAAAAAAGATGCTTCAAGTTACACGAAAGAATAAATTTTAATTTCAATTTGAATACAGAAACAATTTCATCTCATCTCATCTTATTTCATAATTATAATTTTTTTAAATTTTTATATAAAATATAATAAATAATTTAAATTTTTTAAATTTTGAAATAATAATAACATTAAAAATTAATATTTTATTCAATTTTTAATTTTTATTTAAAATTATTTTATATCATCTCATTATTCGGTATCTTAAGTGGGTGTATTCTTGATTCAACCTAGCTAGCTAATCTACTTATCAGGTTGGTGCAATCTTTTCGAATCTGAAATCAAGTTGCCTGTTTATGACCAGCCAAAATCAACATGAACTTCCCCCCCATGTGCACCGCACATGGATACTACCTCATGCTCATCAATTTAAAGGCTGACCCATTTGGCATTTTTTTTTATTATTATTGCACAAAATCCATCTTGTGTTTGAAAGACAATGAAAAGTTTCTATATTTTTTCCTTTTTTTTTCTCAAATAATTTTTAAGAGTTATACATAAAATGTTACTCATATATATATATATACTAGTAAGATGTTACGTGCTTGAAGCACGTATGCGCAGTTCAAAGTACTAATATATTTTATTAAAATAAAAATAAAGTACATATATCTTATTATTTTATTACTAATATATATCTTAAAAGTTATTAAAAGATAAGCTATTTGTAAATTATTATAATGCTTTCCTATCATAATGAATACGAAAAGATAAATCTACATAAATCTATTTTTTTATTATAACATATTTTCAAATTAAAAATTGAATCCATGATTATTATTATAATAAATCTGCTTTATTAGCATATTTAAATATATTAATAGTGGAATAGAAACCAATAGAAATCATAAAAGTAACCATAAATAGAATGTAAATAAAAATACAATTGTATTCCTGTGTTCTGTAATTATTACAAACGGATGGAAAATTAATGAAAACCAGCATATTCTGTTAAAACAAGAAATTTCTGTTAAAACAAAAAAATTTTGTTTCATAAGCTCTTTATATATATAGAGATATATTTATGTAACATCAAATAAAAAATAATGATTAAAAGAATGAATTTAAAAAAGTTATTAAATATTTTCAAAAGGGACCACTGGACCCCGTGAATGTGCCCTTCCACATATCAATTACCTTCTCAGTATAGATACCACGGTTTTTTATTTATTTTTAATCCTACCATAGAACAAAAAATAAAAGATTCATGCTACACCCACCGAAAGTGTAGCATGAGGATGGTTCCGATAAGGTCATTTATCTAGTTTTTATTTATTTATTTTTTATGCCCTTAAATATTTTTTTTTTAAAAATTCATAACATCATTAAAAAATATTTTTTTAATTATTAAATAAAAAAAAGTTTGTATCAGGATCCTTCCTCGGGACAACTAGCATTAAAAAAAAAAGAAAATAATAATAATCAATCACATAACACAAAATTAACGTGATTCGGCAATACACCTGTATACATAGAGTTATAGAGAATTTTATTATGTTGAAAAAATGTCAAAATGCACTTTGGAGTTAAAATTTCACTATTCAGAACTGCTATACTATTTATTAATTACATACTTAGTGTGACACGGCTAAACTCTAATTTCAGAATTTCTAGATTATTTAGTCGAGTGAACTCAGTCTATTGACCCAAGCCTCATTGAAAGCCTGACCAAAAAATGGTGACGAAACTTTGGTGGGTCGGGTTACCACCACAACAACAAATCGGGCTTCCAAATCCAACAAGATTGTTATTTTATTAAAATTATTTAAATAAATAAATTTTTTCCATGAGCATAATGAGATTTCTAAAAAATTAAAATAAATAATTTAACGATAAAAATATCACTAGTATACTGTGATTCCACCCCCACCCCTGTTGGCCACTCGTCAATAAGTACCCCCACGTTCTACCTGATTTCCATTCGTCCCTCCCCCATCATCCTTGCCCAATCATCTCTCCTTTCTTCACAGACACACACACACTCTTTCGCACTAGTAAACACACCATGGCTGCAGTGTGTGTTCTCCGCATTGCGTCCCTTCTCTTGCTTTTTGCAGCTGCTAAAGCTAGAATCCCAGGGCCTTTCACCGGAGGGCCGTGGGAGAGTGCCCACGCTACTTTCTACGGTGGCAGCGACGCCTCTGGAACTATGGGTACTCCTTAATGTTTAAACTCTGAAACTCTCTTATATACGGGTTCTGCTGCTCATGTGTAGTCATGTATTCCCAAAAGCATTCCCGACTTCACCAACCTTAGAGCGCTGACCGTCAAGATCCCAGAAATACCTCTGCACTTTCCATCAAAATATCAGATCAATCGACTTATAATCTCCCTTTTTCTGAGAAGTCCAAATATATCTCTGTTCTAACCGCTACTTTTTACCTCCTAAAGGCCAAAACCCAGATCGTTTTCTTCATTTGTTGTTCATTGCATAAATCGCACTTGTATTCCTGCGATTCCAACTGAATAGACTGTTTCTGGTTTCAATGTGTGCAGGTGGTGCATGTGGATATGGCAATCTCTACAGCCAAGGCTACGGAGTGAACACAGCCGCACTGAGCACAGCACTTTTTAATAATGGGCTGAGCTGTGGTGCTTGCTTCGAGATCAAGTGCGCCGACGACCCCAGGTGGTGTAACCCTGGGAGTCCCTCCATTTTCATAACCGCCACCAACTTCTGCCCCCCGAACTACGCTCTTCCCAGCGACAATGGCGGCTGGTGCAACCCTCCCAGGCCCCACTTCGACCTCGCCATGCCCATGTTCCTTAAGATCGCCGAGTACCGCGCTGGAATCGTACCGGTCGCTTACCGCCGGTGAGTGCACCCCCTGGCCCCTGCCTTAGTTTTCTTTACCTTGCCTTGACGCTTTATAGGTCTGCTTTATTTTCTCTTGGTTCGACTTTCTACTTTCCTTTTGACTCAAAAGGCTCCTATTGTTTCCTTAAGTACGCTTTTTTAGTGCTCTGTTATGTTTTTGCTTTTTTGGGTAAGTTAGCTCTGTCCTGTTTGTTCGGGGAGAAATCGCAAGAATCAAAAAGAGATTGAAATCCTTCGGCCATGAGCCAACCGTTTAGCTCACTCTAGGTTGAATTTAAAAGTTGTGAAAAAGATTTGCCGCTTTTCTCGAGAAGCAAACAAGAGACTAGGGATTTTAACCGCTCTACGTCGCTCAGTTTCCCGGAAAATGAGGATAGTAGTCCGTGCTATCAGCGTCAGGAAATCCTCGACATAGTTCACGTTGTCTCGAGATTTTTGCTGGGGTCCCACAGTCAAACCCACCTAGGGTTTTTAACCACTCAAAATTTAATAGAATTATTAACTTTTTTTCACCTTGATTTATTAATTAATTAATTACTTATTATCATTGTGTAGGGTTCCATGCAGAAAGCAAGGTGGCATCAGATTCACGATCAACGGCTTCCGTTTCTTTAATCTGGTTTTGGTTACCAATGTTGCGGGTGCAGGAGACATCGTGCGGGTGAGCATTAAAGGATCAAACACTGGGTGGATGAGCATGAGCCGCAACTGGGGTCAGAATTGGCAGTCCAACGCCGTTCTCGTTGGCCAGTCTCTTTCCTTCAGGGTCACGGGCGGTGATCGCCGCACATCCACCTCATGGAACGTGGCACCCTCTCATTGGCAGTTCGGGCAGACTTTCACTGGAAAGAATTTTCGTGTCTGAACTCTGATCGATCACGGGTCTCTCTCTCTCTTTTTTTTTTTTCCTTTTGGTACCCCTTATTTTAGCTTGCTTTTCCAGCTTCAATTTTCTTTTATTTTCTCGAGAAAATTTGAAGTATGGGATGAGGGTACTTTAAAGTTGTCTGTATTATGTAATAGTGGGCGCTGGTTAAAGTAAAAGTGTAGGGGGCCGAAGTGGCTGCAGTTGTACCATGAAAGCATGTAGCCCGCAGCTCTATATATGTAAGTTACTGCAATATAATATATTTAAAGTTTTAGTTTGTTTTAAGAAAATATTTAATTTTATATCATCTTATTATTATAATTTTTTATTAATTTTAAATATAAAATAAAATAAATATTTTAAAATTTTAAAATAAAAATAATATTAAAAAATATATTCTATTAATATTTTATTTAAATTTTTAATTTTAATCTTAATTTATCTAATCTTATTTGCAAAAACAAACTAACCTTAAATGTATTTGAATGTATGTTGTTTGCATTAAATATATAATATTTTTGTTGTTTGGAAATTATGGGATGAGGAAATATTATGTAGAAAATATATTTACAATCGTGAATTATGTAACTATCGATAATTATTTAAAAATAAATAAATAAAATGTTAGATTTATATAAATTTTTTTAAAATAATTAGACGACATTTATAAATTTTATGGTTATATATATAATTATTCGTATTAATTTGGATGAGGATTAAACCAAGAAACAGCAATATAAATAGAAGACCAACCCCAAATGCATGAATGCTATGGTTGTGACAGCCAAGCTTGCTGCTGCTATTAATGTTGAAATAATGAATTTGGCTTCTCTGGCAAAAAGATACCAAAAAAATAAATAAAAAAGCAGTGACATGATTTTCAATTAATTGAGAGAGATATTAGAGAGAGAAATGCGTCATGGGGATGGACAGCTTTTGGTATGCATATTGGTGAGTGATGCCCATTTGTGACGGCAGCTCAGCTCTGATTTGCCAGCCATGTGAAAATCCCTGTCCATGAGTCCAAAATTGGCCATATTGTTAGGGTCCCCTCCACCGTCCAGTAACTGTATAGAATCTTTTCATATCAATTTATCTAAAACAACGTTTGATTAGAGCATTGGTGTAGGCAAAGTCAAAGATAAGATTTTATCCTCAACTACCTTCCTTTTAAACAAATTCTTCTTTGAAGGCAACAAATTATTCTCAACTTTCCACATAAACAACTTTGTCACACTTGGTACTTCAAGTTTCCAAATGTTTCTCCACTTTTTATCCATCTTAGTCCCCACTTGAATTATCTCCTCAGTTGTTCTTAATTCTTTCCGATTGCAAAAAATAAACACTACTCACTGAAAAAACTCCATATCAGCTTGTCTTAGCCTTGCCTCTACTAAGGGATATGCTCATAATCTATTCCACCTTTTTCTTTTGAGAAGATTGTTTGAATCCTTCATTCATTCCACTCTCCCTTATGCTTGACAATTAATTCTTCAACTTTAGCATCTTCCTGCAGAACTGAAATTGGAGATTGTATGGAAAAGAATGATGGTGTAGATAACCATTTTGAACCCCAGATTTTTATCTTACTACCATCTCCCACTCTCCATCTTATCTTTTCTTTTACGAGGTTCCTGGCAGACCAAATGCTTCTCCATGTTAAAGAGGGTAGTGAACTTAGCTTTGCATCCATGAAACTAGAATGCCTATAGTACTTCTCTTTAAAGACCATAGCTGCCAAAGAATCAAGGCTCTTAAGTAATCTCCATCTTTGCTTTGCTAGACGAGCCATGTTAAAACTCTCCAAGTCCCTAAAACCTAAACCACCCTTCTCCAGTGAATACTTTTTCCTTCCTGCTGTTTTCCCCACCAAAATCTCGAAAAAAACATATTTGTCTCTTGGCACAACCTCTTGGGTAGCTTGAACACAGACATAGTATAAATGGGTATGACTTATAATACTGCCTTGATCATACTTTCTTTACCAGTTTGTGATAATAAATTATTTTCCCAACTTGTAATTTTCTGCTAGATTCGCTCCTTTAAGACTTTGATTGTATCGAACTTAGATCTTCCCACAAAAGTAGGTAGACCTAAGTACTTATCATAACTGTCACAAGTTATAGAGTTGCTAGCTGCCATGATCACCTTCTTGTCCCCTTCCCATGTATTGTTGCTAAAAAAGACTGAGGTTTTTCCTTATTCAGAAACTGCCATGAAGCCTTCTCATAGGTCTTCAGTACCTCTTGAATCTTATGCCATTCTTCTATCTTAGCCCACCTAAAAAGAATGCAATCGTCTGCAAAGAGCAGATGATTTATACTAGTTCCTCCTTGAGCCACTTGCACCCCTCTTGTAAGTTTCTGATTTTCATAGGAATTCAATAAAGTGCTTAATCATTAAGCACAAAGAATAAATAAATAGGGTGACAATGAATCACCCTGTCTCAAATCCCTTTTAGGCCAGAACTTGTGCCCTGGAGACCCATTAATCAACACTGAGTATGAAACAGACTTGACACAACTCATGACCAGCACCACCCACTTCTCATTAAATCTCAATTTTTTCATCACAGTTTTAAAAAAACTTCACTCTACACGATCATAGGCCTTAGACATATCTAATTTTATGGTCATACTCCCCATCTTCCCCCTCTTTATAGTTTTCATAGAATGAAACAACTCAAAGGCCACCATGATGTTATCATTAATCAACCTATCAGGCAGAAATGCACTTTGGGTTGGGGATATATGCAACTATTGAATATACATAAATGTACTATTTTTACAATTTATAATGTCAAATGCTATATTGTCGTTAGTTAATAATATAGATTGAAAATTAATTTCTTCCAAGAACTAATTAAGATCTAAGAAAATAATAAGATTAAAGTGGGATTTATTTATTGAACTACGCAGCACAAAGTTTGTTTTAGTCAAGTTTTACAAATGTCAATGATAGAGGAATTTGAACTGTTTTTTTTTTTTTTTTGGAGGGGCTAAAATCAACGTTGTTATGTATTAGAGTAATGTTAAATAATGTGTAGGCATTGCACACTTATTTTGAAATAGAGTGATTCATTACTAAAAAAATTAATTTTTTCTGTAGATCTTATATTTACTTACTTTTTTCAAAAGGAATGCAATCGTCCTTGTGCACTCTATGACTACAAATATCATTTCTCATTTCGGATATAGTTGGCATCCCCAATAAAGAGAAATTATATTTATAATCATAGAGTGTGCAAGCGCTGTACATTCATTTTAAAAAAAATGAGTAAATATAAGACTTTCGGAATGCAACAAAGGGTCAGGCGGGGCATACCACAAAAATGGATATTAATGCTTTTTTCTGATCGAGAAAGGGACACCAAAGTCTGTTGTTTTGTTGAAAATCTCCCTTCCTCCTCCAAATTCTTGATTAGAAAATAATAAACATATATAGATAATTATGCTCCTCAAGGGTAAGGATGCGTTTGAGAATACAAATATTCTCAGATATTTCCAGATATTTCCAGATATTTCTTTCTCAAACATCATATTTTTATCAGAAAAACACAAAACACCAAAACAGTTTGCGAGGATTTCTATGAGGATTTCTAGTACTGGTTGGGTGTGGTTCTATGAGGAAAATAGGTTTTCCAAATCGACTAGTCTATGTGGTAGGAAATTAAACTTCCATGTAGGGGTGAAGCCAGGAACATTTCTTTTGGGGGATTGAAGTGTTTTTCTTTTTTTTTTTTTGGGGGGGGGGGAAGATATAAGATATTGTTGGTGAAGCAGCAGAAAAACCTTTAATTTTCAATCTATTCTTATTGTTCTCCACAATCACACAGCCTTGGAGGGCTTTGCTTTCCCCTACCTTGGTCCCTGCTTCTGTATTCGGATGATCCCAAAACTACAAACATTGCCCAAAATCATTTCTCAGTCCAAGCTCACACTTTAGACCCAAACTCGTACTTTTAGTTCAAGATCAAGCTAAGACAAATCAAATTCAGAACATAGATAGATTACAATGCTCATCATGCATCACGCGTTGTTATAAGATGGGGATTGATACCTCTATCTCTATATGACTAACAAAAATCCTACTTGTAACACCCTTTGTAACATTGTTTTTATTTTTATTGGCATCAAGAGTCGAGAACAAAGTCCTGACTAATTGCAAGAACACCTCGAATAATTCAAGAAGTTCTCCTAATCCAATGTTCCATAGAAATTGTTTGCACGCATAAGAATTTAAATCTTAGACCTAGAAGGAGCATACCACCGAGACTAAGGTCTTTACCATTTGAGTCAACCTCTAGGGGTTAACACCCGTGTAACATTGTTGACTCGACAAATAATCAAACCAGATAATTTTTTTTATGTGATAGATGTGATAGACATATCAATACCAGTCACGGTGTTACAAGGGTGTTAAAAATATCATGACTAACAAACATGATCACTTCAATCCAACTATAATATATTGACTCAAATAAACTTAATTATACCTCAAACCTGGTTTCAAATTTTCAAACATCATAAAAACGTTCTTAACTCCATATTAGAAAACATTTCAAAGCTAGACTGAAGTACATTTGAAAAAAAACTGAACAAAAACTGTACACTACTTTTAAGAAACACGGGTATATAGTGCATGCCTGAACACAACTCTTTCATTTCTGCCAAGAATCCTTCAAAACAGAGAAGATATATCTGTGCTGCATAGAAAAATTTTCCTTCCTTTAAGCATAAGCCAGAGAAGCAGAAGGCCTTGGGTACATGCCGAGTTTCGAAGCCACCTCCACGGTACTTCTGGATGACCGAGGAACTCCATTGGAATGGTTATGAACGTTTCCATGTTGCTCTTTGTGCTTGCTTCTTGGTGTCTCCTGCAGCCCCTCTAATGCTGCTACCACGTCATTCATGTTTGGCCTGTTCTTGGGTTCCACAGCAAGGCATTGGAGTGCAAGGGTAGCCATCTTTTGGGCCCGATCCAGTGAGTACTGGCCTTGAAGACGGTTATCCAGAACATGGTAAATCCTACGTTTACTGTTTAAGTAGGGTTTCGCCCAGTCCACTAGGTTATGTTGACCAGATGGCCGGTTCTTGTCTATACATCGATGCCCGGATAGCAGTTCTAGAAGTACAACTCCGAAGCTATATACATCACTTTTGGCAGTCAGATGACCTACACAATAAAAATGCAATTAATGATCAGAATCCAAAATACATCTTTTCTGCTTTGTGCCTTTTAATATAGCAGCATTGCAGCCTAGTAAAGTTTCGAACCTGACCAAGCTAATTCAGAATATTAAAATATGCAAATGTAAGTGCATATGAACTAATTTTCATCCCTCCAGGCCAGAGTGCTTGGGGAGAGATCATCACAACAAAATATTTGAGAGGGATAATGGCATGTAAGTAGGTTCAATCATTTCCAACTAGAAAGTCACTAATACAATTCTCAAGAAAGCTTTCCAAGGGTACCGTGAGAAAGTAAACTTTCATTAATGTTCACAAAGAAATTCAGGTTTTCAAGAGAGGGATTGACATGTAAAACGTATATCTAATGAAGCCAATCCATCACCTAATATGTGAAAGGATGCGGAGTACAGTTAGAGTTCACATGGGATCAGTGATTTATTGAAGCATAAAAATCGAAAGGGTACCTGTGGCTAGATACTCCGGAGCAGCATATCCGTAGGTTCCCAAAACCCTAGTAGAGACATGGCTTTTATCTCCAGCTGGCCCATCCCTAGCCAGCCCAAAATCAGAAAGTTTTGCATTGTAATTCTGTGAATTCAAGGCAACAAAGGCAGAAAAATAGAAAATAAGTGACTGAATCCTAAAATCAAGCAGTGTGATCAAGCATGCTAGCCAAACTACATACCGAATCAAGCAGGATATTAGAAGTCTTAAAATCACGATATATAACTTGTGATTCAGCATTGTGAAGAAAAGCAAGTCCCTTTGCAGCACCAAGAGCCACTTTCATTCGGACACTCCACGAAAGTGGCTGGAAATGAGAACCCCCTGCTTCAACAATAATCCAACATCACAATAACAATAAGCATGTGTTTAAGAAAGAAAACAATCACAATGTTTTTCAAGGTTGAGCATTGAAGAGGATATATAAATCTCACTTCGAAATAGATGATTTTCCATGCTGCCCTTAGGCATGAACTCATATACCAGAAGCCGTTGCTCATCCTCTACGCAGTAACCAATCAACTTCACAAGATTAGGATGATGCAACTGCCCAAGATAGTTGATCTCTGCCTGTAGGTCCAAAAGCACAATAAAAAATCAAACCAATATGGTCATTAAGAATTGTCTAAATGTTATAGCATTCGGCAAGTTGCAATCTTGCCAATAATAAGCACCAACAAAACGTAGGGGAAAATCCCATGTCAATTGAATTGGCTGCTTGCACTAATCAATTATAAAAGGGCTATCATGGGCAATGCCATGTTCACTTCACAAAACATCATCCTCTGTAACAAAGCTCCTCTGATAGAAGCTCCTCTGATAGAAACTTAATATCTGGCCTACAGTGATAACATTCAATTTCCAGAGCAAGGAAATGCAGGGACGAAAAAAAAAAAAAAAAAGAATGAAGAACTATTTAGGGAACTGATACTGACCAGCCATTCCCTGTGACCCTGGAGCCCTTCTTGGTTGAGCCTCTTCACAGCAATCACTAGGCCAGTCCCAGGCTTGGTAGCTGAAAGTGAGTGCTCATCAATCCAACCCTTGAAAACTGAACCGAACCCACCCTCTCCTAATACACTATCAGGGCGGAAGTTCCTTGTGGCCATTTTGAGTTCACTGAAGCCGAAATTCTTTAAGTTGCTGGCCTGCAAGATCTCATCCTCACTCCTAGGAGTCACGGGCATGGAAGCTGACGAGAACTTGCCACTGGAACTACACATATCATTCCCATCTCTGCTCACAGTTTTTGAATTGAACCCTACAAAAAAGTCAATGAGACGTTAACGAGGATTCACTAGGAAGTTTTCAGGCTACCAAACAGACAAAATTCCCACCATCTAGCTAAGCGCCCTCTAAAGATGGTAACAAACAACGTTAGAATAATCCTCTGGAGATCTACGGCACCCAGTTGTGCAAAAAGCATACCAAGAGGAAATTAACCAATGTATTCAGCGATTTCAAACAATATCCTGAGGGAATCTCTCTCACGGAAATTATTTATTCATAAAGTAGATCCATGTTGGAATCAATTAACGGAAGCGGAGCAAATACTTCTAAAATTGAACTCTCAACAAAAATTTTATAAACAATTTAAACGAGCCATCGACGTACGGATAACGAAGTTAAACTCCAACTCACTAAGAGTAAAACAAACTTTAATTTACATCTTGCTACAAGGCAGCTAAGCTAGCGAGGTAGAGGTAATCAAGATATGAAACTTAACGTTTTAAGTAAAAAAAAAAAGCTCAATCAGGCACCGAAAAGCAGTTGAAAACAACAACTCTATAACGAAACGAAACAAAACAAGGAAAGGAACCTGTATAAGAAGGAGTCACGGCCTTAATCCCATTGCTCCAGCAAGCCCCCATCCGAAACAGAACCGCTCAAAACTCTCACAGAGATAGGAACTTAAAATACAGAGAGAACCTGATCAACGCCCAACTTGTGAATTTCAAGAAAAACAGATCTTCAGCCAAACAAAGTTTCTTCTTTTTTTTTTTTTCTTTTTTCTCTCTCTCGGTGCCTGAAGATTGTTTCAACTTTCCCAACAACCTGATTTTACTCTGAAAGACTCGGTAAAGGTAGAAAAATGGGAAAAATAATGAAGAAAAATAAGATAGAATGCAAATGAAACACGAAAAAGATCACCCACTTTCTCCTTCGACAGATCGTAGTGATTGGGCACTGACTCCAAATGGATTTTGGTGCAACTTACTTTTTCCTCTGGGTCACTTTTCGGGTTTTTTTTTTCGATGGATGAAAGAGGAGAGAAGCTGGCAAAAAGCGTGAAACAAAAGGCCACCTATGCGAATTGAGAGTTTCGTAGGTAGCCGTATTAGACCATAGCGGACCAGACAAATGGTTAGGGAGAGGTAGACGGTTGACTTCCTTTTGAGCCTTCTTTTTGTCTTTTTTCGCTTCAACAAGCAAACAACAGACATTTGCCGATACAACAATTTAGTCTAAAAATGTTTGGCTGATTATAATCTCCAGAGCCATTATAATCTGACTCCTCTACAGTCTTATCGGGAGCTTCAGCCGCCGGTTTTGTGGATAATAAGGAAGTATCATTCGCCTAATTTAAAATTAAAAAGTACATCGCAAGTGTTATTAATATATATCAGTTATTATTTATTTTTATATTTTATATTTATAATTATTTTTATAAGATAAAATGATATTTTTTATTAATATTTTATTACTTTTATCGTTTCCCATTTCAATGCTCGACGTTAAAAGGAGCCGGAGATAAAGGATTTGACAGAGGGATGATTCGTGAACATGCCTTCGAGGTGGTGGTTGTCGGCGATTATAGACCATTTGATTCTCATGAATAATTAGACACTTTTTTGGGGGAAATAGATCTCCTTTTTCTTGTTCATTCGTAGTGCAAACAGGCAATGATTCTGGGTTGAATTGTATGGAGGTTTTATTTGATAGTACGAGACAACATACACTACTGGTAGTTGACTACCATCGTCTTACCGTCCGTAGAAGGTGGGTCTACACTGGCTGGCTCTTGGTAATCTTTGCTTAAATTGTACTTCTTGGAATAAAGGATATATATCATACAATTAATTAGAAGGGATCGTTTGTTTTGAGTAAACTTTTCAATTTATTCTATCTAATTATTATAATTTTTTTAAAATTTTATATAAAATAAAATAAATAATTTAATTTTTTAAATCTTAAAATAAAAATAATATTAAAAAAAAATAAATTCTAACAATATTTTATTTAATTTTTAATTTTTATCTCAATTCATCTCATCTCATCTGTAAAAATAAATAAGACTTAAGAATAATATTAGATACAATCATGAGTAGTGCAAGAGTCGTACATTCTTACACACTATGACTGTAAATATCATTTATTTAATTATAATATTTTTAACTTTATCATTTAACTCAATAAAAAATAGTCTTAAGTTTTTCTGATATTTATTATATAAGATTAGTATTTAAGTAATATTAGATACAGTCTCAGAGTGTTAAAGTCTCGCACACTTATTTTGAAAACAAGTAAGATTCAGTATTAAAATAATTATTTTTTTACGTGACTTTTAAATTTACGTATTTTTTTTAAAGAGAGTATACGAAACTTGCACATTCTAAAACTATAAATATCATTTATCTTATTTTTCATTTAAATTATGTCAATCTCAACTGCGCATACTATTTAACATATTTTAGGTGATTAAAAAAATAAAAATAGGCAAAATTCTGAAAGATTTTTCACCAAATGTCCTTTGCGTTTGTAGAATGCATGATGCAATAGGGAAATTCAATCATTTTAAAAGGTTAACTACTAACTTTACGAGCGTACCACCTCCATTCTCCAAGACAAAATATTCTACGAGGAAAAGCAAAAGAGATTATACATCTATCCTATTTAATTGATGGTTAAATAGTAAAAGGGAGAACTAGGCTCTCTTTGGTAACATAATAATTCTAAGATATTCTTAGACTATTTTAATATTATTCATAAATTATATATTATTATTTACAAATGAGTTTTACTACTTATCGTCCCCATAATATATTATATATTATACTTTTTTATTATTTTTTTAATTTTATTATTTTTAAACTAGTTGAATTATTATACTCATCATCTATATACCACATATTTTGTAAAAAAAAATAATAATAATAATAAAAATATAGTGTGTGGTGTGTGGTGATGATGAATTGAATTTTTCATCATTATTCATTACTATTCTCACTCTTATTTATAGATCATGTGAGATTATTCATGGTTGTAGACTTGTAGTCCCACTTAGCTCTTCTTGATCTATAGCTAATCATCAGCCTCAGCACTAACAAATTAGCATTTTTAATTGGGAAATGATCAGAAGCTTAAAATACCTTTACTCGGTCTTATACAAAGAATACGGCATGCAAAGACCATCTCAAACCATTTTATAATTCATTTCCTACTTAAGTCAGTATAATATTTAGCTTGTGTTGTTTGTTTACAAGGTGAAAATACATGCAAATAATAAAATAGCACTTAGGAGACTTTAGAGGCCAAGCCTTTAGCCTACGTTTGAGTACTGAGGTGATCTCAGATAATCTATAAATAGTAATAAAAAATAATAATAAAATATTAAATAAAAATATAAAATAATAATAAAATATCAAATAGTAGTTGAATGATTTGATTACCCAAACACGCCAAATGATTACTATTGGGAAGTTATACCATACTCATGCAATAATAAGGTCTCCACGTACGTTGGGGATCATACAATATCCCCCAAACAAGGTTTTCTTTTTTTTTTTTTAATTTCTTTGGTGGCAAAGTTTCATTATATGTTATATCCTTAGGTTTTATTTTGTGTTTGACAATTGCATTTGTCAAAACATGTTTTTAGATTGTAAAGTTTAATGTCAAGTTAAGTAAGGGTTGAGATGGATGCTTGAGATAAGAAGAACTAAAACAATTATATTTCATCTCATCTCAACATCCAAACATCATTCAAACATATAGATTTTTCAATTTCAAATTCTCAACTTATTCATCTAATCATTACAATTTTTCTAAACTTTCAAACAAAATATAAAAAATAATTCAACTTTTCCAAATCACAAAAAAAAATTATATATATATATATCTAACCCTCTTTTAACTCAATAATTTTTTTATTTAATATCTTTATCTCATTTTTCAAAATTTCATAAAAATCTTAACTCAAACTATTTTATTTCTATTCACAAATTATTATATTACTATTTATAAATTTTTTATCTCATTTCATATTATTTTTGTAATCAGAGGAGATCTTAATTTGATTTTAAGAAAAATTATATATCACAATATCTAGACATGGAAATCGACGTAATCTAGTAAATAGCTTTTGAGCACTAATAGTGATACGGATAGGGGGGTGCTTTGAACGCCCTATGTCAATAAAGCATTTTATGAGAATCTGGGCTCACATTTAATGCTTTGTTGAGAACTGGGCATGCGAGCCTGGGTGTTCGGCCCACCAAAGGCCACCGGTGTGCACTGGTTAGGAGGGAAGCATGGCAACCATTGGACAAGTCCAAGCGTGGTGTAAATTCGCAACATGCATTTAATACAACAGTTCCTCTTCGGAACGGTCGGGCTAAACTTCTGAGAATAACAGTCCCCAATCACAAAATGACATGTAAGCAAGCTTATACAAATAAGAAAAGAGACGTTCTGAGTTGATTTTCAGAATCAACTTCAAGTTTACCTTCTGGATTCTCTTTCGAACTTGCCTTGCCGCCGCATAGTACACAGATCACAGCCACCGGCTCCGTCACCAGCACAGCCAGACATGGTCACACCACCAAGCTCCGTCGCCTCCACTATGGTTTTCTTCTGTCGCCCTCTGTCCGTTGAATTATTTGTGTCATTTTCCACTATGGAATGGGTAGTAAAAACATCTTCATTGAATTAGTTAAAAGTTAAATCCAATGAGAATTTAGTTATTAAGTCATAAAATAGCACACATTGAAATAGATATATTCCAAATATTTGAAATATAATTACAGTAATATCTAAAATAATTTCTAAATTTGAAAGGAACTATTCATTCATCAAATCTATTTTAAATTCTTTTTTTTTTCTCTCTCCTTTTAATATCAATTATTTCTCTCTTCATTTTAAATGACAAATAAAAAAATATAATTAGAATACAATTACTAATTAATATATAATATTATGAATAGTAAAATATGATAAAATAAAATAAACTTATAATTTAAAAAATTAAAAATTTTTTAAAATTATTAATTACTCATTACTATGTAATGAATAAATGAATAATCTAATGTAGAGATTTGATGTGAATAATCAAAATTAAATTCATCTTATATTATTTTATTATCATATAATGAAAAAATGACTATTTCAATGTAGAAACTTATATTAATGTAATAGCTAAATATTAAATTCATCTTATATTCATTAAAAATGTACTTTAATTTTAACTAATTCAATAAGAGTACTCTAAGTCGATATAGTCATAGGAGGTTTTTTTTTTCCTTGAAAGGCTAAAAAGCATAAGAATTAATGGCAACCCATAATCTGAAAACATTCTGGCCAAAACTAGGACCAATGAGAAACTGAAGAAATTTTGTAGTTCTGTGACAGGAAAAAAAAGCACAAGTTAAAAATTTTCAATTGAACTAATAATGTACGTTTACAAAACAAAGTGTGAAGCTTCCCTTTTTCTTTTTTGTAGCTTTTTTGGTCCTTGTTATATCCTCTGCAAATAACCTCACATTCAACTTGATCTCAGCATAAAAAAAAAACCAACATCAAAACCAAAAGCATTTCGGGCTGACCTTCGTAGGAAGAGGGAGAGGATGAGCCTACCACATTGGAGAAGGTGACTGGCTTCGAGGGAGAGGATGAGGCTTTTGCGCCGGAGAAGGTGACCAGTCTATGCCTAGGTGGAAGAGGGAGGAGGAGGGCTCCGGTGAGGCTTCGAGGGAGATGAAAGGTTATACACAAATTGAGAAATGAAATGAAGGTTTCGGTGCAGACAGGTACACAACATGTAAAATGGAAGACCTACGTGGCGGGTTGTAATTGAAGGGTTGTTATTGGGTATTCAACAGCCCAATTGTTTATAAGGTTTTATCTTAATACAACTCTGTTCAAAACTGGTTTTAGCAAGACGAAAAATGATTCTTTTTGTAATCACCGTTATTTATAAATAGGAATATTGGCTTGCAAATTCAAAACTATAAAAGTAAATTTTGAACTTCTCTTTCTTCCAAAATACTTCCCTTTTTTTCTAAACTTCTTGTTAAAATTTGTTTAACCGTTGAAATAGATTACTATTTTTTTCTTAGAAGAATAGATCAAAATTCTGAAATATTTGGTTCTAATCTCGTTTGTACAAAACACGATTAAACAATCAAATAAATTTGTTCTGGACTTTATTGTATCTTAGAAATAAATTCTCTAAAAATCTATTTGCACACCGTTATTAGTAGAGGCCAATACTATCTAAAGAAAAGTTATATTATAAAGTGGCTTCAAGCAAACTCTTCTCTCTCTATTTTCTTCTTCTAAGCCCCCAATTGCACCAACAATCTTAAGAAAATATTTGTTTACTAATGACGAGAGAATTTACTGCAAATTTTGTAAAACTTAAATGCTTTGATGAAGTCAATTTTCAATGTTGGCCAAAGCAGATGCACTTCCTCTTGGCTAATCTCAAAATGATATATGTTCTAACCACACCCAAGTCTTTTACAAATGAAGGCGATACAATCACTCAAGGTTGGGCAATGATCAAATGGGTACATATTTGTAATTGTGTACAACGTGTACAAGTATAAAGCAATCACCGAGGATATGTGGGACACACTTGAGGCTAAGTTTCATTTAGAAGATGCTACAAGTAAGAAACTTTTGACTACTAAGTTTTTTAGTTATAACATGCTAGATTCTAGGTTTGTTGTTGAACAATTCAATAAAACTATGCATATTCTTGATCAATTCACTCAACATAATATGAAAATTGATGAAGCCATATCGGTTTTATTCACTATTGATACTCATCCTCAATCATGGAAAAACTTTAAAATGAGTTTGATACATAGAAGATAGAAAATATGTCTAGAAGAGTTAGACTAACATCTTCATAGAGAAGAAGAAATTAGGCTTTAAGCTAGTAATGCAGAGTGACTCTTTGATATGCACTTGGTAGAAGAAGGTAAAACCTACAAATTATACAAGAATCTTTCTAACTTCTAGTCATGATACACATGATCCTTGAGAGTACAATTTTTTCCAGAGGTAAACTCCATGTCTACAATCCCTTTGTCTCTAATTACAACAGTGAATGAGCTTTTCATGTAAGAAATATGACCATTTTCCATTGGCTCATACCCTCTGAATAGGCTCCTGCCTTTACAGACATGCCTTGTTGCACTTAAGTCAATCCACTAGGTGTTATATCCTTCAATAATGCTAGCCTCAGAGATCATAGCCTCAAAATTTTCTCTAAAACTAGACTTTTATTGTTTATTTTTATTTTTATTTTTAAATGACAATCTCTTTTATAATAGCTTGATTTGCCACAGTGGAAATAACTTACTTTCAAATTCTTCTAATTCTTACTTTGGAAGTGATCTTGTATACTTCCAAAAGTTTTCTTTCTCTTCTTATTTTTATATCCGGATTGATTAGGATGTCTATCGAAGGTAGAAATGCAATCCTATGTGCTGACAAGTGTGCAATTACATAAAATCATCCCCAACACTCTCTTTGTTCCTCTTTAAACTTTGCCTTTGTATACAACTCTTGACACTTCTTTTCAATACGGAATGGTAATATGCATGAGATTGTTTGGTTGCAGGAATTGAAATTAGTTGTCGCTTCAAACTCCACCTTCTTCCTCTAAGCATTATCAAATTGATTGACAAATTCCTTCAACGTCGTGCCCGAATGCACAAACCCATTAAAAGAAGCATTCATGCTTTCACACCGCTGTGTAGTACTCATACTTGCCCAAAATACACCCTTCAAATGTACTGGTACCCAGAACGACCTCTTGTTGTACAACCATTGCAACCATGCATTATCAACAAGGTCATACTTCTAAAGTAGTTTCTCCCACTTGTCCTCAAATTTCGTGCAACTTTGTGAATCATATAAAGTACTATGAATGATAGTTTTCAACCCTATGTTGAATTGGGAGTAGGATCCCAATTTCTCTAGCATTTTCACATAATATACCAGAGACAATAGCTATGGTGACTGTTTACGAATACAATGGCAATAACACTCTTCATTACCCGGTCTTAGTCTGTTATGATAGCTTTGGGAGCCCAACCATTCATGCATTTCAACTATGCCCGAAACAACCAAACAAAAGTACTTGTGTCTTCGATTGAAATCGAGCCAGCCCCTAGTAGTATAGACTTCCCATGATGGTTTACACCAATACAAGGAGTAAAAGGCATACCGTACCTATTTGTTAAGTACGTCGTATCGAAGGTGATAATGTCTCCAAAGTACTCATATTCCACTCGATTTCTTGCGTCAGCCCATTACACATTTTTTACTCTACACTCGTCATCCATGTCCATGATAGAAATAAAGCCATCATTAATCATACTCATCCTCTCAAAGTAGTCGCTAAGTGCTTTGCCACTTCCTTTACCTAGCCTTAAATGTGTGACTTTGTAAATAAAATTTCAAGCATCTTTCTCTTGAAATTCAAGATTCTCAAAACCTCCTGCATAAAAAACAAGTGCTTCAAAATTCTTGTTCTTTCAAATACTTGTTTTGTCATTCAAGTTGAGCATCATCTGACTATATTCATCAAAACACTTGCAGGATCTAAAAAAACCAATTTTACATTTACCTTCGACTTACAATTCATTTTTATTGTTGGTTGCCTCGAGACATTACAGTGGGTAGGATAGTAAGTGCCGCCACGCGCACACCAAATGGTCAGATACTTCGTACTCCTATCTTCCTCTATCTTCGTCTTTATGTCTTCATACCAAAACTCGATTACTTTGCATATCTTTTGTAACAGGCGAGAAGCTCTTTCTCAGTGGAAACTCCATACTAGATTTTGGTTCTTCAACTCTTTCATCATCTGATACTTCATTAGTCCCCTCCACCTGCAAAGCATTCGTTTGTGATATACTTGCAACATTCTTTTCACTTTCATCAGGCATAGTTGATGAGTCAACTGGGTGTTGGGGGGTCTCTTGGAATCCCTTTGGATTACTCGACGAAGGGTAGGGCATAGTTGGCCGATGCTACAATTAGGCATAACATTAGAAAAAATGAAATGCACATACATGAAAGATTTTTTGAAGGAATATGAAATGCATATACCTGGATAGTCTCTTGGAATCGTCTAAACTCCTCTAGATTACTCGACGGAGGGTAGAACATAGTTGGCGGATGCTGCAATTAGGCATGGCGTTAGAAAAAAATGAAATTCATGTGCAGGAAATAGGTTTTTGAAGGAATCTGAAATGCATATACTTGGATAATCTTTTGAAATCATCTAAACTCATTCGGATTACTCGAACGAGGGTAGGGCATAATTGGTGGATGCTGCAATTAGGCACGACGTTAGTAAAAAATGAAATGCACGTGAGAGAAATATTTTTTTGAAGGAATCTGAAATGCATATACCTAGATAGTCTCTTGGAATCGTCTAAACTCCTTCAGATTACTCAATGGAGGGTAGGGCATAGTTGGCAGATGCTACAATTAGGCACGGCGTTAGAAAAAATGAAATGCACGTTCAGGAAAGATTCTTTTGAAGGAATCTGAAATGCATATACCTAGATAGTCTTTTGGAATCGTTGAAACTCCTCCTGAGTTACTTGACAAAAGGTAGGGCATACTTGGCAGATGTTGCAATTAGGTACGATATTAGAAAAAATGAAAAGCACGTACGGGAAAGAGTTTTTGAAGGAATCTAAAATGCATATACTTGGATAGTGTTTTGGAATCATCTAAGCTCCTCCAGATTACTCGATGGAGGAGGGTAGGGCATAGTTGACGGATGCTACAATTAGGCACGTCGTTAGAAATAATGAACTCCATGTACATTAAATATTTTTTTAAAAATAAAATGCATCTACCTGGCTACCCCAATGGTACGAATATCGATTTGGATACGTATTTGGAGGCATCATATATGCCGGGTAGTATTGATTTTAAGGACCAAAATATCCCTATCATACACAAATAAACAATACATTAAGTAATTGGAAATATCATACACAACGATGGACAAAACAACATATCCAAATGACCAATGTTTATCATACCTAGATTGGTGAAATCACTGTAGAAGGCCTGAGTGGCCTTCCATCTTCCTCTTTGCCTTCGATATCACGCTTCTTCTCTAACCTTACAATATTTACAACTAACCAATGTGATAATGCTAATACTCAGAAGTGAATCCATGACATCCGCTTGGAGAAAATTTGTTCTTAAAATAGCATGGCCATACATTTGTGTGTATAATATATATATATATATATATATACATAATATAAATTGATTTAACGTTTTTTTAAGCAAGCTTCATAGATAATAATATCAAACATATAAAGTTCTAGAGAATAATATTACAAACTTGGGTTCTATCTTATTATGAAAATGAAGTAAGCAAGGAGATACCATCAAAAGGTAAATGCAATTCCTCCTCACTTGCTAAAATCTTTCTAAACAATCATAACACTATTGAGAAAATCCATCCTCAGCAACAACAAACCCACAAATCATAAAAAATAAGTATACACGTGGGAATGTTAGTTAGTCTTGTTAATATTTAGAACAACAATCAAGGCTTCCCATTATCAACATGGTTCTTCCCACACAACCACACAATAAACATGCTAAAGATATTTCAATCAATCAAAGGTAAAAACTTGTTCAACCATAAATTCAAACATGCAAATACATAAAAACACATTTTTCCAAATAAAGCACAACACAGAAAATTAAATCTAGGGTACGGATGGAAGCAAACTTATTGGTGGGGGAGGAGATTCACACGAAATGGCTGGCTCAGAGGGAGGGGGGAAAATGAAAGCGAGCACGTAGGAGGAGGAAAACGCGCGTGTGCGCGCGCGGGGGGAAGTGGGGACCAGGGGAAGTGAAACATGTTTGGGGGGGGGGGATGGGAAAGGAACCCATCAGTTAAAAAAGAAGAAGAAGTAAAACACATCTGCAAGGCTTGCCTTGCGATGTATAAAAGAATGGGGAGGCTGTGTCGCTTAACTCTACACTATATTCTGATTTAGGCATCGAAGGTTTCCCATATCACGCCGAGCCCCTCTTGTTTTCTTGATACATGTTATTGAAAATCATTAACAGGAGTACGAAACATGTCCACAACAGTTGGCACCGTCTGTGGGATATATAGCAAATTTAATGTGCTTTTATTTTATTTGCAACAACGCTCTCTCAAGCGACTATGACCAAGAAGCCACTTCGGCAAACATGGAGTGGAAGTTTGCAAAAATGGAGGAACGGTTGAGGAAGATGGCCTTGAAGATGGAAAATCTCCAGCGCAAGAACAAAATCCTAAAACAGAGGAGTGCCAGTTCCAGAGGAGACATCATGCCAAGCTATAACGAACGAATCGAAGTGGAATCATAGAGTGCAAGTAGACCAACCCTTGGCAATGAAGAGAAGAGGAAAATACACCAAGTTTTGCACAGCCTCATGGACAAGTACAAGGAGATGGCCAGGAGGATAGGTCTATCCTTATCCATCGACCAACTGCTTAATAGCACAAATTTGCCTTACTGTGCGAAAATAATGGTTATGTCACTCTTGCCAAAATTCAAGGTTTTGTAGGTCGAAATGTACGACGGATCTAAGGATTCAGTCGAGCATTTGGAGATGTTTAAAGTCCACATGACACTCCACCATTTTTCTATGGAGATTGCATGTCGAGCTTTCCCCTTAACTCTCAAAGAAGTGGCGAAAGGGTGGTTTGGAGCTCTACAACTGGGCTCGATAGACAACTTTGAGGAATTGAGTAGAAAATTCTTGACCCAATTCACGGCTAGA
Organism: Juglans regia; assembly: GCF_001411555.2. Taxonomy (NCBI): domain Eukaryota; kingdom Viridiplantae; phylum Streptophyta; class Magnoliopsida; order Fagales; family Juglandaceae; genus Juglans; species Juglans regia. The sequence continues at coordinate 3,387,570 of NC_049904.1, forward strand.
GGGAGGAGGAGATGACTTGATGCGTATCTTCTTACCGTCAAGCAATGAGAAGATGATAGCCAGAAGGCGTACCTCACCAGGGTCAATAAGGAGCACAAGACAACAGACGATCATGATGAGAAGATAATTCTGGCGGCACTTTTGGGGGGGGGGGTGTTTGGCTCCAAAATCCTTTCATGGTAAAGCTGACGAGAAAAATCCGGCCACGTTACAAGAGTTTATAAATTAAGCGGACGATTTTGTCAATGTCGAAGACACCCTCCAGACTTTGATTGCCCTAAGGAAATCATAATTGGAGCAAGCAGAAAGCCATTCAAAGGGAGCAACCGGTGGAAAAAGCCGTGAAAAAGCCTAGAAGGCAAGAAAAGACCAATATGACAAAAGGAGGGATGAAGGTGCACCCTCAAGAAGTCAAACAAGAAGCAAGGAACAAACTGGGAGTGACGGCAGCCGTGGCCAAAGAACACGCCGATATTGCACATATCATAATATAGAGGGGCACCGAATGAAAGATTGCCACTTCCTGAAATGAAGGATTGAGGAAATGAGGAAGAACAAGGAGCTAGAGTGGTTACTTGCCCAAAATTCCTTGCCCTTGAGAAGGGCAGAATAAAGAGGGTAAGAATGGGGACAAAGGTCCCCCATAAGCGAAGGCCTAAAAAGAACAAGGACCATGCGGGGGAACCCGACGAGAACCCAGTGTCAAAGCTCAAATAGGAACAACGCCCCATTGGCAAAATCTGCACAATCGCAAGTGTATTCACCGGAGACGGTTCGACATCATTCTGTAGAAAGGCATACGCATGGAAAGTGAGGTATGAAGAAGTCCTCAAAATCGGGAAACTGATGAAGCAGGCGAGAACTTATAAAACTATTGCCACATACTTTAATGATGAGATTATGAATGGGTGATCTACCTGCGCGACGATGCATTGGTAGTGACAATGTTGATCGTCAATTTTACCACCCAAAGAATATTGATTAACAAGAGTTCAGCCAACATCCTTTTCTGGGACGCATTTGAGATGATGAGAATTGATCAAAGCCATTTGTGTTTGTCTCCAACACCGCTGAAGGGGTACTCAGGAGAAACTGTACATCTAGTGGTTTCTATCACATTACTTGTGTTCGCGGGAAAATTCCCATACATGATCACCACTATGACAGACTTCATATTAGTCAAGAACCACTCCTCATACAATGCCATAATTAGGCAACCAACCTTGAAGGCCATCGCCTTTACATACTACCTAAAGATAAAATTCCCAGCTGAGGCTGGCGTAGGAGAGGTATGAGGCAAACATGTGTTGGCACCAGAATTTTACGTGGAAGAGCTTAAGAATGGGGGAAAGACGTGCGAGTGGGAGAGTCATCCAAGCCTGATGAGCAGTTACCACCCCCACCTCCTTAGCTTGTTGAGCGTGAGGTTGAAACTCAAGATGAGTGAAACTTGAAACAAGATGAAGTGGACGAGCCCCATGAATTCATCACCTTAGACATAACCCACCCAAAAGTCATGGTGAGGATCGAGACAAGAATGGGGCCCGATGTGATGCAGCTATTGAAGCAATTACTTGCCAAGCGTAAAGATGTCTTTGCATAGACCCATGAGGACATGCTTGGAATCGACACAGAAGTGATTGATCATCATCTATGCATAGACAATAGACCCAGATGAGAAGAAAGTTAGGCAAAAGCGGAGGAGTTTTTAGTACCAAAAAGTGCATAGCGATAGTAGAGGAAGTCGAATGCCTCTTAGTTGCGGGGTTCATCAAGAAAGCCCACTGCCTGGAGTGGCTCTCTAATGTGGTCCTAGTCAAGAAGTCGAATGGCAAGTGGAGAATGTGCTTCGACTTCATAAACTTGAACAAAGAGTGCCCAAAGGATAGTTTTCGCTTGCCTCGCATTGATCTAATTGTAGATTCAACGGTGGGCCACCGAATATTGAGCTTCATGGACGCCTACACCAGATATATCTAAATCCAAATGCCAATGTGACCAAGAAAATACTTCCTTTATAATAGACTGAGAGTTATATTGCTACAAAGTAATACCTTTCGGATTAAAGAACGTCGGTGCAACATATCAAAGGCTAGTAAATTGTATGTTCAGAGAACCAATCGACCAAAATATGGAAGTCTACATAGATGACTTGCTTGTTAAGAGCAAGTAACCCGAACAACATATAACATACTTACAGAAAGCCTTTGATGTCCTACAGCAATACAAGATGAAGCTAAATCCAAAAAAGTGCACCTTCAATGTGGGATCGGGCAAGTCGGGCAAGTTCCTTGATTTCATGGTCTAAAAAAAAAGGATTAAAGCCAACCCAAAGAAAATTTAGGTGGTCATCAACATGAAATCTCCTAAGAACTTGAACGAAGTAAAGAAATTAAAGGGGAGAGTAGCGGCGTTCAACAGGTTCGTGTCTAAGTCTACAGATAAATGTCTAGCATTCTTTCAGGTGCTATGAAAGATTCATGATTGGAACAATGAATGCGAAAAGGCGTTCCTCCAGCTTAACGAATATCTATCAAATTCTCATCTCTTGAGCCAAAATAGACATGGGAAAAACCTGTACTTGTACCTATCGGTTATGCTGGAAGCTATGTTGGCCGCCCTAGTACGAGAAAAGGAAAAAGTACAAAAGCCGGTGTATTATACAAGCCAAGCCTTGAGGGGAGGTGAAACTAGATATCCTTGGATGGAGTTGTTAGCATTTGCACCGGTGGTAGTTGCTCGTCGACTAAGATCTTTTTCCCATGGACATGGAATAAAGGTCTTAATAGAAGAACCCTTTAAGAAGATACTGCAACGACCATATACATCTGGTCGTTGGTTGAATTCATCGGTTGAGCTAAGTAAGTTTGATATTGATTATCTCCCAAAACCACAGTAAATGGACAGATATAGATTTTATAGTCGAACTCGCCAATTTCCCTAAAGAAGTATAGGTAGCACTTGTCGAGAATCTTTGGAAGGTTTATGTCGATGGCTCCTCCTGTCACATAGGTGGGGGAGTAGGTGTGTATATAACATTAGACTCTTGCGAAGAAAGTTATTACACGGTGCAACTTGAGTTCAAAAGAAGAGTGGACTCTCAAGTGGTGGTCAACCAAGCGACAAGATAGTACTAGCATAACCCGTCTAACCACAAAGCTGAGTGTCCTAATGCTCACATCTGGCGACCAAAGGAGGATGCCACCTCCCTAAGGGAATCACTCCTAACACTCGCAACAAAATCCAATTCACATTAAAAAATAATGGAGCTGTCCGAAAAACGGTACAAACCCAATGGCTGGAGGAGGAAAGGCATAAGGCATCACATCCTTACCTAAGGAGTCGAAAACTTGGAAAGCGGCATGACCTGCCTTAATGGATTTTAGATTCAAGGACCTCAAGTTTGTTCGAGGATTCTCTAGCAGATGGTCTCTCAACTTCTGAAGGCTGATCTTGTAGCCTAACCCCCATGTTCTATTTTGAACACCCCTAGAGGCCGCAAGCTACAAAGAAAGGCGAACAACCGCTTCCTTGGAGGCACTCAGCTCAACCTTTAACTTGACCACTCTCTACTCAGAGGCTACTAAATTCAACCTATAAGTCTCAATGACATGGTTGAGTTGCAGATAGCATTGATCATGCTCATTGAGCTTCTTATTTACCTCCTCAAACAGAGCTTCCACATGAGCCTTCTCGCAGCGGGCGCTGTGGAGGTCTATGCTAAGCACACGGTGAGCAGTATCCTCAGCCTGAGCCGCCCTAGCAGCATAGTCAAGGCTAATCTGCTTAGTCTCCTCCAACTCCTTATACTCCCGAATTGTGTGACATTCTTCCTTCAAGACTTTAGCCTCGAAATAGCATCATGTCACCTCCTCTTGAGATTTCTCTAGATCATAGCGAAATCAGCCATGCCCTCCCTAAGGGCGGCCATGTCATCTTCCCATGTGTGGGAGTAAAACTCCACATGAGAGAGGGTCTCGTCCATCTCGTCTCTCTTTGCCCTCACCACGGAAACTACTTAACGAGTGTTTTCAATAAAGGAGCATAGGGATCGAACCTCTTCCTCTAGGTGGGCCTGGTGGTCAATAATCTTGGCAACAAGTTGGTCGACTCCTTGAGACATGGAAAAAATCAAGGTTATGTAGTGAGAAGAAAGATAATGAGGCGATCAAAATAAAGGAGCTTACAAGGGATAGGAAACCCTTAAGTCTGTGCACAGTATCATGAATAGACTTGTCCATGTGACTGTCAGCTTGCGAGGTGGGCCCTGAAGAATGAAACCCCAAGGGGCTAGGTATCCTCGAAAAGCTAAGCCCCCCCCCCCCCCCAAAAAAAAAAAAAAAAAAAAATAAGGTTTGGAGCCACTTGCCTACCCAAAGACACGAGGAGGCGAAGCTTCAGGGAATCAAGGTGGGGAGGTAGTCGGGCTTGGAAAGTTTCCATCCCTAGGATGTTCAACATGATCCAAAGGATAAGCCTGGGCAAAAAGTCTCATCAAGATGAGGGGCGAAAAGACTCCACCACTAAGAGGTAAGGTGCTATAAGCGGAGGAAGGGATATAAACCCGACCTCCCCTAAAATCTACACTTGAAAGATCATAAGAAGATAATCCTTGAGGAGTAAACGAAAGATCGGGACTTTCCCCACCAGAAACCGTGGAAGGAATAAACAGAAAAAGGGGTTCACAATTCAGGATCCAACTAGGAAAACACCTCTTCGCCAACCCGAGGCACCTCAGCGTGGCCACCCGACTCCAATGGTATTTCTCTAATGTCGTCAAAGTGCATCTCGGGGCTTGTAAGACAAAAGCAGACCCCCATGAATGTGGAATGTAGAAACCAGATTGATGTCTGCCTCTTCTTGGCCAAGATCAGTCTCATCAAGGCAACCATGAGTAAGCGAGGGATGATGAGCCTGTCCTTGGTCAGCTAGCCCAGGGGACTCAGCTTCCAAAACCAAAGTCAGGTCAACCTCCGCTTGGTTCATAATCTCCTCTAAAAGGTCAAGGGTGGGAGAGGCTAGTCGAATAGATCCACTACTTTTTGGAGGTGGCGAGACCCTCTACTGCTGTGCAATACCTCAAAGTGGAATAGAAACCTTACCGCCAGAGCTTGACTCACTAGTGGGTTCACCCTTGCTGGGTTCACTTCCCTTTTTCTCAGAGGAATGGAAGCAGCTATTTTTTTGCCTGGGAGGATTAGATGGCCGGCTCAAAAATTGGTGACCAATAACCTGGCATTGGTTCGGTGACAAGGAAAACCCATCGATTTTCTCTTGGGTGAGAAGAACATCAGACCAAGTGGCACTATTATTCTACTCAACCCAAGAATAAATTAGGTGCAGGTGAGCCTGCTCTTGATCAAACAGTGTTATTGCGATGTCTTGATCCTCAAGGACAACATCTCACAAAGCCCGAATAGGAAACTACCGGCAGTTGACTTCACTCAACGAGAATTCCCAACTAGTACCTAAAACAAAACAAAAAAAAAGTTCTTATGCCACTCCTTGGCATTAGAGTAACAACCTTCCAAACGCTCTACCTTATAGCTACATTGGTTTCCATCAAGGCGTTGAGCGCCATGGGTATAAAGGAACTCACGAGCAGTGAGGTCAAGGTATTCCTTGCCAATAGGCTCCAAAACCTGGCTCTATGCCACACAACATGACAGTAAAATTCTCCAGGCCTTAGGGAGAAGTTGCAAATGAGCCAAATCTAGATAATCCAAAATGTCTCAAATAGAGAGACAAAAGGGGAGATGGAGTCCCATAAAAAAAATGATCTATACAAAGCAAATCGTTCAGTGAACCACTCCAAGTCAACAACTCCACGACTGGACCAGAGTAAGTCTAAAATGACCAGATTTGGAACCCCATAATGGTTCCTCACTAAATCCAAGTTGGCTTGAAAGGTGGTCGTGAACTAGTGATGCCCCTCGAAGTCATTCAAACGATGCGAGCTAGCACCCCCAAATTTGTTGGGGGAATCATGGGGGCAAGAAGAACGGGAACCACATGCACCGAAATGGGAAACATTGCAGCGAGCCATCAGCGATAAAAGAAGTAGAGATTGGGAAGAAAAATCGAAGGATAAAGAATTAGGGTTTGGAGGAGAGACAGAGAGCAATCAAAGGTTGATTGGTTCCCAATAAGGAAACGACAAGTGTCATACACAGAAAGCAATACAAGCAAATTTCATGACCCGCACAGCACGAAAGGACATGGAAGGTGAAATGAAACACGCCACCCTAGACATGGGAATATTTGTTGTTGAAAAATGGCTGCGAATGAAGTAAAATGGGCATAAGGGTACTGAAACGGTGCTGAATGGAGTAGAAATTCCCATCACACCCTTGTGATAGGAATGGGCCGAGCTCCACATCATAAAGGCCCATAACCTAGTATCACAAGCCTACCTAACAGAGAACCAAGGTTGTGGCCTTCAAAGGTGTTGAGATGGAATTCCGACCTAAAGGGAGATAATTATCCGAAATCCTCGCCCAAGATATCAATCCTGTCCGGTACGATAGCAGATCCAAAGTGCTAAAAACCCGCAATAAAATCAGGATTGGAGAGGATCAAGTCATTAGGCAAGTCATACCATGTAAACACTCAGTCTATATATATGGGGATCAAAGTACACACCAGATGTAACTTTTGAACCATTTCTTGAGAATCAAATACTCCTACACTATATTCAAACTTAGGTATCGGAGATGTCTCATATCACAACGAGCCCCTCTTGTTTTCTTGATATAGGTTATTGGAGGTCATTGGCAGGAGTGCAAAACACATCCACAACATTCAATATATTAATCTTATTAATATACATATAAATCACATCACATACAATATAATTTATGCACTATATCGATTCGTGTACTTGGTAATGCCAAAAACTATAATCTTATTTTATTCCAATTATGAAAGTGAAAAACCGTTTCAAGATGCTTCATAGACAAATAATTTAAAGTTCTAGTGGTTGCTTTGTTTAATTTGAGCAAATTTTCTTATACTTTTAAGAGTGGTCCATGTCAATAGAAGTTTATTTTATCTCATTTGTTGACCTGTTGTGATTTAACTTTTCCAAACCTTAGAATTGAAAAAGAGAATTCATAATGAATAATCATTTGCTCATTGATGAAATTTGGAGAATTTACTAAGATAAGGATCTCTTCAAGTTTTTATTTGAATTTATAAAGACTGAAGTGGAAAGAGATAGCTATGTACGTACAATAGGCCTTGCATAGTTTAATAAGCATTTAAAATATTCCAAAAATTTTAGAGAGGCAACAATAAATATATATATATATATATATATATATATATAAGACGTTTAGATATCTATCTTGCTTCTACTTAATATCCTTCAATTCAAATAAAAATCTTAAGGAGATATTTTTCCTGTGACATTAAATAGTTGCATGTTTACAAGGTGATCAGTAAAATAACATGATCATTTTGTTGTATGTGTGTGTCTCATATTTTATGTGAAAACTTCTAAGAGCATTCGCATCAGCCTAGGCATAACTCCTCAAAAGCCAAAAATATGTATTTTGTGCTCTTTAAACTTGTTACATTGGACTAGGTAAAATATGAGAGTTGATCATTTCAACTACAATATATCCAAACATATATTCATCTTTAGCGAGACATTGTTGATAACCAAATGAATATTTTATTCTAAAATCACATCTCCTCCAACTGAAACAAATATTTTCCCTCGTGAATCTATTCTCCCCAAAATCCTTTTCACTTTCTCTCCCTTTCTCCCTCGATGAACACCCCCTTCATTTTTTTCTCATTCTTTCTCTCTTCCTCCTAGATTGGCCCGACACTCCCACTCTCCCCTTCTCTCTATTTTTTCCATTTTTTTCCCAGTTCCCTTGCTGCTTTCGTTATCCCCCAAGGTTGTCGAAGTTGGGAATCTGGGCTTCGCTGAGGAACATGGGGAAGGAGTAGTCAATTTGCAAGAGAAAATTGACTGTTGAAATTGACCCTAGACTGCCTCTATTAGGGTTCCTATTGTGCTTCACCAAAGGTAATATAATCCACCCTTGTCTTGTTTGTTTCGATTTGTATTTTTATTGTTTGGTTTTGGCTTTGGCTTTGGCTTTGGCTTTGGCTTGATTGGTGGTGGTCTACATCATGTTTGGTTTTGGTTGTATGGTCAAGTCGGTGCTTATTTGCTATGTGCATTTTTATGCATTTTGTATTTCATAAGCATCTGCATCTGTTAGTATTTTTATGCTTAACGTGCCAGGTAAGGCTCTGCTACCCCACAGCCTTGTTCCCTTTCGCAGAGAGCTAGTGCAACTTAAAGGGCCTCAAGCTAATGGAGAAAGTAGTAGTGTAAAGGATTTGGCTTAGTAGCGCTTGCGATAGAGGCAAAGACAGAAGAAGAAAACTGGACGAAGCTTTTCTTTACGCGACTCAGAGACCAATCATCTGGTTTCTTTTCGCCTCTTGCGTGTGGGTAGCCGCATGGCTGCTCAGGGGGACCCGCCCCCTCATCCAGCACCAGACCCTCCTCAAGCGACAGCATGATGCCGTCTGTTCACTGATATCGTGGTGGAGACCCTGGAGTCCCTGAAACCTCTTCCTGAAGACGATATCTCTATGCGTCACCCAAACTTTAAGGATGGTGAAATGTTCTTTAACTTCACAAAGGAGGAGATCGATCGTTCTGCCTCTCCGTTTCGTTTCACGGTCGTTCTGAAGTTCTTGTGGAAAATACCCTCTCTTGATCTGATCCGAAAGTTCATCAAACAGAGATGGAGCTTGAAGATGCAACCTGTGGTGGGCGGGATGAGAAAATCGACCAATGTGATGGTTCGATTGACAAATGAGGAGGATTCTTGCACGGCTATGGCGAGGGAATTCTTTGGCATTGAAGGTATGTCGTATCGAATTTTTCATTGGTTTCCTGATTTTGATGAAAATATTGAACCTGTGAATGCCCCAGTGTGGATATATTTACCGGGATTACCCCCAAATTTCTATCACATATCTATGTTGAAAATTCTTATTAGTGGTTATGGAAGATTTTTTAGGAGAGATAATGCCACTGCGTGTGTTTCATGTTCAGAAGGTGCGAGATGTTGTATTGTGATGGATGTCTTGCAATCTTTGCGGAATGGTTTCTGGATTGGGACCCCAGGTGATAAAAATTGTCTGCATTGGGAGGCGCGATCAACACTCGCGTCTGCGCCGGTTGATCGCGCCTCCCATAAATGGCCATGAGTCGCTGGCAACGTATATCCCGCTCATAGAAGAGGTGGTGATGAATTCATTGGATGAATGGGCGAGCATGAAGCGGCCTTTCGAGCTCTATACAGAAATGAAGAAGGCTACCTTCAAGGTCATGAGGCGTATTTTCATGGGCACTGTTAACGATTATACGTTCTGGACAAAGCAAGATCTGTTTGGTGATTATATCGACGGAATTGTTTCCTTGGTTATTGACTTACCCGGTTTCCCTTTCCACAAAGCAATCAAGGTAATTATAAAATTACTTTCCTTTATTTATTGCATGAATAAGTTAATTAAGTCAAGCTCTACATATATATTAAATATTAGCAACATTAATATAATATTCATTTAACAGTACTATTAGTAATTTGTAAGATATCTATCCGGTTTTCTATTTTGTTTTTTTTCTCTTTTCTTTTTGAAATAATATATTAAAAGAATCCATGGTACTTAATTCGCATGATGCCTTGTTCTGCTTCATCTCTACATTTTTATTTTTTAAAATCGATAAAAGATGATATTGACATTAAAAGATACAATTGTTACAAGATTAATCTTGTATGCATGCTTAAATATCAGTGCAATATTCGGAGTGGGTCATGATGTAAAATAAATACAAAATTCTAATTTGTGCTATAGCAATTCTCTATATTTATATAACCACATGAATTCAATTATAAAAAAAAAAAAGTTTTTATTTTTTCTTTCTTTTTCTCTCTCTTTCATTTTTCTTAAATTTGTAATAATTATTATATTTTTGAATATTTCTCGCAATCACAATATTTTCCTTTCACATCTTTATTTCGAGAAAGATATATTTATAAGGAATAGTAGTAATACTAGATACAGTCATAAGTTATGCAAACGTCACGCACTCATTTAGAAAAATAATGAGATTTGTTATTAAAAAATTAATTTTTTCATATAAATCTAATATTTATTTATTTTTTTTTTAAAAAATATACAATATTTACGCATTCAATAATTGTAAATATTATTTCTCATTTAGGAATATGCTAGATTTACAGTAAATTTTGTATTAAATTGAGGTTGTCAGGCTATAATATTTGTTTGAAAAGTCACCGCAGCTTAAACATAAAATAATAACTAAGATAATCTAAGAATCACTAGATATTAAAATAGTGAAATTTCAACTTTTTGCGTTTACAGGCAACATATAAATTTTTTTCAAATGGTATATTAATCCCTGTATATGTGATGTATGAGATCTTAGGAGAAGATTTTTTGGCTATTTATAATGATTCTAATGATACTCTAATTATAGTATTAACTAGTCATTTCAAAGTATAAACCCAAATTGCTAATTAAAAAAACAAAGGACCTCTCTTGAGATGTGAAAGTGTGTGGTATATATATATATATATAACTCTCGTTAGCTATGGATTGATAATTGTTTTAATGCATCAGGCACGAAAAGAGTTGGTAAAGCTCCTTCAATCTGTGTTGAATGGAAAGAAGGTGATGCCTAAAAGTAATAATCAACCCAAGGCAAAGAAAGATATGATAGATTTGCTCACAGGCATTCCCCACAAAGTGGAGTTATCTTATACAAACTAAAATTCCTCACAAGCAGATTTTTTTTTTTCTTTTGTTGTTTGCACCATTTTAATCAAAGTGGAGTTTTATTAATTATTATAACATTTCTCACAAGCAGATTTTGTGTATGGTGTGTTATATGTGCTTGGTCTACTATAGTCATTGCACAAGCAAGGTTTTTACAAAAATTCCAAACAAAAGAAATTAATGTGGTTTGCATGTTTGTTGTTTGCACATTTTAATCAAAGTGAAGTTATCTTATAGCATTTTAATCAAAGTGGAGTTATCTTATAACATGGCCTTAGCTCGAATGACCGATGATAGACCCGGTGCATGGTAAAGTGGAGAGCAACTGCGATGAAAGCAGATCACGATAAATGTACAGAATTTGAACTATAAAAGAAAAAGTTTGAGGTAAAGATGATGAGATTGGATCTTGCTGGCATGCATGCCATGTAGCAAGAATACTTTCTTAATATTCAGAGGAAAATTTTTAGGCATCAAGTCCCATTCCGGAACTACATCTACATCTCCATCCACAACTTGTAGAGGTGTGTAACTGGCTAGGCATATTATTTTTGTTCTAATTTTAGTGGCTGTCCAACTACATGTGAGCTGGAGAAACATGTGGCTGGATAGCAACTAAATGTGTCATATTTTTATGTGTGAGATCTGGTATATGCACAGTCAAAGTGGCTTGTTTTTCTTTTGCCTTATGAGACATGGACAGTTTATTTTGGTTGAAATGAATAAATTTGGTTTTTGTGTTTGACATGGATGATACACAACTTGCAAATGGATGAATAGGTTGTGGGTGCTTATTTTGTAAATTTTTGTGGATTGGTGGGTTGGACTGCATTATTGAAATTATTTGTATTTTGATTTAGCAAAGTGTTGGTGTTGATATAAACTCCATTGTTGAAAGTGTTGTATTTTGAAATTATTGATAATGAACAGATATTATTCTTAATATGTGTACTATAGATTGTGTTTCTATCTTGGAAAAATTACTCCACATGAATTTCTTCATGGCTTTATTAAAGTCTTTTTAAAACTTTCATTAGTAAACATGACTATATTATATCCAGATTTTTCAGAAAATATATTTTGTAAACAAGACTATATTATGTTGGATAATTAGGTTGAGAAAAAAATAGTTGGGAAACAATAATTTTAAATAAAAATTAAATTATTAATTAATATATGGGGTGTATTTGTAAAATAAAAAAATTTATATTATTAAAATACATAATATTATATTATTATTTTGACTTTGGGATGGATAATCCAACTTGTGGATTAATATCTTGAATGGCTTTAACTTTAGCCAAAACCTCACCTTTTAGCCAAATTTTGAATTTGGCAATGGTCTAGACATTGCCAATGCTCTAAGAATGGCTTATAAAGTCTCACATTTTGATCATTTTATGGTGGTTTGATTTTAATTAGTACTGAAAAAGAAGATGGCCGGTTCGAAGAATATTTTCTTTCGTTTTGATGCTAGAAAGTGATGTGTGCACATTGTACGTATCGCAATCAACTTCAGTAATTGTACATTTTAATTTGTCATGCTCTTCAACTAGATAGCTTTCCGGCCATGGGATCACAGGAAATGTGTTTTTGGTTTTTACCGTTTGTAGGTTGCTAATTGTTCTTTTTTCGTAGTGCTGACTTTTTGGGATCTTAATAGTTGATATTTGGGCTCTTAATTATTATATATATAAACTTGCCAAAAAAACAAACCTATCCCACAATATAAACGGCACCAATTTATATATATTTTATGTAGTACTTCAAGAAAACAGCTTATATTAGAAGATAATGTTGAATAACTTAAAGCAGCTCTTATAATTATATTAGATTAATCGCTTTAGTTGACTAATTTGCGAATAATACAAGTAAAATATACACGAGAAATGGATATCGATCGTAGGACTGTAACATGAGCCGGCCGCAAAATATAATACTCGCTTACTTCTGCATATAATATATATATATATACATGATATATAATATCCATCTTTTGTGAGAAATTTACAAGCTGGAAGAGATCATGAAATTCATGGAGATGGAGTTGGAGTTGGATGTGTTGTGGGCGATTGCTGGGGCTTTATTATTGGGTGGCTGGGTTTCTGTGTTTTGGTTTATGAAGAGAGTGAACGAGTGGTATTATGTTGGGAAGTTGGGAGAACTGGAATACCCTCTTCCTCCAGGTGATTTGGGTTTGCCTTTTGTTGGGAACATGTTGTCTTTCTTCACCTCTCTAAGATCTGGTGACCCTAATCTATTCCTCCAAACCCTCGTCATCAGGTAGATTTTTCTCTCATCTTTAACTTTATCAAGAATATATATATATATATATATATATATATATATATTGTGTTTGTTTGTAACATGATCGTCTTAATTAATTTGTACATGATAAATGAGGCATATATCGTTTGTGCGTCTGACTGAAACAGGTACGGGAAGAGTAGTATGTACAAGACCCACCTTTTTGGGTGTCCAAGTATCATTGTTTGCAGGCCGGAATTATGTCGGCGTGTGTTGACAAACGACGAGCATTTCGGAAATGGTTACCCTAAATCCGCCTATCTTCTAACAGGAGAGAAATCCCTACACAGCATTACGATTGCAGAACACTCGCGTCTGCGCCGGTTGATCGCGCCTCCCATAAACGGCCATGAGTCGCTGGCAACGTATATCCCGCTCATAGAAGAGGTGGTGATGAATTCATTGGATGAATGGGCGAGCATGAAGCGGCCTTTCGAGCTCTATACAGAAATGAAGAAGGCTACCTTCAAGGTCATGACGCGTATTTTCATGGGCACTGTTAACGATTATACGTTCTGGACAAAGCAAGATCTGTTTGGTGATTATATCGACGGAATGGTTTCCTTGGTTATTGACTTACCCGGTTTCCCTTTCCACAAAGCAATCAAGGTAATTATAAAATTACTTTCCTTTATTTATTGCATGAATAAGTACTTAATTAAGTCAAGCTCTACATATATATTAAATATTAGCAACATTAATATATTCATTTAACAGTACTATTAGTAATTTGTAAGATATCTATCCGGTTTTCTATTTTGTTTTTTTTCTCTTTTCTTTTTGAAATAATATATTAAAAGAATCCATGGTACTTAATTCGCATGATGCCTTGTTCTGCTTCATCTCTACATTTTTATTTTTTAAATTCGATAAAAGATGATATTGACATTAAAAGATACAATTGTTGCAAGATTAATCTTGTATGCATGCTTAAATATCAGTGCAATATTCGGGGTGGGTCATGATGTAAAATAAATACAAAATTCTAATTTGTGCTATAGCAATTCTCTACATTTATATAACCACATGAATTCAATTTCAAAAAAAAGCTTTTATTTTTTATTTCTTTTTCTCTCTCTTTCATTTTTCTTAAATTTGTAATAATTATTATATTTTTGTATATTTCTCGCAATCACAATATTTTCCTTTCACATCTTTATTTCGAGAAAGGTATATTTATAAGAAAGTGTAGTAATACTAGATACAGTCATAAATTATGTAACATCACGCACTCATTTAGAAAAGTAATGAGATCTGTTATTAAAAAATTAATTTTTTCATATAAATCTAATATTTTTTCAAAAGAAATATACAATATTTACGCATTCCATGATTGTAAATATTATTTCTCGTTTAGGAATATGCTAGATTTACAGTAAATTTTGTACTAAATTGAGGTTGTCAGGCTATAATATTTGTTCGAAAAGTCACCGCAGCTTAAACATAAAATAATAACTAAGATAATCTAAGAATCACTCGATATTAAAATAGTGAAATTTCAACTTTTTGCGTTTACAGGCAACATATAAAATTTTTTCAAATGGTATATTAATCCCTGTATATGTGATGTATGAGATCTTAGGAGAAGATTTTTTTGCTATTTATAATGATTCTAATGATACTCTAATTATAGTATTAACTAGTCATTTCAAAGTATAAACCCAAATTGCTAATTAAAAAAACAAAGGACCTCTCTTGAGATGTGAAAGTGTATGGTGTATATATATATATATATATATATATATATATATACATAACTCTCGTTAGCTATGGATTGATAATTGTTTTAATGCATCAGGCACGAAAAGAGTTGGTAAAGCTCCTTCAATCTGTGTTGAATGAAAAGAAGGTGATGCCTAAAAGTAATGATCAACCGAAGGCAAAGAAAGATATGATAGATTTGCTTATGGAAGTTGAAGATGAGGATGGTCAAAAATTGGAGGATGAGCATGTCGTAGATTTGCTTCTCGCTTTCATGGCAGCTGGTTTTGATAGCTCTGCAATTACTACATTATGGGCATTGTTGCACCTATATGAGCGTCCTGAAATCCTTAAAAAAGCGAAGGCATGAGGCTTGCAATGATCTAATTAATTATTCAACATTTTTGGTTTAAGCCTCAAAAAGGCATGAAACAGTGTTGTTTATATCATAAATGGGTGCTTAATGATATTGACTATATTATTATATCATGTTGTAAATCATTTTCCAGGAAGAACAAGACGAGATTATAAAGAGACGACCATCAACCCAGAAAGGATTGAACCTAAAGGAAATTAAAGAAATGGACTTTCTTGCTAAGGTATGGATCAGTTTCTTACTCTCTTTTAATCGATCATCTCTTTAATTTTCTTTTAATCCATCATATATATATATATACACTACTCCCGTCTGATCTTACGATCGATATAGGTAATCGATGAGATGTTGCGAATGACACATGGCTTGTCCATATTTCGAGAGGCGAAAGTCGATGTTACAATGCATGGTACGTAATTAGTCATGATGCCGGCCCCCAATATTTCCTGACCTATATTATATAATTTATTTTCCTCTTGTTTATATTATTTTCCAGGCTACACCATACCAAAAGGATGGAAAGTTTTAGTCTGGACCGGAGCTGTTCATATGGATCCCGAAACTTATGAAAACCCAACAGATTTTAATCCATTGAGATGGGATGTAAGTAAATTGAAGTATTAACACTTTGTTATGTATAATAATGCTTTTTGCCTATATGTTCTTGTGTATGCAGAAATGAAAATAACATGACAGCTTGTTATTTGTTTTTAATAGAATATAAACCCGAAAGCAGGGGCTTTCATTCCCTTTGGAGCAGGAAGGAAGATTTGTCCAGGAAATTCTCTGGCCAAGCTCGTCATAAAAATTTTCCTTCATTATTTTGTCCTTAACTACAAGTGAGTTTCTTCATTAATCCTTGAGTACTACAAGTGAGTTTTTTCTTTTTAACTTTCTTCATGGGTATGTGGCACATCACCGATCGATCACAATGTACAAAGCTGCATGCTGCTAGATGATCTATAAATTATTATAAGGAGTCCATGAAAAGTTGGCAAAACTTGTTTAATTTCTATGGACGAATATTATGCTAAATTAATTCCTAATCATGCAGGCTGAAGCAACTTAATCCAGATGCCCCAATCCGCTATACACACGGACCCGTGCATACAGACAAATGCCTCGTCGAAGTCAAGAAGATCATATAATAACCCTGAATATTTGCCGCTATATGGTTGATACTAATCCGTCTCAAAAAGTTTCAAATGGCGGATGCACTCAGCATCGCAAAAAAAAACCTATTGTTTTTGTGTCAGTTTCGGTCGCCACAAGAAGTACATATATATAAAGCGTCTCAAAAACTATGGTATGGTAGGGAAAACCCTTCATTAACAT
This sequence comes from Juglans regia, assembly GCF_001411555.2. Classification (NCBI taxonomy): domain Eukaryota; kingdom Viridiplantae; phylum Streptophyta; class Magnoliopsida; order Fagales; family Juglandaceae; genus Juglans; species Juglans regia. Next base: position 3,404,122 of record NC_049904.1, read on the forward strand.
CCACGTTTTTGTGCCGTAAATAAAAATAAATCACAGCTAATAGTTTTTATATTCCAACACTATTGTTTCGTTGCAAAAAATTATATGGTGTCACAAATAATAAGTTTACGTGACGGTCTAGTGTGTCGTAAAAAAATCAAGAATCACAGGAAAAAATATGTACAATTGCCTTGCAATTAGGGGTGAAAACCGACCCCTTCGGTTCGGTTCTTGGGCAAAACCGACGCCGACCGACAGGTAATTTGCGGGGAGAAACACCGGCCGAAACCGATCGACGAGGAGGAGAAACACCGGCCGAAACCATTGCTTCCTTTCTCTATCGGTTCACGGTCGGTTCCCGGACCGAGCTTCCTCTGAGAGAGTAGAGAGAGAGATTGTTGCAGAGGAGAGAGAGAGAGAGAGAGGATGAGAGCTGGTAACTGGTAAGAACGCGAGGAAGAAGACGCGAGGAAGAAGATGAAGCTATTTTGAAACGACGCCGTTTGGTTTAAACGAAACGGCGTCGTTCTACTTAATTTTTTTTTAAATCGTTATAAATTAAACGACGCCGTTTGGTTTAATACCAAACGGCGTCGTTCTACTTATGTTTAAAACACAACTAAGGCTTAAAACGACGCCGTTCCACTTAAACTTAAGTAGAACGGCGTCGTTTTAAGTTTAAAATATATAGAAAAGGAAATAGTTTATTTAGTCGGCCGGTTCAGCGGTTTTAATCTGGTTCGAACCGACGCCGAACCGGCCGATATCGGTTTTCTCTATTTTATGCCGCACGCTGACCGGTTCCCTGCCGGTTTCGTCCGGTTCCGAGCTCCGGCGGCCGGTCTGAGTCGGTCTAGGTCGGTTTTTCAGTTTTTTGTACCGCCCTACTTGCAATAGAATGGGACGCAATGTATTTTACAGTGATAATATATTCATCAACATAAATGTTTTTATTCGACGCAAATGAAATCATGTGTGTGAATGTGGTCGCAAATGGAAAAAAATTCGCAAAAAAAAAAAAAAAAAAAACATGTTGCATTAGCTACAGAATTGAGCGGGTCACAAATATGTAAACAATCTAGTGGTAATTTTTTGGCACTCTAGTTGGTTACACTCAAAGGTTTCGGCACTTTCCCTTAACTAACCTCTAATGTTTCATGAAATTGATCGTGATCAATATTAATTTTGTTGTTTACAAACAGTCAAATATTAATATTTTCCCACAAATACCAAAATAATTAATTAGCAATTTAAAGTTTAGAAATCATTTGTCATGGCCATAATCCTGACTAAAAACTTGGGGGTATATGCTTGAGTTAAAACCTGGGTTTCAAATCATTAACTAATTTGTTTGAGTTAAAACAGTTAAAACATGAGTAACAACAGAATACTTACAATTCATTAATTGAAATAGAAATAGGCATTTGAACTAAAAATAGTCTACTATCATTTATATGCCAACCATAAAACAATGCGCAAAAAGTTGTTGAACAGAAGTACTGTAGTTCTTCATCCATATGATGTTCCAATCACTCTATACATATAATAGCAGTACCAAAACAACATCAAGTAGAGCGACTTCTTACTATTCCTCACTGAAGCAATATTTTTTAGACATTTAATAGAAGGCAACTATGCACACTTTGTGATGTGACAGATAACATTTGAGTCATTTTTGTGATGGAACCATGGTGAGAATTTGCCCCAAAACCAATCGACCCCATCTATTGACTAATTACCAATCACCCATCAGCTTTCATCTGATATACATTTCTCTACGTCGATCCAGTTATTCTTACAGTTAAATAATCTAGGTAACATAAAAGATAATGAAACTACATGTAATGGACATGGTTGTTTAACTAAACTACCAATGGCTCATTTAATGGCATGTATATATTTAAACCCAGGTTATACCTTGACACATGTAATGTAATGGACAAGGTTGTTTTGATTTGGAACATACAAGGGGCTTTTACATGCAAAAGTCAATAGTACATTACTACACAAAATGAGAAAGGTTAAAATATTTGTTCAATAAAATTATGGAACCCGAAGCACTTTTGGTTAGAAGAATGTCTAAGTTGGTGCGACCAACTTTCTAATTGATGGAAATCAATTCCATTCATCAATTTTAATCCTAACACGATACTAATCACGTACTCATGAAATATAAGCAATTTCATTACTAACTCTCATACAGTTCATTCCATCAATTTGAGGTTCATAGATTTTATGTGGGGAAACTAGACCATCACAAGTGAAATTATCTAAACATACCACTTAGAAAGCATTGTAAAACCATGCTACTAACTCCCCCCAAGCTGCATCCACAATCTATATATCATTGAAGCACTAATAATCTTCCAACATATTAACTAAAATAAATGTGTAACTAATAAATATATTCAGGCCTACCTATTCTAATCAAAAACCAATATATTAACTAAAATATATTCATAACTAACCATTATTATAAAGATCAAATTGCAAAGTACATACAACGAAGCAACCAACATCATACTCTTAAATTGCATCTTCCAATACTACCATACTTGATGCTAGTAGTTTTTGAAAAGTATCTGTTTATCAAGCTATCCCTCTTCACTGGCGATGGCTACAACAAGTCTAAAGGCTAGTAGTTTTTGCAAACTAAGACTACCATACTTGATGCTAGTAGTTTTTTGCCCCACAAGAAGATATTTGCACATATCTAACCACAAGTGCCATGGCTACAATAGTGTTTCATAATACCCATTCCAATATTAATGTATGTGTTCTTTTCATTGACAACACTACTTACTCCATGTTCCTTTCGTTTATGGTTTGGTTATTGCTAATAAAGCCAGACCACTACGCTGCTAGTAACCAGAAGTTTGGTGGAACCTTATCTTTAAACTCTCGGCAACCACCCATCCATGATAACTCTAGAAAGTCACTCACAAAATACATGTCTTTAGCCAACACAAGTACTTTATCATGTCTCTTTGCCTCTCAAAAAGTCATCTTTCAACCAATTTAGATAGCTCTCAGAGTCTCCCTCAGAGACTCTCCCTGTGACAACTATTGTGATTGAGTGTATGTCATAAATTTATCAAACTCCACTTGCTTTACTAAGATCTCCTAAACATGTCTTTAGTGCCTCAAACTACGCCTTGTAAAACTGTGCATCATCTGACAATACACCTCCATTGTTGCCACTTTTCGTTATCCCTGATGTTACAAGCATCAGATTCTCGCCTAAACGCCTTTCATATCCTGATCTCTTCCTTAGGAGGCTAGGGCCTCCCTGAACACTGCAGCTGCTGCCTCCTTAGTGTTCTGGTTGCATTCATTTAGCTTCTCCACCATTTTGTCCTTCTAAAATAAAAATGGTTTAATGTGTTTAGTTTTACTCATGAACCTATAACAAAAGTACCCAAGAGGCTGCATAGATATTATGTTCATTACAACAGAAAAAATCATGTACTTCCCCTAAATAGTCATGTAACTCACATACAGCTCTTCAGTCATGTTGGTCACAAACCCGTTCTTCTTCTTTGACCATCGAGTCTCTTTAAAAAATTCCACCAAATTAGTAGCACCCTCACGCTGAAACATGCAATTCAAATATCATCAAGTGTACCACCTAAGTTATATAACCATATTTGAGAGACAACTTCTGATTATTATTGAAATTAATTTTCATAGATATAAGCACATAATAATTACCTGCTCTTCGAGTATTCGAACAAAGGATTTCTTGCAGTGACAAGGCCTAGTCCAGAAAATTCATGCAACGCGGTTAAACCAATAATTAAGTATTTCATATTATGACCGATTTAGTTTTTGAACATGCAATTCACCCGCCTTTGATACGTGGCCCTATCATTCTTCAGTTTAAAGGGCATTACTCGTTAGCAATATAGCCTATGGTCCAATATGAAAGAAGTCTTCTCCTGCTAGTCTAGGTTCATCCGAATTTGATTGTATCCAGAATAGGCATCCATGAAACTCAGCATTCAGTGACCCACCGTAAAGTCCAATATCAGGTTTATACCTGGCAAGGGAAAGCTGTCTTTTGGGCATGCTTTGTTCAAATTGGTGAAATCAACGCACATTCTCCACTTGCCATTTAACTTCTTTACCAAAACCACATTGGAGAGCCAATCTAGATAATGTGTTTCCTTGATGTACCCCATAGCCAGAGTCATTATACCTCTTCTGTTATGGCTGCGTATTTTTATGGGCTAAAGTTCCTTCGTTTTTGCTAGGTTTGTTTGGCCTCAAGGCTTACACAAAGGCGGTGTTCGATGACTTTATTGTTGATTTTGAGCATATCTTCATGATTCCAAGCAAACATGTCTCTGTGTTCAATCAGGATTTGCTTCAATTGTTGCCTAACTTTCGATCCCATTCTAGTTCCAATCATCATTGTTGCTTCGGGATGGTTTGGGCCCAGGGTTATAAGCTCCAGAGGTTCGTCGTCCTCTACTTGCCTCAGGCTTTGCTCATCTCGTGTCTTGACCTCATGTTCAATGAGTTCAGGTAGTGGTGGTGTGGTGGTGATAGTGGTGATGGTGACGCTTCGTCGGATCCTAAAATTTCTACTACCCTCACGTCCCTTCCCCTGTTCTTAAGCTCTTGTATATAGTATTCTCATGCCAACACTTGCTCTCCACATACTTCTCCTACGCCTGCCTCTGTTGGGAACTTCATTTTCAAGTGGTAGGTGGAAATAATGACTTTCAAGTTATTTAGGGTTGAAAGCACAATGATTGCATTATACGAGGAGTGGGCCTTAACCATCAGAAAGTCAGTTCATGTGGTGGTAGTGCAAAGCCATGTTCCAACAGATACAGGTAGTGCAATGGCTCCTATAAGTTGAATTGTTTCTCTCGAGAAGCCCTCTAGTGGCGTGGGTAAAGGGTGCAATTGGCTTGGGTCAATTTCCATCTTCATAAAAGCGTCCCAGAAGAGGATGTCAGCCGAGTTCCCATTGTCGATTAGGATTTTTCGAGTGGTGTAATTGGCCACTAGCAATGTTACTACTAGTACATCGTCATGTGGCTATTGGACCCCTTCGCAATCTTCGTCATCAAAGGATATGGCGACCATCTTCTTGTTCTTTGCTTGCTTCGGCAATCTCTCCATGGGTAATACTTCCCTATACCTGGCCTTTTGAGCATGTGCATTTCTACTAGAGGATGTTGAATCATCCTCGGCAAATCCTCCTACTATTGTTTAGATCTCGCTAAGGGCAAATTGTTTTTGTTAGGACTTTGGCGAGGAGCACTCGAGATTTCTTCGCATCATCCTTTTTCACTTCGAGCTTTCACTTCTATGGGTTTTTTGGGTCTGTTCTGGCCCTCTATCTGACGATTGTCCCAAAGGTGAGGAATGTTGAGCGACCATCTGCTCTAGTTCCCGATTCTCTCGCATTGTTTCTATTATCTCTTTTAGGGAGTTGCAGTCTTTTGTTACGTGTCCTTCCACATTGTGATAGGTACAAAAGCGGCAGGCTTTCTTTCTTCGGTTGTCATCAGCTCGTCCGTGTCCCTCACTCCTTGCCTACACATTCAAGCTTGAGTGCGTCAACCTTGAATTTGGATTCCTGAAAGGCTCACCTACATATTTCTTTTTCTCGTACTGGCTTTTTCTCTCCTTCTTCTGAGCTTTCCCGCAACTTGCTCCTTTTGATCTACTTTCTACTTGTTCCAACTTGGAATTTCTTGGGCAATCCTGGCCATGAAGGTATCTTCGGCGTTGACGAAGTCATATGATCTAACCCTAAATTATCATAATGTCGTTGGAGTCTTTCTCGCTAATTTTACCATGAAATGGTTTCTTGGCCAAATGCCTCCTAGGAACATTACTAGCGTGATATTTTCGTCTTGATCATTCATTGTCATGCACTCCTTGTTGAACCTTGCAAGATATGCCTTTAAACTCTCGTCCTCCTGCCGCTTGACAATTAGGAAGTATGCAGCTAACTGCCTTCTTCATCTATTGGCCATAAACTGAGTTAGAAACGGTCTCCCGAGCTCCTCAAAGCTATCTATGGAGCCCGACTATAAAGTTCCAAACCATCTTCTCACCACTCCCTTTAAAGTTAAGAGGAAAGCTCGTCACGCGATTTTCCTGAAAAAATTATGAAGTGTGATGTGAACCTTGACTGTCTCTAGGTGTTTGACCTTGACTGTCTCTAGGTGTTTGACAGGATCCTTAGACCTGTCATCAGTATTTTTGGTACTGTACTATACCAGCCGGTATATGCCGTATCGGCTAATCGGCCGGTACCGGTGAAATGAGTATTCCGTTTCGGCCGAAATTTCGGCTGTACCGGCCGGTATTTTATGTTTCGGCCGGTACAATTTTCAGCAGCTGGGTTGATGGCATTTTTGAAATTTTCGCAAACTCTTAGGGGCAAGTTTGGACTTTCACTACAAAAAGAAAACCTATCATTTTGGCCTTAAGTTTCAGACTCTTAAGAGTCTTATTTCCTTTCATTTTCGGCGCCCATTGGCCATTACCCTTCAGTTTCGGCTTCAAGTTCGCGCAGCTGCAGCATCCGAGTCCCAAACGGCCAGCCAGCGGCCAGCAGTCCACCGAACGTCGCCGACCACCACCCTCAGGGCCTCATCTAGATATTTTATTTTTACTATTTGTTTCGTTTATATTTATAACTTAATTTAATTATTTTTTTGTTACTTTTTTGATAAACAAATCAGAATTATATTTTGATAGATGTTTTAGATTATATTGTTATAGTGTTTGTTTGTATTTTTATAGGTATTTTAGATTATATTGTTATAGATGTTTTTGATTATATTTTTATAGATGTTTTAGATTATATTGTTATAGATGTTTGTTTTTATTCTTATAGATGTTTTAGATTATATATTTATAGATGTTTGTTTGTATTTTTATAGATATTTTAGATTATATTTTTATAAATGTTTTAGATTATATTGTTATAGATGTTTGTTTTTATTCTTATAAATGTTTTAGATTATATTTTTATAGTTGTTTGTTTGTATTTTTATAGATGTTTTAGATTATATTTTTATAGATGTTTTAGATTATATTTTTATAGATGTTTTAGATTATATGGTTATAGATATTTGTTTTTATTCTTATAGATGTTTTAGATTATATTTTTATAGATGTTTGAATCTCTGATAAATTTAGTAGCTTTAATCCAGTTTCACTAAAAAATAATTCTTTATCCAAAAGAGAATGCTAAACTAAGTAGTTTAGATTTGATGAGTTTCTTCTTAATGGCTTACTTATAAGTGTTAATTTTTTATACTTTAATAGTTAGAAATGTCTAGTTGTCAATCAACCGGTGGTATGACTTCAACTCCAACACTTGCTCCTGTAAGATCAGAAGATCCAGAATGGGTCCATGCACGTGCTGTGCCAGGGGCAATAAATAATACTGAATGTTTATATTGTAATAAAGTAATTAGAGGTGGCGTGATCACTCGGTTGAAGTATCATCTAGCTGGAATTCCAGACGATGTAGAAGCATGTAAAAATGTGTCTGAAGATGTAAAATGGCAAATGAAGGAGTTGCTTAATGAAATGAAAAAAGCAAAGAGAAGAGAAGGAGAATAAGGTCAGAGATTGGAGGCGATATAGATTTAACATCTGATGATATTGATCATCGTAATAATATGGAGGGACAGTCTCAGCTTTCAAAAGGTAAGGGGAAGTCGAAAGAATCTGGAACTGGAGAGTCAGTGGGGGGATTGAGTAGATTTTTTGCTCCAAGAACAACTTCTGGGGCCCAACCTTCAATTAAGAGTTCTATGTGTTCAAATGAGATGATTGTAAAAGCAAATATGGCTGTAGCACGCTGGTGGTATGATGCTAATCTGCCTTTCAATGCTGCTCAATCTAAGTTTTATCAACTAGCTATCGATGCCATGACTGCCATCGAGTTAGGATTCAAGGGCCCATCTTTATATGAGTTAAGAGGAAATTTGTTAAAGATGGTTGTGGATGAGGTTCAAGATTATTTGCAACAAATTAAGAAGATTTGGAATGAGACCGATTGTTCAGTAATGGCAGATGGTTGAACAAACCAGAAGCAACAATTAATAATCAACTTTCTTGTTTATTGTCCGAAAGTTATAATGTTTTTGAAGTATGTTGATACATCTAGCCTTAGAAAAGATGCTGAAACATTATTTAATATCTTTGATGAGGTTGTTCAAGAAATTGAAACTGAGAATCTTGTGCAGTTCATAACGGACAATGATGCAAGTTATAAAGCTGTAGGAAAAAAGTTACAATAGAAGTATGACTCTTTCTACTGGTCCCCATATGCAGCTCATTGCATAGACTTAATATTGGAGAATTTTTCTGATTCAAGATATTTTTCCCTTATTGATGATACCATAAAAAAGTTAAAAAAGATAACAAAGTTCATCTATAACCATGGTTGGGTTTTGGCATTAATGAGAAAAGACTTTACCAAAAGTCATGATTTATGTCGTCCTGCAATTATAAGGTTTGCGACAAATTTTTTTAGTATCCAATGTTTGCTCTTATTTAAGAAAGAACTCAGACAAATGTTAACTTGTGATAAATGGATTATATCAAGTCATTCTAAGAGCAGCATAGGGAAGGAGATAGCTGAGATCGTTTTAGAAGATAAAGAGTTTTGGGCTCAATGTCAATTTATTGTTAAAGTTAGTGAACCTTTGGTTCATGTTCTACGACTTGTTAACGAGGATGAGAAGCCTGCAATGAGATACTTGTATGATGCAATGGAAAGAGCCAAAGAGAACATAAAAGCAAGATGCAATAACAAAGTCAGTTTATTCAGTCCATTCACCAGGATCATTGGTTCTAGATGGGATAGACAGCTTCACAGTCCATTACATGCGGCGGATTGTTTTCTTAACCCTGAAATTTACTATAGCCCCAATTTTAAAAATAAAAATGATGTTATAAGAGACTTCAACAGCTGTGTTATGAAAATGGAACTTGATCCTGATAATCAAGACAAGATCATTGCAGAACTTGACTTGTATAAGAATGCAGTAAGTGAGTTTAAACATTCTTTAGCAATCCATCAGCGTGATAAAATTAATCCAGGTATTAGCATTTATTAATATCATTGTTAAATAGTGTGACATTGTACTTTAAATTTTATCTTATTTTATTTTTACTTGTATTTAATTAATAATTGTATTATTGTTATAGTTGCATGGTAGACCCAATTTGGTTGCGAGGTTCCAACGCTTCAAATGTTTGCTGTTCAAGTACTAAGTCAATGTTGTAGTGCAACTGAATGTGAAAGAAACTGGAGCACATTTGATTTTATTCATTCGAAGAAGAGAAATAGATTAGTACATAAACGTTTGAATGACTTAGTATTTGTTCGTTATAACTTGAAGCTGAGAAAGAGGTAAATTTTTTTAATACTAATGTTTTCACTGTTGAAAAATATATACCATTTTCACTTATGTTTGATTTTATTTTGACAGGAGCATAAAAAATGGAAGAGATGTTTTAGATCCAATCAATCTTTAAAACATTAATTTGATGGAAGAATAGGTAGGTGAAGAATCTGAACTTCTTGATGGAGAAGATTTGGATTCGGTAAGTATTGAGGAGCCATTAGCCTCATTAAATGAGGAAGACAATGATAATGTTGGTGTTGATGTTGATGATGGTGATGACGTTGATAAAAATATTTTGATTAAAATGTCGAATCCTAATCCTTATTGTCTTTTTGATGAGGATGAGTATCTTTGATTACGTAGTGAAGTTAATGATTTTATTATGATAATATTGGTGTTTATAACTTTATGTTAGTTGTAACTTAAAACTTAAGACTTGTATTGAGAATATTGAGTTTGACTTATTTTGTTGTTATTTTGGAATACAGTTAATGCTTGTATATATATAATTTATCCAAGTTTAAATTATTCTAAAATGGTATACAAAACGGTACCGGTACCGAAACGGTATCGTGACCGAAATATTATTTTGGAACGGTATACGAAATGGTACCGGTACCGAAATATTTCGTTCCAGTGCCTTGACCGGTATGACTTCCGGTACGGTATTCAAAACTTTGCTTGTCATATAGTTCAATTTTCAGAACCTTGAATTTAGGTGGGAGTGGAACCATCATTATTTTCGCACTGTAGGCAGGTCGGTGATGTTGAGTAGGTGGTAGATAGATGAGAATGTGCCTATCCTCTGGTCATTTCCTCATATTTGTCCATGAGGTTGCGTAGATCGTTGTGCATTTTCCTCCTCTTCTTAGTTTGATCTGCACGCACTTTGTGACTCTGCCTCATTTCGCTCATTTTGGCTTGGTGCAACGTTTTCTACATTTCTTTGCCTAAGAGCTTCAGTCTCACGTTGAAGGCTCTCCATCTATAGAGTCATCCTCTTTTTTCTTTCCTCAATTTATGCGAATCTTCCATCCATCTTGTTGTTCACTTGTTCGCCTGTTGTTATTGTTTCTTGATTGCGGGTTGCTTGAGAGCGCATCATTGCAAGCACACGAAGGGCACATTGAAATTTCACATATCCCATAAAACGACACCAATTGTTGGAACATATTTTGTACTCCTGTAAATTATCTTTTACAACCTGCAACCAGAAGATAAGGGAGGCTCAGTGTGGTGTGGGACACCTTTAATATCTAAGTTAATGATGTTGGAATGTATAGGTTGTTTCTTGAATTTTCTCGCCCCCTTTGGTACATACCTTAATCCTTATTTATACGAGATGAATGTCCCCATTTGGTTTGGCTTGCCTTCCGACGTGATCCCCTACGATTCTTTCTGGGATGTGAATTGTTAGGGCTTTAACTTTGCTTATGAGAGAGGAGCATATTGGAGACATTAATGCAGAGGGCAAATATCATGGGCGAGTATCACACTAGGGGTCATTGACACCCCTCGTCGCCCATTACATCATTAAATCCCCAATAATGATGGCTATTTTTGAATTCCATACCCTTGCGCATTCGGCGGTCCCCGAACCTAGCCTTCGTTGGTTAGGCTTATGGTTTTCGAGCCCATGGGTCACTGGCTCTTGTGGTTGGTTCCAACTCTCTTTGGGGAATATTCGACTCACCGCTATTGACTTGGATTGGGTCGAAAATCTAGGTCAGGTCGGAAGATAATTAGATAATCTCAATCTTGTAGCGTGAGTGTTTTAGATAATTAGCTATGAAAATCTAGGATTACCTTGGCTTTAACTAAGAGGGGTGCAAATTAAAAACAATATTGTACCTTGAAGTTTAAATTGAAAGGTTTTTATAATTTGAAGTGAACTTTTAAAAATGTTTGTAGTTTGTAGGCACAAAATCGTCCGTTATTTGTTGTTTAATTGTACTTTTAAGATATTGAAAGTTGACCTTGATCTCGTCATGTTGAGTTCATTATATTTTTCATGCAACCAAAACTAAATGCTGTGTTACATAATTTAAGTTTGATTCTATTTCCTTTTAATGGTTGTGGTTAATATCATAACTTTATTTTAAACAATGAAATGTATTGATGCTATACACTGCACGTTATCTCTAACTTTGCACTTTCTTTAGTCTTTGGAGTGATAGTTTTCTCTTAAAAAAAATATTAATTGATGATGAATACTGTTGGGTATAAAATGAATTAGGGCTGTTTTGGATTTAGAAATGAGATGAGATGATTTTAGATGAAATATGAGAGTTAAAAAAAATATTATTAGAATATTATTTTTTAATATTATTATTATTTTGAGATTTGAAAAAGTTGAATTGCTTGTTATATTTTATGTGAAAATTTAAAAAAATTGTTATAATGTGATAAGATAGGATGAAATGAAATATTTTCTGAATTCAAACGGAACCTAATGTTCACCTCGTTTTAAAGCCCATTATTAGGGATTTAGATTGTTCATCCAAGCTTTTTTTTTTTTTTTTAATCATCTCCTAAATTTTATTTCTTTCATTTTACTAAAAGCAAAATGAGGTTATGGCCTCGTTTGTTTTTACAACTCATCTCATCTCAACTCATTTTATTTTATTTAAACATTACAATTTTTCTAAATTCTCATACAAAATAAAATAAATAATTTAATTTTTTCAAATGTTAAAATAAAAATAATATTAAAAAAGAGAAAATATATTTACAACTATGAATTGTGTAACCGTCATGCAATCTTTTTATAAAAAAATAATGAAACATGGCATATAAAAAAATTAATTTTTTAATAGTGGACCTCATTCTTTTTCAAAGTGTTTATGCATTTCATAATTTTATGTAGAATTATTAATTAAAAAAATATTTTATAATAATATTTTATTTTAATTTTAATTTTAATTCATCTCATCTTATCTATAAAAATAAATAAGAACAAAGAGATACTATAAAATTATCAAATACAGTGAATTTTGTCCACCAAAAATCTGTGAACTTATGCCGTTGGCTTTCGGCTCTAGAAAATTGTTTTAACAAAATCGTGTCAACATAATATATAATATAAATGAGACAAAAATATTTTTTAAAAGAAAATTTCATAAAACTTCAAAAACTATTTCAAAGATAATCATTTCACATTAAAAAAATAGTGGAGCGATCTTAACAAAATGATTGATAAATAAATTTATCTGTCTGTATATTTTAATTCCAAAAAGCCAATTATATTAATTTCTCTTTAGCCGAAATATCTGGAAAAGAAAAAAAAAAAAAAAAAAAGAAGAAAAAACCAAACGACAGTATACAGGTAGGAACCGCAGTGGTAAGTATATAAGAAATAGTATTTACCATTATATATCTCTGAGATAATTCCAGATAAAGAATTAAAGAGTGTTGGGTGGGGTTAGGAAATGGAAGCATAATTCCAGCTGCCGCTGCTGCTGCGGGATTCCAGAGAATCAGAGTCCCCTGGAAATTTAAAAAGGGGATCTTAGGGTTTCTGAGGAAAAAAAATTCTTGGGGGAGAAGCAATTGTTGCAGAAGCAAACCTGGGTAGCGACAGCTCTGGGCTTCGGCGGTGTTTGTGTTGCGCGGATTGGCTGCTGCGCTACTGGCGCAGCTCTCCTAGTATTATGGATAACATGGACATCGATTCACCTCCCGAGTCCAGCCCTCTCAAGCCCCGTGATCGAATCCTGCGGGTACACTTTCCCTTCGATTTTATTCTATAAACTTCCGTTTGATTCTTTTTCTTTTGTTTGCGTTTCATTGCTTCTTTATTATTGTTGTTGTTGTTGTTATTACTATTATTATTTCTACTACCACTACTACTTCTTTTTGTAATCAGAGTTGAGGTTGATATTGTTATGTGAACCTGTGTGTATGCTTTTATTGCTTAAATTTGGCTCTCTCTCTCTTTTTTTTTTTTCCATAAGTTTTGTATATTTCTTTGTGGTTGTAATTCCTCAAAACCCCCCACCCCCGGGCGCCGCCGCTTATGCTTTGTGCGTTGAGCAAATGGGCGATATAATGAAATTAAACTCATGGATTTTAGAATTTTAGCCAATTTAAGTACGTAGCGGGTCTTCTGATATAACAAAATGGATTACATGGAAACTTACCTCAGTATATGCGCCCTTCTCCTCGGACTTTTTTTCATAGATAAGTGAATGAATGTAAATGTTCTGATTTTTGGCTCATGTTTGATAAGACTTTACTTTAGATCGTCACTGAGGAAGTTATTTTTATTTTATTTTATTTTTTATCTAAATCGTATTTTGGTTAGGGGTCTATATGTTAACATTTTGCATGTTCGTTTTATACCAGAGGCTTGCTCTACTTGGAGTACCTGAGGACAAACTTGATCAACTCCAACATGGTTTAGTTGCATTTGTCAAGGATGACAAATCCCGCATTCCAGAGCTGGTTTCTGCTATATTGCTTATGGATGAGGAAGGGGTGGAGGCACTCTGGGAAGCCAAGCCAAGTTCTAAAAAATCCAATTCTAGCTTGAAAAGAAGATTCAGGGAGAGCATGCTGTGGTTACAATGGTTGATGTTTGAGGGTGAACCATCCACTGCCCTAAAGAACCTCTCCAAAATGAGTCTTGGCCAGCGTGGTGTTTGTGGCGCTGTTTGGGGAAATAATGATGTAGCATATAGGTGTCGGACTTGCGAACATGACCCAACATGTGCAATTTGTGTTCCTTGTTTTCAGAATGGGAACCACAAGGACCATGATTTTTCTATTATTTATACAGGCGGTGGTTGCTGTGATTGTGGGGATGTTACGGCATGGAAACGTGAGGGCTTCTGCTCAAAGCATAAAGGTGCGGAACAAATACGACCCCTTCCCGAGGAGCTTACAAACTCTGTGGGGCCTGTCCTTAATGCTCTCTTCGTTTGTTGGAAAAGCAAGTTATTACTTGCTGAAACTAGTTCTCCAGAAAGTCCTAGAACTGTTGATCGTATTGCTGAAAGGATGAAGGTTGCGAATGAACTAACATCTGCAGTGGTTGAGATGCTTTTAGAGTTTTGCAAGTACAGTGAGAGTTTGCTCAGTTTTGTTTCTAGGATTGTCTTTTCTTCTGTTGGTTTATTGGAGATTCTGGTGAGGACAGAGAGGTTTTTGAAAGAGGAAGTTGTGAAGAAACTATATGACTTGCTTTTGAAACTACTTGGGGAACCTCTTTTCAAGTATGAGTTTGGGAAAGTATTTTTGAGCTACTATCCAATTGCTGTAAATGAAGTCATAAAAGAGGGTGGTGATAATGCTCTCAAGAATCATACGCTACTATCTACATTCTCTGTGCAAATCTTCACTGTGCCAACTTTAACACCACGTCTCGTGAAGGAAATGAACCTACTTGCCATGTTATTAGGATGTTTGGGAGACATTTTTGTTTCATGTGCTGGTGAAGATGGTCGTTTGCAGGTAACACAAAATTTTTAACCTTTTTTGCAAGTGGCAGATTTTGATCATCATGTTACATAGATAAAAATAGTTATTGCTTTAAAACTTTATTGGCTGATAACTATTTCCCTTTAAAATATCAGTTCTTTTTTAGGGGAAAGAGATCCCTTTTCAGTTCTGTTCTATATAAAAGATTGTGGATAAATTGTCCTTTTGCAGGCTGGCAAGTGGGGAACCTTGTATGAGACCACTCTTCGTGTGCTTGAAGATATTCGCTTTGTTATGAGTCATGCTGTTGTGGCTAAATATGTAATCCATGACCAGAAAGATATATCTAGAAGTTGGGTGAGACTTTTGGCTTTTGTGCAAGGGATGAACCCGCAAAAGAGAGAAACAGGCATCCACATAGAAGACGATAATGAGATTATGCTTTTGCCATTTGCTTTATGTCACTCTATCGGTAATATTCATTCTCTCCTGGTGGATGGGGCATTTTCAGTTGCTAGTAGTGAAGAGACGGATGGTGAAATACTTTCTAGCACATATGAGCAAGATAAGCTAGATATGGTTGACACAGATGTTTTACGGCATGCCAAAGTTGGACGGTTATCCCAGGAAAGCTCTGCATGTAGCGCGACACCAAAGAGTAGTCTCCCTTGTGCATCAAAGTTTGGTGAAGCTAAACATGATACTGTTTCTCATCTCTTCATTCCACCATCTGTCAAGTGGTTAATGCACGAGTGTCTGAAGGCTATTGAGAACTGGTTGGAAGTTGATAATACCACTGGGGCTGCTCTTAATAAATTAACTCCAAATACTAGCAGTAACTCTGGTAGCAATTTTGCAGCAATAAAGGAGACATTATCCAAGATTAGAAAAGGCAAATATATTTTTGGCAGACTTGCGAGTTCAAGTGAAGATCATGGTTTGCGGCGCTATTCAGATGTACATAGTGGTCTTGGTGTGAATTTTGAATTGGAGAATAGGAAAAGTAAGGACAACAAACCAATGATCAGTTATGACGCCGATGCTGTTAATGCCAGCAGCTCTGCGTGGTTTAATGACATTCTGATGGAGGATGATACAATGGATATAGATGCACTACATATTTTGAATTTGTCTGATTGGCCAAACATAGTTTACAATGTTAGTTCACAGGATATATCTGTCCACATTCCATTGCATCGGTTACTTTCACTTCTTTTGCATAAAGCATTGAGAAGATGTTTTGGTGAATCTGCACTGCCAAATATGACTAGTGGCAGTTCTGTTAACTCGTTATCAACAAGCTGCATTGATTTCTTTGCTCATGTTCTTGGGGGCTGCCACCCATTTGGTTTTTCTGCCTTTGTTATGGAGCATCCTTTACGAGTGAGGGTATTTTGTGCTGAGGTTCATGCTGGAATGTGGAGGAAGCATGGCGATGCTGCCCTATATTCCTGTGAATGGTATCGTTCAGTTCGGTGGTTAGTAAATTATACAATGTGATAATGTACTTTGTCGAGAACTTGGGGGTTTTATTAGTTTTTTTTGTCTGTGGTAAGAAAGCTAAGGGGTACTTGTGTTTTTCTGATAGTTTTTTGCTGCAGGTCTGAACAGAGTCTAGAGCTTGATCTATTTCTGCTGCAGTGCTGTGCTGCACTGGCTCCACCTGATCTGTTCGTCAGTAGAATTCTAGAACGCTTTGGGCTGTCAAACTACCTTTCTTTGAATCTTGATGAGTCCAATGAGTACGTGCTCATCTCAACTCATACATGATTAGTACCATCAGCTGGTGCACCTTTTATTAATCTATAGATATCAGGCGTATTTTTTCCCCTTTTGAGTTATTTTTATTTATTGTTATGTCTGCAGCAGAATAGTGTTGGTCAGTTTACATTACTCTCTCTCTCTCTATATATATATATATACTTATAAAAAATATATATATATATATGTATTCTTAATATCATCATGAAATTGTCCTTGTGAGTGTAACCTTTTTTTATGTTATATTGAGGTGGGTATTTGATCCCCTAATATCATGTTGATCTTCTGGTAATGAGCACTTGGTTTCAGGTTTGAACCAGTTCTGTTACAGGAAATGCTCACTATCATTATTCAGATAGTCAAAGAAAGGCGGTTTTCTGGGATAACTACAGCTGAAAGTTTGAAAAGAGAGTTGATTTGTAAGTTAGCCATTGGAGACGCCACTCGTAGTCAATTGGTGAAATCTCTTCCTCGTGACCTCTCAAAGTCTGACCAGCTTCAGGAAATATTGGATACTGTTGCTTCATATTCCAGACCATCTGGCTTTAATCAGGTTTTGTTTCTTTCCAAAACCTTTTAGTGTTCCTGAGTTGACACACATTGGTTCTGATATATACATAATATATATATATATATATTGTATGCAGGGTACGTATTCACTCCGATGGAGATATTGGAAAGAATTGGATTTGTACCACCCTCGTTGGAATTCAAGGGATTTGCAGAGTGCTGAAGAAAGATACTTGCGCTTCTGTAGGGTCTCTGTATGGACCAATCAGCTGCCCATGTGGACTAAGATTTTTTCTCCACTCAAAGAGGTAGCTAGAGTAGCGACTTGTAAGGTGGTCCTTCGAATTATCCGGGCAGTGCTGTTTTATGCTGTTTTCACTGATAAAGGGACTGAATCACGTGCTCCTGATGGTGTTGTTCTTACTGCATTGCACTTACTCTCGTTAGCATTAGACATCTGTTGTCGGCAGAGAGAATCTTGTGATCAGCCATGTTCTGAAGATGTATTCCCAATCCTAGCTGATTCTAGTGAAGAAATTTGGGAGGGATTAAACTATGGTGCTGGTGGACAAAGTTTGTTGTCACTTCTTGTTGTTTTGATGAGGATGGAGAAGAAAGAAAACACAGACATCTTTTTGGATGCAGGAGGATGCAACCTTTCTTCCCTGATTGAAAGTATATTGAAGAAGTTTGCTGAGATTGATTCTGGATGCATGGCCAAATTGGAACAACTTGCACCTGAAGTCGTCAGTTGTCTATCACAACCCAATCCTAGTAGCGATACGAATCTCTCCAGATCGGATTCTGATAGTGAGAAACGCAAGGCAAAAGCTCGAGAGAGGCAAGCTGCCATCTTGGTGAGATTTATTTATTTTTTCTTTTGAATGCATTTCTTCCAGTGACTTTGTCAGAGAATGAATGATTGTTGCAGAGGCTTCATTTGTGTAATATATTTAGTAGGAGAATTCTTTGTTTCATAATTGGGAGGGTTTGACTTGTTTCCTAAATTTGAAAGAGATGGTTGTCTAGTTCTGTCTGTTCACCTGAGTATATCCCTCATACATTCCTGGGTATTTCACATTTTCGACAGCAATTCTTAAACAAAATTTAATTTAGAAAAAAAAAATTCTAAACTGCTCTTGCTGTATGTTTATTCTTTTGTTTTCACCAAAGTAACTTTTTCCAAGGCATGAATTAACTTGGTTTGTTATGCAGGAGAAAATGAGAGTTGAGCAATCTAAGTTTTTGGCAAGCATTGATCCTGCTGTGGATGAAGGTTCAAATTCTGGACGAGATGTAAATAGATCTGATGTTGGAGATGATTCAGAAGAGTCTGCACAAGTTGCTTGCTCTCTATGCCATGATCCCAACTCGAAAAACCCAATATCATTCCTGATTCATCTCCAGGTAAGCAGGGTCTTTGCTTTCAGTTCTGTTTCCTCTAGGTTTTTTTTGTTGTGGAATAATTTTACTACTATCAATAGATATATATTGCTTGTAGTTAAGTCACAAATTGATGATTTTGCTTTCTTGGAACAAGAAATCGAGACTTGTGAGTTTTGTCGAAAGAGGTCCCCCATCATGGGAACAATTTTGTCGTTTAGAGAAGGAGAATGTTTCTACAGCCACTGGCAAGGTGACCGATCAATCTGAAACAAGCACATCGTCTGGCAGTCCAGGGTCGATTTCATCTTCTCTTTCAGCACAGTTGGTACAGAATGCAGTCAACGAGTTTTGTGGGCAACCTGAGGAAGTCAACGCTTTTCTAGGATTTTTCAAGGCTCAGTTCCCTGCATTGAGGGATATTCAAGTGCCACACATATCGAAGGATGGGAGCGAGAGAAGTGCATGTTCGATTGAGACATTGGAACAAGATATGTACTTCTCCATACTTAGGGAAGTGCATGATAATTTGTTGCATTCCGATTTTTCAAAGGAAGATACTAAAATTCCTACTGTTAAAGGGGGTTTTGAAAAAAGCAGAGACACAGAATCTGTCTTGCTTGGAAAGTACATAGTTGCTCTTTTGAGGGAGAAGAAAGAAAGTCCTTCAGGATCTCAAGATTCTCATAATGATGAGGCTTCTGTAGAATCTACTTCAAAGTGTCCGTCATACGATGGATTTGGCCCTTCAGATTGTGATGGAGTTCATATTTCTTCCTGTGGGCACGCCGTGCATCAGGGATGTCTTGATCGCTATTTATCTTCATTGAAAGAGAGGTAAATATTTGGGAAGAAGATTTCATATGACATAAGATTATGAGTATTTTTTTTATTTTGGCTCTTACTGCCTTTTGCTCTGCACTCTGGGATGTCTTATCTCTGAAAGAGGAGAGTTGAAATCTTAAATTATGCCAGATCTTTCTTGTCATAATTTTGGTGATAGAATAATTGAATGCCTTCTGTTTTCTGCCTGGATTTAGATTATGCATTTATATATAGAAATTTTCCTTTTGAAACCTCGAATGAGTCTCAAACATTTTGTGGCATTGCAATGTGCTTGGAACCACAAACCTGCTAGTTTTTATGGTGGGACAAGGAAATAAGGCTCTCTATTGTCTCAATTTGTATGTGTAATCTGTTAGCATTATAAATATGCTTTTTTTTAATTGGTGCCGGGTGTCGAAGAACTAAGTTCCGATTAATCTCGGGGGTGCACAGGCCCTTAGTAAGGAGTTTTTTGCAAGTTCACCTTGGGTAATTCTAGGGGAAGTTTCCCCAGTCCGGTGGCCTCAGGAAATTCTTTTGCATTTTAAATATACTTTGGTGAATAATCTGAAGGTTATCTTAATGTAGATTGTGCAACTTCCATGAAATTGAAATTGCATGCCAAAAATTTTATATTGGGACTGAGGGGATTGGGCTTTAGAGTGTCTCGCCTTATATGCTTAAGCTTTGTGATTAAGCTTTGAATTGACGTGAAGCTGAAGATATGGGTGTGCGCTGGAATATTGTTGTGTATATATGTGTACCAAGGCAAATGGATAACCGAGGGAAAGTTTAGCTGACTGTTCTGTAGTTCGTCCAGCATGTTTTGCATTTCTGTTCTAAAATAAAATGGATAGCTGTCTATCAATAATGACATAACAATATTATGTAATTCCCAATTGCATAATTAATCACTCCTAGTAATACAATTATAGAGACAGTTGAATTAAAAGGTTAAATGCAAGCAAAATAAGATTTAAGTGACTTGGAAACACAAGTAACTAGAGATAGCGCAATTGGGCATGCCAATTGTTAAGATGTAAATGGTAGAAGGTGCATTTGCTTGGTAGCTTTATGCGTGGTTAGATAATCCATTGAAGGTAATTGCCTCAAGGCGTTTCATAACCACCTTGCCCTTGTGGCAAACGGTGGCATGGCTCAAACACATAATAAGATCTTGAGTTTGTTATCTGATTTTTTTTTTTCCTTCCCATCTGAATTTCTCTACATCTGTTTATCCCTTTTGTTGAATAGTTGCATTAGAGAAACTTAATAAGATCCATAAAACCTATGTATGCTTCAAAGTTTTTTTGCGATTTGTGTTCTCATCTTGAAACAACTGGGAAAGATATTCATAGGCTTACCGTAACCATTCTTGTGAAGGAGAGACTTCGATGTTTGTTTATGAAAAATTTCTAAGATGTCTGACTTGTTATCCAGATCTGTCAGAAGAATTGTTTTCGAAGGAGGGCATATTGTGGATCCATCTCAGGTAAAGCCTTACTGTGCCTTTGATTTTTTGCGGTTAAAGGAAAGGGGCTTTTTTTGATCTTTCATGTCCTCCATCTGGTCAGGGAGAGTTTCTCTGCCCCGTATGTCGTCGACTTGTCAACTCTGTCTTGCCTGCTTTGCCGGGGATTTGCAAGGAAGTCTGGAAGCAGTCTGTAAGTTCAACCTTGAGTTCTTCTCTAGGTGCTGGGTCTTCAGCAACATCATCTGAAGAAATTAGTTCACTCCGCATTCAGCAAGCCTTGCTTCTCTTGAGATCTGCAGCCAATGTGGTTGGGAAGGGTGAAACTCTTAAAGCTTTTCCCCTGCAGAAAAATGGAAGAATGAGGCAAAATCTTGAGCCAGTTTGTCAAGTGCTCTTTAAAATGTATTACCCAAACAAACAGGATAAGTTATCAAGGTCTGCAAGGGTAAGCCACTCAATGCTTATGTGGGACACTCTTAAGTACTCCCTCATCTCAATGGAAATTGCCGCTCGTTGTGGAAGGACTCATATCACTCCAAATTATGGCCTCAACGCCATGTATGAGGAACTCAAATCTTCTAGTGGATTTATAATGTTGTTGCTGCTAAAAGTTGTCCAAAACTCGCAAACTAAGAATGGTGTTCATGTGCTTCAGAGATATAGAGGTACTCAGCTTTTTGCATCATCTATTTGCTCTGGTATATCTATAGATTATGCCAGTGGCACGTCCGGACAAGGTACAATTTTGTTACTTTTGTGGCCTTCTCATCTTATAAGCTATTATTGTTTATGTTACAATGTAAATTATATGATTAAATCACATCCACGCATTAGCTTAAACATTTTGTACAATTGGCATATAAATGGTGTCAGAGTTGAGATATTGAGTTCAAACCTTGACTCCATACTTAATCCCACATATGAGGAGTGTTAAAATATAAATTCTATGATTTTTTCTTACCAGTAGATAAGAAGAAAAGTAGGCAGAACCCAAGTACATGGGACGTATACAAGAGCAAAACCTATGCCTGATTTTCTAAAGATAAAAGGAAATCTTGAATGTTCATGCCATTAAAATCTATAACAATTGACCAATGGAATAAGGTATTAATAAAAAGTTCTAAGCTCATCCATTGTCCATTCATGATCCTCAAAACTCGGTCCATTCCTCCCCATTCATATGCACCACCATAGATAGATCTACATAGCTTCTATTTGATAGTTACCTTGGATGCCTCCAACTTGCCAATAAATTTAACACCCTTCGTGGCATCCACCCAATGTAGCCCCACTCTAGCAAAGAGATCATTCCATAAGCTCGTGGCCGCATCACAATGTAATAGTAAGTAGTCCATGGACTCCCCACTTTTCTTGTACACGTAGCACCAATTTAACACAATGATGGTCTTGTATGATTAAATTCACCTCTTCCTATTGTATGATTTTGTCCAATCATGTTTTCCATATTTCATCCATAAAAAAAGAAGAAAAAATAGCATAAATTTGGTAATTTTGCCCCTGTAATATATCAAAAGCAATTTCAAACTAGGTATAGTGGAAATATAATACAAGATACATTTTATCCTTCCTTTTTCCCTCCCTTCTACCTACCCCCTTTAATTTTCTGTCATAAAGTTTTTGTTCCTATCCTGCTAAAGAGATCCAATGTTGACATGTGAGAGATGTAGCATAATCAATATGTTGAGTCAAACCTTATTGGATTTATGCTTGATTTGTGGTTAGAATATTTGCATAACACCTGTTTATGATGATTACAATATCCTCTTCCTTTTGTCTTCTTTGCAATTAACGCAATACATGTATAGCAGTTTTTTTTTTTTTTTAACATTTTGGGATGTTGATTATCAATTCTTTATATTCTGTTTATCTGCTATCATCATTGCTATGCTTCACAGGTAATATGTTGCGCATCTTAAAACATGTTGAGAAGGAAGAATCATGTCCTGATACTCAATTTTGGAATCGAGCTTCTAATCCTGTCCTTTCTCGTGACCCATTTTCATCATTGATGTGGGTTCTGTTTTGTCTACCATTCCCATTTCTTTCTTGCAAAGAATCATTGTTGTCCCTTGTGCATCTCTTCTATGCTGTCTCTATAGCACAGGTATGTTAGCAGCACGTAGTTCTTTTTGTAAGTAATTCTTTTTAGACGTAGTCTAGTCTCCTGATCATGCAAATTGGAATGCAGGCTATAATTATGTATTGCGGGTTGCATCAATGCAAGACAAGTGAACTAGGATTTAATGATTGCCTGATTTCTGACATCTCAAAAGTTTTGGCAGAATCTGGATGTGCCCAGAAATTTTATGCTTCAAACCATATTGGCTCATCTAGTAATATAAGAGATACAATTCGTAGCATGAGTTTCCCTTATTTGCGGAGGTGTGCACTGCTGTGGAAACTGCTATACTCTTCTTCCCCTGCACCATTCTGTGATAGGAATAATGTGCTTGGTAGATCATCTTTTGCCATCAATGATATGATGGATGATGGTTCTCTGGTCGAGCTCAATGAAGTTCAAAATCTGGAGAACATGTTTAAAATTCCATCACTGGATGTTGTTTTGAAGGAAGAAGTTCTGCGTTCTCTAGTTTTAAAATGGTTTTATCATTTTCACAAGGAATTTGAGCGTTGTAGTTTTGGAGGTGTTATGCACATTACACCTGCAGTTCCATTTAAGTTGATGCATCTTCCCCATGTTTACCAGGATCTCTTGCAGAGGTTTGTTTTAACTTCTCCACTTCAGATATCCTCACAGGCGATCTTTCCTTCTTTTTCTTCCTCATGAAAATTTCCATTCATAGTATATATTTTCTATCAGGTTGATAAAACAGTGTTGCCCTGACTGCAAATCTATCCTTGTTGATCCTGCATTATGCCTCCTGTGTGGTAGATTATGCTCTCCCAGCTGGAAGCCATGCTGCAGGTTCTTGTTCTACCCATCCTCAGTTGCTTCTAGAGAGAATGTTTTTTCAAAAGTGCACATGGATGCACTCCTGATCCTGATGTAACAAGACATTACATTTCACTAAAAAATAAGGATTGAATTATATTTTAACAATTCATGCTTTAAGATTCGATCTCACGATCACCTGTTTTGCGTGAGTATGGTTTATCAACTAACTGGAAATTCGGTTATTTGTTTATTGATTCTAAAGCCAAAGCGGATGCCAAGCTCATGCAATGGCCTGTGGTGCTGGTACTGGAGTGTTCCTTTTGATCAGGGTATGCTTTCTACCCTAAATAGTTTTTCATTTGTTTGTGTATCTTTGAGTTTTGTCTTGATTTTTCTTTCCACCTTTTTTTTCCCAATTGATAACTGATTAGTGACACTCTTTGATGTGATAGAGAACAACAATCCTGTTACAGAGATGCGCACGACAGGCTCCTTGGCCGTCACCTTATTTGGATGCTTTTGGTGAAGAGGTAATTGTTTGTGCACCTGCTGGTTTCTTTCTGTGTTGATGTACCCACTTTTCTTTAGGGTTCAATGCTAAAATAGTTCCTCTGGTTTGCCTCTAAGACATATTAGTCTCTAAGTTTTAATTTTGAACGCTTTACTCCTTATACTTTTAACTTTGATCAACTTAATCCTTCCGTCACTATTCCATTAGTCAACTCCTAGACGTGACTTGTGCATCATATTTTAAAATTAAAAAAATACAGAAATAATATAAAAAACAAAAAATTCATTTAAAATTTAAAAATTCTAAAAAACATTTCAATTTAAAATGAATATCAGTTTTAGGATTTAATTTCAATTTAAACTTCTATAAATTCTTTATTTTTTAAGTTGAATTTAAAATTAAAAAAAAAAAAACTTCTAAAAAATTCAGTCTTGACTTTCTTTAAACAAAAATATAATTCATAAGAAAAACATAGTTATTCATTTTAAATTGAAACTTTTTTTTAAAACTTTTATTTTTTATTTTTATTTTTAAATGAAGTTTTTTTAATAATATTATTTCTTTAAAAACCCACTACTTTTGCTTTTTCACATTGTTCTTACACTTCTTTTTATTGTCACCATGGTGAGTTTTTCCGGTGACTGTTGCCGAACTTAGCTTTCTATAGTGAGTTTTCATTTTGAGAGATTCAGTAGTGTCAATGGGTGGTTTTATACATCTAGCTATAGAGACAGGTTTTTATTTTGTCATTAGAGGGGGGTCAATATTTTCGTATCATTGAAAAGAATAGGGGGTTCATCAAGGAGCTGGTATTGAGTCATGCTAGTGCTCGTTGGCTTGCGATGACAGTGGAAGAATGCTATTTCTCTGAAGGAAAAAAAGAGTTCTGCAAGACATATCGTGATGGTGCCTAGGCACTGTTTGTTCACCGGCATTCCAACGACTTTGGACGAATCTTAGAAGTTGCAGAATATAGCAGCAGTGGGCATCGAGGTCTCTTAGCTATTCCAGCAGGCATGGAAGGAAAGGGGTGGAAGAGTCTTTCAATGGAAATGAAACACATTCAGTCCATGCCTATTTCTTTGAACAAGACATCGGTGTTGGTTCCTAAACTGGTCAGCTTGACAGGGAAGGGGAAGGAGAAAGAGAAGGGGAAGGGGAAGGAGGCTCAATCTTTTGCAGAGGTTGTGAGAGGTGGCGCTGGAAAAAGGGAGGCAGAGAGGGTTGCTACACTGTTGCAGAACAGATTGGTCAAGACTCTTTACCAAAAACAGGGGAAAGCATGGATTGGAGATCCCTCTTATGTTTGAAAGATGAGTTTGCTTCACTGAAATTGGCAGTGGAGGAACAAATAAGCAAAGTTGAGAGTTTGGGTATGGACCAAATATTTCAGCAGATGGGATTGGCTAATGGGGCAGTGAAAAAAGTTTTGGCCTACAAAGGGCCCAAATCAGTCAGGCCCGTTAAGGGAAAAATAAGTTTTGGAAATAAAAAGGTGGGCTTGGCCCAGCGCCTTACTAGCCCAAAGTGGAAACCGAAACGTGGGCCGGTTTTCGAAATAGGCTCCATGTCCAACCCAAGCCCAGAAGTCTTGTCGGTGGTTCACCGACCAGGGGTAGTAACATCGGTGACGTCTATGCACGATCCAGACTCCAGCGGCGACGGAGAACCTGTGCCAGCAATAATAGCTATGACGGAGAACATGGAGGCTGTAACGCCAATAGGACCCTCGACTCCTGTCTGTGGTTCGACAAGTGGTCCACCAAGCTTGGGGAAGGCACAGACTGGTGCGCCAGTGGTCTCTGGGTTGTTTCCTACCACTGTGACATCCCACCTCCACGACGTCGACGCTATAGAAATAGAGCCCCTACAAATAGATGCGATGGTGCCTGCAGAGAGTATGGGTGGGCTACCAGAGCTCTTGGTGGCACAGCTATTGATGCTAGCACATGCTGGGCTGCCTCCTAGCCCCATGGCGGCGAAGGCTGTGGTCCCAACGTTGGAGAAGGCTACGACACTATCAACAGAGGTACCAAGACCTTTAGAACACTGTGGGACACCACAAAAACCATTGTTGGAACTTTCTGAGGTTGTCGACAATTGTTGTTCAGTGCCGTCTACTGTGCAGTTGTCGGAAAAATTTTGTTCAGCAAAAAAACAGCTATCGGTGATAAATTGGACTTTGTGGGTGATAGGGGGGAGGCTAAATTGGTTGGTTCGTTGCTTTTGTATGAGGCTTTCAAGAATGGGGTGGATGAACTTACTCCTCTAAATTCATTTCATCCCAACGTGACAGATTGGGTCATTTAAAAAGCTTTGGATCTTAAATTGATGATAGGGATTAAATGCAAGGGCTTCGAAATCGAATTTATGGCTTTACTCACAGCCATAGAGGCCACTAATGCTCAATCCAAATCGGACCTATCTATGAATTTGGTTAAAAAGAGGGAAAGAGAACTCAAGAGGCTAACATGGGCAAGGAATGATGATGGTGGAGAGAAGAGCTCGACCCGAGAACGTTGTAAGGGGAGGGGTAAAATGGTTGTCCCATGAAGTCAAAAATCATATCATGGAACGTGAGGGGTCTGCATGATCCTAATAAGAGGCTCCAAGTTAGAAATTTACTTTGCCAATGGAAGGGGGATATAATTTGTTTACAAGAGACCAAGTTGGAAGCAATTACAAGATAAATAGTCTGCAGTTTATGGAGAGGGCAACATGTTGGGTGGTCTTACCTGCCATCAAAAGGAGCATCTGGGGGAGTTCTAATTATGTTCGATAAAAGGGTGGTGGATATGGTGGAGGATTGTGTGGGAGTCTTTTCTGTCGCATGCTCTTTTGTGAACTTAGAGGACGGCTTCAAATGGGCATTTGCTGGAGTTTATGGCCCAAACATTGATTCGGAGAGAAGGCTATTGTGGGAAGAGTTGGTGGGAGCTACCAACTTGCATTGGGGGGGATTTTAACATATCTAGATTTCCAAGCGAAAGGTCGGGTGTATCACACATCACCCCAGCATTGAGGGATTTTTCTGACTTCATCTTAGAGTAGGAACTTATGGACATTCCACTTGCAGGAGGCACGTTTACTTGGTCCAACAACCGAGAAATTCCATCTTGGTCGAGGATTGATGGATTTTTGTTAACCACTGAATGAGTCACACTGCCCGGATGTAGCTCAAAGAAGGTTACCCCGGTTATGCTCTGATCACTTCCCCATCATTTTAGAATGTGGAGGCATCCAATGTGGTAGAAGGTATTTTAAGTTTGAGAATGTGGCTTAAAACTGACGATTTTGTAGACAGGGTCAGAGAATAGTGGTCTTCTTACAATTTCCGAGGCTATCCAAGTTTCATAATGGCAAAAAAGTTGAAAGCACTGAAACAGGACTTGAAGCAATGGAATGAACAAGTTTTTGGCAATGTGATTGAGCAGAGGCGTTCTCTTGTGGAGGAGTTACAGGGTTTGGAAGGAGAGGAGGCGGCCAAAACACTTTTTGCACCTGAAAAAATCCACAAGAGTCAGGTAGTACCTGAACTTGAAAGAGTTACTTTGATGGAGGAGGTTTTATGGAGACAAAAATAAAGGGTGCTTTGGCTCAAGGAGGGGGATAAGTGCACGAAATTCTTCCATAGGGTGGCTAATTCCCATAGGAAGAACAATGCAATTGATTCATTGAAGGTAGATGGGGCAGTTTCTTTGGATCAGTTGGTAATCAACAACCACATTGAGCAGTATTATCAACAACTCTTATTTGAAGAGCATATTTGGAGACCGAAAGTGGATGGTTTGAATTTTTCAGCATTAGATCAGCAGAGTGCAGGGTGACTAGGGAGGCCATTTGAAGAAGAGGTGAGCAGAGTAATCAGAGGTATGATAAGTGATAAGGCTCCCGGTCCGAAAGAGTTTACTTCAGGCTTCTTTCAAGCTTGTTGGAAGGTGATTAAGGAAGATCTAATGTAAGTCTTTCATGAATTTCATACAAATGCTAAATTTGAAGAGTCTTAATACTACCTTCTAAGCACTCATTCCCAAAAAGGTGGGGTCCGTGGACGTTAGAGACTATCGTCCCATTAGTCTCATGAATGGGGTGTATAAAATTCTATCAAAAGTGCTTGCGAATAGATCGAGTTCGGTGGTGGAAAAACTTATTTCGAAGCCACAAAATGCTTTCGTCAAAGGTAGACAAATACTTTTTTTATTTCTCATCAAAGGCAGACAAATACTTGATTCGGTGCTTATAGCAAATGAAGTTTTGGAGGACGGACGACTTAAGTCTAGAGAACTCGGGTTACTTTGCAAGTTAGACATGGAGAAAGCATATGACCATGTCAACTGGCAATTCTTACTCTACTTGAAAGATATGGTTTTGGGGGAAGATGGCAAAAATGGGTGGAATTCTTCATCTCTTCAGTTTGTTTCTCTATCTTGGTGAATGGCTCATCGGTGGGTTTCCTCAACTCCTTCCGTAGCTTGAGACGGGAGGATCTGTTATCTCCTTTACTTTTTTTATTTGTCATGGAAGCTCTCAGTAAGATGATTGAGAGTCTAGTGGAGGGTGGGTTATTCCATGGTTTTCAATGGGGAATGGCGATCTCAATATTTCTCACTTGCTCTTTGCTGATGAAACTCTCATTTTTTGTGGAGCACATCTTGGACACATTCAAGCCTTGAGGGCGCTACTCCTTTGTTTTGCAGCTATATCAAGATTGAGTATCAACCTTTCAAAGTCTGAATTAGTGCTAGTGGGGGCTGTCCACGATGCGGAGAACTTAGCTACATTCTTTGGTTGCAAGTTATCATCTTTGCCGATGAAGTATATTGGATTACCATTGGGTGCTTCTTTTAAATCGGTAGGGATTTGGAATGATGTGGTTGAAAAGGTGGAGCACAGATTGGTTTCTTGGAAGAGGTTATATTTATCGAAAGGAGGTAGGCTGACTTTAATTAAAAGTACACTTTCAAATCTACCTACCTACTTTTTGTCCTTGTTCCCGCTTCCTTCAAAGGTAGCTAACTATATTGAGAAGCTACAAAGAGATTTCCTGTAGAGTGGATTGGGGGAAGAGTTCAAATTCTATCTGGTTAATTGGTCAACGGTTTGTACTCCAATTTCTGGGGGAGGATTGGGGATCCGCCACTTGACGAAATCTAATCAAGCCCTCTTGGGTAAATGGTTGTGGAGGTACCAACATGAAAGGGAGGCCCTATGGAAGTCTGTTATAAATTCACAATTTGGAGAGGTTTGGGAAGGATGGTGCTCGAATGAGGTATGAGGCACACATGAAGTGGGATTGTGGAAATATATTAGGAGACTTTGGGAGACCTTTTGAGAACATGAACACATTGTGGTGGGCGATGGTTCGCGTGTCAGTTTTTGGAATGACAAATGGTGTGGTAATCATAGCCTCCGAGACACCTTCCCTGCTATTTTTGAGTTAGCAAGAGAAAAGGATGCAGCGATTGTCGATCTTTTGGTATTTTCAAAAGGCTCCCCTCAATGGAACATTGATTTCATTAGGACAGCCCAAGATTAGGAGTTGGAGTCTATTACTGAGTTCTTTGTGGCGCTGTACTCTGTAAGTCTGACAAGGGGTACTAGAGATAAGATGCAATGGAGTCATTCCAAGAAAGGTAATTTCATTGTTAGATCATTTTACAAAGTGTTAACGAGTCCTGTAATGACTAGTTTTGCGTGGAAGAGCATATGACAGACAAAAGCCCCCTCAAAAGCAACTTTCTTTGTTTTGTCAACATCCTTATAAGATCCTCACTACAGACAATCTGAGGAAACAACAGGTAATCATGTTGGATTGGTGTTGTATGTGTAAGAAGCATGGAGAATCAGTAGATCATCTACTTTTACACTGTAAGGTGGCTAGGAACATGTGGGATGATTTGTTCATGAGAATAGGATTGTCATGGGTCATGCCCCTTAGATTTGTGGATTTCCTTGCAAACTGGAGAGGCCTTCATGGTAACTCACAGATAGCGGCCATCTGGTGAATGATTCCTATTTGTATGTGTTGGTGTATTTGGAGGGAGAGAAATGCGAGAAGCTTCGAAGATCAAGAGAGAACAACAGATGAGCTAAAAGTTTTCTTCTTTAAGTCCTTTTTTTTTTTTTTTGGGGGGGGGGGGGCTATAGTTTGTAACGGACAAAGTGTCCATGACCTTCTACTTTCTATTGTAAACTCTAGTTAGGTGTTTCTCATGTATACTACTTGGGCTTTACCTATTTCTATGAATATAACTTTTTACCTATAAAAAAAAATTATATTATTTCTTTGTTTTGTCATTTGTTATTTTTGTTGACTTGAAATTTTTTCACAGTTGACTAATGGAATGATGGAAGGATTAATTTGGTCAATAATAACATAATAATAATAGTAATTACTTATACTTAAATAAAAAAAATCATAATAATAGTAATAGTCATGATAATGATATTGCTCTCATTTGGAACTTCCTCTGTTTACATTGAAAGGTCCAATTGATTGCTTGGATGCCAATGTTTCAAAACTTCTTGATCTATGATTTGCTTTATTCTTAAAGGAGTAATGCTACATACAGTCGTGGAATGCGTAAACGCCGTGCAGTCGCTTTGAAAAAGAGTGTGATCCACTATTAAAAAATTAATTTCTTTTCATGTGGGTCCCATATTTATTCACTTTTTTCAAAGCGACTGCACGGCACTTGCACACTCACGTTTGCAAGTATCATTTCTCATTTTTGTGTCTTTAATGTCTACATGAAACTTCATGTGCACTTTTTACAATTTTCTTTTCCCATTTTGCAGGACATTGAAATGCATAGAGGGAAACCATTGTACTTGAATGAGGAACGCTATGCTGCTCTAACTTACATGGTGAAAGTCTTTTTTTTCCTTTTGGTTTATGTTATTATGTTATCCAATAAAGAGTGATTGTATTTTGTTCAAGTTTCCTTTTGCTGCTTTATTCTCATTGAATAATAATGTTTTATTTTGCTTGATAGGTTGCATCCCATGGCCTTGATCAGAGTTCAAAGGTTCTTCGCCAAACTACTATCAGTTCTCTGTTCATGGTTTAGATTTGATTTCATGGTTATGGTTCTTGATAAGGTCAGTGTTCATATTCTGCTTTTACATAGTCTTGCTTTAGCACGTGTATTTCTGGTGTATTGATGCTGAATGTTCCAAGTGTTTCCATTTTGATAAGGGGATGGAAAATGGTCCTGCATACTCTGTATATACCTGATACCGGCGATTTATTAAGGATCTTGGCCTTCAGCATGGTATCCTATGGTTGTATATACTGCTCATTCAGGTCAGTTTGCCATAAATATTTCTGGAATTTGCCTCCATTCCAATTAAAGCCTATCCTTTTTACCATATTTTTTTCCTAATTTTAATTTGATAATATTTCCTGAGTTTTAAAAAATGATACAGTATTAAAGGATAATAACACTTGCCCAAAATGAAATGAAGTACCAATCTTTCCTGACATCTTGATGTTTCGATATCACCCATAACATAATCTGCTGATTGTTAAAGCTCAACTCATTGTTCACATGGCTTTTCCCTAATCTTTTCTTAACAGATGCATGTCAAGAAATCAACTTCATGATGTTCTTGGCATGTCATATTCATGTGCATGGCTAGGGGTGGCAATATGTGACACGACCCGTTAACCCAATACGAACACGACACGATAAAAGCGGGTTAGGGTTTAGCCTTAACGGGTTCGGGTCAAAACGGGTTGACCCGTTAAGACACGATTGCTTAACGGGTCACTAACGGGTCAACCCGTTATGACCCGTTAAGAAAATTAAATTTACCTTTATACCCTTAGACCTAAAGGGCAGGGAGGACGCTCCACTTCCTTCTTCAAGTTCTAAATTTGTTTAGATCTGTGTTTTTAATTTTTTATTATATTTGAGATTGTAACATTAATATATTTACATTGTATGTTTTGTTTATTATATTTGGGATGTAATTTTAATAATGAATATTATTACAAATTGTGTGGATCATATTTGTTTAGATTGTAATTTTAGACTTGTAGTTAGTTTTTTATTTTTTATAGATATTATTTATATTTAGATATTTATATAAAATCAATTAAGTCAAACGGGTCGTGTCGTGTCGTATCGTGTATGTCCTACCCATTAACGTAAACGGATTGAAACGAAACAGGTCGTGTCGTGTCATGTCGTGTCAATTTATTTATTATTCATTAACGGGTCATAACGGGTCGTGTCGTGTCAACCCGTTATCTTATCGTGTTGTGTTCGGGTTTGGAATTTTGACACGAAATCCTTAACGGGTCGTGTTCGTGTTGACCCGTTAAGTGTAATGTACATACCTTGACACGACACGAACACGACCCGTTAACACGATTTGATAAGCAGCATGGCATAGCACTAATCATGGCTTAATAACATTCATAAGCATGATTATCATAACATAGGATCAATTCAAGATGACCAAAATTAATATGTTTATTTACTTATAAAAAAAAAGGATCTATTCAAGACAATTAACTTAGTAAGCAAAACATACATAATTGCATCCACAAGCAACATTATCATAATCCAACCAAGATTCATGAAAAGGGGCTGGTCAATGAAGATGGCAGTAGATTGTGTAGATAAACTACACTTTCCAAGCAAAACAAAATAATTACAGCTCATGTAAAAGTATGATCGTGCCACTTACCTTGAAATCAAGCTCGTAAGGTCCTCCTTTGCAACCTAGGAAAAAGCCCATACCATTGCTATTAATAATTCTACTTAAAATAAGCCTCAAAAGTTCCTCCCTGCTACTTTTGCACGCTTGGACTGATCTGATTTCCTTTGGTTTCTAATTGTGTTAAGCATGACACTCATTTAGATACAATGATGCTCTTTTGTATGGACTACACTACATTTAGCTAGACATAAGTTCTAATACTGTCAAGGACTTAATTAGTCCCTTAGGATTTCTGTTTCCAGCAGGTAGGTGCCACTGTTGATGTGGCTGAACTGGTTTCTTGTGTTAGGGCTAGTGACAGCCCATGTGTGGTGTCCTAAAGTCCTCCTGAAGCCTTTGTCTGGACCCGTTGTTGGGCCTAAAAGTGAGCCTTTAAGAGCCCATATTCAAGTATCCAAATGCACAAGTGTGTGTAATTGTGTTGACCGTGTGACTAGCCTTGTGCTAGCGGTGCCACATTCTTGGACTCCAATTTGTACCTCAAACCTAGGGAACTTGAGTTGTTGTGTAATATATCTCATTGGGTATATCCTATGGTTTCTGGAAGTGTTTTAGGGTGTACAAGTATGTGGGTCTGCTGTAAACTCTTTTCCTGGCAGCCCCTTTGACTTATTGAAACAGAACGCTAAGGAGAAGGGCGGTATCTAGGGCATTTCCTAGTGGTTTTCAACTTATTAATAAATAAATAAATAAGCATTTCCTAGTGGTTTTCATGTTTCATTGAAGGTAAGTCTGGAGTTATAAGGCCTAGTGAAAGCCCCTTTTTTGTCACTAGTACTCTTGGTGCTGATGGTTCAAGGCGAATGTATGTCAACTATAGGGCATTTAATAAGGAAACCAACAAAAGTAAATTTCCCATTCTGGTGGTAGATAAATTCTTGGATGAGCTATGTGGAGCAAGGATGAAAGCTGAAGACATACCAAAAGCGGCCTTTAGGACCTACGAGGATCATTATGTTTTGGTGATGCCATTTGGGCTCACCAACGCCACGTTCACGTTTCAGAGTTTGATGAATGAGATTTTTAAGTTATTCTTGAGGGATTTTGTGTTGTTTTTTTAATGACATTGTAGTCTACAGTAAGACTAAAACTAAACACCATGGGCATCTAAGAAGGGTGTTGGAGGTGTTGAAGCAGTTGTAGCTCTTTGCAAAGGGGTCAAAATGTAGGTTTGTGGTTGGTGAGGTGGAGTGTTTTGGACACATTGTATCGGGTAAAGGGGTCAGGGCCAATCCGAAGAAGAGTGAGGCCATGGCAAGGTGGCCTAGGCCGGCCCACCACTCTGAAACCATTAAGGGGTTTCTTTGGATTAACATATACTATAGAAATTAGAAAATTATTAGGAGGTAAACCTCTAGGAGTTGGGTCAAGTGGTAAGAGTCTTGGCCTTGATGGTATACTCCTTGGGGAATTTCCCCTTGAATTACATAAGATGTACTTACAAAAAAAGTCCTTGATAAGGAATGCACTGCTGAGATTAGTTGGGACTTTGTTCCCTGACACCCAGTGCCAATAAAAAAGAGTTAAGTTTATTAAGGGGTGTGTTGCCATTGCTGCCCACTTAACTCAGTTGCTGAAAAGGATCCTTTTGGGTGGGATGAAAAAGCTGAAGAAGCTTTTAGTAAGTTAGAGATTGTTGTAATGCAACCATTAGTACTCAGCTTGCCAGATTTTACGAAGGTCCTCACAGTGGAGTACGATGCCTTGGAGTCTGGTATAGGGGCGTGGTAATGCAGGAATTAACACCTATTGCATTCCTAAGCAAGCAAGGGATTAAAGGGAAGGGACTCGTTCCTATCAACCTAAGAAAAGGAACTCTTGGCCATTGTCCTAGCTATACAAAAGTGGAGACCCTACTTGTTTGGGCAATCATTTCATATCAGAATAGACCACGAAGTCAAATATTTGTTGGAACAAAATATGAGGACTCCATCTCAAACAAAAAGGGTTTCCAAACTGCTAGGGTATGACTTGGTGGTGGAATTCATATGTGGGCGGGAAAACAAGGTGGCAGATGTGCTATCTAGAAGGAAAAAGAAGGCTCCAAGGTGGAATTAGTTGCCATCACTTCCTTGGTAGCTCAAAATGTGGAAGACCTTAAAGGCTAGCTTTGAAGGGGACGAAGAAGTGCAGTGCATCCTTTCAATTATGGAGTCGTCTGTTAGCTCCCTACAGTATATTAAAAGGGGGGATGGAATTCTATTCTATAAAGGGATAGTGTATATCAGTAAAAGATGTACCCTCAATTGCTGAATCCTGAGCAGTGTTAATGATAGCCTGAAGAGCTAGGAGGGATTTTTTTTGGTGGGGATGAATGCTGACGTCAGAGCTTATGTCAAAGAGTGTGGCACCTGTCGAAAGAGCAAAATAGAAAACACTAGCCTTTTGATTTACTATAGCCTCTACTAGTACCTCCAAGGAAGTTATCGATGTCCATGGACTGTATAGAGGGACTACTAGTTTCCTACATGTATTCAATTATTCTAGTTGTGGACAGACTCACAAAGTATGCCCATTTTGTTCCATTAATTTCCTTCAAATAGCATCATCTAGCTCTACGGTTTATCAATAATATCATGAAGCTTCATGGCATGCGAGACACATTTATCACAGATGGGCAACATTCACTAGCAAGTTCTGGCAAGAGTTATTCCAATCCAAGACCTTGAATTATACCTCGGTGTACCACTTTTCAGTCTTATGGCCAAACTGAGATCCTGAACTATACTCTAGAAGTTTCACAGGAGATTACCCTAAAGATGGGTACAAGTGGATTTCTTTGGCTAAATGGTGGTACAATAGTAGCTACCACCTCCCAACTAAAGTCTCTCCCTTTGAAGCCCTATACGAGTATCCCCCACTATGATAAATCCAACACACCTGACATGACAAAATTACAAGCAGTAGAGGAGCATATCAAAAGCAGGGCATAAATGTTACAGACACTTGAACAAAACTTAATACAAGCTTGAGAGTGCTAGAAGAAGAATGCAGACATGAAAAGGGAGGAGCAGAGCTTTGAAAACGGGGAATGGTTTTAACTGCGACCCCATCCATACAATCTGCATCTCGCAGAAAAGAAATAAGTTAGCATTGATATGCCATGGAATGTATAAGATACTCAAAAGAATCTCTAGAATGAGAGAGCATTTTGTAGGAATAATTCTCATTAATTCGTAGCATAGATACAAGGCAGTATTTATAAATTACATCAGAAGAAAATAAGGAAAGAATAAATTAAATGCTAACTTCTAAGGAAATTAAATCTCCTAGAATATTCACACATTTACAGCCAATATTCCCCTAGAATCCAGTAAAGTTGACCAGACAGATTTGGAAACTTTCCAACACTCCCCCTCAAGCTGGTCTAAAGATATCTTCCATGGCCAGCTTGTTGATTAAGTTTTCAAACTGTTTCTTTGGCAGTCCCTTTGTAAGTATGTTTGCTACTTGCTCAGCTGTCGAGATATAGGGTAAACAGATTACCCCACTATCTATTTTCTCCTTGATAAAATGCTTGTCCACCTCCACATGTTTTGTTCTATCATAAAGAACTGGATTGTGAGCAATAGCTATTGTAGCTTTATTATCTCAATACAGTTTCATTGGTAGTGAATTAGTAACCTTTAATTCTTCAGCAATCTTTTAATCAACAGTGCTTCACAAACTCCATGAGCAACAACCCCAAACTTGGCCTGGCCTCTGCACTACTCCTTGCCACCACATTTTGTTTCTTGTTGTGCCATGTTACTAAGTTCCCTCCAACAAATGTGCAATAGCCAGAAGTTGACCTTCTATCAGTGACACTTCCAGCCCAATCTGCATCAGTGTATATTTCAACTTGTCGATTTCCATGACCTCCAAATAATAAGCCTTTACCTGGAGTCCCCTTTAGGTACCTTAGGATTATGTAAACTGCATCAAAATGCTCAGGTCCTGGTGAGTGCATAAATTGGCTTACCACACTTGTTGCAAAAGCTATGTCAGGACGTGTGTGAGAAAGATAAAGGAGCTTCCCTACCAATCTTTGGTATTGTTCTCTATTGGTTACTTCTTCAGGTTTAGCTGGTTGAAGTGTTACTTATAAAAAAAAAAAAGAAGGTTTAGCTGGTTGAAGTCTTAGTTTTGGCTCTATAGGTGTTTCTTCTGCTTTACACCTTAGTAAATCTGTTTCTCCAAGTAAATCAAGAACATATTTTCGTTGGGAAACAAAAGTTTCTTTCTTTGACCTTGCAAACTCCATACCAAGGAAATACTTCAAGTTACCCAAGTCTTTGATCTCAAACTCTTTAGCAAGAATCTTCTTTAACCTCTCAAGCTCATTGTTGTCATCACTTGTCAGAATAATATCATTAACATAGACAATAAGAATAGCTACTTTGCCTCCACCAGTGTGTCTATAGAACATAGTGTGATCAGCTTGACCTTAGCAGTAGCTGTGACTCTTTACTATCTTCCCAAAGCGTTCAAACCAAGCTCTAGATGATTGTTCGAGTCCATACAATGATTTTCTCAATCTGCACACCTTGCCTTTGTCACCTTTGCCTTCAAAGCTTGGTGGTAGATCCATAAAAACTTCATTCTCTAGGTCTCCATTTAAGAAGACATTCTTCACATCTAATTGATATAATAAGGGCCAGTTGGAATGAACTACTTGAGTGAGTAACACACGGATTGAGTTCATCTTGGCTATAGGAGCAAATGTTTTTTAGTAGTCAATTCCATATGTTTGAGTGAACCCCTTCGCCACAAGTCTTGCTTTGTACCTCTCTATACTACCATAAGCCTTTTAACTGTAAATACCCATTTATAGCCAACAGTCTTCTTCTCCTCCAGTAGATCACCAATTTCCTAAGTGTCATTAGCAATTAGTGCATTCACCTCTTCTTGAACAGCCAATCTCCATTCCGAGTGATCCAGGGCTTCCTGAATGGTACTTGGAATAAACAGATGAGAAACACTTGATGTTAAGGCTTATGAGTAACAGAGAGTCTATGATAGGATAGATGTTTGGCAATAGAATGTGTGGTAGAAGTTCAAACTCCTTTCCTAAGGGCTATAGGCAGATCAAGATCAGCTGAATTATCAATAGATTGAGCAGGAGAAGAAGAGGTACCTGGAGTATTTGAATGACCAACTCGTGGAGGTGATGATGATTGGCCTTGCTCCGGATTCGAAGAATGATTTCTATTATTCTGAAGATCTCTTCTTTTGGTATAAACACGAAGCTCAGATGAGGGAATATTTGGAGTATTTCTTTCCCTGTTTGTGAATCACTCATGCCTTGTACCGATAGACTAGTATTTCCATTATTTTAACTAGGTAAAGTATGGGTTTCATGACCTTTTAAAGGAGAAGAATGGATGTCAATGTCAAGGAAAACATTAGGGAGAGGTGTAGAAGTTTTCCAGAACTCATCTTCACTTTTCTCTTTCTCCCCCTGAAGATAGTTATGGTTAAAATAAGGTTGTTTTTCAATAAAAATGACATCCATACTCGAGTGATTTTTTATTTTTTATTTTTTTTGTTATGGGATTAAAACATTTGTACCCTCTCTTATTAGGAGCATAAACGAGGAAAACACATTTTTCTGCCCTAGGATCAAGTTTGGATTGAAGATGGGTCAGTATATGAACAAAAATAGTGCACCCAAAAACTTTTAGTTGCAAATCTGATGTTATCCAACAAGTAGGGAAAATCTCCTTTAGGCAAACTAAAGGGGTGATGTATTTTAAAACTCGAGTAGGCATCCTATTAATGAGATAACATGCAGTTAAATGAGCATCAACCCATAAATATTTAGGAACATGCATAGAAAACAGTATGGCTCGTGCAACCTCTAATAAGTGACAATTTTTTCTCTTGGCAATGCCATTTTGTTGTGGGGTGCCACAACAAGTGGATTGATGTTGAATACCCTTTTCTGAAAGAAAAATTCTTAAACATTTGTTAAAGTATTCAGTACCATTGTTGGTTCTAAGAATACTGATTGTTGTTTGAAACTGATTTTCAACCATATTATAAAACTCCTTGAATATTTTTTCAACTTCAGATTTGTCACTTGTCAAATACACCCAACACAACTGTGTATGATCGTCAATAAACGTCACAAACCA
Organism: Juglans regia; assembly: GCF_001411555.2. Lineage (NCBI taxonomy): Eukaryota > Viridiplantae > Streptophyta > Magnoliopsida > Fagales > Juglandaceae > Juglans > Juglans regia. The sequence goes on from NC_049904.1 coordinate 3,443,141, forward strand.
TTTTTTTCCAGATGCAGTAGTGATTTTTGAGGGACCCAAACATCACTATGGATTAAATAAAAAGGTTTTGAAGCACGATAAATTTTTTATTTATAAGTGTTTCGATGACTCGTGGATAAATGACAAGTATCACAATGAAGAGAGTTGCAATCCAAGGTTTTAAATAAGCTTGGAAACAAACGTACAGATGTTGAACTAGTACTACTACTCAAACCCGAGCTTGTTTATTGTTGAATAGGTTCTCATCGAAATAATAGAGTCTATCAATCATCCTAGCACTTCCAATCATCCTTCCTGAGAGTTGGTCCTGAAATTCACAATGGGAATCGAAAAATATGATACGACAATTAGAATCCCGTGAGAGTTTACTAATAGACAGTAGATTACAAGCAAGTTTAGGGACGTGAAGGACTAATTTTAGTTTGATTTTCTCAAAGATTTGGACATATCCTGTTTTGGCAATGGATGAAAAACTCTCATCTGCAATTCTAACGTTTTTATTACCAGGACAAGGGTAATAAGATTGAAACAATTGTGAGGTATTAGTCATATGATCAGGTGCACCAGAATCAATAATCCATGGTGCAAGAGCTAAGCCACAAGAGTAGGCACTAGAGATATCTCTTGTTTGGACCAAGGAACCAGCAGGAAGACCGAATGTAGGAGTGGATTTCAGCAATTGAAGAAAGTGATCCACCTACTCAGCACTCAAGAAATTAGCCTTGGCTTCATTTTGCTTTCCATGGAGTTTCCAGCAAGTCTCTCGAGTGTGGTGTGGCTTATTACAATAATCGCACCATACTCTAGGCTTTTCTTCAAAACTCCTGTTACAATCCCACATCGACTAAGTATAGGATTGGTTGGTAGTTTATAAGCTTCTAGACACCCTTTTCTTGTAAGCTGGTTTTCAAGAGTGAGTTCTACCTAGTGGGTTCATAACAAATGGTATCAGAGCTATCCCATGTATGCAGTCCATGTTGACACGGTTGCAATCGTGCGGCACAAGGATTATGGCATTCTCTGCCATCTTCTTATTGTGATTGCAATCATCAGGATTTTTCCATTCATAATCATTGAATAAGTCTAAATCCTGCCATAGTCCCTTGAGAACATTTAAATACCTTGTTACACTGCCTTCTCCTTGGTGAGTATTGCTGATCTTTTGCTGCAATTCATATATCTGAGAGTAATTTCCAAGGTCAGAGTACATCTAACTAACATTGTCCCAGAGTTCCTTTGCAGTAGAATAGCACATGTAAATTGCGCTAATCTCTTCGTCCATAGCATTCACAAGCCACACCATCACCATGGAATTCTCAGCATCTCATACAACATGGGATGGGTCTGTTTTCTCGGGCTCCTTGGTTTCACCAGTCAGATACCATATCTTCCCTATCCCTCGAATATACATCCAGACTGATTGTGACCACCGCAGGAAGTTAGCCTCCTTTAGTAGTATGTTGGTGATTTGGACCGGTTCAAGTTTGGTTTCGGGTTTGGCCTTGTTTGAAGTATCAGCCATGGTGAAAGGTTTGACAGCAACAGAAGAGAAGGGCAGAGATGAAGAAGGAAGAAAACTCAGGAGATTAGGGTCAGATTTGAGCCGCCAAAGAAATTAAGGTTTTAGACGAATCAGAGTGGCGCAGTGGAAGCGTGCTGGGCCCATAACTCACAAGTCTTAGGATTGGAACCTGGCTCTGATACCATCTAGAATGAGAGAGCAATTTGTAGGAATAATTCTCATTAATTCGCAGAGATACAAGGCAGTATTTATAAATTACAGCAGAAGAAAACAAGGAAAGATTAAATTAAATGCTAACTTCCAATCAAACTAAATTTCCTAGAATATTCACACATTTACAGAAAATATTCCATCCAGTAAAGTTGACTAGACAGATTTGGAAACTTTCCAACAAAATCGGATAAATAGCTTACCAGTGGAAGCTCCAGAAGGATCTAGAGTACACACCACCTTCCATGTGTCCCTTTTGAAGAAGAAGCTTGGCCAGATGGTCAACAAAACTTCCATGGGTTAATGACAAGGGTCATCTTGGAACGGATCCCATCCAGATGTTAAATCAGAAAGAAATACGAGGAGAGGAAAGCACAGAAGAACCGAGCTTCTAGTTCATTAGGAAGGCCAAGCCGAAGAAGATGCCGCCTGGGTACGGAAAGGATGGCTGAAGGCTACCTATACCTTTGAGGCCTAGGTTTTCTAAGGCAGGGGGAGCTGTAACAGTCCTGTGGGTGCCCTTGAACATAGGTGCTGGTGAAGTAAAGGAGGGCAAGGGAAGTGAAGGGGCCAAAACGAGAAGACTGTGGGAGAGGAAAGTTATAAGGGACCTACGACTATGATTCGAAGTGAAAATTGAACGGTGCAAGTTAAAGGGAGAAGTTTCTGGAGAGAGGCTTGGGGGGATCAATTCTCAAGCTCTTTGGAACAGATTGGATTTGGTTGCATTAGACATTTAAGTTGGCTGACTTTTGAAATTTGAATGCGCTGAATGGAACAGTAGCGTTTGGGGCAACAAAATAAGGAACAACTGAGCTAGTGGTTTTTCTTATAGAAAATGTTATGTTTTGTTAATATTCTTGTCAGTTGGCCCAGCTACCTTGAATTATCCAGAAACGCGTTCTCTTGAACTTAGTACTTTTAATCATGCGATTAAAATAAAGCTTAGTCCAGGAATTATTCAATGGAATTCATTTATCAGTCTGATTTGGAGGTTACACACCATCGCCCGACCTTGCCTTTCAGCATTGGCTAGTGCTCAATTTCGATTCCTTTGATCTTTACTGTGCTTATTCTTTATTAGTTTAGTCATAAGGGAACTCAAGTTTCACATTTCTTGAGATGACTGCATATGCCAAGACCTTCTGCAGCTTCAGGGCAGGAGCTTTTAGGGCTTTTTGTTTGTGAATATTACAGCTGTGACAGACTTCTAGGAAGATCCCCTTTTGCCTCGTGGTTATAAAGTTATATTCCATTAACTGCCGATGGGAAGCATCCAATTTGATGAATCATACTTTCCTCATTCTGTCTGTGAGATGGGGTCATCTTTGGTAAGGATTATCTGTACAATTTATTTTGTCATTGAGATTATTTCCTACCACTGCCCTGGTTTGTGTAAAAGTGATTCAAGTGGCCCAGTACCTTACATTTTTTACGTTGGAATAAAGATTTGCATTCCATGAACCGCTTCTCATCCAGCTACATTCATTTGCAGATAATACCATAATTTTCTGTCCACAAGCTCAATATTTGACGCGGACGGTGGATTTGGCTGCTGCTCATGGTTGTACAGTTTGCACATAATGTTTTTCCTTTTCAAGAACTCTAGCTTTTACGCGTTTCCCCCACTTGTCTTCTGTTTCCGTCAGGTGGAATGGTGGGGCTGCTGCCGCTCCAAGGATACTATGAAAACTTATATGCTTCGTCCCTGTTCTTTTTCCTTATATTCATATATATAGATCTATATATGTTTCTGTTTCTGCTTTTACTTCTCTGTTATTTTTTTAGGGGAGAGAAGGGGGGAGGGATAAGGGGGCTGGTGTTGGAAAATGGGTGTGGTTGAATCAATCACACTAACCAACCACTTATGTAAGTAGTTGTAGTTCCTTTTGTAGATGAGCATCTTGTACATAAATGATCATCCGTCGCTGGACTCTAAATTTCTATTTTTTTTTACATTTTATCTGAACCCTTCTAGTGTTTCCTCAAAGTTTAGGGCAAGACTGCTCATAACCGTGCCCCTAAACAGGAGTTAAGTCAGCACACCTTACTATGATTCTTCTCTGTTGCCGAGACCTTGAGCACGGTCAGCATATAGATCATTTTATGAGGCGCTGTGATAGCTCTCAAAATTATTTTGCAGCTCTGTAGAGACTCAATCCTGCATACACGAGTTTACGACAATTTTGTAGCCTGTCTGTAATGAATCTCCACTAGGCCTAGTTGTTTTTACATAGGAGTTGAGATTAAAGTGATTAAAGTTAAAAGTTGAATAAAATATTGTTAAAATATTTTTTTAATATTATTATTGTTTTGGGATTCGAAAAAGTTGAATTGTTTATTTTATTTTGTGTAGGAATTTGAAAAAGTTGTAATAATTAGATGAGATGAATTTAGAGGAATTGTGAAATCAAAAGAGAAAAATAAAAGAAAATGCAAAAAGCTCTGTAGACATTTGTTATCAAACTCATTAAATATTGACAAGGTATAGTCGAAGGAAAAAAAACTTACCAAGGCTTCGTTTGGTTATACAAATGAGATGAGATAAGAAATTTATAAATAGTAGTAAGATAATTTGTGAATAGTAAGGAAATATTTTGCTTTAAGATTATTTTTGTTGGGATTTGAAAATTTTTAATTGTTTTTTGTTTTGCGTAGAAGTTATAAAAAATTGTAATGATTAGATAATGATTAGATGAAATAATTAAAAATTGAAAATTGAAAAATATTGTGTTTGAATGGTGTTTAGTTGTTGAGATGAGATTAGATGATTTGAAAGGTTTGTTAAATCAAAATAGGCTTAAATCTTGGTTAACAAAAAAAACAAAAAATTGAGAAGAGTAAGCAGAAATCTTCTTTTTGTTTAACTAATATAAGGAGTTCTCTTAAGAAATTCACAGGGTTGTAAATTTAAATCTCTCTTAGCAAGGGAATGTTGATCCAAAATTTCCTTTTTATGTTTCAATCAACAGTTTTGGATCGGACAACTAGGCCTAAGTGTTTCTAAACCTCAGACAACCTTTTATTTATTTTTTATTTTCTCTTCCCAGGAACCAGGCCGGCAAATGTCTTGGAAATATGTGTTTATAATCTCACGGCCGCATGGAATGTTTGTTGGAGGCATGATTAAGGATGATTTGTGATGTATAGTATGGGATGATGGGTAGCAAAGTCTTTCTCTATCTATCCCGACAAATCTCAATTCCTTTTTTCGAAACAATGGAGGTTGGTGTCATATTTAGAGCACCCCGGCCTAGTCCAAAGCATTCTTTCTTGGCGTCTCTTAGGCTGCGTTTACATGTTGAACTAAACTGAGCTAAGTTGAGTTTTTTATGAATAATTATGAATGGAGTTATGTGAGATCTATTTAAACTGAGTTTAAAGTGTGTTTGGATGTTAAGATGAATTTAATATTTTTTATAGAAAATTAAAAAAGATTGTGAGTTTCACGTATAAAGATATTTTAAGTTAAAAAAAGTTGTAGGTCTCACATGTAAGAAGGTTTTGAGTTGGAATGAGTTTAGTAATTTGAGAGTTGAGTGTTTGGATGTTAGACTCAGTTTAAAATTAGACTAAACTCAACTGTTGCGCTCAACTGAGTTTGGGAACTAAACGCAACATTAGAGTTGGCAACTACATTTTGACGTAGCCATTTAACCCGCACCTTGCAATTATAGCAATAATAGATACTCTATTCTCACTACTTCGTGAAGTTCATGCAACTCCTATCATGCATGCTAAAATTTATTTAGCTCGAGTACACTATGTTAAGGGTGATTCTTAGTTTCTCATATCAATCATCCAGCACCCCCATCCTAGAGGTAATGGGACCTTAACTCCATTATTGATATCCATGCAATCTTACCATTTTGACAATCTTGGTATTAGAATATTACCATACTTATTATAAAATAATTCATAATATTTAGTATGTATAATAATATGACTTATTCTCTACCATATTTAGTTTATTATGTGAATTAGTCAGCATTAACTTATTGTATTTTCATTGTTTCTCTAGTCTCATTCACCTATAAATAGGGACACATGTTATGTATTAAAAAAAATTTGACAATAGCAAAGATGTAGCCCTCAAAGTCTTTCTCCCTCCTTCTCCTCTCCTTTTCTATTATATTTTATTTTATTTTTTGTCATGATATTAGAGCCCTTGACTAATGCTACGCTTGATTATGTGGACTATTTCTTTTAAAGTTATTCCGCTAGCTTTACCTCTCACAAAATTTCTTAGTTACGTCCCTTTTGAAATCTGATTTTTCTCATACGAGATTACCAATTAACTGTACGAGTTGTCGTTGTCATTTCGGCATAAGAGCCATCGATTTCCTAATATCTCTTGCAACAATTTTCCATTCGTGATAAGTCTCAAATTTAACGTGTTGTTTGATGCTCTTTCATGTTCACACACATTCTACAAAAGCTTCCTACACACTTAATGGATCTTTATTTGTGATAAGTCTTATATTCAACGTGTTATTTTTCGTTCACATTCTCCAAAGGCTTCCTACGCACTTAACAGATTGTCGTTTGTGACAAGTCTCATAATCAACATGTTATTTGGTATTCTTTTCCATTTGCCACATGTTCCCCAGAGGCTTTCTACGCACTTAACGGATCTCTATCCGTGATAAGTCTTGTATTCAACGTGTTATTTGGTATTCTTTTCCGTTCACCACTCGTATTTTAGAGGCTTCCTATGGACTTAACATTTCTCTACCCTCATTGTCATCATTAATCTCATACATTAGTTTGTTTTCGCCTGCCATCCACTTGTGTCATGCACCATAGAGACACCTTTTGTCGGGTCATTAATCAGATCCCTAAGTCTCATCCACCTGGATGATAGCATGATCTTATTTACGAATTCAATATGATGTTTTTATCATCATTTTGAGTTTGAGGAGAATGTTAGAATATTACTATACTTATTATAGAATATATTCATAATATTTTAGTATGTATGGGTAATATGACTTATTCTCTTCAATATATAGTTTATTGTATAAATCGGCTAGTATCAATCAATATCATTGATTTATTCTATTTTCATTCTTTCTCTAGCCGACTAGTCTCATTCACTTATAAATAGGTACATATCTCATGTATTTAGGAATAATTGACAATAGTAAAAATGTAGCCTGCAAAGTCTCTCTCCCTCCTCTCTTCCCCATCTCCTTTTCTATTATATTTATTTTATTTTCTATCATTTGGAGAGCTCAGAAAACCTACTGTTCGGCTAACCCCACTCCATCATCCATAATGTGGTCAAATAGGCTTTTATCTTTTGACATATCAGACTCCATTCTCGTATATTTGATCTCTTCTTTTATTTTTGATAGTGTGAATTCTCTGTGACAAACTTTGTGCTTCTGTTTATATTATTCAATCCCATATTTGTCAAGAAAACGAAAACAAATCGATTTATTACATGAATATCTAATATGGTAAAGCTCAGAAATACGGCTTAGTGAGGCTTCTTAGGATAAGTATCCTCTTCATCTCAAGTGAGATGGGTAGCATCCATTTAATCTAAGAAAAATGATAGACCTACCGATTATGTATACCGATTATATGTATCAAAATGTGTGTTTTTTTTTAGTATTGTGTTTTTTCTTTTGTATTTTTTTTAAATACACAAAAAAACGCTGCAAAAAAATAAAAAAGAATAAAAATGTTTTAACATTGTCGGTAGAAAAGCTCGATAGCTTTTGTCAGTGGCGTAGCAACGTCCTTAATATAAACATGAGTTATTTTATTCATTCACTTGCTAACATGATGTACAATGACAAAAATATTCAATTGTTTTTCACTAAATGGATTCTATCTATCTCACTTGAATCTTTGGATTGGACAGGCAATAGAGATGGACACTGTTATCTATAAGGCGGGCTTTCAATTCTGAGCACCTGCAGTGGCAACAAGGATGAGAAAGACAAATAACCAACCATGTATGCCTTCAATGATCAATGCCTCTCATCTTCCTTATGGAATGGGCTCCTCCTTACGAGATCTAGAATCTTGGATGAATCTTTTTATTGTCTAATCTTGTATGGCAGATTAATTAAAAGTATTGTATTCTATTTGTGAATTTCTCATTACTATCTTTAGCTTATCTTTTAACTTTATTATTAGTTTTTACTAAAAAGTGTTGTACTCTTAAGGTTTCTTCATGTGTCATATTAATTCATTCAAATACTAAAATGCAACCCACTTTTTTCAAAAGTGTCTATTTTTTATTATCACGTAATAAAACTTTTATACATAGTTTGACTTATGTCATGTAATAACTTATACCATTCAGCTGATATGACATAGTTCATTAACTCATTGATTATCTCTTTTATGAAAAAATAAAATAAAATTCAAGGTTGATAAGTAATGTGACATTAATATAGTATAGGGCTACTACCTGACCTATATACGAGCTGCTACCCGCCCTAAATACAGGCTGGTAGCCATCCTCCCTAGACTCTGGAAACCACCATCCGGTCACCCATCCAACCCAAAAAGTCACAACCCATCAACTATCCAACTTAGAAAATTGCAGCACATCAATCATCCCCAAGGTCGTTGTCGTTGGTCTCAGTTGTCACTTATTTTAGACCCACAACTATAAGAGTTGGTCTCAACCAATAGAAATATGACTCATTGTCACGACCATAGGTCTTAAACATCACATATTTGAGTCCCATGAGTGCGACCGTTGGTCTCAGTCAACACAAGTTTGAAACTCGCACCCATATGAAACATCACATATGAAGAATTATGGGTTGGGTTATTTTTTTAGATTATATAGATAAACTAAGTAGGCAGGCAGGCAAAAACTTGGGTGACCTCCCTACGGCAACTAAGTAACAAAATTTCAACCTCTTTGCCTGCATGTTGTGGGTTTCGCACCCATTTTCGTTTCTCAACAGGTGGGGTGGATGGTTGGGATGGAGCAAGTTTAGATAACCCGCTTCCAGCCTTAATAGAATGTGATATAAGAGGGATGAGAATATAGTGTTTTACTAAAAGGAATTGCTATAAATGAGAATGACTATATTTGTTAATTGTCAAATTTTATTAAAACCAAAATTACGTCCCACACCTTACTTTTAAAGCCCTTTTTAGGAAAAGCTTTTTACTTTGAGGAAATGCAACTTTGATTTTTTCAAGTTTCAACCATTAAAACTCACAAACTAGGTTCATTTTTGTTGATATCCTCTTATGATTGCAAAATTAAGTTTTGATAAACAAGCAAATCGCCTTCGTATCGTAAAGAATGGAGTAGCATACTACAAAAACATAGTTCCAAATCTAAGGCTATAAGGATTGAAATTGTAATGAAATCAAATCTAAGTGTTACAAGAGTTCCATTCCCGAAGTTATCCAAAATAATAATGCTACATATCATATTCTCATTCTATTTTTATCCTACTATATAAAATATGATACTTTTATCATCCTTAGATTAAACCTTATTTTTTAAAAAGAAAATTTAAAAAGTTGATGAGGAATGCCACTTCATCGTAGAGAGATGAAAATAGAATGAGAGTATGGTAGACAGAATTTCTCTATATAGAAATACCTTAGTACATTGTAGCATCTCCTTGGTTTAGCTCTACAAATCTCATGCCAATGCTCATGGGGTGCATCAAGAACTTCTTGACACATCTATGCACACGTCGCCTCTTGCTTATGATAGAAATTAAGATATCATCAAAATTGAAATGGGAAAAAGAATGAGGAGTATGAGGGAGAGAGAGAAACTTTGACAATATTCATTCTTAAGTCCTTGATGTTCTTAGATTGTATGGCTTAGCCTCAAGTCAAATACTTTAAGATGAGGTTGGCTTTGACATCATTGTAATAATCCAAGGAAAGGTCAAGGCACATCTATGCCTATACACTAAAAAGATTAATAATCAAGGTTACTACTAAGATTTCATGGAATTATTATAAATTGTAAGAATTTGTTTCTCCCATGAATGCAATATGAGATTTCATTGACCACTCTAGCATACTAAATTCAAGGTATTACAATTTTTTCCTTTAAACCCCAATGTTTTCGTCAGACCATCTGTTGCAAATAGCACGGATTAAGTCCCACATTTTTTGTTCAAATTAATCCTAATACCATTTGTAAAGGTTCAAGAAAAACCTAAGCCATAGATATGACTTATAATCTAAAGTAATAGTTAATTTTGTAATTGGAGTTCGTGTGCATCATTACAAATTGCAAGGGCTTTTTTCTCCCAGATAATCTGGGATCTCATCCACCACTTTCTTATATTAAATTTGAGATATCACATATCCATCATCTTCGCCATTTTTAAAAAATAATTAGGAGTTTGCTCACCTGTCTAGGTTAATTGTTATTTTTTTTTTCTCCCAAATCCATATAGGGTGAGTGAATTGGCTGAGTGGCTCAGGTTTTGAAAATCCACTATCCATCCTAACTTTGAAAATCCACTATCTATCGATAAATATTACACATTTTATGTGTTTGATACTTTAATTAATTATCTCTCTCATTTTTTTTCTCTATTGATGATTTTGAATATAAACTACTACTTTTATATTCCAATTACATGTGCTTTGTCATATTACCATTTTTATCACTTTAAAATTAGATTTCAATATTCTGTAGCGATGTATTTTAAAGTCAAGGAATGTGAATGATTGAGCACCCTTTAGAGGAGTTCCCAAATCATACTCCTTACTATTGAGTATTGTGGAGTTTGGTCCACACCGCTAGAGCGGAGGCAAGTCAGAGAATTCGCTCAAGACCGCTCAACAGTGAGCTCAAGCAGATGTGATACAGAGAGTTCGTTTGACACCGCTCAACATACCGCTCGAGCGGAAGTAAGTCAAAGAGTTCACTCAAGAGCCCTCGACAGTGAGCTCAAGCGGATGCGATACAGAGAGTTCGTTCAACACCGCTCGAGAACATACCGCTCGAGCGAAGGCAAGTCAGAGAGTTCGCTCAAGAGCCTCTTGACACATGGCTCAAGCAGTTGACGGGAACCAGGTTCGCTCGATGCGCGCTTGACACGCCGCTCGAGCGAACATCGCTATTATTGAAATTTTAAGATTTTTCAGTGAGTGTACAGTAGTCACCCAATATTGTATTGTGATTCCTCAAGTAATAAAAATCAACTGCAGCTCCCGTGGACGTAGGCAATTTGTCGAACTACGTAAATCATGTGTCGTGTGATTGTTTGATTGCTCTATTCGCATTTAATTTCAATCTTTTGTCATCGTTTTTCACAACACTTACTTTGGTGGGTCTTAAAATATGACAAAGTTTAGAAGAAATTTGTTTTGTTTCTTAATTTAAGAAAATATATATATTTTGTTTTGAAATCACGCATGACAAACTCAAACATTCTAACAAAAGCCAAGTTACAAGGATTAATGTTTTAGAATTAGTAATATTACATATAGTTTTAGGATGTACAAATTTAGTGTTGAAAAAAATAGGAACCACAATAAAAGTTTTATAAGCGAGAAGGGTTGTAAATAAACAATACAATTTGACTATCCACTCAAGATTAGCTCAATCAAAATTAAATTCGACTTGATTCATTATTAAATGAGGTGTTATTGAACACACAATTATGATCGATTATTAAAAAAATATAACTCATACAAAACTTAGCTCGTATAAATTTGAATAAAATGAATAACTTCATATTTATTTAATTTTTTTGTAGTATTACCTTTATACGTATTATGAGAATATTGAAAGAGGTTAGGGCAATTCATATTTCTACTACCAAGCGTGTTACTTGAATCCTTATTAATCTAATTGTTGATATATTTATATACAAATTTTATAGAGATATTAGCAAAAAGTGAAAGTTTATCTTTCAATATTTTTAAATAAAGTTATAAAATACAACATAAATAATCTTTTTCTTCTAAATGAATCAACTCGTAAACAAGCACAAATTCCTCAAATATAAAACGAGATATTCATGAGCGTAAAATCTAACTTGATGAAAAGTTTGAGCTCAACATGTGTTTGAATAAAAATTAAATGAACTTAATTTGACCACCCTCTACTCGCTCGAGCTTGACTCATTTACACTTTTGCATGTAGATCCTATATGTGTCTCACTTTTTCAAAACAACTGTGCAGAGATCATAAACGATTGTTAAACAAAAAATGCTATCTATACTTGCAATTTTACTTATATATTCTTACGTGCTAATATGTAAGCTACTGAAAATGGTAAAAATATTAATAAAATGGGGTTGCCATTTGCGTATAATATTGTGCGTAAAATTATCCTTATGTGCAATACTATATTCGCCAATGGCACAATAATATATCCAATTTTGAAATGTAAGCATAAACACACAACCTTATTACATGACCAAAGGATTGGGGAACTCTCTCTTGGGTTTCTAAGGTGAGATGATAGTTTGCTAGCAGCAAGTTGTCTCCTTGGAGGAATCTAGTGGAGTTTCCAGTATTACAATTCAAATGGAGGATGATTTATCATTGTTATGTGGTAATTTGTCTCTGACAGAAAAGGAGAAAAAGGGTGTTGAGATAGATGTGGGCGATGTTGAAGACACAATTCTACATGGTAAATGTTTGATTGGTAAGTGATTGTTGAGAAGCCATTCGATCTTAAGGCCTTTTGTACAACTATGTTGAAGATCTGGAAGGTGTCTAGGACTATAAGTATTTTAGATTTGGGTTATAACATGTTTATCATGGAATTTCAGTCCTTAAGTGGCTTAATAAAAGTTAAGAAGGGTTGTCCATGGATATCTAATAGAAATCTGGGGATGCTCAATGACTTTGATGGTTTCACATCTATAAAGGAGATAAGTTTGATAAGGAATTTTTTTGGATACAAATTTACAGTCTTTCCTTGGATAGTATGAATAAACTGGTAGGAGAAAATGTAGGATCTGATCTTGATTCTTTGCTAATTGTTGATGTTGATGAAAATGGTATTGGTTGGGATAAGTACTTATGAGTCAAAGTGTTGCTTGATCTTCAATAATCATTAATTCGTAGACTTATGGTTAAAATTGGCGGGCTCATTACTTGGATTACATGTAAATACGAGAGACTTCTAAAGTTCTGTTTCTCCTATGGTGTAATTCAACATTGTAGTTTTGGATATATTCGTGCATTGCATTCAAGCTCCAATAAACCAAATGACCCAAAGAAATATGGGGTGTGACTTAGGGCTTCACAAACATCGATTCTAAAGAAGAATGGAAATGTTTCTATAAATTCATCAGGATTGTTAGAGAAGGAAACATACAGCAAAAGGATGGTGACTGATGCAGTTTCTGCTGATGGTGGAGAAACTGTTGATGGCAGTTTCCAAGTTGCACAAGTTCAGGGACAGGTAACTACTGAAGTTTAAAATTTGAAATATGGCAATCAAGATATAACAGTCAAAACAGCTACTGTTGTGGAAAAAAAGTTACATTTCTCCCCTGTTTTGTGTGAGTCTTCTTCAGGAGTCATAGGAGATAGAGGTAAGGAAGAAATATGTTTGGGTGGAAAGATTAATGAATGCCCTTATCAAGAGTCTACTGTAAAACTTGTAGTGGGTCTTTCAAAGTCAATTCCTAATATGGATGGTGACTGTACTTTGCAAGTGGAAATGTCACCAGGTCTCGAAATAGGACAATCTTTCTCATAGATTTGTGAAGAGCCTACTATGAGTAAGGGAGAGACGATTACATGAACCTGGAAAAGAAGAGCACGATTGAGTTATGATACTAAAGCAGTTGATAAACAGGATTTTAATTGTCCGAAATGAAAGATAGTAGGGCTTGAGATTGATAAGTTCAATGCATATGGAGACATAATTCAAACTGGGAAACTGAGAAAGAAGCAAAATCGGCGAAGGCTACTTGCCAGCCCCGCTGAGCATTATAAATATCCTAAGCTGGAACTTTCAAGGGCTCGGGACACCTTGAACAGTCCATGATCTTCATTAATTGGAGAAGGAATATCGTCTTAACATTCTAGTTCTTATAGAAACTAAATCTCAAAAGAGTAGAATGGTGCAATTGCTAAGATAGCTTGGTTTTGATAATGTTTTGTTCGTTAATAGTATAGGTAATAAAGGAGGACTAGTTTTGTTCTGGAAGGCTGAGATAGATTTAGAAATCAAGAACTATTCTTTCAATTATGTCAATGCCCAAGTTTTTTATTCTGGTACTGGAAATTGTTGGAAACTAACAGGTTTTTATGGTTATCTGGAAGTTAGTCACCTTGATGAAGGTTGAAATTTGCTGAAAAACCTGAAGCATGTTTCTCCATTCCCATGGTTGTATTTGGGTGATTTCAACAAGATTTTATGTCAATCTGAGAAGTATGGGGTTGCATGGAGATCTCCTTCGTAAATGGCTAGGTTTCAACAAGTTTTGGATGTCTGTGAGCTTAGCAATCTTGAATTTAAAAGGCCTAGATATACATGGGGTAATAATAGAAAGGATGGCAACTTCATTAAGGAGAGATTGGACAGAGTGACTACTAACAGGGACTGGATTGAGAAATACCCAAATGTGGAAAAGATTGTTTTACTAGCAAGAAGTTCTTATCATTAAGCAAGTTCAACAAAGTTTGATGGAATGTTGAGCACAATTGAGAAATTGAAAAGTTGACACTGGTATTATAGTGAGGAAGGTCATTCAAGAAAAACCAGAACTCTTAACTCAATATCATGACATTGGAGAGGCTCTGGATATGGATGAAATGAAACAAATTAAAAAAGATATTGCAAATATATTAGAAAGTGAAGATTTAGAATAGAAACAGAGGGCGAAGCAACAATGGTTAAAACATGGGAGGATCAAAACTCAAAGTATTTCCATCAATGTGCTAATCAAATAAGAAAGGTGAATTTTCTTGCATATGTGAATGATGTAAGGGGTCATGGTTATCACAACCAGAGGGATATAGGTATGGCTTTTATGGATCATTTCCAATCTTTTTATACTATTTCATCTCCAACAGGTATTAAAGATATATTACAAGGATTTCATAAAAGAATACCTATGGCTCTTAATGCTTTGTTTGATGAAAGTTACACTGCTAAAGAAGTTTGATGTGCACTCTTTCAAATGGATCCTTTGAAATCCCTTGGCTCAAATGGTTTTTCAGCGAGAAATATTGGCATTTTGTTGGAGATCAAGTGTGCAAGGCTATTATTGACATTCTTGATGTCCAAGACTCGTGGGAGGACATCAATGAAACATTTTTATGTCTGAATCCAAAGAAGAAAAAAAAAACCTATGAAGGTGACTAACTATTGGCCTATTAGTTTATGTAATGTGTTATATAAGATTTGTTCAAAAGTACTAATAGGCTTAAACCAATCATGCCTCATGTTATAAAAGTTAGTATCAAAGTGCCTTTGTGGTTGGTAGACTAATTTATGATAATATCTTGGTGGCATATGAAACACTTCATTCTATGTCTACTAAGATTAAAGGAAGAGATGGTAATATAGCATTGAAGTTGGATATGAGTAAAGCATATGATCGTATGGAATGGCCTTTTATTGCAGCTGTTTTACAGAAGATGGGTTTTAATTCTAAATGGATCACCAGTGTTATGATGTGTCTTTAATCAGTTTCTTATTCTATTTTGGTGAATGTGATTCC
Source organism: Juglans regia (assembly GCF_001411555.2). NCBI lineage: Eukaryota > Viridiplantae > Streptophyta > Magnoliopsida > Fagales > Juglandaceae > Juglans > Juglans regia. Next base: position 3,458,523 of record NC_049904.1, read on the forward strand.
AAGTCAAAGGTATTTTCCTTCAAGAGGGCTTAGACAAGGGGATCCTCTTATCTTTTTATACTTTGTGCTAAAGTGTTAAGCTATTCGTTAAAGGCAGAACAATAAGGTACTATAAGTGGTGTTCCACTTAGGAGGGATGGATTTAGAATTAATCATCCTTTCTTTATTGATGATAGCTTGATTTTCTGCAAACATTTATGAAGGAATGGTGGTGTATGAAACAAATGGTGCATAATTATGAGGCAGCCTCAGGACAGATGTTGAATAAAGACAAACCAACAATCTTCTTTAGTAAAAATACTAGAAAAGAAACTCAGCAGTACCTACTTAGTGTTATTGGTGTAAAGGTTGTTCATTGTTATAAGAAGTATTTGAGTCTTCTAGTCAAGGTTGATAGAGTTAAGATTAGAACTTTTAAATACATTCTGGATAGAGTATGGCAGCGGATTAGTAACTAGAAATTAAAATTACTCTCACAAGCTGGTAAGGAGGTGCTTATCAAAGCAGTGTTACAAGCAATTCATACATATAGCATGAGTATTTTTAAACTTCCAAAAGGTCTATTGCAAGATATAACTAAGATGATGTAGAGATTTTGGTAGGGTCATCAACAGAATGAGAGAAAACTTCAGTGAATAAAGTGGTCAAAACTAAGCAAATCAAAAGGATTGGGTGGTTTGGGTTTTAGATATTTGAGTGTTTTAACAAGGCTCTTCTTGCTAAGCAATGTTGGAGACTACAGTAGAATCCTACTTCACTAGTATCGAAAGTCATGCAAACAAAATACTATAGACCAGGGAATTTTCTGATATCAAAACTCGGGTATCAACCTTCATATGCTTAGAGAAGTATTCAAGGGGCTAAGATGTTACTAAAAGAGAGTATGATATGAGAATAGGCAATGGTAGTAAGGTCTTTATATGCAAAGATAGATGGATTCCCAAACCTATGACATATGCAGTTCAAACTCCACCTACTGCACTTCCTAGTTCAACAAAGGTACAAGCTTTGATAGATTTTGATAATTGGGGATGGAATACATATTTGGTGAGGGCCAATTTTACTGATTCATATGCTGCAGCTATATTGCAAATCCCTCTTAGCATGTTGAATAGTGAAGACAAGCAGATATGACAATATACTAAGTGTGACACTTTTTCTGTGAAAAGTGCCTATCATCTACAAAAGATGTTGATAGATAGGGATATTGGTGAAACTTCTCAAAATCATAATCGAGATATTTTTTGGAAGAAACTAGAGTCTAAATACACCTATGGTAGTTATAGTATTTATTTGGAAAGCTTATTGCAAAGGTCTTCCTACAAGAGCAAATATATTGGTGAATAAAGTGATTTTTTCAGATCTTTGTTCCATTTGTGATCTGGCAAGTGAAGATGTTGTCTATGCTCTTTGGAATTGTGTTGTCTGGGGTGTTTGGACTTTGGAGTGTTTGTTGTTAAAAAGTGCAGAAGCTTAGTGACTGTGAGGGATTTTTTCTCTCTTATGCATCTGTGTTCTATCCTTGATCAAAATGAATATGTTGAGGTAGCAATTATTATGAGGAAGATATGGCTTAGGAGAAATGTTGTTATCTATGAAGATCAGTTCCTTCATCCAAAAATACTGGTTCACCAAGCAATGGATCAATTAGAAAAATATCATACTACTAAAACAGAGATGTTACTGCACAATAATATAAGATCACTTGAGCAACATGCCACCTAAGAGTACCTAGGTCAAGGTAAACTGGGATGTAGCTGTTGATCAATAACAAACTAGGATTGGTATTGGAGTTGTGATTAGAAATTCTCAAGGTTATGTTTTGGCAACTATGCAAGCACCTATAGATTTTTGTCCAAATTCTATTGCAGCAAAAGCTCGAGCTGCACTTACTGCATGCTTGTTTTGTATAGATCTAGGTTTGTCTAATGAAATTCTTGAAGGGGATGCTAAAGTTGTTGTTGATGTTGTTAAATGCTCTTAGAAAAATTTTAGCAAGTATGGGCATCTAGTGGAGGAAATAAAGCTTTTCATACATGGTTATGATACTTGGCAAATTCACTATGTAAGAAGGGACTCTAATCAAGTTGCACATCTTTTAGCAAATGATGCATTGATCTATAATTTTGTCTGTATTGATATGGAAGATGTTCCTATCTGCTTAAGATCGGTTGTATTGTGTGAATTGGTTGCAAATTAATAAATGAAGTTGTTTTTTATTCACTACCACTCGACTATTATTATTATCATCATCATCATTATTATTGTTATTATTATTATTCAAATAAAGACACCTTTATTCATTAATTAGTAACCAATTCAGACATTACAATCAATCTAACATGGTTAAGAACAAATTCCATATCAACACATAAAATTACATAACAATGCATCTTTTGCTAGCAAATGTGCCACTTGATTGAGTTCTCTCTTGACATATTGAATCTGCCAAGCAACTGGACCTTGTATGAATAGCTTATTTCCTCCACAAGATGCTCATACTTAGTGAAATTCCCCCAAGGCTTATTAACAACATCAACTACTATTTTAGCATCCCCTTCTAGAATCACATTAGTCAATCCCAAATCTCTACAAAACAAACAAGCAGGTTGCCCTAGCTTCTGCTGAAGTGGAATCTGCACAAAAATCTACAGGTGCTCTCCTAGTTGCCAAAACTTCCCAAGTGAATTTTTTATCACAACCTCAATACCTATCCGAGTGTGTTCTTTCTCAACAGCTACATCCCAATTAGCCTTGACCTATGGACTTACAGGAGATGACCAAACATGTTGGTTATATGTCCTTAAACTGTTATGCCGCACCTACTATGCTTTGGCAGTCTGAAACTCTTGCAATTGGTCCATTGTTTGAAGAACAGGTACAATAGGATAAAGATTGAAGTTTTCATATATAACTGCATTTCTCTTAAGCCAAATCTTTCTCGTAATAATTACTATCTCAACAAATTCTTGTTGATCAAGGGTGTTACTTATATGCTCCATAAGAGACAGAAAATCCATCTCCCAACCACCCATCTTCTGAATTTCTCAACAGCCAAAACTCCAAACATCACCAACAGCAACACAATTTCATAAAGCATGAACCACATCTTTAGGACCACAGATGGGACAGAGGTTAGAGTCAAGCACTTTCTTTATCACTAAATTTTCTCTTATTGGTAAACCACTGTGAAATGCTTTCCAAATAAAAACCTTAACCACCATTGGAGAAGGTAGATTCCATAGTTTCTTCCAAAAAATATCTCGATTATGTCTATTAGAAGTTTCACCAGAATTTCTGTCAAGCTGAATTTTCTGTAAGTGATAAGCACTCTTCACAGAGAAAGTGCCAAAATGAGTATACAACCAAATATGATTATCTTCAATGTTTAGCATACTAAGGCCCCGTTTGGTTGCACAAGGAATTTATTGTATGACATGAGCATTAAGTGGAGATGGGAAATGCAATAGGTGGAATCTCAATTGTATAAGTCAAAGGTTTAAGAATCAATCTATCCTTCCATATTGAGACTGTAGTACCATTACCTACTCTCAGTATCATACCTTCTTGCAGTAACACTTTAGCACCTTGAATTGATCTCCAAGCATATGAAGGTTGATATCCCAGTCTGGAATTCAGAAACTCTCCATGTCTGTAGTACCTTGTCTGCATAACTTTAGCTACAAGTGAATTAGGATTCTAATATAGTATCAAACCTTGCTTAGCAAGTAGGCCTTAACGAGACGTACACAGCCCCAGCGTGTATAAAACTGCTCGCTCAGAAACATATCATTTGATTCACTCAAATTCAAAACGCACACTCATAAAGTGTTAAAACGGTTCGGGTGTCCCAACTCCCCAGCACCAACGGTCAAATATCTTGCCCCTCCTATCTTTCAAAACAAAATTAAAGCAGTCCCAAACGGTCGAATATCACCCCTTTCTCTCTCTCTTTTCCAGTATCAGAGACCTTACCGAATAATCTTCTACCCTAGTCTCCGACAAAGACCATGAGCCCCAACGCGATCTCCAAGGTCAGAGTTATTGTGAGGGTGCGCCCCTTTCTCCCTCACGAAATCGACGACAAGAACGGTGACCGGACACCATGTGTTTCAGTTCTTGATCAAGATTCCGATTCCGGTGAAGAAGTTTCCGTTTATCTGAAAGATAAAGAAACCAGGTGAATACATCTTTGCTTCTCATTTACAATCTGTGAAGAAATTTTTTGTGGGTTTTGGTGTTTGAATTTGACTACGAAAATCTTTTATCGTTTTTGGCCTTTGATTTTAACTCTGGGCTAATGGGGTTTTTTCATTTATGGGTGTAGCCGAAACGAGTGCTACCGGTTGGACTCTTTCTTTGGCCAAGAGGACAACAATCTAGGTCGGATCTTCTGCAAAGAAGTGAGCCCGTTGATTCCTGGGATTTTCCATGGCTGCAACGCTACGGTGTTTGCCTATGGGGCTACCGGGAGTGGGAAGACCTACACGATGCAGGTTTGACAAAGCAAAATAAATGAATCTTCTCGCTATCTTGTGTTTGGGTACTAGAAAAACCCAGGGAAAGAAATAGAAAGAAAATAAACTTTGAAAGTCGAAGCAATTCTTCAAGTTAGTTTTCTTTCAGATAACATTCCTTGCATTATGGTTACCATGTTTTTCATGATTAACCAGGGTCTTCTGGTTTCCGTTTAGATCCCCCGAAAGAAACTAAAGAAAACGAACTTTGAGAACTTTGAAATTTGGAATTAAAGCCACGAGTTGTATTTTAGAAAAAACTTCCTCAGTAGGGGGATTCTGCTTTTTATGAATTACTCAGAACATGGTTAATGTTGCAGGGCACTGATGAGCAGCCAGGACTAATGCCGCTGGCCATGTCTACAATTCTCTCATTGTGCCAAAGCACAGGAAACACGGCAGAGATTTCATATTACGAGGTCTACATGGACCGATGTTATGATCTTTTAGAGCTCAAAGCAAAGGAAATAGTGATTTTGGATGATAAAGATGGGCACATTCATCTACGGGGACTATCTCGGGTCCCTGTAAAGTCGATGTCCGAGTTCTCTGAGGCGCTTTGTTGTGGGATTGAGAGGCGGAAAGTCGCGCACACGGGTCTCAACGATGTCTCTAGTAGGAGCCATGGGGTGCTTGTGATTTCTGTTTCCACTCCTTCCGGCGATGGCCCTGGTGCTACTGTTATCGGAAAGCTGAACCTCATAGACCTAGCAGGTTCTTACTTTCATGTCTGATTGTTTATGTGTGTGGTTGTGAATGTGAATGTGAATCTGATCTTTCCCATTTTGATTTGTATGCATTATTTAACCAGGTAATGAAGATAATAGAAGGACATGCAATGAAGGGATTCGCCTCCAAGAGAGTGGGAAGATCAATCAGTCCTTGTTCGCATTATCGAATGTGATTTTTGCACTGAACAATAACAAACCCCGAGTGCCCTACAGAGAAAGCAAGTTGACCCGTATATTGCAGGACTCTCTTGGAGGAACAAGCTCTGCTTTAATGGTTGCTTGTCTTGTATGTTCTTTGACGTTGGCTTTTGTTTTTCTTCCTTTCAAATCCTTCACCTGCCAGTTTTTATTTGTACGAGAATTTCAAGGAAGCCTCCTTTCTTTGATAACAGAATCCGGGAGAGTACCAGGAATCTGTCCATACTGTCAGCTTGGCTGCTCGGTCACGGCACATCTCTAATTTTGTTTCCTCAGCTCATAAGCTAGAGACCCCAAGGGACAAAGTCGACATGGAGGCCAAACTGCGTGCTTGGCTTGAATCTAAAGGCAAGATAAAGAGTGCACAACGAATTGGAGCATTCAATTCTCCTTTTATGGGCAAAATTCCCAGTTCTATAAGCTCTGTTAAGAAACCCAGTATCCATCACAGCTCTGTGAAAGCAAAGGCTACTACGAACCAAGGTGCTTGTAAGGCAAAACAAAGGTATGAATAATTTATTGAACCTTTCACAGTACACGCAGAAATAATACCCCCATTGCCTAATTGCTCAATATATGTATAGGTTTATTCCGGTGCCTTTCGCAAATTTATTCAATGATGAAGGTCAAGTTGATGCTTGCTTGGAGGTAAGAATTTGAACTCGTATAAAAGAAGTGTTGTAGAGCATCATCACCACTAGAAACAGAACCACAACATACCATATTGTCATTGGTAACAAAAAGCGCAAAATTCAAAAGGAAAATATAGTGGCACTCAAGGTCATCAGGACTGATTTTTGAAATTGACTTGTGTCTATTAGAATTTGAAGATTCCAAATAATGTATCCATAGTATGAAATATTATTGTTTATAATTTAGAATGTAAAACAGGTTTATAGCTCCAGCTGACGATAAGATAAGATTCTGCTATAATTCATCTTGTTTAAGATTTCCTGTATGATAAATATCTAGAACAGAAAAGGACTTCGAAATTTTCCAACGTTCATGCATATTAATCCCTGTTCCATTGCAGAGTGGTGTGATTGCTGCTATGCCAAACACAGAAGTGATTGAGGCTGCTGCTGATGGAATTGTGCCCAATTCAAAAATGTTTTTGCCTGGTATGTCACAAATTGTACTATTTGGAACATTTTACGCAACTCAAATAAATATAAAGGAGGCATTTTAATGGTTGAAAGTTTTGGTTCTGAATAGATGAACCTTTGGACAAAGAGGATAATATTGCAACCATGCATTCTTCTGCCAATTGTGTTGGTTCATCCCCAGCTAAAGTGAAGAGAGATGTATTTAAGAGATCCAGAACAGTTCTTTCCCCCATAGACACCAACGTAAATCTAAAACTTCTTGAGGGGCTCTCATCCACGGATCAATCATACCCAGTTTTATTGGAGCCAATTACTCCCAAAAGAGCTTTCATTGGGACATCTGCGAACAAGTTGCAAACAACTTCCACTCCACTTGATAAATTCAGTACATGGAGCTGCAATTTGAAGGTAGATTTGGACAAAAAAAACTTAGAACATAGTGCGCTTCTATTTTGTATCTTCCAACTTTGATTCTTATTTCTGTAAATTTTGTGCACAGAGCTCTCTTATTCAAGAGTATATTGCTTTCTTAAATACGGCCAGCAAGTAAGTTTTTTTTTTTTTTTTTTTTTATTCATCTCTATTTTCCATTTCTCAACTAGGTGAATTATATATTCCTTTAGGCAATTGGGCTGATCTGTGAATTGCCTTCTATTATTGCAGAGAGGAGCTACTTGGATTAAAGGTATATTTTAGCCAATTAATAGCCACAATGCAGCGTAGTAATCTGATATATTTTTGTTTTTTAACCCTCTTCCTCTTCAATATCATCTCCAATCCAGGGGATTGGAGAGAAAATGGCAGAATACATATCTGAACTCAGAGAAACAAGCCCATTAAAATCGGTAAGACAAAATCTACTAAGCTTTTGGGAAAGAAATGCAAACTCCCTTGATTATGTCTAGTAATACTGAAGTGTATTATTATATCTGTCCTTTTGCAGTTGAGTGATTTGGAGAAGATAGGCCTTTCATCCAAGCAGGTACTACTACTACTACATCTTGATGTAAATTTTGAGAATTGAGAGTGACAAAATTTTGGTTACCAAAAGGGTAAATTTCATTTCATACTAACTTTACATTATAATATACTTGAAATAAAAACTTTTTGTAGGTTCACAACTTGTTCAGCAGAGCTACAAGAGGAATATTTGATAGAGCAGATGATGATTCAACACCCAGTTGTTGTTCAGAGCAATTGCAAGTGGGTTCTCCTCGTTTCTAGATGATGATTGATCAGATGTAAATGTCATTTCGAATATGTTGTTTATGCAGAGAGTATTTGCTTAGTTTTCTTATACCTCATGCGAACGAACAACAACTATATTCATTTATCGAAAATTATATTTCATTTAATCAAAATTTGACAATCAAGCATGCTTCCTAAAATTATTTAAGTTCGGAGAAATTGATGAAAGCCTTGGTTTGAAATATCAAATTTAAAGTTAAACATCTAATAAATTGCGAACGATCACATCCTTCTTAATAAAAGTCAAGAATTTAACCAATTTCGTACAAAACAAACTTCCGATATGTACAAGATCAGCAACGGCAGACCTATCGTGGCCCCCCAAAAGTTTGAAAAAAATATATATATATATTAATTTATTATAATTTAATAAGATTATATTAAAATCTTATTATGTATTGACACCCCTTCTAAAAAATTATCTTAACCCTCCACCTCAATATCCAAATTACTTATATATCCAAATTCAATACTTAATAGTTTTGTTTTTTATTCTTTTTAAAAAACCCTAGTTATAATTTTAGATATTTTATGTTTTTTTTTAATTTTAGATATTAAACATATTTTATTTTTATTTTAAATTTTACTATGATCGCAGAAAAAATTTAATAGAAATAAAATAAAAATATTTTATTATAATTTTAAGTTTTATTGGGGCCCCAAAACATCCTGGTTCCGCCACTGAAAAGATCAGGATGGTATCAAAAGACCCCCCTTGTTGAAGAGATTCCCGGACATTAAATAATAAAAAAAAATGTAAAAATCATTTCTCGTAACGACGAACAAGCTAAGGATTTTTCATATTATGAATTGTTGGTGTGCTATTATAGAGAAATGATACTAATAATTATGAATATATAAATATCGTATAATTATTTTAAAAAAATAAATAAATATAAAATTTATATGAAAAATAAATTTTTTAATTATAAATTCTATTTTTTTTAAAACAATTACATAATATTTACATATTAATATTTATACATTCTACTATTGTTGTATATAACATTCTTCATCGTAGATAGCAATTTCGCCACCTACAACACCATAACGAGATGATAATTGTGTCACATTCGGGGGAGGCTTGACTTTGCGGGACCCATATGATAATACAACCATATCTCATCGCCGATATTTTTCAAATTCTATCCGATATTTACTTTCTTTTACTTGTACAATCGATAAATCTAACAGATAAACCAGAAACCGATAAAAGGAGGGAGGGGGTTTCATTCGCTTATCAAAAGCTCTCTCTCAACTCCTTCCCACATATACCAAAGCAGAGACAGAAGACTCTCCATCATACATCACTTACTGCTATCATACAAAAGTTAGAAAGCAAACACCCATGCAAACCTTAGACTATAAAGATTTGCAGAAAGACATCCATGGCTACTTTATTTTAATAAAAGACTCGACACGCATATTTATCTATTTTTATATGCTCGCTATTTATTAGTTTTCAAAGACAAGGCCATCTCTGCTTTAAAGGCTAAGATCTATTATCTCATTTACAATTGCAAGGGTCACAGGTGCAGTTGGATCCGCACTTGCAGCCTCCATTCTCAGCAGCTCCCACGACCATCTCAGAACCCTCATGGTGTCTGCATAATTCATGATGATCACACACAAACATTAGTTTATTGTCCGACATAACAATGATTTGGAAGATTTCAAATAATATACATACGTCTTCTGGGGAGCAACACCAACAATAAGGGTCTCGGTGGTCGTGCTCTCCGAGTAGCTCAAGTCAGGGTACTTCTTGCATCTGGCACAGCAGCAGCATCATCAAAATTAAAAATCCACAAACCCATAAATTCGTACATGTTCAAATATGTTAAAAAAACTAGATTTGTTCTCAAAACAGCCACGAAATATGGGAAAGAATTTTGGTATAATGAAGGTGAGGAACATATAATCATTTCTTGGTTCCGTCTGTGCATATTTGCATGCAAGCGCCCATCAGACCATCCATCTCCAAAAATTTTATTTTTTCCTTTATGATTTAAAGGAGAGGAAGATCAACGTTGAACAAGCTCTCTGATCCAAAAGGAACTGAGAGACTCATGAGGAACATGTACAACTTCCAACCTAGATCTTACCGAACAAGAACCCATCATGAACATGCAAAGTAAACAATTTTCAAACACAACAAAATAGGCATCAACTTTTGAGACAAAAATGCCTAGGAATTACAGAAGGTTACCCTCCACAGCCAGAGCCGCACTTGCAGCCAGAGCCGCAGCCACAGTTTCCTCCGCAGCACGACATTTTCTTCTGTATTTTTCAGAAAAGAGAAACCAGAACCGAAGTTTGATACAACCGAGGGAAAGTAATAAAGATGATCAACTTGGAGTCGGGTAGGCAGAACGAGTTTGAGGGGAAGGCCCATGACCTCAATTTATAACGTGGTCGAGTGGAATATCCACCGTCCACATGTTGAGATCGTAGTTCGTGGTTATCCATGCGTATAGCTCCAAACCTTTCTTTCACTCGCTATGCTCCACGTATCCGTCGCTTTCACTCTAGTCTTTCCTGTCGAATTCACACGGACAAGACGCAGTAGATATTTCTAGGGTGTTCCACAAGCGTACGTTCTCTCTAGTCTTGCCCACCATCCACTGCCTGTAGATGATCACTAATCTCACTTAAGAAGGAACATCATTCCAATTTTTTTTTTTTAAATAAATCTCTTTAAGATATGGTTTGAACAATGAATTGAATTGAATTGAGTTAAGAATAAATTTCTCGGAATGTCTACCTCCAACCTCTAATCTCCAACTCTGACTGAGTCGGAGGGTGTTTCGGAGGTCAAACACCCTCTAACTCTGAATAGAGTAGCAACTGGACTTTTTTAGGCCCAGTTGACCTATTGATTGGCCTAATATTAACTCATGTTTTGCGTTTAATAATTTAAAAAATCTAAAATACTACAAAAATAAGTTAAAAAGTTAAATTTTAAATACAATAACTAAATCAAACTACAAATCGAAAACCATAAATTTAAATTTAAAACTACAAATCGCAATAAATTTAAATTTACAACACCAAAATATTAAATAATATCATAAATTTCATTCAAATATGAAATAGTTACAATGGCCAATGCCCCGCATCAGTCTTGGACAGTCTATGCATTTGAGCCGATGACTCAATAGTGATTTTCAATTTTCCTGCATGAAGTTTTAGCTTTTATTGATCAGATACACTATATTTTCTTTAGTCAATCTAACTATAGACTTCTAAACCATCAGCCAAGACTCCAAGTGATATTATGAACTCACATCCACCTCTAACTCTGACAAGTTTTGCATAATGGTAATCATCTTACGGTGCGTCAGTCTTAAACTGTCAGTCATCTACAATTAGTCTGGGGTTTACAGCTAGATCTACAAAATCGTATAAATTATAAATTAAATAATGAAAACATTAACATTATGTAAATAATCATTTAAAATCATAAAATTACCTAATTCAAGCCTATAGCTCTCGACATCAACGGCATCTACTCCAATGAGTGTTGAACTTATCCAGTTCTGTGTGCAAACAAGGGTCTCGAAGGTGGTCGGAGACAATAAACAACGATAACCATCCAAGACACGACCTTCGATGCTAAATGCCAACTCAGAGATAACAATAGTGATCGGAACTGCTAGTACATCTCTGGCTATTCGGGAAAGGATTGGAAACTTGCCAGAATTCAACTTCCACCAAGTTAATATCTATAATATATCACTAGGTGTCTCGACATTTTCTATAAAATAACGCTCAACCTCAAACTTATACTGCATAATATTCATCGATGCATGATTTTGATGATATCATTGTAGCCGTAATAAATTTGAACTTTGTGCATGTGTGTTGTGCATGTGTGTCCTCCCAGGAAGATGTCGAGCTGGTCGGGCGAAAGGAGCTATCACCTTCGGTTGAAGACTGACTACTGTTGTTGCTATGGCTATATAAATCATCAATATCATATTTAAGAGATCTACTAAACTTTTCAGCGTCCTCATCACTGATGACATCCTTAATCCAATCTTCTACAATCGCCAACTTATATCAGGGTTAAGGATCGCAGCCACAAATAATGATCTATTTATTTTCTCCACATCCCCCAATATTTATTATATTTAATTTTCATCCTCATAGTCATTGCATGCAACAAACCCACACTGTCAACACAACTCTCTTGCAAATGGTCATAAAGTCCCGAGAGTTCCTCAAAATACATGTTTGTAATAGGATATTTTGTCACAGATATCTGTATAGTTTTGTCATAAAATTGTTTAAAAAATAATCAACTATGTCCGGCGCACCGAGCCCATTTCTCCCCCACCTGACTCCAGCAAAGCATATCTTATGCATCCATCCTTGACCTCAATTCGCTTGAACGATGTTTGGTACTTCTACGCTAAATCCAACATAAAGTATGTAGAATTCTATCGAGTTGGAACGTCCAATTGCAATATATTGAAAAATGGGATCACAAGTTGTTCGTCTATTGTCTTAAACTGGTGAAACCGTTTGGGGGAAGCCATCACATATCTCATCAGGTTCCGGACTTTGATAATGGATCCATCACCCATCTTGAACCCCTCAGAAACTATAAGGTTGATAATATGGACACAACATCGAACATCTATAAGTTGGTTCTCATAAATGATATTTTCATTTACTGTTGTATTCCGTTTAAACAAATCAATGGTAGTGTCATTTGCACTGGCATTGTCAACCGTGATAAAGTCTTTTTCTGATCCTCAATCATTTATATAGTCATATATCTCCTTATTAATGGATGAACCTTTGTGATCAACAATTTTTTTGAACCCTATAATCCACTTATAGGGTCCACTCGCTATCAATGAAGTGGGTTGTGATACACATGTAATGCACATTTTGTATGGAGGTCCATGTATCAGTAGTAAATGATACTCTCTGTCTAGTGGCGACAAACATTTCCTTCATCGTTGTCTTCTCCTTGGCATTCCTCATCAAATAGTCGCGCATCACAGCATACAGTAAAGGCATGGGAAATCTTGGTTCTAAATTGTGCACAAATTTGTGGAAGCCTGCATTGTCAACCGTAGTAAAAGGCATTTCATCAGTGATGATTATCTCCACAAGAACATCTCTCAACACCTTCTCACTGTATTCAGGGATTGATAACTTCCTAATCTGCGTGCCATTAGTGGTCGTAGAAGTCTCGTAACTCAACTTCGTCTGATCAATTACTACCAGCCCTTTGTGTATCTTATACCGCTGGTAGCCCGTAAGATGTGCTATTAATACTGACGTGCCTTACTTCTTCGAATGACAACCGCATAGTTGCCTACAATGACATTGAGCTTGCATGTTCTCACGATCACCGGGAACTTTAGTGAAATGTTTCCATATCCACGACCTTGTTTTACTAGGTCATACTGGTAAATTGGCCTTGACATTCATAAACTGCTCCTTCTTATTAAGCATATCTACGTCTTCTATATCTATTGGGACTTTACTATTTATTTGCACAGGAAATAGCTGCTCTAGATGGGAGTCTACAGCCTGAAATACTAGTTGGTGACGCCAACGGCTGTGCTTCATCCTCTTGTGGAGACTCGCAGTGAAAATGAGATGGTGTAGCATCCATAATCTGAATAAATAATCTGAAACAATTAACAGAAAGACGTTATTTTAAATGTTATGATAATTATCTACAAATTTGAAATACATTGAAAATGAAAAAATATATGTCTAGTCGTATTTGTAGTTTTTAAAAAAGTAAAACTCAAAAAAAATGAACGTCCACTCGAGCCAAAGTCGAGTGAAGGCTCAAGTGAACAATCTGTGTGATGTTCGCTCGAGCCACACTCGAGTGAAGGCTCGAGCGAACCTCACCTCGAACAAAAAAATATTCGATTTTTACAAAATCTAAGTCTCTCAATTCTTAAATTTAACAGCCTAAAAATCGAAATCATCGAAATAAAAACAATAAAGAAGCTGAAATGAACAACAAATCATACACATTTTCCAAATGGAGTCACAAATCATATTTCACAAATAACATTTTACAATTACACGGAGGAACAATAAATTTATTGGAGGAGGAAGTTAGAAACCATTCTTACAATTATTCAGGTGACGGCAAAGACGCAAACGGTGACTGAAGGTGAACTTCCTTGTGCGAAAGCTTCAAAGCTAAAACTTGAAAGTTGAAACTTGAAAGCTTCACAAAACGACGTCGTTCCACTTGAAGTGAAATAACATCAATTCGTTCATGTGTTTTTTTTTTTTTTAAAAACAGTTAGAGTTTGGATTTTGGAGCCCACTCTGAATTTTGAAAATTTCAACTCCGTCGAAATCGGAGTCTCGTCGGAGCTCAGACATAGGTCGAAAGGCAGAATTTTTGTCCACCTTTAGAGATGAGATAAATTAAGATGAAAGTTAAAAGTTGAATAAAATATTTTTAAAATATTATTTTTTAATATTATTATTGTTTTGTGATTTGAAAAAGTTAAATTTTTTATTATATTTTGTATAAAAATTTAAAAAATTATAATGATAAGATGAGATGAGATAAAATACTTTTATTAACTGGGCTAAGTGTCTTTAAACCTGATAGGAATATATCTTCGCCCTAAATCTCATTCCAGAAAGTGCAGTAATTCATCTAACATGAATTCCCCTTTAATTATTCCAGAAAGTGCAGTAATTAGTCTAACATGAATTCCCTTATAATTATTCCATAAAGTACAGTTATTCGGCTAACATAATTCATCTGGATGTTTGAAGAATGAGATAATGATAAGAAGTGGTTTATGAATAGTAATAAGATAATTTGAGTTAAATATTTATTATGTTTTGGAATATGAGAGAGAAAAAATATTGAATAAAAAATATTATAAAATTAAAATATTGTTAGAATATAATTTTTTTATTTGAAAAAGTTTAATTATTGTTTATTTTTTATTTAAAAATTTGTGAAATTTGTAATGATTAATTTAAAAAAATTGTGATGATTGGTTTGAAAATATTTGTATTTAAATGTTATTTGTGAAGAAAATGAGATGGAATAAGATGTGATGAGATGATATATGTTTCTAAATATCCCTAACTGTTAAAATGAATTCCCCTTTAATTATTTGCAACTTGAAGAATGGAGATTTAGGATATGTTTGGGAACCAAACTATTTTTAGATTATTTCACTATTATTTATAAATAGTTTACTATTATTCACAAATTATTTCATTATTATTCACAAATGATCTAAGATACTTTTAATATCCAAGTTTGAGTTAAGATATTTTATGAAATTTTAAAAAATGAGAGAAAAAGTTGAATAAAAATATATAAAATTAAAATATTGTTAGAATATAATTTTTATTTTAAGATTTGAAATTTTTGAAATTTTTTTTTTTATGTTTGTTTGGAAGTTTAGGAAACCTTTAATAATTAGATAACGATTAAATAAAAAATTTGAAATTAAAAAATGTTTATATTTAAATAGTGTTTAAATATTAAGATAAGATAAAATGAGATATGATAGATTGAGATCACATGTGAAATCAAATGGAATTGTTTGAATTTTAAGAATATTTCATATCATTTAAAAAAAATTTAATAAGTAATTTATGAATAATAAAAAAATAATAATAAATAATTTATAAATAAAAATGAATTATTATTTATAAATAATGATAAAGTAATTCCAACAATAATAATTATATTTCTTTAAACAATGGTCGTACAATAAGGTCATATCGAAAATGATATTATTCCTAATTCAAGACAAGTGATGATCGTCTGACATGTGAAAAGTGAAGGAAATAAATGATCAGTAGTGGCTGAAATATATCCTCTTTATTCTTTGAAAACGCCGTGGTTGCGTTGAAAACAACAAACTGACAATGGCCAACATTACGGATGAGTTCGGTTCGGTCCGGTTTGGTCTTGGGCTATTTTGTGGATTGGACCGGACCTATTCGGTCTAAGAATTATCCATCCTAGACCGGATCGAGTCACATATAGGATCGGTCCGGTCCGGTCCATTTCGGTCCGATCCGGTCTAGGGTCGGTCCAGTCGGTCTGGACCGGCCTAAAATGGGCCTTTCAGCCCATCTAAATCTGATTTTTTTTTTGCCCAATTTCAAATTTTTTCGGCCCACTTTAAATTTTGTATATTTTTTTTAGCTAAAACTACTAAAAAAAGCTTGATCTTGAAAAATACAATGATAAAAAAAAAACTATTCTATATAAAAAACTAAAAAAATCCAAAAAAAAAAAAAAATCCAAAAGTTATTACAAATTACAAATTACAATCTAAAACTTAACAACTTAAGTACTTAACATATAATTTTGTAGCTTTGGCATGCATGCGTGTAAATTGCAGCAACCTTTGATGATCACAGATTGACAACGTTGAAAATTTGAAATATACATCAATCTCATGCATTCGCTCTTTTGCTTTCCTGGCTCGGCACCTGCATGTGGTCACTGGTCACCAACTATATATCATGGACTCATCATAGCTATTTACTTGTTATATGTGGATTATAAAGTACTCCAAGTTGTTCACATGACTTTTGACGGTCGATTATCAATAGGAATTTAGGAAAACATTTAAATATCTTAATAATGAAATTTATTTCATTTCAGAATAATATATAACCAATCAGTCGAGCTTTTCATGAACAAAGTTTGAAAAAAAAAATCAATTATTAAACTAAAATGTTGCTCTGTACTTCATGTCAAGTTCGAACTCGGTCGAGTACTAGCTAGCTAGCTAGTAGTACTGCTCCTCATATTTGAATATAAATTAAACAGCAAATTTTGAACTAGCTACTTAATTAATTTTGATACTCAATTCAACTTATAAATAACGCGGATTATATATATATATATATATATATATGGTCCTACCTTCATCTATTAATATAAAATAATATAGTTATAACAATTATATTATAAGCATATAAGTAATAATACTAATAATTTACAAGATCAGCTTCAGTACAGATATATCTTATTTGTTGACTCCTTGATGAGTAGATAACATATATAGACCACCTTGTAATATCCCTAGCTAGAAGTTGAGGGGAAAAATATATAGGAAAATGATAGGGATCCCCCAGCGGGGGTCGAATCCCGCTCATTGTTCCGCTCACGTTTTTTTTATTTTTTTTAGTTTTTTTTATTTAATGATTAAGAAAATATTATTTAATAATACTGTAGATTTTTTTCTTTTTTAAAAATATATAAAAGTATTAAAAAAAATTATGTGAAAAAAAAATAGAAGCTGAACAATGAGCGGGATCCCTAGCATTACCCAAATATATATAATAATCGTGTTAAAATTCAAATTAATTGCATGTACGCACTAAATTGATGTCCTGCAGGAAATATTAACATTTTTTCTACAGCAACTACAATTCTATTTAGCATTAAATTGATGTCCTGCAGGCGAAAACAATATTAGCATTTTTTTTTTCAGCATGTAGCCAATATGTAACGAATGTACCGTGTAGAGTAGAGCATCAAGTTATCAACTACAATTCTATTTCTAGTTTCTACCAAGTAACCAAGCAAATGTTTCCTAGAGGCTAGAGCAAAACAAAACCATTTTTATCACAAATTTCACAAGGAAATTAATTAGTCCCAGCAGAGATAGAGAGAGAGAGAGAGAGAGAGAGAGTACCAACTAGTAGGGGCCTGCTGCAGTGCCGAGACAGAGGGTGGATCGCGGTGCTGCGGGAGGGCGCTTACCGTTGGCGGGACGGCGGGGCTGCGGGAGTAAGCTTAGGGTTTGCGGGAGCTGGGCTGCGGGATGCGAGTTGGGGAAAAAGAAATGGACGGGGTTTCTGGGGGAAGAAGAACGTAAGGCTGGAGTTATACTCCCTGAAACGGCGGGAAGTTAAGTTGAAAAAAAATAACTGGGTTGCGCGAAACGACGCCGTTTCGCGCAACCCAGTTATTGTTTTCGCCTGCAGTGACTAAAACGGCACCGCTTGGGTGCCATTTTGATCAATTTGTGATTCTTTTATCTTTTTAGTACAAAAATTAATTAAAAAAATTATTTAAATTAGTAAAATTAAAATTAAATAAACTACTTAATGTGGATTATTTAATTAACTCTTTAAAAAATAATTAATAATAATTATATTTATGATGTTAAAAGTTAATTGCTATATTATTCTAATAATAATAATAATAAATTCTTTCATCTATTAAACTTTTAAGTTTTTACATTTTGTATATATAAATTTGTAATGTGATTAACAAATCATTGTATTTTGTATATCATTATATGATGAATAAATCATTGTATTAGGCTATTAGCCTATTAGGTATATATAGTTATAACTTATAACTTATAGTGATATTAATAATATACTATTATACAAATATTATGCTATAATACTATAACTTTTATAATATGCTATTAAATTATTAATACTATTATACTATAACTCTTATATGGGTAAAGTTATTATAACTTATAATAGTTATATAGTTGGTAACTTGGTACTTACTACTTAGTATAATATATTATATAATACTTATATTATACTAAATAACTATTGACTATACCAATACTAAATTACTAATAGTAATAGTAATATATATTATAAATTATAATGATATAGTGATACTAATACTATATATTATATAATAATACATTAATACTATAGACTTATAGTAATTAGTTATTATGAATCATGAATCCATGATTACTTGATTAGTATAAGTTATAACTATATAATATTATTAGTATTAGACTATTAGTAAATAGTAATATACTAATATTAGTTATAGTGATTTAGTAATTAGTACAAGTTATAACTATATTATAATATTTATATTATAATGATATAGTGATACTAATACTAGATATTATATAATAAATAATAATACATTAATACTATAGGCTTATAGTGATTAGTTATTATGAATCATGAATCTATGATTAGTATAAGTTATAACTATATTATAATATTAATATAACTATAACTATAGTCTTAGACTCTTACTCTATATTAGACTATTAGTATTTTTTTTTTATATACCATATTAGAGTATAGAAGACTAGAAGTAAAATTATGAATATTAGTATTAGACTATTAGTTAATAATTATTTAATGGTGAGTTAGTGATAGGTTAAATGAGAATTATATAATTAATATATATATATATATTTTTTTTTTCAATTTTAATTCGGTCCGGTCCGGTCCGAAAAACCCATAGACCGTGGACCGGACCGAATTAATTCGGCCCTATAAAATTCGGACCGATACCGACCGGTACCATTCTCGGTCCGGTCGGTTTTTCCGGTCCGGACCGACCGAATATCACCCCTAGCCAACATCCACCATTTTGAAAACTTGGTTTTTTCTGGGCAAAGTTTGTTAGAGCATTAGTGTGTATATATATATATATATATAAAATCATATTTTTTGTATATTTATTTTGTCATTTAATTAAAATTCTCATATTAATTTATATATATTTGAGATAAATATTATTATTTTATTATTATTAATTTTTTATTAAAATTAATTTTTTTATATATATTTTGTAATTAGCATCCACTACATACATTTGACATTAATAATACAAATGCAATAATAAAAACTATAATTTTTTTATATATTATATTAAAAATATAATAAAATGAAAAAAAAATATATTATAATAATAAAATAAATGTGAAGTGAAGATTTGTTGTGTTGTTGAAAGAGAGAGAAAAAGAAAAGATTGTGAGAAAGAGAGTGGGAGGATAGATAAATAATGATTAAAATATGATTTGTAATGTGAATAGTGGTTATCTAAATTTGGATAAGAACTATTCATAAGTAGCTAAATATTTGGATATGCATAAACTAATGTAGAAGATTTTAAAGTCATATTATACAAATATGACTTTACATGTGTATATGCATAGATCAATGTTAATGCTCTTAAAAATTTAGGATGGACGCAATGTCTTGGACTCGTTTCCCATTGAGTTCATTTTATTTTATTTTAATTATTTTTTAAATATCATTTAAATAAAAATATTTTTAAATTTTTATTTAATTATTATAATTTTTTGAAAGCTCTAAACAAAACAAAAAATAATTTAATTCAAATCTTAAAAATAAAATTATATTATAATAATATTTTAATTTTATAATAATTTTATTTAATTTTCTCTCACATTTTTTCTAAAATTTAATAAAAAATAATACAAGTCTCATCACTTGCCCTTAGCCAAGTACTCAGTTTTTTTTTTCTTTATTTTGTGATTAAAAAAATATTTTTTAATAATATTATAAATTTTTATAAAATAATATTAAAAAGTGTTAAAAATTACATATAAAAAAATAAAAAACAAAACATCAAAATAACTAGCATTGCTCCCAAAAAACTACCAAATAATTGTAGTGTTAAAAAATAAATAATGATATACACACAATATATTATACAACAATATTATAAAATGATGATATTTTTATAAAATTATATTATTTTTATAAAATATTTTATAAAAATACTCTTAATTTAAAATATAATTGTATAAAATATTATAAAAATTATGATGTATAAATTATTATTTTTTTAAAAAAATATATTTAAAAATAAATAAAAAAATTAATTATGTTACGTAACATCGTCCATCTCTCAAATAATTTTATTACTATTTATAAATTTATTTATTCATTTCATGTGACGTCTCAACAATGAGAGCCAGTTTGGATGGTTCTACTACATCAGAGAAAAAACCAGGCCCGACACCGTCAGGTCCGTGACCACCTCTCACGTCTGTATCACTGAGTTGGCAAAGGTCCACCAACGGTACTCCTCCCATTATAAAATGGTACTGATCTCTCCCCTCCACCACTTAACAGTTGCGTACTCTCCCATTTTTCTTGCATGGTACTTTGATTAGTAAAATATCTAATGGAGCAGATCCAAGTACTTCAAAGCTTTCAGATTCTTGTTTCAAATATAAAGATTTTTGAGAGAGTGGAAGTGGAATATGGAGATATGAAGTGTACGGTATTTGATCATTTATAAATGAAGTGACATGATAATTTTTTAACTATTTTTTTTTAAAAAATTTATTATATATCAATCACTATTTTTTTTATATTTTATAATAATAATTTTTTTATAAGGTGTGAGGATATTTTTTATAAAATATATGATGTTTTTTATAGAATGTATAGTGTGGGATGATGAATAATAACTTATAAAAAAGAATTTTTAAAAAAAATATGCTTATCCCAAGCAAAATGAACATTTTTCATTTTTATAAGTTATTAGGAGGAAATTTCTTTCAAATTAATTCGAAGAAAAACTCTATTCTTCGGGACAACTAACCTTTGACAGTCCCCAAAAACACAATATTAAAATATGAGTAATACTATATACAAATTTTAAATAAACAAGTTTCATACAAGTCTTTTGTAAAACAATAGGTTCTACTAATAAATAATAGTTTTTTTTACATTTTGTTTGGTGGAATCTACTTTTTTATAAGGACTTGTATGAGAATTGTCTATTTGAGACTTGTACAAATCATTTCTCTTAAAAGAGTTATGTTAGGCTATTACCCAGCCCAACTTTGACAGCTAGGCATGTTGCTAGCAGAAATATATATTTTTAAATTTTTTTAATGTATTTAAATATTTTTAAAATAATAAAAAAAATATACCAATACATTAAAACTCAATTTTTTAATTATTAAGTAAAAAAAAAGTTTAAAAAATAAACCATCAAAATGAAGAGAGAAAATAAGAGGATAAATTAGATTTTACATATTAAAATTAATCCGTCAATGTTTCACGCTATCTCATACTTCAGCATAGTGTCAATGAAAACGACATTAGTACTACTTCATATAATGAAAAGATTCTAATCCATAAAATAATATTGAGGCTTGAGAGCCCATCTAGCTACATCCTAATAAACTTAATTTTGGTACGTTTTCGTATTTGGTATTAATTTTTTAAATTTTGTGGCAAAAATAATATGATCTCACTGAACAAACCCATGCAATTACTAGAATAAAAGTAACAATATTAAATGGAGCCCCAAATGAAACAACTATACTAATGTAGTCCCATACTTTTTAATCTTTGAGAAATAACTTATACAATTTTAGAATGTGCAAGTATCGTACATTTCTTACAAAGAATAAAAATGCGTAAATATGAGAGTTACAAAACAAATTTAATTTTTAATAATGGGTTTCTCTTTTTTTTTTCAAAGAGAATGGCTTGCACATCCTATCCAACATTCTTCTATGATAAATATTTTAGTTACAAATAAATTACATAAAAATAAGCTCATAAAATGTCGTGACTTGATATCATATGTCAGATTATAAAGTTATTTTTATCGTAATGTAAATCTAACAAATCACATGAAGTCACGTTAGTTTATAAATTTATTTTTGTGTAATTTCTTTATATTGTAGCATTGACATTGTCAACTGTGATACAAAATACTTTTATGATCATCAATCCTTTATATAATCATTTATCTCCTTGCCAATGGATGAACCCTTGTGATTAACAAATTTTTTGAACCCGATAATCCATTTCTGTAACGTCCACTCACTATCAATGAAGTGGTTGTGATACACATATAGCCCACATTCTGCATGGTGGTTCATGTATCAGTGTTAAATGACACTATCTGTCCAGTGGCGACAAACATTTCATTCATTGTTGCATTCTCCTTAGCATTCATCGTCAAATAGTTGCGCATCACAATATATCATGAAAGCATAGGAAATCGTGGTTCTAAAGTGTGTACAAATTTGCGAAAGCTTGCCTTGTCAATTGTGGTAAAATGCATCTTATCAGTGATAATCATCTCCGCAAGAACATTCCTCAACATCTTCTCACTGTATTCAAGGATTGATAACTTCATAATCTGCATGCCATTAGTGGTCGTAGAAGTCTCATAACTCAACTTCGTCTGATCAGTTACTACCAACCCTTTGTGTATCTTATATCACTGACAGTCCGTAAGATGTGCTATTAATACTGACGTGACTTGCTTCTTCGAATGACAACCGCATAGTTGCCCACAATGACATCGAGCATGTGGGTTCTCATGATCACCGGAAACTTTGGGGAGATGTTCTCACATCCACGACCTTTTTTTACTAGGTCGTACTGGTGGATCGATCTTAACATTCATCAATTTCTCCTCTTCATTGAGCATATCTATGTCTTCTATATCTATTGGGACTCGACTATTTACACAAGAGGTAGCTGATCTAGATGAGGGTCTACAGCCTAAAGTACCACTTTGGTGACACCAACAGCTGTGTGTCATCCTCTTGTGGAGACTCGCGGTGAGAATGAGATGGTGTAACATCCATAATTTGAACAAATAATTTGAAACAATTAACAAGCAACCGTTATTTTAAATGTAATAATAATTATCTACAAATTTAAAACACATTGAAAATGAAAAAAATGTGTCTAATTGTGTTTATGGTTTTAAAAATAAATAAAACACAAAATAAATGAACGTCTGCTCGAGCCAAACTCTAGTGAACACTCGAGCGAACAATCTGTGTGATGTTCGCTCGAGTCACACTCGAGCAAAGGCTTAGTCGAACAATCTGTGTGATGTTCGCTCAAGCCAAACTCGAGCGCCACTGGAGCGAATCTCACATTGAACAAAAAAATTCGATTTAACAAAATCTAAGTCCCACAATTCTTAAATTTAATAGCCTAAAAATCAAAATCATTAAAATGAAAACAACAAAGAAGTTGAAATGAGCAACAAATCATACACATTTCAGAAAAGGGAGTCACAAATCACATTTTATAATTACACGGAGGAACAACAAATCTATGAGAGGAGGAAGTTAGAAATTATTCTTACAATTACTCCGGCGACGACAGAGTCGCAGATGGTAACTGAAGGTGAACTTGCTCGTGCGAAAGTTGAAAGTTGTTGCTGCTGTGTGTGAAAGCTTCAAAGCTGAAAGTTGAAAGTTGAAAGTTGAAAGTTGAAAGTGAGGGGATAAGAAATGGGTCCTACGTTTTGGACTCCCTTCCTTCCCGAAACGACGTCGTTCCACTTGAAGTAAAACACATCATTTTGTTCATATGTTTTTTTTTTAAAAACAGTCGGAGTTCGGAGTTCGGATTTCGAAGCCTCGTCGGAGCTCAGATAGAGGTCGGAGGCTGGAATTTTTGCCCACCCTTAGAGATGAGATAAATTGATATAAAAGTTAAAAGTAGAATAAAATATTTTTAAAATAATTATTTTGGGATTTGAAAATTTTGAATTGTTTATTATATTTTGTGTGAGAATTTAAAAAAATTATAATGATAAAATAAGATAAGATAAAACACTTTCATAAACTAGGCTAAGTGCCTTTAAACCTGATAGGAATATATCTTTGTCCTAAATCTCATTCCAAAAAGTGCAGTAATTCGTCTAACATGAATTTCCCTTTAATTATTCCAGAAAGTTCAGTTATTCAACTAACATGAATTTGTCTGGTGGATGTTTGAAGAATAGCATGAGATTAAAATTTTACGAATGATAGTAAAGTGGTTTATGAATAGTAATAAGATAATTTGAGTTAAATATTTATTGGGTTTTAGAAAATGAGAGAAAAAAATGCTGAATACAAAATATTGAATAAAAATATTATAAAATTAAAATATTGTTAAAATATAATTTTTAATATAATTTGTTTATTTGAAAAAGTCGAATTATTTTTTATTTGAAAATTTGTGAAAGCTGTAATGATTAGTTTAAAAAATTTTTAATAATTAGTTTGGAAGTATTTGTGTTTAAATGATGTTTGTGAATGAAATAAGATGAGATGAGATGAGATTGGATTATGTAAGATATGTTTCTAAACATCCCTAACTGTTAACATGAATTCCCCTTTAATTATTTGCAACTTGAAGAATGGAGATTTAGCATATGTTTGGGAACCAAACTATTTTTAGACTATTTCACTAATATTTACAGATGATCTGAAATTCTCTTAACATTTAAATTTGAGTTAAGATGTTTAGTAAAATTTTGGAAAATGAGATAGAAAGTTGAATAAAAATATTATAAAATTAAAATATTGTTAGAATATAATTTTTATTTTAAAATTTAGAGAATTTGAGTTTTTTTTTTATGTTTTTTTTTAAGTTTACGAAATGAGAATTTTTGGAATTTTTGGTTTTAGATGAGATGATAATTTTTTATTTTAGATGAAAATTTAAAATATTATTTTTTAGTATTATTATTGTTTTGGAATTTGAAGAAATTGAATTAGGATTCGAAAAAATTGATTTGTTTATTATATTTTGTGTGAAAATTTAAAAAAGTTGTAATGATAAGATGAGATGAAATGATATGATAATTTTTGTGTCTCATCTTGGTTGCCAAACCTATCATAATTAGGTAGTGATTAAATGAAAAAATTGAAATGAAAAAATATTTTGATTTGAATAGTGTTTAAATATTGAGATGAGATAAAATGAGATAAGATAGAATGAGATCAGATGTGAAACCAAACGGAATTATTTGGACGTTATGAGTATTTCATATCATTTATAAAAAAATTAATAAAATAATTTATAAATAAGAGTAAAATAATAATAAATAATTTGTAAATAAAAATAAATTATTTATAAATAATAATAAAGTAATACCAACAATAATAATTATATATATATATTTTATTTCTTTTGGAGAAACAATTACCGTACATTAAGGTATATTATTCCTTAATTAAAGACAAGTGATGATGATGAAAAAAAAAAAAAAGACAAGTGATGATAGTCTGATATGTGAAAAGTGAAGGAAATAAATGATCATTATGGCTGAAATATATTCTTTGAAAACGTCTTTGTTGCGTTGAAAAATCAAGTAGGCCAGACAGAAGATCTTATCCTCTTCAAAGTTGATGATGGATGGAAAAATAAACAGACTCTCCCTCATTGTCATGGCCAACATCCATCGTTTTGAAAACTTGGTTTTTTCTAGGCAAGGTTTGTTACGATCGCAGTGTCTTCGCCTCGTTTACTATCAACTCATTTTATTTTATTTATTTATTTTTTAAATATTATTTAAATATAAATATTTTTTAATTTTTTATCTAATTATTATAATTTTTTTAAACTTCTAAACAAAACAAAAACCAATTTAATTCAAATCTTAAAAAAAATTATATTATAATAATATTTTAATTTTATAATAATTTTATTTAATTTTTTCTCTCTCGCCTTTTCTAAAATTTGATAAAGAATAATGCTAGTCCAACCTTCCTAGCTCCCACTGAAAGCTACCTCGTATGTTTTTTTTGTTTTTTTATTTTATGATTAAAAAAGTAATTTTTAATCATATTATGATTTTTTTTAAATATATATAAATTAAAAAAATACTAAAATAATTAGCAAAAAATTACCAGCAATAGCTGTAATATTAAAAAATATATGTAAAAAAACAACAAATTAAAAAATCAAATTATATCTGACGTTAGCATCGTCCAACGTCTTAATTCAAATTCACAAATAATTTTATTACCATTTATAGATTTTTCTGTTCATTTCATGTTGCGTACTCTCCCATTTTTCTTGCATGGTAAAATATCTAATGGAGCAGATCGAATTACTTCAAAGCTTTCATATTCTTGTTTCAAATATAAAGATTTTTGAGAGAGTGGAAGAGGAATATTCAGATCTGAAGTGCACGGTATTTGATCATTTATAAATGAAGTGATTATGATAATTTTTTAACTATTTTTTTTTAAAATTTATTATGCATCAAGCATTATTCACTTTCACACTTTACATCTATAATTTTTTCATAAAATGTGAGGACATTTTTCATAAAATATATGATATTTTTTATATAATGTGAGGTGTTGGGTGAAAAATAGTGATGATACGGAGAATTAAAAAAAATTAAATATACTAACGATTTCGTTTGGTTTTAAAAATCCTCTCAACTCATCTCAACTCATCATTATAACTTTTTCAAATCTCAACATAAAATATAATAAACAATTCAATTTTTTCAAATCCCAAAATAATAATAATATTAAAAAATAATATTCTAACAATATTTTATCATCTCAACTCAACTCAACTCGACTCACTTCAACATCCAAACACAACCTAAAATGAACAAACAAAATAAGAGGATAAACTAACATTTTACATATTAAAATTAATCCGTCAATGTTACACGCTATCTCATACTTTGGCATAATGTCCATGAAAACGACACAACTACTACGTATAATGAAAAGATTCCAATCCATAAAATAATATAGGGCCTTGAGAGTCCCATCTAGCTACATCCTAATAAACTTAATTTTTGTACGTTTTCGTATTTGGTATTAATTTTTTAATTTTTGTGGCAAAAATAATATGATCTCACTGAACAAACCCATGCAATTACTAGAATAAAAGTAACAATAATAAATGGAGCCCCAAATGAAACAACTATATACTAATGTAATCCCATACTTTTTAATCTTTGAGAAATAATTTGTACAGTTTTAGGGTGTGCAAGTATCGTATATTTTTTTTTTAAATGTATAAATATGAAAGTTACAAAAAAATAAATTAATTTTTAGTGATGGGTCTCTATTTTTTTTTCAAAGATAATGACCGCACATCCTATCCAACATTATTCTTGGATAAATATTTTAATTATAAATAAATTACATAAAAATAAACTCTCAAAATGTCGTGACTTAATATGATAATACATCGGATTGTAAAGTTATTTTTATCGTAAAGTAAATTTAACAAATCACATAAAATTACGTTAACTTGTAAATTTATTTTTATGTAATTCTCTTTCTTTTACCTTTGAGGTGAGTAAAACGTTTGTTTTGAGTACAGACTACAGAGTGCAGATTGTACTAGGTTAAAGGAGATCAGGCCTATGAGCGATGTAAAATGTTCGGTACAAATGCAGCTTTGTACTACAAGAAAAAAGAAAGAAAGCAAGCCAATGCCGAGATATTAAATTCAAGACTCCATGATTACTGATGAAAATGTTGGTCCTAACATATTATGGGCTCGATCAATCGAGAAGAAATGAACCTCAAATCAAGTAGATCGACCACACCGAGTATGCCTGACCTCATGCATTTCTCAAATATTTAAATCAGTACATGAGAAAGATATAAATCAGTACAAATGTTTCTTTCTCCCACATTGTATTCTTGCCAACAGATCTTATTCTAACATATTTAAGAATATGAGTTTACCCTAAACTATTAGTATTAGTCACTTAAGAATTTGTTGTATTTTCTAGTGGAACGGGTTGGGGTCTAAGCTATAGCTCAAACTTGACTTGAGGAGCGGGGGCAGAACTAGGATTTGATGTTTGGAGGGGCGATTGATAAAGTGTGGGGTATGTGTGAGTATGAGTATTATGTATTTTTTACACGTGACTATATGAAAAATAATAATCATACGTCATAAAATTGCATACAAAAAAATACATGTCTATAAATTATCTTATAAGATAATTTTCCTTAAGATTTCCATAGTTTGCTAGAGACCATTACAAAAAGAAAGGAAAATGAAATATCAACTTAAAATTTCCCCTTCAAATTAAGCTCGACGACGATCTTTCATGGAATAAAATTCATCCATTATCATCTCTGAAGTGAAATTCTTGACAATTTCTTTCTCAATATAAACTAGCAAATGATCTGCAAGAAACTCATCTTCCATTCGAGTACGCAATCTAGTTTTTATAAGTTTTATGGGGGAAATGCTCGCTCAGTAGTCGCAGTAGAAACATGAAGAGTTAATACTAGACGAATTAACTTGTCAATCAAATAATAAATCTTTAACTTTTTTGAAATTGCTAGTCCTCTGCATAGCTCAGATAATGTAGACATATCTTGAAAATCTAGATGTGTCAGCACATCAAACTCATAATGCTGCAATTGAATTCTCAAAAGGAATTTTTCTTGCTCAGTAAAATCTTGTGGATAAAACTTCTCCACCAATTTGCATATATCATCAATTTTAAATGATTTGTATGCACCTTTAGGATTCAAAGTAGCACTAAGAATGAGATGTTCCATTATATGGTCGTTAAATCTATTATTCAATTCTTGTAATTGGAAGTCTATTGTAGTAGTAAATATATCAATCCTAAAATTCATAAAATACTTTTTAGAAGTCTGTGGCGGCGTGACTCTCTCTCAAAGATCTTAAAGTACCCTTTATGAGCATTTGATCCCTAAAATAAACTCATAAAAAAGATGCAGACAAATTAGATAACACTACTTAAAAGTTTATGAGTAAACTACATAAAATAACAAACTTATTTTTTTTTCAATTTTCAGTATTTCATACTAATCAAAAGTACATAGAACACTCATGACTCATGTGTTACTATTATTCACAAGAAAAATTATTATTTTTATCAATTAAAAAAGTCACATCCCAACTTTATTCTTTTCTCCAACTTGCAAGAAAAGTCGATAACCTTCCAACACTTTTTTCTTTTAGTTTATTAGTTCATCAAGGCAAGGGTCACAAGAAAAATTATTATTTTTATCAATTAAAAAAAGTCACATCCCAACTTTTTTCTTTTCTCCAACTTGCAAGAAAAGTCGATAACCTTCCAAGACTTTTTTCTTTTACTTTATTAGTTCATCAAGGCAAGGGGTCTTCGGTCTTCCTTCTTCCGTCTTACAGTCTTGCCATCTTACTCTTAGCCTCTTAATATAATAATACTCGAAAGTCGAACTCAAAGGACAAACTATGAAGGGCACATGCACTGATTTGCAGAACCCATTTTTCTAAAAAAAAAAAAAAACCAAACAAAATTGGATAGTTTGAACTTACTTCGATGAGGTCAAGAACTAGAAGAGTAGAAGCATTGCAGATGAAAGGTGAAGCACTGAAGAGGCGAAACTCACAATCACTGCAGATGCGGAAAAATTGAGATTTGAGAGAAACTTTCCCAGCTTAACCTCACTGCAGATGTGGAAAGGCGAAGTAGCGAAGCTCACTAACATTCGATGGTCAAATAAAAAAAAAATGAAACTTGCAAGTCCATAGGAAATGAGCCTCGATGAGAAAGTAAAGTTTCATATTTTCAAGATATGATCATGCATGCACGACAGTCTGACTCTTGAGTTGCCCGTTGGTATTCTCACCTCTCTCCTCTCTCTGTGATATGTTATCTGCCTATAAAGAGTTCATTTCTCAAAATTTATGCTTTATCGGTAAGCAACAAAGATTTGTGCATCTGGTAAAATGGAGTGAAAAGTTAGAGTGAAGTTACGTGAGTATTGGGATTTGGGGGGACAATTTTAATAAAACTTTTGAAAGTATGAGTATTGAGAGGCGATTTTAATTATATAAAGAAATATTATATTTATTTACATATAATATTAATGTTTTAAAAAACTTACAGCCCCCCAACCTTATAGCTAGTTCCGCCCCTGTTGAGGAGTGACAGCCCGCAGCTCTCGCTGTCTAGACCCTCCTATCCAGTTCCTAGCAGATAAGATGTTATTATGGTCAAGTATCATTAGAGAAGCCACATCTAATACTCTTTTTAGTGAAGAAAAAAAAAAAAAAATCAATGGCCAGCCCAAAAGGAAAAGTTTTTTGTTTTTCATCAATCAAAGCTTTGTTTCTTCCTTTTACTTTGCGAGAAGGCTTATCAGAGAAAGGCTAACACAATGGCTAAATGAAGTTGGTCGATCCGTTTGCTGTGGATGTGGATCAATCCCCTTCTTATATGGCCCAATAACCTCAAACCTTATCCTCCTCCATGATCATAAAAATATGTACTCAATTGCATAGGAATGTATCTGCAAACTGTTATGTTCATGACTTTGAGATGCGTACAGGTTAAGTAGATGCCTTTAGGACAGCAGTTTTTATATATATTTATTGGGATTCGGAGTTTATTTAGAATCGGTGTGTGAGTCATGTTTATTTAAATAAAGAGTTCGTCTATACATCAGCCTTTACTTCTCCAACACCACACACGGGTGATGTGGCATTTTATTTATTTTTTTTTTCAAGTAAAACGAACGTTTTACTGGATGTCGTCTTCCTCCGCATGTCTCATTCGAAATCCCCTCCCCTGCATCGCTCCTCTCCAGTATTGCTCCTCTGCCCTCCTTCGGCCAACTATTCTTCTCGTCACTGTGTTGTGCTGCCGCCGACGACGACCGACTAAACAAACTCCTAGGGAAGGAAACATATGGGTGGAACCTACAAAATGTTGAGAAACCTGCAAAATGTTCAGAACTTGCAAAATGTTGAGAAAAGAAAAATGTTCAGAACTTGCAAAATGTTGAAAAGGAACCTGCAAAATGTTGAGAAATCGCCTAGAAAAATAGAGGCTTGGTGGGTGCATTTTGTATTTCTCTCACTGTGATGCAGCAGATTTGAGCTAGGTGGGTGTGATTTTAGAAATGCCATTTTGGTGGGTTGAGGACAAAGGGAAGTGAGGGAGACGGGGAGGAAACTCTCTGAAGGGACAACGGGTTGGTGGGTGCACGACGATGCTGTTGAAGGTGAGATTTTGCATGATTTTGGTTACGAACAGAGGGGAAGTGAGGGAGATGAACTCGGGAGGAATGAATTTGTGAAGGGATGAATCCTATCTGGGTGGGAAGTGTAAAACCGTGATGTTGCGACCAAACCGGATTCGCCACGTCACGGTGTGTGGTGTTGGTAACTTCAACTGACTTAGGAATAAATTTTCCCTTCAACAAAATTGCAGCCAAAAGAGGAATGATGCACTTCTAGAGATGTTTAGAATCAACTATGATGGAGCCTCCCCATACATCACGTGTTTCCCTTCTTCCTACCACCTAGTGGGTACCCCATGATTCATATTGTGCCCACTAGAAGTGTAATCGGTCCGATTTTAGATAAAATTTGAAACCGAATCGGTATGCATCGATTTTACGTTTTTAAAAACCGATTCTACACTGGTTGCCATCTTAAATCGATACTTTCAATTTTATCGGTTCCGATCCGGTTCAGTTTGATTTTTCGGTTTTAATATACTATATACTATATACTATATTATATAATATAATATTATATAATATAATACTATAGTGATAATATATTGTAGTATATTATAATATATAGTGATATAGTATTAGTATAACTATTAATACGCACTATATAATATTAGTATAACTATTAATACAATAGGCTATAATGATATAAGATTTTAAAATTTAATATTATATTAATTAGTAATTTATCATATAATATAAAATTATTTGATATATAATTATATATAAAAATTACATACAATATAAAAAATTATAATATATATATGAACCGGTTCAGTTCGGTCTAATCCGATTTCAGAGAAAGAAAAATCAGGATCGATTTTGACCCTTTTTTTTACACCCCTAGTATAATATTTTAATTTTATAATATTTTAATTTGATTGTTTTCTTATTTTCTAATAATATCTTATTCAAATCATTTTACTACTATTTACAAAATTTTAAAATATTCTAAATATACAAACTAGGCTAAAGTATTGTTCTGAGCAGAAAAAAATGCCGGTATAGACTTTTACTATGAACATTCAACTACATGAGGTGAGAAAAAGCACAATATATAATAGATTAATTAAATCTAATGACATTGGCTTTGTGATATTGCATGTTTTCACTAAAAAGAAGTTTTAAATAGATAAATTTTGTGTATGTTATTTGTAATAAAATAGGTCATATTTTAAAAAAATATTTTTTTTTTATATTTTTTTAAAATGGAATCTAATTTTTTACAAAAGTTTGTGTAAAATTTATCTATTTAAAATTTATACAAATTATTTTTTTGTTTGAAATAATTGGTAAAATAAGTATTATTTTTAAATAATATATTATGTCACGTCAAGAATGAATGAAAACATTATAGCTAAAAGATCATAGTACAAAGGGCTGTGCATAAAGGGCTTTTAAGCCCGATCCGTCCAACTAACCGATCCGCCCAACCCAAACAAAAACGAGCTCATCGAGTCAAACATATATTAGGAGGGTTGTGTTTACTCGAAAACGTCGAAACAGATTCTCTTTCTCCCCCACTAGTGCTTGCAAAAATCCAAGCGTCTCAGGGAAAGTTTAAGATGGTGTTCGAAGAAGATCGTAGTCGCCATAAGGTTTTGAGGCAGATCATAGTTGCTGGAAGGTTCTCAGGATGGTGGGCTTAGAGTTGCAGGACGATGAGTGAGAAGAAGAAATGCCAAAAGTGAAAGAGAAAAGGACCGAAGCTAAAGGGGGTGGATGACATCGGCACCATAAAGTCTCTCTCTCCGATCCGAAACCCTACCCCCATTCCGACTTCCGTTGCTTCGGATCCTTTCCTTTTCGTTTTAAAATGCTCTCCAACCGCCGTACCTCGCTCTTCCTTTCTCTCCTCCAAAACTCAAACACATTGACCTAGTCTCAGTCTCCTTTCGGAAATGCTGAAGCTTTTGGAGAGAGATGAAAGCAGATTCGGGAGACTTGGTTTGGAGGAGTTGTTGATGATGGTTTCTGAAGTGAGTTCTGGATCTTGCAGGGAAGCAACGTCACGTGTTACGGCCATTTGGTTCACTCCTCTTCTTGTACACAACTGCCACGCTTAGAGCTGGAGATGCTCTGTTTCTTGAACACGGTTGTTTCTTTAAAGTGAGCTTCGTCGACTTTGGGTTCGTCGATGGAACTGGAAATAACGTCTAAGAGAGTGGAAGAGAAAGAAGGGGTCCTTCTTCTTTGGGGGAATGAGTATTCTCGTGGTGATTCCTCCCTTTCATACATATTTGCGATGTGTACAACAACGACTTTGAAATCAGAGGAAAACAGATTATTTAAAGAGAAAACAGAGAGGAGAGGAACAGGGAAGGAACAAAGGCCTGAGAAAGAAGAGGACAAGATTGAGGTATTAGTTTAGTTTAAGGTGTCTGGGTTCCTACTTAGATTAGCTCAATCTTGAAGCCATGGAATTTTATATGCAATTAGAGCATTAGCATTGTCCTGTACATGTGCCTATTCTCACGTTAAATTATCTCTTTTATATAATCAATTTGTCATGTAAGCGTTAACTTATGTATATTTGAATCAAAATAATAATAAAATATTATTAATTTATTGTTAAAATCAATTTTTTTTATATATATTTTATATTTAATATCCACTATATACAATTTGCAATAATAAAAAATATAATTTTTTTTATATATTATATTAAAAATATAATAAAATAAAAAAAATATATAATATATTATAATAATGAAATAAATGTGTAAGTAAATATTTGTTATGTTGTTGAATGAGAGAGAAAATAAAAGGATTGTGAGAAAGAGTGGAAGGAGAGAAATAATGATTAAAATATATTTTGTAGAGTAAATAGTAGTTATCTAAATTTAGATAAGTATTGTTTATAACTAACTAAATATTTAAATATGCTTAAGTCAATGTAGATGATTTTAAGATTATATTATATAAATATGACTTTGCATATATATATATATATATATGTATAGACCAATATAAATACTCTTACTTTTATATTTGGTTATGGGCGGTTTTTTGATTCCAATCATCTTTAAAACCGTCATTTTTTTAGCTTTAATGGTAATTTGATGGGATTCAATGAGATGAATGTTTGAACTTTTTTTCCTTTGGTCTTTTTTTTTTTTTTTTTATGGATCATCAAATTAATATTATGCTGATGCTGATTGTGATGTTGATGAATTTTTTTGTGTGTAATGAGAGTTTGGTGGCTGCAATATTGGTGTTTGCTGAATCTCTGATCTTCTCTTTGCAAAACAAACCCGAATGTGCCAGATCGGGTCAGGTCAATTTCGGACTAGCTAATCGTCGGGTCGGGTTGGACCAATAGGGCTAGGATGCAGGTCCAATTATATACTTGATACAAAATGGGATATATTGAAAAAAGTAATCTTATTATAATTATATACTTATCTTGGAGGGCACTTCTAGATAATGCATTATCTTTCGTCTTCTAGTCTTCTTCTTCTTCTTTTTTTTTTTTTTAATTTTAAAAATTTTTTTTTTTTTTAAAAATTTCTATAACAAGACTTCTTCATTAATACTAAAAGCATTACAACATTGTTTGTCTAAACAAATAACAGATGAAATTACATGAGGGAATGACTCCTCCCTAACACTAATGCCAAGCATATTTGGCAAGTCTGTGTTCTCCTCATTTCCCATGCGTCCAATATGCTGTATTTTGCAGTTGCTGAAGGTCTTCATCAACTCTTTAGCCTCTTTAATTATAAGATGTTGCATGGATCATATAATTATAAAAAATTATCATTCAGCCAAAACCTAAACTTACTGATCGAGTTGTTTTAAGCGTCACTAAATTTCTTCAGTCTTTATTATTTTACTTATTTTCTAAAATATATTAAAAAATCATATGCAATTTTAATATTTGAATAATGTTACATGTAGTCATGGAGTACGTAAGTACTGTGCAATCGCTTTGAAAAAAAATGAAATCTACTATTAAAAAATTATTATTATTTTATATAGGTCTCGTATTTATTTATTTTTTTTAAAATGATTGAACGACGCTTATACACTTACGGCTGCAATTATCATTTCTCTTAATATTTACCATTTAAATATTCTCCTGATATGTTAATATATTTGGTTGCAACCTTGGTACTGAATGGTTGATCTAAATGCCAAACGCTAGTGGGGAAAAAGCAATTGTAAGGTCTTGTTTGGTTATGCAGTTCAGATTTGATGAAATGTTTTATTAGAAATATAATAAAATATTATTAGAATATAATTTTTTAATATAATTTTTATTTTGAAATTAAAAAAACTTGAATTATTTATTATATTTTATGTGAAAGTTTGAGAAAATTTTAATGATGAAATGAAATGAAATGTTTTGTGTATACTAACTGGGGGATTACATGAAATTGAATGCCAAACTAAGATCCAAAAAATTCTGAAGAAAAATGAGGTGATTACAACAAGAGAGTACACGAAGAAAGAGTTTATTTATTTATTTATTTATGAATACTGTATATATAGGACCGCATGCACGTTGTTAGGTCCATCAGGGGATGCCGCCTCATAAAACAGTATGTACTACAACGAAACATGACAACTAATATGAGGGGAAGAGATCTGAGCCATATATAATTGGTTTGAGACATAAAAAAGATTCTAACAAACCATTACAAAAATCCATTTCAAGTCATCCATTCCAAAATCAATCTTACTATCAAGCTAGCTAGCAAGAGGAGCTACATCCTATATATGCTGGTGGTGGTTCGTGCCAGTAGCCACCTCTTCGGTCAAATCCAGCTAATCGGAATCCAATCCCAGTGGTATTGGAGACTTTTCGAACAGTTGATAGCCTCTCGATATGGTGGCCGCCATCCGAGTGGTGCCCGGTGTTGATGACATGTTTTGTACACTTGGGCTAAGTTTCAGTAATTCGGGCCGAGATCTTGTTATCTACAACACAAAGACAAATGTGGGTTTGAGGGTGGCTCGGCGAGACTCCAATGTTAAAGTCAGTCTCGTTTCTTCTTGGAGAATTTTCTTCTAATCAAAGTGTCTAGAGAGATTATTTGTACATAGAGTTTGGCTTTTATACGAGGTATCAGGGAACATTTCATATCCTGTGTCAGGAATTAGCATCCTGCCAACAGTTGCCAGACCCTATAGTCTTTAATGCGACATGACTTTTGAGATGACACAATTAATGCAACGTGACTCTCTCGATCACACGACGCGGTCACTTCCTATTCCCTTCGTCAGGGAACGAAGAGCTGGCCGTGATCCATGCTCACATGCCGGTATAGATCTATCGGCGAGTCCTGTCTGTCCCGTTCGATCTGATTCCTGCGCCAGGATGCCCCCACTTTTCTCATACGGCTCCTAGGCTGGGTTCCATTGGTGGATCTTGGGCCTGCAGATGAGGAATAACGTGAGCCGAGATGGGCCTCAACATCTCGGTCAGGCCTTACCCAAAGGTGAGCGAGAATATCCCCTCCAACAGGAATGAAGTCTAAAAAATGATCTATAATTAATTAGCATTAGTATCTTTGAGAATCTCGAATTTATATTTTGAGGATTGAAATCTAATACGGTGTTTATGTACGTTTGGTTGTGTGTAGCCGTGTAGGTATTCAATCCCACAGCTGAACTCATGTCCTCATGTTCTACGACAAAGTATATAAATATAATAATAGAAGAAGATTAGAAGTATATGATAAACAATGTAGCTAATATGTCAGTCGTCGTTGAGCTCCGTCTTCCCCGGGGCTGGTGGTTTAGTTGACTCCAATTTGCTGGTGGAGTGAGTACCTTGCCTCCCTTAACCAATGGCGAACCCTAGGCTCCGCTCTATCACTTGGTGGAGGAAGTGGTCCAGGAAGGACTGGGCCATTGCCGCCGTCGGATTCACCCTCATCGTCTTTCTCTGCACCCTCATCTCCAACTCTATGATCGACCAACCTTTCGATCACGATCACGCCATCGCGGCCGATCTGGTCGACCTAACCTTGCTGCACAATGCAAAGGATAAAGGCGCCCGTACGTGATCCTAGCTTTTCACCTCCCATGAACAAATTGATTCCTTTTATTTATTTTTTCCTTTTGATTTTCACATAATTTTTCATTTTTGATTGAATTTGCAGTTTGTTTGGATGGGAGTTCGCCTGGATACCATTTCCAGAAGGGTTTTGGATCTGGCTCTAACAATTGGCTGCTTCACATTGAGGTTTCTTCTTTTCTTTTTCTTTTTGCGTATTAGTCGTAGTAGTGTCGGCATAGGACAAGACGATTCCTAGCTTTTCGATTGAATCGATAGTTCCACCACCTGTCATAAAGGAATAGATTTATATTCATTTATTTTCCATTTTTCGGTGGTATTGTGGTGTAGGGTGGAGGTTGGTGCAATACAATAGCATCATGTTCTTTGCGCAAATTAACATCATTAGGTTCTTCCAAGTACATGGAACGTCGAGTTAGCTTTTCCGGGATCTTGAGCCCTGACTCGTCTCAAAACCCTGGTAGTTTTCACTCAAAACTACTGATTTAGTGCTTGCATTCGCTTTACTCAACTAATTTTTATGTTGATGTTCAGAGAATGATGTCTTTTGATCTGATGTTTTGGAGCATGTTTCAGATTTCTTTAGCTGGAACAAAGTCAAGATACGTTATTGTGACGGTGCATCTTTTGCTGGCCACCCCAAAAGCGAGTTGAAAGTAAGTGTAATATGAGAGATTTTAACTTGTTTCAGACTAAGTAATACTTAACTTTGCATTTTCCTTCTTTTCATAGCCGATGAAGTGAAATAAAGTTCCTTCGTGTTAGTTATGTTCGTTCTTCTTCCATGCGTAGAATGGGACGAAACTTTTCTTCAGGGGGCAGCTCATCTGGGAAGCACTTATGGATGAACTCTTGTCACTTGGCTTGTCTAGTGCGAAGCAGGTAGCTTCCTTGGTGTTAATATTTTTTTTTTCCTTTTTTGAGAACTTCACTTCAATTTAGATGGACAGATGTTTTTATTCACGTATGGCCTTCTTTGGTGAAGCTCACGTTGATGTTTACTGTCCCCATGTTTGCTAAGACTTGACATATTTGATATGATTGCAGGCTCTTCTTTCAGGATGCTCTGCTGGGGGATTGGCAACTCTTATACATTGTGATGACTTCCAACAACTTCTGCCTAAGGATGCAACTATCAAGTGCCTTGCTGATGCGGGTTTTTTCCTCAATGAGTATGTTTTTGTGCACATAATACTGCACATTTTCACCATTTTTTCATTAGTCTCTATCGAAGGCATTGTACCCATTCTAGAGTCCATTAAGATAATTATTTCTGAGTATACATACATACCCAGAAGTTGAATGTTATCTCTGTGAATTGTGGTATCTTAGATAGGTGACTCTCGTGTGTACACCCTGTGTACTTGGATGCACCTTTTTGTTCATTAATGAAGTTTTATCACTTGTAAGAAAAATATACACCAAGTTTTGTTTGTCTAGAAGACTGAACTAAGATGACGAACAACCATCTAGACCGCTATATTTTTCTGCAACTCCACTTGACTTCTGCTCAAGTGGATTTATACTTAGGAGATCTGTGCTGGAGTGACAAGCTACATTGGGGTTTTGATATAAATTCATGTGTGCCTGAATTTTCCAACCACTATGCTTGTGTATGTTCAACTTTTTTGATAAGTAATAAGAGATTTTATTGAGTCAAGTAAATAGGCATAGCCCAAGTCCACAAGGAGTATACAAGCAGAAACACCTAGATACAAGCTAAAGACTAGGAGCTAAAAGAAGATCATTTAGATCATCCCCATTCAATACCAGACCTTTCGCCCAAAGACAGAATTCAAAAGAAAATTTCTCTAAATTCTCCCAACGAGCGTTCTCTATCATCAAAACACCGCCCATTCCTTTCCATCCATAGGCACCACATCAAACATAAATGAATTGTCTTCCAAATAGCAGGAATGTGATTCACAAGCATAGCTGCTATTTGTTCAACTTCTATGCTTTAAATATAATTGCATAAAAAATATCTGGGCCCCTTTGTCTTTTGCTGATTTCAGGAAGGATGTTCATGGAAAACAAACTATGAGATCGTTCTATGATGATGTTTTCCACCTTCAGGTTTTGTTCTCATCTTTACATGTCGTGGTTTATATAATCAATGTCTAGATGGTACATATGGATGCAAAAGTTATAGGAGGCACACCACTAATCAAAGTAGATCCTAATATACAGTGGGGTACATATGGTTGTTTGATTTACTCAACATGTCATGCACAATACAGATCTTCAACCTTGCATGGGCTATATAAAAAATACCTCCATCAAAGCTACTACCTATAATGTTTTATATCCCCTGCTGCTCAGCCAGCGTATCTTCTTATTTTTCCACTAGACAGGAAAAAGAAGAAAGAGTGGAATTTGTTCTTTTGAAATTTTGTTGATATCTATTGCTTACCCACCATCCATCATTCTATCAGGGTGTAGAAGGAAGTTTACACAAGGATTGTGTTTCGAGAATGGAACCATCGAAGGCATGTTTATTCCTTTTTAAGTATATGTTATCAGTTACCAGATTTGAGATGGGGTTTTCATTCTTCTGTTCAATCATGTCCCTAACACATCCCCTATTATATGTTACGAATTGCAATGGCAGTGTCTCTTCCCTCAAGAGATTGTAAAGAACATAAAGACTCCAGTTTTTCTTGTCCATCCAGCATATGACTTTTGGCAGGTAACTATTCCTTAAGATACATGCTTCATTTGCTCATTGAGGGATTATGATTTTTCCACACATATCTCATGATGCTAATTAGATCATTGATTATCTCTAGATACAACATATCTTGATACCAGATGCATCAGATCACAACTGGCGAAATTGCAGACTGAATATTAATGATTGTAATCCTAACCAGATTGAAATACTACATGGTAATTGATATTTACCTTGGTTCCCAATTTATATTTGGTCTACTAAATACCTATAATTTTTTTTTTTTAAAAAAAAAAGAGAGAAGAAAAAGATTGTGGTCTACTAAATGACCATTGCATGACTTTGCATTTATGCATGGACAGGGGTCACACCAACAGGCAGTTATGAGATCCTCTTTTTTAAGGGCTATTATCTCAATGATCTCATTGTTGAGAATTTACTAATCTGGTATATCATAGATATTTGGGCCTGTAAGCCAGTGTATTCCACAGTACAGAAGAGGTCATCAATGGGATTTGTTGAGTCCGTTTAGCATGTTATTTTGGAGCAGAAAATTCTAAGTTCTAAGTGAAACCACTGATTGAAATACTAGACATGTATTGAATCCTTACACATATTCCTCCATCGATATGGCTATCTTGTGCACAATAGTAACATGAGCATTTCTGGCCAAAGACATGGTGAAGACAGTTCTATCTCAAGGTGCATAGAATGACTAAAACTGTAAACTTGTTATGTTCCTGTTGCCTCTTCACATTTAGAAAATAGCAACCTATACAGTGGTCTTTGTTCAGATTTAAAGTATGTTAAATATTACTCAATTGCCCACATTGTGGCCTGTATCACTTAACAACTTGTTATATACAGGTTTCCGCAATTCTCTGCTCAAGGCATTGAGTGAATTTCAGAAAAATGAGGAAGGGGGGATGTTTATAAATTCTTGCTTTGTTCATTGCCAGACGTGGATGGGTCGTACATGGCATTCTCCCAAGTCTCCAAGACTAAACAATAAGGTAAGCAAAGTGTCACTATGTGATTGCTTGCTTACGGTCCCAATTTCAATTGTCACCAAAATGTTTTTATATGATTATTTAGAAGAAAGCACTTGAGGCATGTGTTGGTGTCAAAATTCCCTCTAAACTCAAATGGGTTTTGACATCCCAGGGATATTTCTTCCCAAACATCCAAAGAGAAAGGGAATTCCAAAAAACACCGAAAATGTCAAAAACTTCTCCCAAATAAACAATAGTTTTTCAAAAAAAAAAAAAAAAGTTAAAAAGAAATACAAACACACGCACAAGAACAACAGTTACTGTGTGGTGGCTGCCACCAGGTGGCCGAGTTCTGGACACCACGGGGTTGCCTGGATCTGGGCCACTGTGGTTTCGAGAATTGAATTCTATAATGCATTAACTTCAAATATAGCTTTGTTGCCACTGTAGGTGAAGTTCATGACTGGATTGAAATGCTTCAACCTGGTTCACAAAAGTTTGGCGCACAAGCCAATTAATGTTACTTTGTTGTTGACAAGTTGTGGGTCTGCTGATTGTAATGGTTCAATTAGAGAATTCATAACTGTTAATGTGTCACTGACCAATGTGTTGCAGTTGAACTATTCTGTTTGATGCTTATGGCATTTGAAGTTGCATTTAAATTTGATTTCTAATTAGACTACTATCATGTTTCCCTATGATATTAGTTGTTTGACTTGAGTTATATTTTTCTTGAACAGACCATTGCAGAGTCTGTAGGTGATTGGTTCTTCAATCGAAACATATTGAAGCAAATTGACTGCCCCTATCCATGCAATCCCACCTGCTATAATATGAATTTCACTTGAGGATGATGGAGCTATTTTCCTGCTTCAATTTCTTCTCATGGCTTGTGGAATTGTTCCTCTTCATGTCTAAAAGGATGATCCTGGTCCTAGAAAGTCAGATGAGTATTGCATTTCTTTTCTTGTTATAGCTGCTTTGTGGTATGGAGGACTGGAAATCTATTACATTGTTCAGGTAGAGATTAGAATTCAGAAGCTGTAAATTATTTTCCAATTTCTTTCTTTATCCTCCATTTACTTTGGAGTCTGTTCAACTTGTCTTGGACGGGAAACGAAAATAAAGAGATGTTCAGTGGCAGGAAAGTTCAACTAGGTTATGAAGAGAGCCCCATATTTAAAGCTCGAGCAATGCTACGTACAATGTCCATTTTGGGGATTGCAATGCAAGTTTAGACAATTTTATCTATAAAATTTTTTAAAATTACAAAAATATCTATCCTAAAATGATGTTTTTTTCTTATTTAATAAATGGTTTGCACATACAGCTCCTATTTGGAGACTACAAATAGAATTTCTCTTAAAGCTCTAATTCCTCCCAGCTCTCCTTGGATTTATCCAAAGTTGCTTCTTCTGCCGATAGCAGCAAGCCATGTTGAAAATATTATGGAATTATGGATTTTTCAGCCGGAGGAAAAAAAAAAAAAATTAAACCGAAGATTCATATGCTGAATGGTTTGCAGTCGACATACCAAGATGTCAAAGATTGTTCGCTTTCTTGACAGGATTGATACTATTGAAAATTAAGTTTGGACTATTTAATCATAAGTGCACGATATTAGAGAGACCAAAACCACAAGCAACCAGTCGTTGGTTTGGATATTGAGATGAGATGATTTTAGATTAGTTAAATAAAATATTATTAGAATATTATTATTATTATTTTAAAATTTGAAAAAGTTGAATTTTTTATTATATTTTATATGAAAATTTAGAAAAATTATAATGATATGATGAGATGGGTTGAGAATATTTCTGTATCCCAAAGGATTAAGTTTGGACTTATCTATGTATGTGATGTACCTAACTTTATAACTCCAAATTTCATTAAGTAGAACTCTTGCGTTAATAATATTTAGAATAATTTTACTTAGTATAGATAACACACAATCCACATCTCTTACATGACAATATAATAATATTTGATTTATAAGATTCTAAGTTTTTAAATGTTTCTTAGAAATCAAATCATGTCATATTAGTAATGTAAAAGGTATGTCATCCACACTTACTTGTAAATAGAATTGTTCTAATATTTAACATA
This sequence comes from Juglans regia, assembly GCF_001411555.2. Lineage (NCBI taxonomy): Eukaryota > Viridiplantae > Streptophyta > Magnoliopsida > Fagales > Juglandaceae > Juglans > Juglans regia. Next base: position 3,501,651 of record NC_049904.1, read on the forward strand.
TCCAACTCATTTTAAATTAAAATGATAAATAATGATACGATAAAAACATTTAACTCTCGAAATTAAAAAAACTCGTTAACAAGATTGATAAACAAACTGAGAATCTAAGTAGTTTGTGCTAGATTTGGAGGTAGCCAGTATATTCCTTAACAACGTGCATCAAAGTCGTAGACTTCAAACTCTACTAAGAAATTCAATAAATCCTTAGGCAGGTAATACCAATAGTAAAAAAAATTCATATTTATTTCAAGACCTATCACGTACCAAATCATTTTAGAAGTAACTTAAAAGACGATTGAGACACCCATCCTTGATGCGGCTATTCCGATGTTACACCAACCATTAATAAGATCATGAGTTAAGAGTATTGGTAATGGACTAGCCATTGTCAAGTCTAAAATTTAGCTAGAATGTTATCTTTTGACTATAACATGGACTTCTAGCTAAATTAGTCCACATTAGACTAGCTATCCCAAAGTCTAAATAATAATAAAATATTATATATTTTAATATTAATGTTTTATTTTTATTTTTTAATATTTTGCTAACACACATTTAATTTCCACAAAATGCCTATCACAGATCAAATTCAGCAACATTTCCACCAATTTCAACCTCTTGCCTAATTTCAATTCTCAATCCAAATCCAATTCCCATAGAAAACCAATGTCAACCTCTTGCCTATTTTCCTAAACCTTGCATATAAAGAACATATAATTGTGCCTAGTTTTGCAAAATGCCACTGTAATTCCTTACAATGAACCAAATGCATAGTATGGGGATAATCGCAAATCAAGAAACAAATGCATAGCAAAAAACAGAGTTCCAAGCAAGAAACAAATGCATAGCAAACAAATCCATAGCAAAATGCATAGTATGGGGACAATCACAAATCAATTTGTCAAGAAACTAAGAAAATCTAAACCCAAAAAACTAAGATAATTTAAGCAAATTACAGAGAAAAAATGGGTTACACGGAAATAGCCAAATCGCATTTTCAAGTTCAGTTTGTGGAGGACGACGATTCACCGGCAAGGCAACCTTGTGACAGTGTACTCCTTGCAAACCCTAACACAGAAAAATCACTTGATGAAATGAGAAAATAGAAAGAGAAGAAGGAGAGTAAATCTAAGCAGAGAAGAGGGAGAGAGGAGCAAGGAAGAGAAATTACCTTTTGGGCTGGAAGATGATGGCTACGTGGACTCACGACTGAGAGAAGGCATCTTGCGGTTGAAGAAGACGCAGGAATAGTGGGTGCTTGCGGTTGAAGAAGATGAAGGACTCAAGACGGGGTGTTCGCACGTTTCGGCATGCAGAAAGGAAAAGGCCGAAGAAGAGAAGAAGAGAAGAAGGGAGGGAGTTTCGGGAGAGAATGAAAAGGGCGAAGTTTCGGGAGAAAGAAAGAAAATAGCGAAGAAGAAAAGAAGAGAAGGAGTTTCGGGAGAAAGAAAGAACAAGAAAGAAGAAATGGAGGGTTTGGGTATGAAGATAGAGAAAAACCGAGGGAAAGGCTGAGCGAGAGGCAACAAAATAATAAAATAAAAATTTGGTCTATATACAGTGGCTCGCCAGACTTGGCGAGTAGCTAACAATTACTGTAGCATAAATGTTAAATTTCGGATGTTTAACTAGGCCAATGTAGTTGTTTTTTTTTCATATTTACTTTCAATTTGGACTTGCATTGGCAAATGACTAGTCCATTGCCAATGCTCTAAGATGAGATAAGTTGAGAAGTTTTATGAAAATAAACAAGGCCTTAGATATTTATTTTTCCGGTCTGGTAATTAGATGTAACATGTTGATATACATTTCAAACACAAATGACTTGTTTGCCGACCTTTTCTATCTAGTGCTTTAGAAATCGAGAGAAATGTGTAATTTTTTTCAAATCCAAAAACCAAGTAATGATCACTTTTGTCGTCTATAAAAAGATGACAAAAATTATATTTATAAGTCGATGTAATGGACACATCTTTCTTACTGATAAATCACAAGACTTGATTAATAAAAGAAATTAATTTTAAACTTCACAAATTAAATCATGTCACGTCAAGATTGATAAGTATGTCATTTGCTATTTGCATGATGATTGTATCTTGTTCTGTAAGGCAGATATGCAAGAGAATTTGAAGGTACCACAATTATTAGAGAAGTATGAGCAAGCATCTGAACAAAAGGTCGACAGGGACAAAACAACAATGATTTTTAGCAGGAATGTTAACATTGTCTAGCAGGAAGAGATTATGTCATTTTGGGGAATTCAAAGCTTTTAGCAGTATGATAAATACTTGGGATTGTCTCCTATAATTGGTTGTGCAAAGAACCAAGCTTTTTTTGACATAAAGCATATAGGGTGTAGTAGAAGTTACAAAGCTGGAAAGAGAGATTGTTGTCACAAGGGGGAAAGGAAATCTTGATAAAGGTAGTGGCTATGTCGATCCCTACATATTCTATGAGTTGTTTCAAGCTACCTAGAGGATTTTGCAAGGATCTTGAAAATATGATGTCACAAATTCGGTGGGGATAGAAACAGGAGGAGAACAAATTTCATTGGGTGAACCTAAAAAGGAAGGAGGGATGAGTTTCAAAGATATTAAAACTTTCAATATGGCTTTACTAGCCAAGCAGGGATGGAGAATAATGAGTGAAGTATCCACTTAGCTGCATAAGATTTACGAAGCTAAATACTTCCCTCATACTTGTTTTTTCAAAGCCAAGCTCGATCACTCACCATTTTATGCACGGAGAGGTATATGCGAAGCTAAGAAAGGGTTGAAACATGGATGTCGAAGGAGAGTCCAGAATGGAAGAGATATTAATCTCTAGACAGATTATTGGATACCAGACCATAGAAACTTGCAACAAAATTTTCGTGAGGTTGGCTTGGGTATTCATCAAAAAGTGGAGTGCCTCATTGATAAGAATACAAATTGGTGGGACATAGAAAAAGTCAACCATATTCTCCCAGCTAGAGCTAGAGCTACTGTAGAAGTATTCAAGATTATCTTCAGTTCAAGTGAGGAAGATGATAAGCTAATTTGGGAACCAAAGAAGAATGGGGTGTATAGTGTGAAGAGTGCTTATAAATTGTTTCTAATAATGGGAAATGAAAGCAAAGAGGGTGAAAGTCCCGGTGCATAAGAACAAAAATAGATATGGAAAGTGCTATGGAAGTTACAGGTTCCAAACAAAGTGAATTTTTTTGCTTGGAGAGCTTGCAAGAATAGGCTGCCTACAAAAGCTTATTTAAAGAAGAGGCAGGTGCTAATAGATGAAAGTTGTCAGTTTCTATTGTTATAAAGTGGAAGATATTACACATGCATTATGTTACAGTCCAACTCTGAAACAGTGCTGGGAGAATAAGAGTTTATATATGCAAAATGAGGCAAGAAATATAGAAATTGTTGGTATAGCTAGACAGGTGCAAGCTAGAGATAGCAAGAAGGAACTGGAAAAGTTTTTTCTTATTGCTTGGGGCTTTTGGTATAGAAGAAATAAAAAAGTTTATGAGAATAAAGATCTAAAGCCTGAAGAAGCAGTGAATTTTGCCTTATCTTTATTGACAAATTGTAAAGAGGTTAGGAATTGTGCAAAGCCGATTCTACTTAGAGATGGGAGAAGTTCTTTTGACAACAAGTAAGGAGTTTGTTGTCAATGACCCTACAAAGATTGAACTATTGACTATTTTCGGAGGACTGCAATAGGGTTGAGCAAAAATTTAAAAATTCGACTTCGATTCTAACTCTGCTCTGACTTTGATAAGTCGAAATCAGAGTTGGAGTCCGAGTGAGTCCGACTCCGACTCCGATATTGTACATATTTTATAAAAATATATATATATATATTAATCATATATATATATATATATATATATATAACTAAAACTTATATAGTTAGTTAAATTCAATAATATACTAGTATGAGCAAATTATTATAAAATAATATACTTATATTATAATAGTTTAGTATATCTAAACACCATACTGTTAACTATTACTACCATGTAATACTAATGTATAATAACAACTGATGTATAAACACTAATGTATAATAACATGCAATACTAATTATATAATAACTAATGTATAATAACATTTAATACTAATGTATTATGTATAAACACAAATATATAAATTTATAATGACATGTAATACTAATGTATAATAACTAAAGTATAATAACGTGTATTAGTAATGTATAATAACATGTTATACTAATGTAAAAACATTTATATATAATAACATATAATGCTAATGTATAATAACATTAATTTGTACAATGATTTATTTTTTCAATTTTGATTATGTTTTAATAAAATTGAAATTTGAAAATATATTTTTTTAAAAAACTAAAATCTGGAAGCTCAATCTGATTAGTGAGAGCCCTAAATTGTCAAATTGGCTAAAAAAAAGTCCAAATTTGACTTTGCTCCAAAAAATCGGAGTCGGAGTCAAATCAGAGGCCATGCGAATTAGATTCGGATTCGGAGTCAGAAGTCAAATCTGACCTCCGAAAAAATTGGAGTCAGAGTCGGAGGTAGGGTACTCTTACTCCGACATTGTTTGTGCTCAGCCCTAGACTGCAATTCTGTCTTCATAGGAGCATAACTGATCTCATTGTAGAAAGTGATGCACTATTAATGGTACAAGCACTTCAAGATGGAAGAGCATCTATGTCTTTATTGATCTCAATCCCCAATCCTCAAACCTCGCTGCTCACAAATAACATTTAATATTATAGAACTCGTAATTTATGTCTATCCCTTCGAATTGTAAAAGATAATTGAATCATAAAATTTACGAGGTTTTAATGGTTTTCTTGGTCTGCACTCACCTTCGTATATATGTTTGTTTGTAGAGTAATTCTACAAATTATACCTCCACTACACTTTTATCACACTATACAAAATGTGATATTCTTATTATCTTTGGATCATCTTTTATTTAAAAATAAAAAATAAAAAATTGATAGATAATGACATCTCATCGTAATGGGATAGACGTAAATAGAAATGTGGTATGAAGAATTTTTTATAAGTTTGTAGAGTAATGTTAGATACAGTCATGAGTTGTATAAATATCGTAAATTTTTTTAAAAAAAAATGAGATCCGCCATTAAGAGCTTAATTTTTTTTATATAGATATTATATTTACTAATTTTTTTAAAAATGAGTATGTATTATTTAAACATTATACGATGGTGAATATAATTTCTCTTACTTAAATAAATAATAATTAAAAAAAAAAAACGAGAGAGAATATCATCTCTCATGTCTGTATTACAAAACGCAGCAACTTTATATCCAAGGTGATCCCTCAGTTTGGTCTTTCGGTGGGTCCAAGTGATAGCCCAAATAAATGGAACCAATAAAGCAGAGCCCAACACCATGATTCATATTTTATGGTCAGCGTCTTCCCATTCAGCAAAATAAAATCCCAAGGTTTATGGTTCACCATCTCAGGATTCACATCTCTCTCTCTCTCTCTCTCTCTCTCTCTCTCTCTCTCTGAGAAGAAGAATGACCAAGTTCAGGAAGTTAAGGCTGCTTTTGGTTGTAAAATTCAACTAAATTCAGTATAATTTTAAATTGAGTCTAACATCCAAATATTCAACTCTCAAATTATTAAACTCATCTCAACTCAAAACCTTCTTACACATATGACCCACAACCTTTTTCAACTTAATACATTTTTACACGTAAGACCCACAACATTTTTTAATTGAAATAATATTGGGAGCAGCCCCTGTTTTGAGTCATCCAGATCACACCTTACGTGTCATTAAGTAAAATGACCAAAAACACCCTGCAACAAAACACACTTCCCTCTCATTTCACACGTCATTTCTCTCTCTCTACCCAGTCTTGCTCGAGCCCCCTGTCCCTCGCCCATCCTCTCCCCCCACCCCCACCACCCGCTCGCGGCATCCTCACCCCCACCCGGCGTCGGTATCCTTTCCCTCACCCCCACTTGGTAAGGGGCATAACCCGTATAGGTGAAACCCATTTCGGGAAAGAGAGGGATAGGGTTGCTGTGCTCGACGGGGCTAGGGGAAGGTCAAGGGGCTCGATGGTGCTCGACAGTGGGGCTGGAGGCTGATGACGACAACAGTAGCAGCGACAAACCATGTAGTAGAACCCATTTTGGGTTTCGTGTGGGGGCGCTACGCGTGGGGCTTCCGTGGAGGTTTGAAGGTGGTTGGAGGTTGACGGCGTGAGAGAAAGTCGATGGTGGTGGGCGGTGGCAATGCAGGTGGCGCATGGCAGGATTGGGTGAGGTAGTGAGCTGATAGAGGGAATCGAGTGGGGGAGAGAGAATTGGGTGGGGGAGGGGAAAACAGGATTTTGTTTTAAAAAAAGAAAGTAACACACATGTAAGGTGTGCTACGGATCAGCCGTGAACATATGCTGATTCGTAGCATTACTCTTTTTAATTTCTCATAAAAAAATTAAATTCATTTTAACATCCAAATTCATTTTAAACTCAGTTTAGATGAGCTCCACATAACTTCATCTATTACTCAACTTACTACTATTCATAAGCAACTGAGTTCAGCTCAACATCCAAAGAGTCTAAGGCTACGTTTGGTTTTTAAATTCAGCTGAGTTCAGTCTAATTTTAAACTGAGTCTAACATCCAAACACCAAACTCTCAAATTACTAAACTTATCTCAACTCAAAACTTCATTACACGTAGAACTCACAATCTTTTTCAACTTAACACATCTTTATACGTGAATCTCACAACCTTTTTTAATTTTCTATAAAAAGTATTAAACTCATTTTAATATCAAAACACACTTTAAACTTAATTTAGATGAGCTCTACATAACTTCATTCACTACTCAACTCACTATTATTTATAAGTAATTGAGTTGAGCTCAACATCAAAAGCTGTTGGTTCAGGACAGTGACATCCCTATTGGTGAAGCACGAGCGCATTGAAACCACTGTAGCTAAGGTGCCCTCTTTCTTTCTTTTTCTTTTGACTTTTGCTTTCTCTTTTCCTCGCTGGTTTCAGGGTTTAAGAATTTATTTTGATGGATTCAAATAAGTTGTGCTACTTTTCATTTTAAATGATATAACAAGCTTTGTTTATTTATTTTTTTGGTGGTAATTCTGATGGTTCGGAGAAATGCAACTTTTTTTAAGGATAAATTTCAGCGGGATTTTTATTAGTTTTTCCCTTCTTTTCCTATTCACGGGCAAAAGAAATTAGGCGGCTTGCTGATAATATGTTGGGGAACAAACAGGCTTATTGTCGCATGTTATTGTTCCAATGATGAAGCTTAATTACTTTCCCCTCCCCTTTTCTTGTTTTCTTTCCTGAAATATTTAAGAGTAATGCTACGGACAATAATGATATCTTTTTCTATTTAATAAAGAGTCTGCACATGCAGTTCTCATCCTCAAATAGAATTTCTCAACATTTAATCATCTATGTGAATTTGGTAAAAATCATTCGCTCTTTTTAAATGATGACTTCTAGAATTTTGTGGAACTTGACATTTTAGGTAAAGAAATAGGAAAATGATTTACTAATAATATTTTTTACAATACCTTACACAACTCTATTTTAAATGAGGGGTATTTTTATAAAACTTCTTTTAAAAGTAATATCATTTTACAAAAATATCCTCATTTTATAATATTGTTGTGCAATGTATTGTGGAATGTATTGTGTATATATCATTACTCACAAAGGAATAGGAAAATAAAAAAAATAAGACTCATTTGTGTGTGGAAGAAACTTCTTTGTCATATCTTTATCATTTGTAATACTTAAGCTACAAATAGATTACACAAAAGTAAACTCACAAACTGATGTGACTAGATATTGTACCTCAGATTATAAAATTACTTTTATTGTAAATAGAATAATTCTTCTCATTAACCATTATTCATTATCCCACACTCCACCCTCTATGAAAAAAAAAAAAAAACTGTCAGGTTTGGGGTGGTGGATGAATAGTGGCTGATGTATAATAAAACATTTTAATTGGCTTGTGGTGAGAATGCATTTAGCATCCTAGGATAAGCTTCATTCAAATGGATATCATAGCCAAAAACACCATATTTAGAGTAGATGATGTTTAATCCTTTTGATAGTCGTATTCATACATGACACACTCAGCTTTGCAATTTTTATTATTGTATATTGTTGAAGTAAGGCAGTAAGGTTTCTAGCCCCCATCAAACTCCCCTGTTTGCTGGAAACGCATGTCCATTGATTTAACCTTTTGATATATTTACATGAGTGACTGTGTCTGCTGTATTTTCCAAGCAGATAGGCATATTGAACATAATTATTGAGCGAGACAATGAATTTAAGCAATCAAAAACACAAAATCCTCAACCACTGCAGAAAGCTCCCCTTGATCCCTGGACAAGATCCGGGGTCATTAAGCAGTTTGCACTGCCGAAATAGGATAAGTTTGAGGTGCGATTTGGATAGTGAGATGAGATGAAATGATTTTAGATGCACACTCAAAACAGTCATTTGATTTATTTCCACAATGCAGATTTGGCCATTGTTAGTACAGCGCTGAGTTAGCCTGACTGTGTGTGGATAAGTGCTCGGCTCGTCCAACAGGCAACAGCAGTACTTGACCCTCACTCCAAGCAATTTGTAATTCCAGCAGTTTAAGATGTGTGGACGCTACCCAAGAACGCAGCAGTTAACATATTACATTTGTAAATTGTCATTTTTGGTCAAATAGCATTCTCAATTCAATCTTGACGGTTGAACGATTGGATCTCAACCAACAAGAAAAACTTGTATATTATAACTTTTTGATCACTTGAAAGTACAAAAATATTATTATTTTTTTAATTTATTTGTACATTTATTAAATAATTAGATATTTAATGTAAAATATATCATCTACAAACTAATGATAAACAACCTATAAGTATATTAGTATATGTAAAGAGAAAAGATATTTGTAATCGTGAATTGTGTAATCGCTGCGTAATCATTTTAAAAAAAGTGAATAAAACATGAAATCCATATAAAAAAAAATTAAATTACTTCATGAAAATAAGTCCCCATTTGGATGTTGAGATGGATTAACATCCAAATATCACTCAAATGCAAACACTTTTCAATTTTAAATTTCAAGCTTTTAACTTTTTCATCTAATAATTATCTAATTATTACAATTTTTTTAACTTTCAAACAAAACACAAAAAATAATTAAACTTTTTCAAATCTCGAAAAAAAAATTATTATAAAAATTATATTCTAAAAATATTTTAATTTTATAATATTTTTATTCAATTTTTTTTTCTCTCATTTCTTAAAATTTCATAAAACATATTAATTCAAACTATTCTACTATTATTCACAACTTATTTAATTATTATTTATAAATTTATCATCTCATCTAAACATGTAACATAATTATTGAAAGAATACCATTAATAGTTAAAGCATGAGCAGTACATGATACATTAATTATGCTATAAGTTTATTTTTGAAAAAAGGTGTGCATTACTTAGTAATAACTTTCTTTATTATTAAAAGAGAAAATGCCTTATTCTTTATACAGCCAGCACATAACACATTGTTGATGTGGGAGCTTTTCATGACTTATTAATTTGAAAGATTAGTGTTACGTGTACTTATAATTTTACGTATAAAATTTATTTTATTATTTTTTTTAAATTTAAAATTTTATAATTTTTAGCATATCAATAACTGATACGGGAAGTTAATTTTTTGTAAATTTTTCAAAGTCAAAACTAGATTAACCCAATTTCTACACCACTAGACGGCTAACATATCAACTTTTCATGCTTTTCTATATGGGAAAAAAAATACACCATATTGTTTCCAATAATAATTAAAAAGAAAAATTTTAAAAATAATATAAAACTGAAAAAAGAAGAATAAAATGTAATTAAAGGGTGGCTGACTGCATCACAAGTAACCCTTTGATGGGGTTGTTCTGGTCGTTTAGAAAGAGAAGTTCCTGCCTCCCTATGGCCCCCCCCTCTGGCCCTTTTCCCTCTCTGCAGTCTGCAGTAAGGTGCTCCCCTTTTTATTCTCTCTCGCTCGCACTTTCCTCACCTTCCGCTTTCCATTCTGTCTGCTGCCGAGACAGAGTTCCTTTGAAGAAAGGGTAAGACATCACATTCGCTCATCTGCCTCTCAATGAAGGCTTTTGTTTGTTTAACACTTGTGCTTGGAGTGGAGGCAATGCGACTTGAACAGCTTTCGATTGAAGCGCCTGTGCCATTTTCTTTACCCATCTACAGAATCGCAGTTCTTTGCAACTCGTTTTCTTGTTATGTATCAGGGGAATAAAGGCATAAAAAAATAATAATAATAATCTTTCTTGTCCATCTTTTCTATGTTTCCTTGACATACTCTTCATTTTCGTTATTTTGCTAATAGTTGGTCAGGTTTAGGCAATGACGGTGGAAATGACAGTTGATTCTTTCTCTGATAAGGTGACCTCGCTGGACTTCTCGTAGTGTATCAATCAGTCCCAGTATTCCAAATCCTTGGGGCTAGAGAATCATGGCTCATCAGGTACCTCTCTCTCTATCTCTCATACACACAAACACCGAGAATGGTACTGCATTGAGTGCTTTCATTGTTTTCCTTTTTTGGGTTCTCCTTAGCATTTGGAGATTTTGAGTGAAAGACAGAACCCAGATGATGTATGTTTAATGCAGGAAGGGGGATGGCCTTTGGGGTTGAGGCCACTGAATGCGAGAGTAGGGTTGGTGCGAACTCGTGATTTGCCTGGATCAATCTCCTTCAGTAGCACTTTACTCACCGGTTCTCCCACGTCCTCCGCCGTTTCTTCTTCAGATCTTGATACCGAGGTCAGGATGTTTCTCAAAAAAAAAAAAAAAAAAAAAACACGAAAAGAAAAGAAAAGAAAAGAAAAGAGAAGGACAATTGAACATAGAGAAGAAACGAAATCCAGCATGCTTCTTTTGTTTATACTTGAGTGCTCTTTTTCTTTTTCCATCAACTATTACTTGTTTATACTTTTCCTATCATGACTCTATGTTTTGTTCTGCTGGCAAACAGTTTTTGACTGGCATGATAAAAAATGATAATTGCCACGTTTTCCATTTTCTTGTTATACATAGTATAGGTGTTCGTAATGACTGTACATGTCTCCTCCTGTAATTTCATTGAAGTATGACTAGAATGAACATCTCTGCTTTGGACCTTTTTTTCCTTTTAGGTGATTGATTTGTATAGAATAAGCTCTAAATCTGTTTCCTACCCGCTTTTTTGTTTGTGATTGTGTGGATGTGGGCAGTTAATCAATCTCTCTGTCATGCCTATTTAGGACCCGTTTAGATAGTGAGATGAGTTGAGATTGTTTGTGAATAGTAGTGATATTATTAATTGAAATTAGATGAGATGAGATGTGGTAAAACCTCTGTATAGTTGAAATCACTGTTCTTTTCACATGGTTTTCTTTGATGGCTTTTGCCCCTATATGAAGGCTTCAAGTGTTCCTTTAGATCTGAATCTGCTTCTAGTATTTATATATCTGTAATTCATGATGCTTCTCATACTCAGCTTCAACTGACTTCAACTTATTAAAACCCAAAAAAAGGTTTTCAAAACAATAAAAAAAAAAAAAAAAAAAACCTAAAAAAAGCCCCAAGCTCTAGGATTTCTAGCTTATTTGTATTGTGGGTAATGCTACTTTTTTTTTGACACATTATCATTCTTAGCCACATCGAATTGATATATCACACTTTCGATAGCTTCATAAAAGCCATTTAAAGTGTGACACATCCGCCAGTGTGATTGAGATGATAAAATTTAAGATAAAAGACAATATTTTTCTTATATTTTACTGTTTGTTTTGGAAGGCTCCCGGAAACTGACATTCCACAAAAGTCTAACATTGATATATATTTCCTGACACCGACATTCTACAAGAAAATTACTTATTTGTGACTAGATATTTTCTGCAAAAATGATTATTTCTTGTCAAAAGTAGTCTGTTTTCGTCACAAATAATTATTATCATTGCAAACAATCCGTCACAAATGCTTGTTTTTCTTGTAGCTAGATTGGTTTCCAACATATACGCCTTTTGTTTTCTGCCCCTTCCAAACATTGTACACACTATTAATTATATATCTGCAATTTAAAAAAAACTTGGAAACCATTCTGTATAAAATTGATATGCTGTTTCAAGCTGGGTTTACTCTTACAACTCTTCCATGCATGTGATTGGTTTCAGTCCACTGGATCATTCTTCGATATCACGCTTGGCAGCCTCGTTGGAGTCACTCGCATTTTAGAGCTTTCCCGAAGTCGAAGATCGACGAGGGGAAGAGCTGAAGAAAACGTGAGAGACAGAAAGAACAACAAGGCCAAGCCTTGGTTGTTCTCACTTTGCTCAAAACAAAGCACTGATGCAGTGAATGCGAGAAATACTTCATCTCTTGGTAACTTTCTTGAAGCAGAAAGGAGATCATCGGCTGCAACTGCAAGTGTATACAGACGAAGAAATCAGAGTCCAACCAACCTGACCATCTCGGATGCCAACTCCCTGTTTGTGGGTGGCGGCCAAGTTGCTGCTCCCCAATCAAGTGCTGCAAATCTGCGTGAGAATGGTGGAAGACAATCCAACTTCTTTTTACATGGCAATGGGTATGGCCGTATGGGATTCCATTACTATTATCGTATTCGTGCATGCCTTTATACCCCATAAATTGGACTTACTTCCTTCTTCAAATGGACATTACTTTATGCAATATCTTTCGTTTGGGGTCTGGGTTCCTTTTTAATGGATCGCATTCAGACTGCGTGCATCTTCTCCCTCGTGAAGTAGGGTCCAATGTATTAAAGGAGGATTTTTTCTATTCATGTTCGAATTACGCTACGTACAGCTATCTCGGGCTCAGCCAGGAGCCATCATATTAATTTGCTGTTTGTGGTAGTTATTGGAACAGATGATATATATACGAGTACTATAATTTTTTATTTTTATTTTTATAATCCTTATATTTAATTTTATCATCTTTAATCATATCGATTCATATGGCACAGTTTAAATAAATTCTTAGATCAATCACTTATATAATAAACTATTTAAAAATTATTATAATTAAAAGTAACAAAATTCAAGATAAATAATGGGATTGATGAATATATTAAAAGAACGTATATTGTGTATATTAGAGTTGGTTTGGATAGTGAGATGAGATGGTTTTAAATAAGTTAAGTAAAATATTATTAGAATATTATTTTTTAATATTATTATTATTTTGAGATTTAAAAAAATTGAATTATTTATTCTATTTTATGTAAAAATTTTAAAAAATTATAATAATAAGATGAGATGAATTGAGATGATTTCGGTAAATGAAATGCGCACTTGTATTGAATGCGTCCTAGTTTCGTGAATGTATATATCTGGATCTCAATGGGCTGGCACTTAAGATGCACTGTAGCTCTTGTTTTCTTGGACTTCTGCCTTTTTGGGCTATGGGTATGCAAGAACACATCAGTTATCCACCTCTTATTTAGTGCATTCACAATTCACTTCCAAAAAATTTAGTTAAAAAACACCATTTCTCGATTTTAATCATTTATCTTTTCAAAACATCATGCATCTTACTTTCTATTTTTTCTACACCATATTTAAATGTTCTTTCTTTTCAACAATCATATTTTTGAGTAGTGATATTTGAAAGCATTTACATCATATACCGTCCATATGATATAAATTAATTTGTAAGATTTAAATTTTAAAATTTATTTTTCAAATAAAATCACGTCACTTTAGATGGTGTGAGATGTAAAGGCTTTAAAATAGAATTATTTATTTTTGAAACTTTATTTTTTCTAACCATTATATTTTCTGAAAATTCATCCATTGCTAAGTACAGCCATATTTTAAAATAATTTTATGTTGCTAAGGGTAGTATTTTTAAAAATTGGTCTTATCCTACAGATCATATTTTGAAGAATTTTTTATTTGAACGATAATCATGTACGTCAGCCAATGCTAAGATGATACTGATATATTTCTATAGATGAATTATACTCACAGCCTCTATATTCTTCTTTGGAAGAAGCAAAAAGATAGCCAGATAGTTAGAGACAGAACATTCTAGTGTATTTGAACCAGATAAAAGTTTACATAACCCTTTGCTAAAGTCCTTTTCTCTCTCTCTAGTTGTCTTTGGAAAAATGACATTTTGCCTTGTGAGCTTTTTGATCCTCCATATAACATCCACATCCTTACAACTTACTTGAGAGAAGTAGACAATGTTTCTCCAAAACAGAGTTATAATCCAATAATTTTCCCGAGGCTGAGAGCATTTCTATGCCTCAATTGACAAAGCAAAAGAGAGTGCTTCGGTGGAAACCTGAATTCAAGCTATCGAATGGAATGAGGCGAAACCTCAATTGACAAGTTCAATTGCTTTGGATGGAATCTAATGCTTGATCTTTGATCTGGACAGAATGCAAGCGGCTGAACCACCCAAGTTACTAGTATCCAAAGTAGACTAGTATCCAAAGTTCAAATACAAATACAAATACAAATATAAATATTCAAAATAGGCAAAATACAGATACATTAGATGGTCCAAACAGCTACAACTCGCCACTGAACATACTTCAATTTCATCAATTCATAGTCAATTCATGACTTCTCTAAAATTAATCCAATTAGATTTACATAGAAATCTAAATAGACAAAGCTTGCATTAATATAACTTAGTATTTTGAACCAACAACAGGCACAAACAAATTTTTCATTCAAGATTACAACTGGAAACTAGAGAATAGCAAACAAATTTTACCATGATTTTGACTGTGGGTTCGTCGTTGTGCGGATAGTGGGAAATTGAAGCCAAAATTCTATAACAAAACACATACCATTACAAATTAGGAATTACAAAAAATTAGGGATTAGAGAAAATAACCCACCCGTCAATGTGAACTACCCAAGTATTGAGGTCCTCGATGGTGAAGTTGCAAGTCTTGATTTTGGGTTCGTTTTCGTGAGGAAGAGGGAAAGAGAGAGATCGAAAGGGAGAGAGAGGGAAGGAGAGAGAGGTTAGGGATTTCGGATTAGGGTTTTTGTGAGGGAGAGGGAAGGAGAGACTAGGGAAGGAGATGAAGAGGTCTGTGGGTTCGAGTTTGGGAGGAAGGAGAGATCGAGTTCTCGAGAGTGCTGAGTTCGAGCGGGAAGGGAAGAGAGAGAGAGATAGTAGAGTTGATCCCCTGCTATGTGTTGAATACGGTTTCTTGAGGAATCCTTACATGGCAGTTCTCTATTCGTCTTCGAGAACAACTCCGAGACACCGACACGAAGTATTTCTGTTTAAATAAATTCTTAAATCAATCACTTGTATAATAAACTATTTAAAATATAATACATCGATTAGTATAATTAAAAGTAACAAAATTCAAGATAAGTAATGGGATTGATGAATATATTAAAAGGAGTCCGGCTACTCTACCACCCAGAGTAGGCCGCTCAACGTTACCGTCTCTTTACTTTTTTGGTTTTTTTTTTTCACATTTTTAATATATTTAAATATCTGGATGTCAATGGGCCGGCACTTATATGCACTGTAGCTATTGTTTTCTTGGACTTGGACTTTTTTGGCTATGTGCATGGCAGGTATGCAAGGTGGAACACATCAATGATCCACCTCTTATTTAGTGCATTCACAATTCACTTCCTAAAAATTTACTAAAAAAGCACAATTTCTCGATTTTAATCATTTATCTTTTCAAAACATCATGCATCTTACTTTCTATTAATTTTTCTACACTATTTAAATGTTCTTTCTTCTCAACAATCATATTTTTGAGTAGTGATATTTGAAAGCATTTACATCATATACCGTCCATATGATATAAATTAATTTGTAAGATTTAAATTTTAAAATTTATTTTTCAAATAAAATCACGTCACTTTAGATGGTGTGAGATGTAAAGGCTTTAAAATAGAATTATTTATTTTTGAAACTTTATTTTTTCTAACCATTATATTTTCCGAAAATTCATCCATTGCTAAGTACTGCCATATTTTAAAATAATTTTATACTGATAACGGTAATATTTTTAAAAATTTGTCTTATCCTACAGATCATATTTTGAAGATTTTTTTCTGCTATTAAGCAGTCAATCATATCTCAAAAACTTTCATTTTTTTTTTAAAGTCAAAACAATCTTATTTATTCGAAACTTACTCATGCAACCATTACATTGTTTCTCCAAATGAATACAACGCATAATAAATTCAGGACCCTCTTCTAACCAAACTAGCTCCTCTTCACAAGAAAGAGCTAGCTAGCTTGGCCATTTGATGTGCAGCATGATTGCCTTCTCCGGCCAGGATCATGTTGAATCCTCCACATATCTCTTCCTTGTAAAGAAGTTTTAATATCTTCTATCATTTGTCCACAAGATGAATAGTTCTCTTCAATCTTTTGAACATCTTTAATTACTACAAGAGCATCACCTTTGAAAATGACTTTTTCTAGCCCAATTTTCAAACAGACCTCAATAGCTCTCTCTAAAGCAAAGACATCAGCCACAACTCTTGATCATTCACCTTCCCAATTCTTGATTATAATACTAGCTCCCATCCCAGAATTATTCAGCATCCCAGTTAACTTTATAAGATTTGATACCTGGCCTTTTCCACCTAATAGTCTTGTTCACTAAAACTTCAGCTGGTGTTGGATCTCTAATCTTCACTTGTGCCAGTTGAAAGCTCTCCACCTCTTCTTTTGCACCTTGTAAAACTGATCTGGGGCTGTCAAATTTTCTTTAAAAAAAAAAAAAAAAAAAACTGTTTCTCCTTGGCCAAATTCTTCTAAGAACACAAGCAGTTTCCTCAAGTTCACTTTTTTGTAAATATGTTACCATATCTTCCCATATAATATTATAAAAATAAGCATCTGCACATTTCCATTTCTATAAACTACTCAAGAATCTGCCCAGACATCTTGGGCAGCAGCACAACTCCACAAAGTGTAGTAGCTTGTTCCTTCATCTTGTTCACATATAGGTCAAAGGTCATTTTCAGAGATTTTCCTCCTAAAAGATTCCTCTTTGTATGGAGTATTTCACTAACAAATTTTCAGAGAAAAAACTTTAACAGAATTTGGGACTTTCAACTCCCAAATTTTCATCCATCCAACTGAAACATTATTGCTTGTTAATGATTGTTCAACTGTCCCAACTCTCTTCAACTTATCTGCCAAGTGATATGCTGTCTTCATAGATAACATACCAAGTTTATTAGGGCCCTGTATTATTTTATTTGTTGATCCTCTCTTTCTCATTGGTAAGCTTTTAATTACAACTGCCTCTTCTTCACTCATCAGTTCATTAATAAGGTTTATGTTCAAGCAACCCTTGTCATCGATTAACTCTTTAACAATAGCTTCACTTGGAATTAAGAATCTTCACTTGTGATTGATTGAACCATATGAGTAGTAGGAGTAGTTGGTAACGGCCACTTGTCACCCCATATTTTATTCTCTTGCACATTCTCCACTCTCCATCTCATACCCTCTTTTATCAGGTTCGAGGCCCCCAAATATTTCTCCATATCTATGAAGGACCACTACCAATTTTAGCCGCCAAAATACACCATTGTTTAAAGTATTTTTCTTTCATAATCTTGGAAACTAAAGAATTTGGATTTGTCAGCAACCTCCAGAACTGCTTTGCCAACATAGCTTGGTTGAAGCTCTCCACATCTCTAAAACCCAACTCTCCTTGACTCTTAGAATTTCCAACTTTATTCTAGTTTTTCCACTGAATTTTCCTGTTTTGATCCATATATCCCCACTAGAACTGAGCCATCATGGTTAGATCTCTTTACACAACTAATTAAGCAGTTTTTTTTTTTGGAAGTATTAACTAATTAAGCAGTTTAAAAACACTCATTCTTTTTCTAAATGGTCACATGCTTGTAGTATAAATAAGACCGATTACTCTTCCATAAAATAGTTTATGTATTTACCTAGAATTAATGTGGCAATTAGTGTTTTTTTTTTTAATCAAAACTACTTAAAAATTCTTTAATAAAATAGTTTTTTAATGTACTTAAAAATATATAAATATATTATGAAAAAGGTCGGAAAAACAACATAAAATATGAGATATTTTAAATTTAGAATAAAGAAATAAAAAATTTAGCTTTCCTACAGTTGCCGATCTCCATTTGGCTCTTAGTTTTGTGTTTTTTTTTTTTTAGAAAGAGAAAAGACTAATTAAACTAATTAAAGGAGTCATTTTAGGAAGGTTGACGCGAATGCACAAATCATGAGTCAAGTCATCGGTCTAGCTAGCTACCTCCAACCTTCCTTTTTCTTTACTGCCACTGTGCTCTATGAGGGGAGGAGCCCATCCTCCGTCCTTGATACATAACTTTTTTATCTTTTTTTAGCTCGCGATAAACCTTTAGGGTAATGATAGACTTATAATGTTTTTACAATCACTTTATTATTTTTAATGTATTTATTTTTTTAAATATTTTTTTAATATCTTTAATTATTAAAAACAAATTAAAAATTATTATATAATTTTATTAATAGTCACTTTCTTAATTATTAAGTAAAAGAAAAATTACAACAAAATAAAAAAAATAAAAAGTAAAATGGTAGTAGAAGAGTCGTAAGACTATCATTATTCAAACTTTTATGATTCATTTTTTGTTCAAATTTTCATTAGATTTTCGAGATGATAACTCAATTTTATTGATAAATCAATAAAAGAATGATGTATACAAATTAATTTAATATTATATCAATAAATAGTATTATGTCTATTCATGAATTAACTAGCTAGCTAGCTATAAGCTATACAAATTATAGTAATGTTACAAGTAATCATGAGTGCATAAGTATCATGCAGTTATTTTAAAAAAAAGTGAGATACGCTATTAAAAAATTATTATTTTTTATGTGAATATCGTATTTATTTATTTATTTTTAAATAATTACACAACATTTATACACTCACGACCGCAACTCTCATTTCATATACAAATTAAGAATGAAAGAAAATTAACTACATCTCGTTTACGTGATAACCGGCCAATATTTGATTCGGGCTTCTAGCTTATCTCGAGAAACGTACTAATTTTCTTATCAAAAAACAAACTTTATACTTTCCGAGAAAAAAAAAAACATAGCAAAGAAGAAAAACATTTCAAATAGGTACGACGTAAGCTACCTCAAAGATTATCACTCACAGGGAAAGGATACCGGCGAACAATCGTACGTGAGAATCCGAAGAGATCATAAGACAAAACTGATTGTCATGACAATAGTGGTGCAAAAATCGAAATAACGCGTATTCGTTTACTTTGAAGATTTTACTTTTAAGTGGAAAATCACTACTTTTCGGCATGTGTCAGTAGTCCAACGTGGCCAGAGGCCTTTGTCCAATGACGTTTAAAGTTTCACTTATCCAACTGCTTTTTTTCAGAAGTCTTCACCGTTCAACCCTATATCACAGCACTTTTGTAAAAAGAGAAAGTTCCATGAAACATCCCACAAAGTGTTGCGAACTGCAGTCTTTTATCTTTGGACAACAATCATGCGCGCGCAGGAGACGAGAGATCTTTGAACGGACCTCCTGGCCTCTGGCACAAGGCTCACTGCATGAGGGCGAGCTAAGCTCATGAAACTGAAGGCGCAGCACACACACCAAGAAAGAAAGAAATTAAGCTAGCTAGCTAGCTGCTGGCCTTGGGTATAGGACCAGAAATCCGTACTCTCCATATATACTATAAACAGATTATTAACAGATATCTAGGATTGAAAATTGACCTTGTAACTTGTCTTGACTTTTGCCAATTATGAAGGTTGCGTGTTGTTGGTCCTAGAAAGTTGGAGTTGAATTGTCATCATGAATGACGTTTGTCTTCTACCCTATTGTTGTCTTGTTTTTCTTCTAATAATTGATGTGGAGCAGGAAAATCCTACGTACAGCTGTTTGTGATTTGTGTAATTAGTCTTTACTTTATAGTTTTGTTGAAACTCGCAAAAAGCTAGCTTGGATTCTACGTACAACAATGCAAAATGTTTAATTCATCGTTCTTTCTTTCTTTTGATTAGATGTTGATGCAAATTAAAGTGCATTAGCTTCATTTAAATAAAGACGACGTTCTAGTTGATCTCATGTGAATCATTTCTATTCTTTTATCCAATTTGAATGAATGATTTACGGTTCAATCAATCATTAAGGGCGGCTGTTTGGGTATCAATTATGAATTACGCGATTGATTAGATTAACCGAGCTATTTTCTTCGATCGGTTTGGATTTTTGGAATAAGTGATGATATAACATGATTGTATTAGATCATACGTTTGAATTAACAACATTTTCCCCACATTCCAATTCATAATTATCAATGAGTTAGACTAATTATTAAAAAGGATTTTGATACATTTATCTCTTCTCATCAAGTTAAACTTTTGACATAAATTTTTGGCTGTGGTACTTTAACAAACTCCTATGTGATTTCTAAATTTTATGAATTTTGGCTATGACCATGCATTTCAGTGAACTGAATAAAAATTAAAAATATTAATTCTTTTTTCATATTATTATGATCAAAATAATCCAAGCTCAAGATTATATATATAGTGTTTCATGATCACCCAATAGATGATAATGTATGTAACAAAAATGTATTACTTTATCAAACTTGGAAATATATTGTATCACGTGTGTAAGGGGATTTTCCCCACATCTCAAAGCCCACTGAGCCTTGGCCCAATACTCAGCCCAAGGGTCACCAGGACCATACTGAGAGCAAGGTGTCAATGAGGGAAAGGACTCAAACAACTGATAGGACAGGTCAGCCTAACATCACTCAACCGCGTTCTGAACCTGAGAACTGACATGGAATGCAACAGGAAATCTGGAAGACTCTCAATCCATTGGCATCAAAATATCTACAACTCACAAGGGATAAAAGCAAGGCCTGGAAATTATGCCGCATTAATGTTGCTACTACCGAGTTACATGCCACATTTATGGTGCCGTTGCAGAACCATACCGCATTAAAGGATTCTGAGGGTATGAATAGTAGGAGGGGCATGAACTTCGTGGGGACAAACACTGCACCTCCCCAGACTCATGGTATAAATAGCAAGCTCCAGGTACGAGAAAACACTTTGATCTCTAGACTTTTTTACTTATTTACAAACTTTCAAGAGAACTTGCTAACTATATCATCGGAAACTACCCGGCCCCAATGCCACCCTCTCCTAATTATCTTCTCTCATATCTTTTGCAGGTCCATTACTGAAGACTTGAGTTGCCGAAACCTGGCCCAAATGAGTGTGAAACAAGACGTTAACAGTGGTACCGTCTGTGAGATTTTTTTTTTTTTAGGTCTTACGTGAATTTTGTAAGCCTGAGGGAGCCCGTTCTAGACAATCCGGAAGCGGACCAGCCACATCGCTTTTCAAATTACCTTCCCATGGGGCACCAAAGGGAAAGGTATGCCTAAATGTTACCTTATCTCTCTTGCGGCAGAGTGTGGGTCAGACCTTAGCTACTCGAAGAAAAGTTTTACCTTTCTCGTAAGCTTCAACAGGCAGGAGCAGGTTCAGTAACAAACTGTCTGAACGACTTACTTCCCTACGGGATACCAAAGGGAAAGGTAGTCTTATCCCTCCTACAATGGAAAGCGGAATCAGCCTCACGACTACCCAAATAACTTACCCCGACCCCTGTTGTGATGAAGTGTGGGATTAGTACCAGCCTGACCCAAATTTAATCTTTCCTATGTTGTCAATAGGCGGTAGAGAGTCTAGAGCCAGAAAAACCTACCTCCCGCAGGAAGCAAAGCGACGTGACGAGCCAAGGCTGTCATGTTCCTCCCACAGAGGAGAGCGAGTTCAGCCCTAAGGTTGCCCGAATACTTACCCGACCCCCACCACAGTGAAGGAGTGGACCAATCACATCATTGTTCGCATTATCTAACCAAGAGACAACAAGGCAGTTTGACATGAGGCATTTCGACCTCTTTGATGAAGAGCAGGCCGAGTCTATGGACTGCTCCAATAATTGAGTGAAAGACACGGAAGTCATCAACACTAACGTTGACAATGCAGGCAGCAGTGACATGGCAGAAAACGACAAGCACAGTATGACATAAACCAGGGGGCCCAGGTTTGCGACATTAACTCTTGTCCTCAAAAGCAAAATAATGATAACATTCTTATTTCCTGATCAGGACAGAGAAACAAAATGCTAATAGAGGAAGACAGGTACAGTTCCAAACTGTCCAAACAACTTACTTCCCCGCGAACCAAGGAGGCAAGCTGAGCTAGGGGTTGTTTTGACTCCCCGCAACAGAGAGCGGGACCAATCCCACGGCCAACTGAAAAAGAAATTTATGCTAATGGAGGAAGACGAGTACCATTCCAAACTGCCTGGACAAATTACCGCCCCCCATACCAGGGAGGCAAGCTGAGCCAGAGGCCGTCTTGTCTCTATGCGGCAGAGTGGGACCAGGCCCATGGCTAATCGAAGAACAAATCTACGACAATGGAAGAAGGTAGGTACAGTTCCAAATGGCATAAACAATTTACCTCCCTGAGGACCAAGGAGGCAAGCCCCGCCCGAGGCCGACTTGTCTCCCTGAAGCAGAGAGTGGGAACAGTCCAGCTAGAAGACTATACAATAAAGGCAGGGTAAAGTGGAAGAATAAAAGAACCAAACGGGGTAAAATGCGACTAGAAAGTGGATAAAAAAAAATCAGTGCAAGGAGAAGGAGGAGAACGCTGGCCTCGCTAAACAAAGTCGCTAAGGTCCTAGAAGAACAACTACATGATATAGGTCGACGAAAATGGCACGGACAAGAAAGCTGCTGGCAAGCGGGAGTGCCAGGCATAGGTTGGATACTGGCAGGGTGGACTGTAAAGCCCTGCGTGGTGAATCCTAACAACCAAAGGTACTACAAAAAAGCTTGAGCCTAGATGGGTATGAAAAATATTTGTCTGAAATTCACTCACATGTATGAGAAAAGAAATCACTTCATTCTCTCCCTCTCCCTCCCATCTGCACTCCTCCACCCCGACTGAAGCCCCAACCCTTATTGTTTGTTCATATTTCCTCGTATCACATAAATAAACAATATTATACCTAATGAAACAAGTGATAGCAAATAGAGTAATGGATTCAAGGTTGTATTTTTCATTACTATCTAGAGTTGCACTTCAGGCCTAATGGATTTTCCAAAATTTTGCAATTGCAGAATTGTAGATTTTAAGCTATCTGTGCAAAACTGCGTGCTTGATGTTCTACTACTGACTTTTGGGTTTTCTGGAAATTTTTGTGCATAATCAAAATAAATAGAGTAGGGACCATATTTTGCATTGTATTGTTTAAACTTGTTCATGAGTCAGCTTTGTCAGGGAGCAATGTGTATCTTTCGTAGCATTTCAATGGAGTTTTGATGATTTTGGCTGAGATGAAGCTGTGGCAGTATAATCATTTGAGCTCTATCTTATGTATTTGCATAGGTTCATAACAATTTCTGCAAGAAATAGAAATTGACTTTGATGTTTGAACTCTGAACTGGGAAGTAGATATCCATATATCATCCTCATGAAAATAAAAGGTTAGAGCTTTTCACCTGAAGAGCTTTTTACGCAAGGTGAGGGACTCTAGTAATGGTCGGGATTGTGAAACCGCTAGGCGCGTTCACAATTAACCTGCACAAAGTCTCCTTATGCATACTTCTTCATATCTATGCTACGTTTGAGGCTACCTTCCTTCGGCATCAAGCGCAGATATGGAAGGGAGAGGGAGCTTCGGCATACGATTTTTTTGGGGCTACCTTCCGTTGGCGTCGAGCACAGATGGGGGAGGGAGGGGGAGTTTCGGCTTCGTGCGTCTTGCAAATGGGGAAGGGAGAGGGGAGAAAGAAGGAGGGGGAGACATGTTGGGGTGTATGCGGCTATATTGAGTATCTTTATGGAATGCCTACGTGTTTTGTTGTTATTGGTCGATGGGAAAATATTTTTCACACCCATCTAACCCCAAGTTTTTCTCAAGGTAATATTATTAATCATCAACAACCACAACATGTGGCTGCAGAATTATGAAGAGCCAAGTATAGCATAAAATGGCTAGTGCAACAGGGTGCGACTAAAGCTCGTGGGTACAACAAAAAATTGGGAAGGCATCATCGAGTAAAATCGCAAGTAGGTCCCGAGGGGATGACTACCCGACGACTAGCGGGGTAGTCGACTAGCGTGGTAGTCAGGAATCGTGTAATTTCATGCAAGGAACCCCCTAGGTAGACTAAAAAAATGAAGGGAAGAGAAAGCGAAAAGAAGAATGTGGGAAGATGATTGGTCAGGCGCAACAACATGTAAGGCAATATCATTAAACATAATAAGTTACAATATATAGCCGAGTAATTCTAGAGGCCAAGTAGTTCTGGAGTGCAAGGATTAAAAAGGACTGAAGAAAGAATTTCCCTCGAACTCATCTAAGGAGAATTAGCGGGGTAACTGTAAGGAAATTTTTCCCATGTCACAAAGCCCATTGGTCCAAGGGTCACCAGGACCATATTGAGAACAATGTGTCAACCACGGAAAGGACTCAAGTAAATAATAAGACAGGTCAGCTTGACATCGTTCGGCCGTGTTCTGAACCTGGGAACTTGCATAAAAAGTAGCGGGAAATGTGGATGACCCTCGATCCATTGACATCAAAACATTTAATAGCTCACAAGGAATAAAAGCAATGCCTGGAAACTATGCCGCATTAAGGGCTCTACTACTAAGCTACATGCCACATATTTGTTGCTGTCGTAGAACCATGCCACACTATAGGACTCTGACAGTAGGAATAATAGGAAGGGCATGAACTTCTTGGAGACAAACACGATTTGCACTTCCCTGGCCCCAAGGCTACTCTCTCCTAGTTGTATTCTCTCATATCTTTTGCAGGTTCATTACTGAATACCTTAATTGTCAGAGCTTGGCCCAAAGGCATGTAAAATACGACGTTAACAACTTGCATGCTGACAAAATTGGTTGGATATCTTTTTTTCTCAATTAAATTTGTTTTGTACTACGCTTCTATAATTTGAATTCAAACACGTGAATGTGTTAAGTGAACATATCTGCATGTGTCATGTATGTATGCCTTTAGCAGGACTTGATAATTGTTGAATGACCATCTGATCATCATCATGCACAGAATGCCACGTACGCAATTATTGCATCAATTAAGGCTTTTTACGGGTTGCTATCTAATCATACCGCATGCCAGTGAAAATGCCACAAAAATCAATTACATGTATAATTAGCTAGCAAAGATATATCCTGTTGCAGAAACAAATGAGTCTTTAATTGGGCATTCTTGGAAAAGTGACTTCATAGGATGCTAAGCTGATCATGACCTACGTACAAAGCTGTTAAAGAAATTGTTTGGCGCTAACTTTGGGGTCCCCATGGATTATTTATTATCCTGGAATGTGTTCTGGGCGACAAATCTTTTATGGGTTTAATTAGGAAAGCTGCTCCCCTCCAAAAAAAATTAATATTGGGTTGAGTTTCTTTCCTCTGGCCTGAAGAAAACTAGGGTGGCATGGCTTCATATGGCCGTACGTAGGGTCGAGTAGTTTTTGATCATCATGTGTATGAAAAGACAGGGCAGGGAATCAAAAATTCGGGACTTGTACTGCACGATTGAGCACATGTACATGTGGGAGAAAGTGATGACTCAGATTAGCCTGGAATATCACTAGTCTCGCATGACTTTGTTTCTCAACCTGGCCTATTACGTTGATCATGGAGATCATCATCTAGAGACAGATCCAAGAGTATGCTCATGTGTAACAACCAACAAGGAAGTTGCAAAAGTAAAGCTGCTGCTGTGTTTTTGTAGTGCGTCTCTGATATACGTACGTACATGAAGGAATATTGAACACAAATAGATCATTTAGAGAACATGTTACATGTTGGCTAGCTAGCTTGGATTTCCGAGCCTAGCTTCAAATTCTTCTTCTACTACTCTTTCAGTCTTTCTCGTACACAGTTCCTTCTTTACATGGCCGCCTACTATCTTTGCAGATACAGATACATACCCGCATTTCAATATATATCGATAATTTCGGGATCACACTATATATATACAACGTACCCCTTTGATTACTGAGCTCAGAAGCGAGACCGACCGACCGACCAAACCATTGAGATTGTCATCTGTGCGACTGTTTTTGAGAGAGAGAGAGAGACTTTTTTAGACGGTTAGTTTTTGAATGTGCTTTATTCGTTCTTGTTAAGCAGCCTTGGTTCTTGAAAAAAGCAAATCCAAACACCCCCCAAGATTCCTTTCTTTCAAGATGACCAACCAACCCTAGTTGGAATCATATATATAAAATATATTATTTTAATAAGTGTTATTGCCGCCATATCTGGGAAGTTTTTTAAAGACTGAGATGGGATGTGTTTCATACTTCTATCTTTGTTCTATTATTTTTGAGAACTGAGCCATGCACACTGTTGATATTATCTATAACACCCATATATAGCCCTAGATCATGTGATCTATCACACATTTATGAAGATATGTTGCAAAATTTCCATGTGAAATGAACCTATCCGGTAAAATAACTCCTACATTAACTCTATATTTTATTCCTTCAACTCCGCATCAATAGCTATATATAAATATATATATATATATATATATATATATATATATATAGTCATTTGCATGATAATGGATACTTACATATGCACACCACCTAAATACTATATATATATATATAGGAATCCGGCCATAAGCCAACTTCTTGATCTAGATAATTGCGAATGAAAGATCAGGAGTCTACCATTTAATTAATAATGTGCCAATTAAAATCAATTAACTAATATATATAATCTACAGCTATTTCTTGATCACCTACTTCTTTTTGAAATCTAACTACGTTATATATATATATATATATATATATATATATATATAGTAATGCTAGATATAATTATAGGCGTGCAAATCTCACATATTCGTTTTAAAAAAAGTGGGATTCACCATTAAGAAATGAGTTTTTTTTTTACATGATTAGTTACAGATTTATCCAATTTTTTTTAAGAGAAATACTTTAACCACAAAAAGATTCCACATTAGTAAACCCACAAAATAACATGATGGTTTGAAGTGGTACGTTGGATTGTAAAGTTACTTTTGTTGTAAAGTAAATCTAACGTATCATATGAAATCATATCAATTTATAAACTTATTTTTGTGGAATCTATTTATAACTGTAACAATTTTTTTTTAAAAAAAAAAAGAAATGCATGGTACCTTTGAGGATTGAAGAAATCATTTCGGATAGTATAGAAACATACAAATTTTATTCATCATCCTCACATATCACACAATACTACACTTTTTTTTATTTTTTTATTTTTTCTTATTAAATGTGTGTTATATAGATGATAAGTAGAAGAATTCAATAAATTTAAAAAAAAAAAAAAAAACTAAAAAATTAAAAATATTTTTAAAAAAAATGTGATATATAATACATGAAGTTCATGAATAACAAAACTCATATTCAGATGAAACCAAAGTAGATACTAAAAACTCCAGGTTCCACGCTAGCAGCTGCATGTAAATATTATATCATTAGGAAATAATGACTACATAAATCATTATAATGATGGAATGTTATGTGATAAAGCTAGACAATAATTGAAAGTACTTCAAATATTCAGACCATCATCTTCCTGCATGCGAGTCCGTAGTGACATGATACGCGCGCATGACTCACGCGCGTGGAGAATGCCAAAAATATAAAGAGCCGTTTAGATATGCTAGCTTTTCGTTGTGAGGTCTGAGTTAATTATTGCTGTGGCAATAATCTCTTTGACTGAATTTGGCAGTCTTTCACTCTCAAAGCTCGCGATTCTTCCGCAACAAAGTTCGAGATAAATACTGATCCTTAACAGTTTCCTGCTGAGACCCATATACTATGATTTTCCTTTTTCGAACTTCTTTGTTTTTAGATATTATTATAATTAGTCATGGTTTTGAGTGGCATTTTGGCGTCTTTTGAGACCCTTTTGTCTCAATATCAGTCGAAGTACTTGCAGGAGACCAGGAGAGGGTAGAAAAAAATGTCTTAAACTATTAAAATCACCAAATACTAATAATATTTTTAAATTTTTAAATAAAAATTATATTTTAATAATACTTAATTCAACTTTCAACGTTTATCTTATCTGTATATATAACCAAACGAGAGAGTCTCACCCAACAACAGGTACATTCACAAATTATTACAAAATAAATTTCATTACCTTCAATTACTCTTAGAAAAAAATTACTATGCCGTCCAATACTTATCGCTCTATTTGATCGCTCAATGAATTTTATTTTAATTTTACTTAATGATTTTCTATTTTCTCCATTATGTATAATATTTTCTATTTTCTCCATTATTATTAATATACTCTTATATATTTTTCCACTTAGATAGCAGTACTATACCCAAATTCCGATTCCTGACATTAATTACCGATCGACGTGGCTGCACAAGATAGAAGAAACTGATCATTTTCTCAAAGTCTGAGGTTTCTGAAATTGATCAAACTGATCTAGCTAGCAAACTTTTAGGTTTTAATTAGTCATTGGTATAGAGGTCAGGTCTTGCGGTTTGTGATCGCGGCACTGCATGATTTTGATTGCCAGCCAGATCAGTCGACAAAAATTAAACCTCAAAATACCATGCAATTAATTATATAGTTTTGCTGGTTGAAAAAGGAGTAATGTATATAAGAATCATGATGATTCATATATATCCATAGGGTAGAGCTTGTAAAATCACTACTTATCTCAAAAGTTTAAGCTGATGAAAAGAGATAGATTTTATTATTTATTTTATATCTTAACACTTTCATTCACGTGTGGGCCAGACTCCCTCTCATGAATGGGTAGCCCAACACGTGAAATATTTAATTAAATGAGATAGAGTGTAAAATCAGGATTCGAACTCAGAATCTCTGCTTTGATACAATATGAAATCACCACTTATTCTAAAAGTTTAAACTGACGGGAAGATCTAGATTTTATTATTTATTTTATATTTTAACAGAGCTAACCAATATATACTAGATCAAGTCCTCATGAGGCTAGCTTCATCAATATCCGATTTGCTTGATCAACATTTGATCGATCGATGTTAAGTATATATAATATATGTTTCGTAACAATTTTGTGATCCAAATTATTGTGTTGGAATCACAGTACTGTTACGTACGTACACTGCAACTGATCATTTTGGAGAAGACAAAATCACTCTATCTGAATATAGCAGTCAATTATTTGGCCTTTAAATATGCCTTTAACCGACATGAAACAACTTTGATCATGGTCGTAAAAAAAAAGAAGAAGATTCCAAAACTATATATCTGAAGTTAATTATTAGCATCTTCGTCCGTACCAAATGGATCTCAATCGGTTATAAATTCATGACAGTCATATATTATATAATGATCAGATCACCAGGAGTTGCAAGAACGACTTTTTTTGACCAAGATTTTTATATATTATGAATAATGGTTACTTCAGAAGTTTCCAATATGCTGTTGTTTTTTTCCATTAATGTGCTGTTACTGCAATTTGCAAATGATGCAAAAACTACAGCAAATAAGGTAGATGATCATCATGATCATTTGATCCATTTTTTCAGCACATATAACTTCAATTAGTAAAATCATTCGGGACAATGCTTTTGATTTTCATGTCCGATCGAGTACTGGTTCATAAACGCCATGAACTCATAAAACACTCGCCATCGTACGTAAACATATATATATATATATATATATATATATATATATATATGCTCATACATTCAAATCTAAAGCAAAGCGAGAAAGAGAGAGAGAAAAGAAGAAGAAAGAGATTGCTAGAAACGGGGAAAAGATCAAAGCAAATTAAAGTGGAAGAAACCAAACGAAAAAAAAAAAGGGAAAAAAAGAAAAGCTCACCATTTTTAGGGTTTTCAGCTGGTCTTCATACAAGTCCTAGATCTGGGTCCATCACAATTTCCTTATTGACAAGGAACTTATGTATATAGAAGGTGCATGCTGTGGACTTTGGATGAAACGATATCTTTGAAGTTAATTTTCTTTGAATGCAACCACACTTAATCACAAAGCTTCATCATGGCGAGCTTCTTAAACCACAATGGTAGGGAAAGTACTACTCTATAGGGGGTTCCGAGTAGTAGAAGAAGAGCTAAAACCAGAAAGATCTGTCCATGCGGTAGCACTGCCACCCCAAAACGGATCATTCCCTGGCATTCCCAAGAACTGCCTCGACAAATTCAGCTCCTGACTTTCTTCCATTTTCACTGAAGCCTCCGCCACCTGATCATGAGTACTAACCCCCAAACTAGACGCCTTGGCAGCTGGGGCCTGACTCACTCCGCCGCCGACATAACTGGATGCTTCGACACTACTTCCAAACAACCCCAGTGAAGGATCCAAGCCACCCAGGAAGGGAAACTGCTGTGCTTGCTGCAGCCGCCACTGCTCGTAAGCCCCAGCCGATAACAAAGACCCACCATCACCAGCAGTACCAGCACTTCCTATCTGGAAATTCAAGTCTCCAGCTAAACCCATCGGTGCAGAAATCGTACCGTAATTCAAGCCATAGTTCAAGGGGATCTCGCCGGCAGCAAAGTCTGGGAGTTGGTGCAAGGGAGTCATGTAGTGCAGCTGCGGTATCTGCGGGGAGATGCCTATTATATCCGCGGTAGGTCCACCATTAGAGGGGATTGAGCTGGTGGAACCAGCACTAGCCGATTGGCGATCAGTGCTACTTGCTGGGGACTTTGAACTACTCCCTTTGCTTCTTTTGTTCCTCCTACAGCCTCCTCCCACTGGGACATTTCTTAGAGCACCACCTCTGGTCCAGTACCTTCTGCAGGTTTTGCATAAGTGGCGAGGCTGGGTGAGGCTGTAATTGTTGAAGTAGCAAAATTTAGTGTTTGTGGATTCGCATCTTGGGCATTTTAATGCGGTGTCTGGCAATGGTATGTTGGCTTGGCGGGCACGATCTGCCATCGAGCCGGGCCTGATAGATCCCGGGCCACCCCCATGAGGTATTGGGGGTGGCGACAAAGGTTGTGGAGGTGGAAGAAGCTGTGAACTCGAAGTGGTACTAGTCCCAAACGGATCATGGTTTTGTTGCTGTAAGCACAAAAGAAAGAAAGTAAAGGAAAACAACAATCAAATATCTGGTATATTCAGGAAGATATAATTAAAAAGTAACAAGAATATTTATCTTTAAATTTCTCGCTTTTTTTTGGTAAAGAAAATGTAGGAGCAAATTTGAAGAAACCCCTACCTGTTGCCAGTTGGCTGGATCAAGATAAGCTGGGATGGAAGAAAAAACCATGGTTCTTGCTCTCTTCTCTTTTGTAAAGGTAGATAGGTTGAGGAGATGACTGTGGGGAATCAAATCGATATGCAAGAGAGAGAAAGAGAGTTGCAGAGAAAGATAGAGATAGAGAAGAGATAGAGAAAGGAATCAAGGGGGGATATTGGAAATGAGCAGCAAAAATAAAGGAGCTGATCCAGCTAGGGGCCGGACCTTTTTATAAGTATTTATACATATAAATTTCAGTTTCTTGTTCCTTCTCTCTTTTTGTTTTATTGCTTTTTAGGGTTTAGATAAGAGAAGTCTATATTTTTTTTTCTTCACTCATACGCTTCTTCATGATTCTGAGCTCTGGGTACTGTGCTTGCAAAAAGAGATCTAGTGAGAGGTTATAAGTGGCTCTCGTCTTCTTGCACGAAGAAAAGTATATATATATATATATATATATATATATATATGTTCTTTCTGTTTGAGAGAGAGATCAGATATATCACTCATGAATGATAGAGTGCATATATATTTTTTTTTAATGTGGCCATAAGGGTAATAACATGTTTAATAATAGGAGTATTACTATTGGCACTGAATTAATGATGATATATATGTGATGAATTGAGGCAATTAAATAAAATTAAAGTCGAACCCTTTCAGAGGGTCTGCCTTCTGTTGGATCCCACCCCCATGCATGCAGGCCCCATCCATCTCCAATCTGATCAAGATGATGACTGCAGTACTATATATCCCCACGCGCCCTTCAAGACTGGGCTTATTAACTATACATTTCAAGTACTCCTAACGCCTTTATTATTATATGCTGTATAAGTGTTTTATTTAAACTCTGTGATCTACACACCTATCTTATTAGAATTTAGAATAATTCAAAATTTATGATTTAATAAATGATTTATAATGGAATAAGAAAACTCTTGAGAGATAGGATTAAAACTCTATATCTCTAATTGTCAGACTTAAAGTTTTAGATTTCTTGATGGTCATAAGTTTATAAATAAGGCTGAAAGGTTCAAAGGTTCTCACCTATAACATTAGAGTGTCTCTAGTCATTGGGAAACACTTAGGAGGCTAAGTTGTTAGTGCGATTATTCTCTCACAATCAGATCAAATTATTTATCAAATAAATGGAGAAATGTACATATTTAATTATCATTATTTTTATTATTGTGGATATTAGAAAATTAAAGACCCAATTATTAATGTTCATATTAAAATATTTAACATGTGGTATCATAACTTCAGGTTACAGATTTTTTATGATCTTGATAAAATATACGGTGAATATATGTTTTACGTATATCTTGATTTTATCATGTTGGGTAGATTGAAAATACTATGCATTTGATCTGACAGATAAAATTATGATGATGTTTTAAACATAAATTCTATGTTTTTTTATGAAAGAAATATACATTGACACTCATTAATACATTTCGGTTTTTGTACTTATTTCTCTCGTACTATGCATCTACTTTGAGTTATTTCATATTTTCCCTCTTTGATGTTGGAGAAAGTTGAGGGTTTGATGTCTGAAAGGAAGTTGAGGTGTAGAGGCAAAACCATGGCAGCCTTGTGTATTGTGAAACCGATGGGTGTGGGTAGAGCAGCGTGTGTGGTGGCCGGTGGCTCCACACTCAACGGTGTAAAGGAGGTGGCCGACAGTACAGTCGGACTGAGAAGACTCGAATGGGTGTCGCCTTGCCTATTTAAGGCTCTCATTGGACCTAAGGGTTGTCAGCGTTGGGAGGAGGAGTGAAGTCCTCCGCGACGCCCCTGTAACAGCGATAGAGGGCTATAAAGCCCATTGCTGCAGCAGTTCCATGGTATGGACCTAAAAAAAAAAAAAGAAGAGTAAAGTGACCTTGGGGTCGGCGGTGGAAGGAGGACATCGTCCTCTCCTCATCGAAGATGCCCGTAGCTATGGCTGAAGGTTGCGGCAGCTGAAGCTTGAAAGGATAAGTGGCGGTAGTTGAAGGTTGAAGAAGATGCAATTAGGGTTTTTGTTATGCAATGAGGGATGTGCTACTAGGTTGGGTCATGGGCCCTGGCCCAATCCAAGACCAAAGAAAAGCAAATGGGCCAATGAGCTATGACCCAGACTAATAAAAGAACAAAAAAAAGGAGGGGAACGGGTCTGAATAGTAGGCCCAACCCAGGTCAATACTATCAGTTGACCATTTAAATAAACCGGGTCTCTGCCCGATTTACTTAACCCGTCCGATTCAAACTTGGACCGATCAGATTAAAATATATTTTTAAGAAAAAATTTAATTTTTATGCATGTTATTATTGTTAAATAAATGTATTAAATTTTATTAAATTTTCTATAGATGTTATTATTGGTATATATATGTATTAAATTTTATTTCTATACATGTTATTATTGTTAAATACATGTATTAAATTTATGTACATGTTATTATTATTAAATACATTTATGAATTGCTTACTTTGGCTCTTATTATCATGTCATATATATTTGCTTATTCAATATGAGGCAAATGATTTATATCAAAATTAAAGAAAATATTGGTTGTCCAAATGTACAAGATTTTCTTAATTTTTGTGACAAATCATTAAACTCCATAGTAAGTGGATATGGTGAAGTGAATACTTTGTGTGTCAATATCTACTCTCAAATGAGAATTTTGATGACATTACTAATTTATCCATCAAACTAAAGTTGGTGTGAACAATTTGTATGTCAAGATCTACTCCCAAATGAGGACTTTGATGACACCACTAGTTCATCTATTAAAATAAAGTTAGAGTGAATATTTTGTATGTCAGAGTTTTTTCCTAAAGGAGAATTATGGAGATACAGCTAGTTCATCCATATAATTTAAAGTTGGGGTTCACTCCCAAAGGAAGAATTTCGATGACACTATTAGTTCATCCATAATGGTTTAAATTCTATTATTGTTTGAGAGTCAAACTCAAAGCATTAATGTGATTAAAATGCTTTTCTTGCAGTAAGTATATATATAAATATCTTTACAAGGTTTCCTGTACATAACGGACTATAGTTTAGATAAATATGAGCATGCCAAATTTACACTAAGGAGAGGTTTGGATTCAAAACCCACCTCAACTCATCTTAACTCATATCATCTCATCATTACAACTTTCTCAAATTTTCACACAAAATATAATAAAAAATTCAACTTTTTTAAATCTCAAAACAACTTTTTCAAATTTTCACACATAATATAATAAATATTCAACTTTTATTCTACTATCTACAAACCATCTCAATCCATCTCAACTTATTTCTAAATCCAAACCTCTTATAAGAGTTTTAGATCTTGGTTTGTCTATTTTAAGTCTCACATCAATTATTATTAAAAATAGTGATAAAGTTTATAAAAGTACAATGTATAAGAAAACTGAATAAATTGCTGCACATCAAACTGTAGGAATTTCTTATATTTGTGCATAATAGTTTACTTCAGATGCATTATTATGAGATATGAACAAGTTGGTAGTATAATTATTAGCTAGATACAAATTTATTTTGCTAATTTGTATGAAAAATCATTTGTATCTTTTGGAAAAAGAAGGAAATGATGGCGATGAAAATATAACAACGGTGTCAATTGAAGTTTAAAATAAACAATAACACATGAAGATTTAGGTGTCCTATATATAAGATATGATTCGAAGGGAAGGGTAAACTTTTTTCTGTATAAGTTTTGAATCAAATCTTATACATGTTTATACATTTTCTTTTTTATTAAACTCGAGTGCAAATGTTCATATTTCTTTTGTCTGTATAAGTATGAATGTTGATACTTATTTTAGTGGTTGAACTCGAGTACAAATGTTCAAATTTCAAATTGTTTCAAAATGCCATTTATGTTTATTTAATTTTTCATTCTAATAAAATTTTTATTTGTCATGCCTTCATATTAGTGTTGTTGTTAAAAGTTTTTTCTATTCACTCATGAGGCATATATTGGAATCAAATGAAAAATTATTTATGAAAAACTTTTACAATTTGTGGCATAGAATTTGAAACATAATTTATGACATAAAAGTTTAGAGAATATGTCCAAGAAAAGTTATAGAGATTAGTATATAAAATGTTTTCCATATTTAGATTTTCTAATCTCAAAATGTGTGTTGATTTATATAAAAGGAAAACAAATCAAACATATCAAGAAAAGATGGTACAAGGAATATAGAGTTTCTTGAGATAATGCATATAGATGCATGTAAATCTTTTTTTCTATAATGTTTGATATAATTATTTCATTACTCCTATAAATGATTTTCATGATAGGAATGTATCTATCTGCTACATGAGAAGTCTCAAACTATTAGTAATTTTTGAAGTACTTCTCATGGGGAGGAATTACAGTTAAATAGAAATAAGAAAATTATTGAATTGGATTAAAGTAGTGTCATGAAAAATATTATGAGTTGGCTTATAATTCTGACCTATTTCGTTAATTTCTTGAAAAACATAGTAAAACTCTTTAAAATGATGGTGTAAAACTTATATCGTGTTCTTAGTAATGTAGCCTTAATGATTTAATTTTGAGTTATGGATTGATATACATGTATGGATAGTCAGATTAAAGCAATACTTTATAACCCAAATGAAAGAAAGTTGAATCCTATAATAGTTATTGAGTACATTATCATTATTGATTACTCAGAAAGGTTCAAATGAGCTAGACTGTATTGTTTCTATTTATGGTTTGAATTTTGAAAAAATTGAAATGTCAAATTTCTTATGATTGGCAGAATCAGTGGGAGTATGAAAATTAGATATGTGATTGTCGTGAAGTGTATTATTGTATTTTTTAAAATTCTTGTAGTTTTCTTTTATGATTATCTTAATGATAATAAGAAACAATAAACAAATGAACATCCACCTCATCAGAGAAATACCATTGAAGAATTGGCCATAGAGACATTAGAACAAGTAACCTTTTGTAATCTTCTTGATTTGCTATTTGGTTAGGCTACGTGGTGTAGCTTCAAAATTTGGATGTGATATAGAAACAAATAAAAGTTTACATATGTTTTCACAAATTTTAGAAATAAATGATTCTATAATAGATCAATCCATAAAAGAGTGATTGAAATTTATGAATCAAGGTAAAGTTTGTAATTTCGTTTAAATTGTCTAAAATGTATAAAAAGTCGAATGTGTAATGTTATGTATATAATTTAGGTCTTTCTATATTTAGATTGTATAGCAGAGAATTAGGCTAACTATAAATAGACTTAACGTGTATAGACACTTAACGTGTTAAAGAGAAATCGGTAGAAGAAATATCTAGCAAGTTGTAACTCTTTTTTCTATAAATAATGAAAGAAACCTAATGGAAAATGATTCAGACCAATCTTGACAGAACGAAAATGGGTCTTGGAGACAAAATCCTGACTTTAAGAACAATATGGAACAATATAAAGTTATAATTGTAATTAGATATTTCACTAAAAAATGAGCATTGATCAGAAAAATTTTCTATTTAACCTGAAAGAACTCATTAAAGATCACTATGAAATTAGTAACTTATTATGATCTAGAATTCCATCAAATAGATGTTAAAATAATTGTAGAGTGAAAGTCTAAAATCTATAAAAAAAAAAATGAATAAAAAGATTACTTAGAAGAGGTAACAAATCTTTTGAACAATTGGTATCTAAAATCTGAATACCAATATGTTTTGGAATTAATAAAAATATTTATTATTAATATATATACATGTAAGTCAATGCAAGTATAATTATATTTATGGTCATACATGTATATGACTTTTGGCAAGTATGAATTATGGCTTGTAGTATAACATTAAAGTTATATCTCTAAAAATCTTTAAAATTGAAATTTATGAATGAAACATCATTCGTAATTGGGGTTGAATTTTAATACCAAGACAATGATTGTTAGGATTTTCTCAACATAGTCGCATAGAATTTTGGAAGATTTTACCTGAAGAACTTTTGTTTAATAGATGCTTTAAAAATAAAATTTGACATACTCAGTATTTTACAGTGTCCTCAAATTGATTACGTTGTTAAGGAAATTTTGTATATGACTGTTATAATAAATCTGATGATTGCACAAACTTGTATAAGGTTGAATATCAGTTTTCCAGTTGGCATTCTTGGTTATTGCCAAGGTAACCGAAAAGTTGTAAAAAGAGTGCAAGGTCATTTGCAAGAAATTAAAAACTATATTGTTGCCTTAAAAAGAATTGATACTTTTAAGATAACTAGATATTCAGATCTTATTTTGTGGGATTACTCTAAAAATGAAAAATACAGTTATAGTTATGTATTTTGCTATTTAGTAGAGTTATTTTATAGAGAAGTATGAGGCAAATCCCTTATTGCTTCATGTGCAATAGAGACTGAGTTTGTAGTATATTTTGAGGCCATAATGTATGGTCTCTGACTGAGGAGATTTATTTTAGGATTTAGAGTTGTCGACTTATAGCCAAGCCGCTAAGAAAGTATTGCAATAATTCTTCAGAATGTTTTTCTCTGAATGATAAGTATTTAATGAAATTTTAAATACCTAAGTGTTAAGAAGAAAGTACAGAAACAAATAAGTCTATAACAATAGTGTGTTAATGATTATACTTTAAAAGACATGTTGAAAAGATGGGTCATATGCTTATATCCATGATGTGAACATGTTAAAGAGATCATTAATATACTGAGTATTTTGTTATTTGATATTGAAATATATTTATTATGGTTGTTTCTGTTTTCTTGTCTTTCCATTTTGTATGTACATTAAATGGCGTGGATGAATAATGACAAGATAATGTCTACAATAGACATGAATTGGAACCCAAGACATTACGGTATTAGCCTTAATTGTTTCAATTAAAGATCGTATTGAATTAAGTTACTAGTGTTGTGATACATGGAAGAGAATTTGAACTGATGAAATATATTTTGAGCTATGAAAGTTTTCTGGAAATGAACTTGTGCAGTATGGTTAATTTAATGTGATAAACCCATGAACGGAAAATATTATTTTATGAGCGCATGGGCCAAGTGGGAGAATGTAAGAGTTTTATTTAAACTTTGTGTCCTACACACCCATCTTACTAGAGTTTAGAATAGCTTAAAACTTATCAGTTAATAGATGTGTTATAATGGGATACAAAAACTCCTGAGAGAGAGGATTAAAACTCTATATCTCTAATTATAGTTAGACTTAAAGTCTTAGATTTCTTGATGACCATAAGTTTATAAATAGGGCTGAATGGTTCAAGGGTTCTCACCTACAACATTATAGTGCCTCTAACCATCAGGAGACACTTAGGAGGCTAAGTTGTTAGGGCAATCATTCTCTCATAGTCAGATTAAATTCTTCATCAAACAAATAGAGAAATGCACGTATTTAATTATCATTATTTTTATTATTGTGGATCATAGAAAATAAAAAATTCAATTATTAATGTTCATGGTAAAATATTTAACTGCCTGTGCATTAGATTTAACCATCCAATGTAATAGATGGAATTTGTAGCTTCAGTAAGATTGTACAACTTTTCCTTAAAATCTTACGAAACCAACTTCTGATTTAAAAAAAAAAATCTAAATTAAGTTCATCAAAACGTCTGTAGCCTGCATATTGCTAGAAGGACCTACATATATCTTCTAGTCCACTGTGATTCTAGCTGCATATATATTTATATTATTTGCATGATATATCAGTACTATTGATCAATATATAGAGCGAGTCTTGAGTGAGAGTCGAGCAAATTATCAAGTAATTAATTGACTCATCTTTTTGTAAGCTTTCCAGCTTCCTTCCTATATAAGCCCTTTATTTCATCTCACAGCTCCTTCATGCTTTTGATAGCCAAGCTACTCCTACTCTTTGAAAGGAAGAAAGATAAGCCCAGCTTGCTACATATAGGCTTGTGCATAAAGGGCCTTGGCCCAATCCGTCCAAGAGACCCGATTTTTCCAACCCAAACAAACACGGGTTCATTGGGTCAAAATTTAATACCAGGTTTTAAACAATGCAACCCTTCGAAACTGAAAAATATCTCAAGTCTCTTCTCCCCCATTGTGGAAACCCTAGTCATTGTCGTCGTTGTCCGTCGTCGTTCGCCATCACCATCCTCTGACGAAGAGCCCGTCCACTTGCCCTCAGCTTAAACCTCTCTTACTTAAACCTCACTTGCCCCCGGCTTCCGATTCCACCCCACTGACAAAGAACTTGTCAGACTCCCGACTTCAAGCTTCCAGGCCTCCGTTCCACTACTTCGTTTCAAGGTTATCTCTCTGTCTCTCGGCTCTCTCTATTTCAGTTTTTCTAAGACTAGTTTTTCTATCTCTCTTTCTTTTCAGTCACTCAAGTAGACAGAAAAGTTTGCTTTCGTTATTTCTGGCTTGGGATAACTGAATATTGTTGCCTTCTCAGAGGTACATGGGTCTTGGGCTTTTTTTTGGTTAAATTTATTTCTAGGGCTCCTATTTTAATCTTAACTGGTATTATTGTAGCAGCACGGGATGTCCATTGCTCTCATTCTTTTGGTTGCTGTTCTTGACTGGTATTTAGCTTTGATGTGCATAATTCTGATGAGTAAAAAAGAAGAAGAAGAAACCGACCCAACCCGACCCATACATGTTGAGTCAGACTGGGTTCGTGCGCTACTCTAGATGGGTTGGGTCAGGTGGGGGCCAGACCCAAAAAGTAGTGGTCGGGTTGCAGGCCTAGCTGCATAGTTAAATCCTTTTCTTCTCTTTTTATACATTAATTTTACAGTCCATCCTTAATTTTCTTTCCAATATTCTTTCATGGAAAAAGGAGGAATATTTAAATAAAGTAGAAGAGAGTGGATATTAAAATTGGAAAAATAAATATAGACTTTCCAGTTAAAATTGGTTCAACTTTAGATAGATTACATATAGATAGTTGAATGGAATGTTACAAGTTCTCTAATGCTTCCCAATTGATTATTATATAGATAAAACTATCTTCTTCTTTTTCTTTTTCTTTTTCTTTTTTGAGTTTGGAATATTATGTTATTACTTGGAGTTAAATATTATTTTATTATGGAAAGTCAACCCCCGTATAATTCAAGCAATGAGCAAGAGTGCCAATGGTCTTCTAGTCGAATGGCATTAGCCCTAACCCTTTGGCTTATAACGGCATATAATTTCACCTGGGAAATGATCTTATATTTGCATGCAGTCTAATTATACCATGCTTTGGCCTTTTTTTTTCTTTTTTTTTGGCAGAATTTTCGTATGCTAAATTAAATTATTCACTCTTTAATTGAGAAGAGCCAAGTTCAATATTTTTTATTTCACTAAAAAAAAAAAAAAAAAAAGGGCTGAAATAAAGCTCATAGGGATGATTTGGGCCTATTATGAGTATAAGCCCATATTCTGAGACCCAAGAAATACTGAAGTCGATTGAGTGAAATAAGGACCACATTGTCCACATAGATAATGGTCTAAAGTTCAACCAATAATCATTTTTTGCTAACAAGGACTCAGTGAGAGAAGTCATATTTGTAGTGATGATAGAGCGTGCAACTATCGTGTACTTCTTTTGATAAATAGTGAGTAAATAAGATTCATATAAAAAAATTAATTTTTTTTTAATAGCGAATATCACTCTTTTCAAAATAGTATGTGAGTTTATAAAAATATATTGTTATGACTTTTATTGGTATGATTTTATTTTAGTGGCACTGGAAAATATATTTATTTGAC
This sequence comes from Juglans regia, assembly GCF_001411555.2. NCBI lineage: Eukaryota > Viridiplantae > Streptophyta > Magnoliopsida > Fagales > Juglandaceae > Juglans > Juglans regia. The sequence goes on from NC_049904.1 coordinate 3,542,765, forward strand.
CAAAAAATAGTATTATATATTGGAAAACTAGGAATACTAGTTAAAAAATATGTTTTATTTGATTAAAAAATAAAATGACCAAAAAATCTGTAAAAATATAAAGAAAATATTTAGATAAAAAATTTAAAATAAATAGTTTTTTTATTATATAGAATTTAGATAGATAACCCAATGCAGAATGGAATTAGACATTGAGTAAGATAGACAAAAGGCAAAGAAGTGATATAAGACAAACTTTAGTTAATTAGATAACCAAGCTTATGCTAGTATTCTAAGAACACTAGCCATAAAAGGATGCCCACTTTGAATAGGTAAAGGATAGATAAAAAGATAGAAATACTGAGAAACTATTATTGAGCTAACTCCTAGTTTTAGTAGTGAAGTATTTTCAGGTATTCTGAGAATATCTTCCTTACTACTATTCATTATTTTATTATTATTTTTTATCTACTTTTTATTACTAGTCTCTACTATATAATATTTTATTATTATTTTTTTATTACTATTCATAGAATATCTAAAAATACCTCACTACTCAAACGCAATTAAATTGAAGAGTAGTGCTAGTTTAACCAACATCCTCCTTTCGTTGGTTAACACCAAACAAAGTGCATTTGATTAACTGAAAAAAATTAAAGAAAACAAATGTCAGAAAAGTAAGGTGGAAGTTCAGGAGAAGAAAGGCAGATCAAGTCACAAACTTCTTAGGCCCATTCTAGAACCCATTTTCCAACCAATTAAATTATGGGGCAAAACAAGAAAAAAGCATTACATGACAAATTAAGCATAAATCTCAACCTTGCTCACATGACAAGATCTAAATTTTTCTCAATTTATCTATACAAGAATCTCTCCACATTTTTGTTTTTTTTTTTAAATTTCCATTCTGAATGATCTCCCACAAATCTAGTACTAATATTTCGAGTACATGCTCATTTGAGTGAGTGTGTTTTGGATTTCCAATGATATAGTTTGGTCACTTTGGTGCCTCGAGCTGTGACCCTGATCGAAGAAGATTGTGAGGAAGAACTTTGAGAAACATTTCTACTTTTCATATCTCAATAATGCTAAATATAATTATGGGTTGTGTAAGTGCTGTACATTCATTTTAAAAAAGAGTAAACTCTACTATTAAAAAATTAATTTTTTATGCAGATCTCATATGTCCTCACTTTTTTCAAAAATGTTTGTGACACTTGCGTACTTTATGATTGCAAATATCATTTTACTTTTTAAAAAATCTTTAGTCTTCCAAGAGGGGAAAGAACATGGATTTATATTTATTCTTCCATTCAAAGTCTAATAAGTTTTGTATTTGTTTTCATTTAGCAGAAAAATGGGATTTACAGGGTTTGAAGAAATAATAATACAGCAAAATACATGAAAGAAAAATGCATACTTGTGCCATTCATTAAGATATATACTGCTATCAAGATGGTATAACAATTCATCATTACCTTGCTATCTGAATTTCGATACATGCTTAAATCCCATACATATATTTAACATTGCGGATTAAGTATTCCTTGGCATTCGGTGCTTTTCAACGTCCAGCTTTATATTCAAGCCCCATGCAATGAAAACCTACGGATTCAACTGCAGCAACACCTCCTTGACCACTTTGTCCAGATTCAAGTTTGATGAGCCTTCTGAACCAACTGCTTCCTCAGCCATTTTCTTCCACTCCATGGCATGTTTCCTCATCTCCTTACCCTTCTCTTCATCCATTAACTCTCTCACAAGCCTCTCCACTTCATCTCTTTTTACATTACGATCAATCTCCATGCCAATGCCCCATTCAACACAAGCAAACCTGCAATTTGTCTGCTGGTCAGCAAAGAATGGCCAACATAGCACTGGCACTCCTGCGCAGATGCTTTCAAGCATCGAGTTCCATCCGCTATGGGTTAAGAATCCCCCGATTGATGGGTGGCTTAGCACATGCTCTTGTGGGCACCAACTTAATAGAATACCTCTGTCTTTTGTTTCAATTACAAACTCATGATCCGGTACAATCAGTGAAGCATCCTTCACCATGTCAGGCCTAATTACCCACAGGAAGGCTTTCTTGCTATTAGCAAGTCCCCAAGCAAACTCGACCATTTGTGGCGGGGTTAGGTCTGCAACACTGCCAAAATTTACGTAAATAACTGAGTTGGGTTCCTTGGAGTTGAGCCATTCAAGACAGTCAGCAGCTTCATATTTCCAAAGATTGGAACCAATATTGGATACTAAATCCTTTTGTGGAATCTGATTGAGAAGCCAATGAAGAGGGCCGATGGAGTAAATGGGAGGAAACATGGAGGAAAGGGTGTCCAATGCTTCACGCTCCAGTGCATCAAAAGTGTTCACAACTATGGCGGAAGCTTTCGAAGCTTTCTCTATCATCTCCAAAATAAAGTTCAGCATGATATCGTTTGGATCCAACGTGAATAGAAAGCTGGGGAGATCCTTGAGGCGGATTTTTTTCAACCCGGGAATCCAGTCAATAGTAGTCTCCATGTACCCATTTGGAAGACAGCCCTCTCGCTCGTCTACATTTGTCATTCAAAAAATTAAGTTTAAATGTTGTTTCATTAATTTAAGACTTATTACGTGTAATATTTAGATAAACTCTTGATCGGATTTATACAAAGGTGATGACTTTATTTTTCACCTCCCATTTAATTGAGAATTCATGGCAACATCAAATAAAAAGTTATATATAATTTTAAATGAGTTGTAATATTTCACATTGAAAATATAAGGGCGATAAATAAAATCTCATATATATGGTCTCGGATAGAAAAAACTCTTTGTGGCTTAATGATTCCAATGAGTTCCAACTTCGATAACATTGATTATTAGTTTTGTTGGAATATAGTAGTTTGGGTCTTTTTCTAGTTCTTACAAATGATCATATGGTCAATCCTCCCTTTGAAGTGAAAGACTTGATCAACAAAAAAATATCAAAATAAATATTAGAAAGTGATAAACTAGATCCCACCTTACCCAACGAAAAAATAATTAATGGTTATTTGAGAAGTTAGTATATATCTAGATTTTCACCTTTCAAAATTCGAGACTTCAATTTTCAACTTTGGTAAAATTGATATCTGAATTTCAAAAAACTCACAATTCAACACCTTTATTAATTAATTTACCACTAGAAAAACTACAGTGTGATTGAAACGTGACATTCGTATACCACGCATCAATCTATGATTGGCTGACGTGGATATTAATGCCACATACGTATCGACTAACTAGGTATCAATTTTATAAAAATTGAAAATTTAAGTCTTGAATTGCAAAAACTTAATTACTAATTTTGCAATTAAGTATATTATTTATAATGATTTTAAATAGTTCGATTGTAAGCTTGTAGCTTTCACTAGTCTATTTAATATAGCTATAGAGTACTAGTATCAGCTTGGCTATCCCATTTGTAAGGGGTTTTTTTTCCCCCTTTACTGTGCCTGAGAGGAGCAACTAAGAGAATAAGAAAAGAAAACCCAGCCCAGAACAAATAGGCCCCTCAACCCAGCCTGCAAGTTGCCTCCCCTAGACGCAATCCCATGTGGGAGCATACTGCAGGGGGATGAGACTCGCCGACCTGGAGATCTCTCGAACAACGTCCAACCTTTGAGTACTTGTCCACATGAACAGGCTGGAAATAAAGGGGACCCTCGATCCTTTGACAAAGTGACATCAACGGAACACCGAGGACACCAGCTGAGTAAGGCAAATCGGTAAACCATGCTACATTAATGACACCAATACTCGAGCTACACGCCACATTAATGACGTCGTCGTAGAGATATACCACATTAAAGGACTCTGACAAAAGACCAAATCAGTAAAAGGACATGGACTCCACGGGGGCAAGCACGATCTGTGCCCCTCCAAACTCCCGGTATAAATAGCAATTTTCAAGTATGAGAACTCTCTTTGATCTCCAGACTCTCTCATTATTTACAAACTTTCAAAATACTTTACTGACTTTGACATCAAAGACTCCCCAGCCCCATGGCCACCCTCTCTCAGCTGCTTTCTTCTTTATTTTCGTAAGCCTAATTTTGAAGACCTGAGTTGCTGGAACCTGGTCCAAAGGCGTACGAAACACAGTGTTAATAATGGTACCGTTTGTGGGATCTTTGTAGATCTTGCGTGTACTTTATATGCCTGCGACAACCCGTTCCGGACAACTCAAAAGGGACACAGAGGAAGTTGTCATGGATGCAAGACTAAAAGCTATGGAGGACTGGATAACAAAGTTGACTGATGAGGTGCAAAAACTTCGCAAGGAGAATGAGGAGCTCAGAAAACCTCAACAAGGGCAAAACGAAGAGGCGGAGCCTAGTAATAGCGAGCACATGGAGTCCCGAAACACAGGAGTTAGAGCGAACATGGAGGAGAAGAGGAAAAATATGCAAGATGAGCTCTGCAATCTTAAAGGGAAATATGAAGAGATTACAAGGAAAGTGGACACATCATCATCGGTGGACCAGCTTCTCACAAGCACTGGTCTACCCTACACAGGAGAAGTGATGGTTGTGTCCTCACCACCAAAGTTCAATGTCCCCACCATGGAGATGTACAATAGAGGGAAGGACACCCTTGCGCACTTGGAAACCTTTAGGGTTCACATGACGTTACATGGCTTCCCGAGAGAGGTGGCATGTAGGGCATTCTCGCTGACCCTAAAAGGGCCAGCACAAGTATGGTTTGGGTCTCTGGCGCCTGACTCCGTATACAGTTTTGGTGAGCTGGCTCGACTATTTTTGACCCAGTTCATGTCAAGCTGAAGAAGGTGATGCTTAACAACGTACCTTTTCACCATTAAGCAAGGAGATGAGGAAAGTCTAAAGGCATACCTGTCTTAGTTCAACAAGGAGCGCATGACCACCGATGACCAGGACAAAAAGATAACCCTGGCGGCGCTTCTGAGGGGTCTAGCCCCGATCCCAGTTCATGGCCGAGTTGGAAAGAATGACTCTTGTAACGCTACGGGAGTTTATGACCATGCTGACAATTTCATTTATGCCGAAGACATTCTTCGGGCCTTAACGGAGCCAAGGAAGAAAGAGTTGGAGCTAGCGGAGAGGAAGATAAAGGCCCTAACCAAGGCTTAGGCCCACGGGAAGCCGGAAAATAATTCTCACGATAAGAAAAGGGAGGAAGCCCCGATGAGGGGATCGAGACCTTGCTTCGACTGACCACCATCCACGAGGCTAACACCTCTGCTGCCCACGAAGATGATGACTGAGGCATTTTGCGCCGCTACTGCACTTACCACAGGTCCACCTCGCATAATATCGAAGACTACTTCTCCCAACAAGGAAGGAGGGAGCACGCGGAACGGACAAGGCAACGTTACTCGCTTGCCCGAAGGCTAGAGCAGGAAAGGAGAGGAAGGTCGAGGGAGAGGAGCATGGACCAAGTCGACCGACGTAAAGGGAAGAAAGCCTTCTGCAATGACCACCAACACGGGGGCTGCAACAAGACTGCGCTTGCTCACCACAGCGGGGAGGGCCCCATTCAAGGAAATCCAGACCATAGCGGGAGGATTCGTAGGTGGGGGCTACCTCCTCGAGCAGAAAGGCACACACTAGGCAGGCTCAATACCACGAGGTATACTCGACAGAGTACCACCCTGCCAAACACCAAAGCAGCGAACCGACCCTGATCATCTCCTTTGGGGAGGTTGACGAAGAAGGGATCCTGTATCCCCACGATGATGCACTGATGGTGACCATGTTGGTCGCCACCTTCACCACCCGGAGAATCCTCATCGACAACGGGAGCTCCGCGTACATCCTGTTTGGAAAACCTTCACCAGGATGGGAATAAATGATGTCTGGCTGCATCTAACCCCATGCCACTGAAGGGCTTCTCTGGGGATATGATTCATCCTATAGGAATCATCACACTGTAGGTCCTCGTAGGCAGCGCCCCCTGCACTGCCTCAATCATGGTCGACTTCCTGGTGGTGAAGACCCCATAATCCTACAACACCATCATCGGAAGGCCCACCCTCAACAACTTGCGGGCGGTCACGTCAACCTACCACCTCAAGATGAAATTCCCAACTTCCCATGGAGCGGGAGAAATTCGAGGCAAACAGGTCCTAGCGAGGGAATGCTACGTCTACAAACTGAAGTAGAAAGATGGTAGGATCAAACCGAACGACACCTCCAGAAGAGAGTAGAGCATGCACCGCTTAAGGAGCCCTGGTAGGCCTTAGTCTAAGACTCACCTTACCGGGCTCGATGGGGAGCGGGAGGGCGCATGGTCCCAGAGGCAAAGGCAAAGCAGGCGAAAACTCCCCTGCTGAAGGCTTCATCTCCCCTTATTTTGTAAATTTGCTATTAGAATACTGTAAATTCTTGTTGTTTAATGAAATGCATGATTTTTCAAGACAGTGCACCATACCTACTTCGAACATTTGCATCATCGATAAAATGCCGATAAGACAATCTCTAACTAACATAATCTACAACAATAAAATCATCATCAATACAATGTCGACCTTCCCTCTAATGCCAACGGGCAGGAGCGGGTCCAGTTTCAAACTGTCCGAATAGCGTACTTCCCATAGGATAAAGAGGAGAGCTACGTCGAAGGTTGCTCTACCCTTCCCGCGACAGAGTGAAGGCCAGCCCTAGGCTGCCCGAAGATAAAGACTTACATTCATTGTGAGCGTCAAAAGGCGAGAGCGGGTACAGTCTCAATCTACCTGAACATTGTACCTCCCGTAGGATCAAGGGGAGAGTTAGGCCGAATGCAGCTCTACCCCTCCTGCGATGAAGAGTGAGTCCTGCCCCCCCGGTGGCCCGAACAACTTACTCCTACCTCCGCTGCAATGAAGAGTGGGCTTAATGTCAGCCTGACCCAACACTTACCTTCTTTGCTATATCAATGGACGGGAATGGGTTCAGTCTAAAACTGTCCGAACAACGTACCTCCCACAAGACCAAAGGGGAGAATTAGGCCGAAGGCCGTTCTACCCCTCCCGTGATGGAGAGCGAGTCCTACCCCAGCGGCCCTAACTTAGCTCGACTCTTATCGTAGCAAAGAACGGACCAGCTATATTGCTATCCGAACTTACCTCCCTCGCGGGGTACCACAAGGATGAGTGTAATGCCTAAGGCTGCCTTAATCCCTCCCGCATCGAAGTGTGTGTCTAGTTGCAAACTGCCCTAAAACTTACCTACCTTCTGGATTTAAAGGGGTGAGTCATGTTAAAGACTGGTCTATCCCTCCCGTGGAAGAGTGCAAGTCCAGCCCCCTTGGCGGCCTGAAGACTTACTTCAACATCCGCTACAAACGAAAAGTGGGTTCAGCACCAGCCTGACCCAAATCTTAAATTTTTTTGCGATGTCAACGAGCAGGAACGGGCTCAGTCTCAAACTGCCCGAACAAATTAGCTCTCTGCAGGATAGAAGGGGTGAGCTGAGCCAGAGGCCGCTCGAACCCTCCCGTGGAGGATAGCGAGTCCAGCCTTTTGGTTGCCCGAATACTTACCCTGACTCCCATCATAGCGAAAGAGCGGACTGACCCCACGACCGTCCGAAGAAGTTACCTCCTCAAGGAATCAAAATGGAGGGTTTGACTTAAGGCATCCGAACTCTCCTTGATGGAGTGCGGGCCTAGTCTTTCGACTACCCGACATGAACAAAGTCTCCAACGATGAAATATCGAAGCAATGGGTGTGCCACCTTGAAGGTCGAATAGCCTAGCTGAATGGCAAACTTCGCAATGTCAATGAGCTGGAGCAGGTTTAGTCTTAAACTACCTCAACAAATTACCTCTCGCGGGGTAGCAGGTGAGAGTTGCGCCAGGGGCCACTCTGACCCTCGCGCGGAGGAGAATGAGCCCGGCTTTTCGGCCGACCGAATACTTACCCCAACTCTCATCGCAATAAAGAAAGAATCAGCTCCACTACTGACCAAAGAAATTACCTTCTCGGGTGTAAAAGGGGCAGGTTGGCCTGAAGCATCATGACCTCTCCCCGATGGAGTGCACCAAGGAACATAGACATCAACAACCTGGTAAAAAATGTCAAGCAAATCGAAACATAGATCAGAGTGCCTAGGTTTGCAAAGTCTAACTCCTACTAAATTAAGGATAAAGTTATGATAGCTTGCTTATTTTTCAGCCAAGAATTATATACGCAATGTCAACGAGCGGGAACGGGTCTAGTCCCAAACTACCTGAACAACCTGCCTCCTGTGGAAACAAAAGGATCGGGTTAAGTTAGAGGTTGCCTTGTCCCCCCAACGACGAAGAACGGGTCCGGCCTCCCGGTTACCCAAATACTTACCCCGGCCATTACAGTAAAGTGCAGCCCGAATTATTTAAATTCAACTCCACGGCCACGGTGCTACCCGGAGGGGCATAGATGCAGGTTAGCAGAATGCTTCCCGACCTCTCCCCCCGAGGAGGCAACCGAAGTCTTCCTGACATAGCTTAACTCTTAAGGGCGATTTCCATCCCCTCCAAGCCGATGGTAGTGGACTAGGGCCAACATACGCTGATGACACTTCTTTTTTTTTAGTTGCATATGAAAATAAAGCACAACAGCACAAAATGGAAAAACCAAAGGAGAAGGGCGAGGGAAAGACAACCTCAAGCCACATGTAAACATGGTGGGAAAAAGAGCAACTCTAGAAGAGTGACCCTAGGTGTCGACTGCACGCTCTTGTGGACCAGGGACCTCGAAGAACACTATTTTCGAGACCTAGTAGGTAAGGGCCAGAGATACCAGCGTCCCAATTTGGACGCTTGAACGTGCTACCCAAGAAGGATGGTCCGGCATCGCTAACTTCTAGTGCGTCTGCCCCGCCAGGAGCCGTGTGTTGGGCGGTCTTCTCAGGGGCCATTGACGAAAAGGAAGAAAGTAACAGAGAAAGAAGAAATGAGTCTAAGGGAGAAGGATGGGAAGTTAGAAGAAAAGAAGGGCGAGAAGATTACGATTTGGATATAGAAGACAAGACAATGGCCCAATCACGCTTATAAAAGAAAAAGACAACGGTTAATCTCCACACCCCGTTGCAGAAGGAAGGGGTACGAGATGCTTGAAATCTCAAGAAATACACACCACAAAGCGACGTGAAGGAGAAGAGCCGCCTGATGCCCTCAATTCTGATACAATTGAAAGGACGTCATCAAGTATAAGCATAGTTATTGGAAGACGTACCAAAAAAGGCAGAAAGAGAAACGTTACTAAGGTTGCCAAGTGACAAGGAAACACCTCATACTTCGAAGCCAAACACACGTCATTAGGGCGACCTCGACCTCAACATCATGACAAGTTTAAGATTAAAAAGAATTCCCACCATATGAGTCCGATGAGAATTGGCGGGATAACTATAAGAGATTTTTTCTCCCTTTTACTGGGCCTAGGAGGAGTAACTAAGAGAATAAGAAAATAAGACCCAGCCCAGAACAAATAGGCCCCTCAGCTCGGCTTGTAGGTGGACTCCCCTGGACACAACCCTCATGTGGGAGCATACTACAGGGGGTGGGACTTGTCATCCTGGAGATCCCTCGAACAACGTCCAGCCCTTGAGTACCTGTCCACGTGAACGGATAGAAAATAAGGGGGACCCTCGATCCTCTGACAAAGTGATATCGATGGACCACCAAGCACACCAGTAGAGTAAGGAAAATCGGGAAACAACGGAGCATTAATGACACCACTGCCCGAGTTACACGCCATATTAATGACTTCATCGCAGAAGTACGCCTCATTAAAAGACTCTGACAAAATGAACAGTAAAAAAGACATGGACTTCACGGGGCAGGCACGATCTGTGTAATTTTCAAGTACAAGAACTCTCTTTAGTCTCTAGACTCTCATTATTTACAAACTTTCAAAATATTCTACTGATTTTGGCATCGGAGATTCCCCAACCCCAAGGCTGCCCTCTCTCAACTGCTTTCTTCTTTGTTTTCACAAGCCCAACTTTAAAGATCTGAATTGTTGAAATATGACCCATACAAAAGCGTACGAAACATGGCGTTAACACCACTGGCCAAAGTTTGCCTAATATCACGCTTTTTCTTTTTGCCTATTCCGGCCACTTAAAATCTAATCTCGTATTGGGTTGTCCATGATATATACTCTCTATATATAATAATAAAATATTATTTATATTCAACTTTTTTTTATCTAATTTCTTTTCATTATATTTTGTAAAATCTTTTTATCATATTTATTTTTTGATTAAATAAAATATTTATTTATTTTAATTAAAAACAGAAGACGAAGATGAGTACCGGATCGTTGAGAAAACTTGAGAAGAATGGTTGATGATCAGACGGAAAATGTGATGGTTACACTGACTTTGCTTATGTTAGATCGACAGAAATGGGAAGAAGCATGGGAAAGACTGACTTCCTTCTTGAGGAAAAGGACAGAAAAAGACGTGGAAAGATAAAAGAAACCGAAGGAAAAGAAAAAAAGCATTAGTAACCTTAAAAGATTAGGATGACTACTTTGCTACAGTACATAACAAAGATGTTGACCAATTTTAAGTTTTAGATTAAAGCTTTGATGGCCACATAATGCCTAATCTGTTGCAGGTCAATTTTAAAAGAAAAATTTTAGTTATCATTTATACATTACATATAATTTTTTATTTTATTTTTATCAAATATATAATATATAAATGATTAATAAAATAATTTAATTAATTTTAAAAAAATAAAATAAAAAAATTGAAAAAAATTAAGTATAATATACATAGATGATAAATAGAAAAACTCATGACATTATTTTTATAAGTTATTTTACAAAAATATGTCTAATTTAAAATATAATTATATAAAATGTTGTGAAATAGTGCTGTGTAAATATTTTTTATCCAATATTAATTGTATATATAATATATATATTTATAAAAAAATTATTTATTTACGATCAATTATTTTTAACAAAATAATTATTTATATAATTATATTTTAAATTAGAGATACTTTTATAAAATAATTTATAAAAATAATGTCATAAATTTTTCTATTTATCATTTACGTACATTATTCTTAATTATAAATAATCGTTTAATTATAATAAATTGAAGACAAAAATATATTTTCCTTATAGTATATATTACAAATCCGGTGCCTCCCAAACAGTTTCCCACTTGGGAAAATTGATCCACATTCTAACCCTCGTAAGGAAGACATCTAATGATCATAAGAATATGATTGTCCACTTTATTGAATAATCAAGGTATATTTATCTGGATCAGATCTTTGATGGAGGGAAGATTGAGAAAATTGTAACCTTAGGAAGGAAAATCGTACCTTTGAGCATTGCTGTAAGATCACCCCTTTGGACAAGATGGGGGCTATGTGCATATCCTAAAAAGCCACATGCACTCGCAGTCCACAACAGAAGGACAGGGATTCCAAGTTCTTCAGCAGCGTCAATGGCGAAAAACATGCCTAAATCAGTAACTATGCAGCTCACTGGAGGAACAACATTCGAGGAGACATGAGTATCATTAAGTTTCGCAAGTAGACTACGAAATGAAACCAAGCAAGTCTTTCTGATAGAGTCACTCAGTGATGGGATGTCTTGGGTTGCGTCGTCGGCATCGGAAGGAGGCAAACCGTCGGGGATGGTTTCAAAGCGAAAGTCCGGCAAGCCGTCCAAGGAATCAGGACCTCTAGACTTGAGCAAGCGTCTGTGATTGAACTCAGTGTTGACAAAGGTTACGTGGAAGCCTTTGTGGTGGAGGAGTTTTGCTAGTTTCAGCATCGGATTAACATGGCCTTGAGCTGGGTATGGGATGCAAACAGCATGAGCCCTGATCTCCTCCACAGAACTCATCTCTCTCTATCTCTATCTCTCACGTACACACAATTTGGAAAAACAGACTATACAGACATCAGCACGGGCTCCAATATTGTTTTGTGCAGCGACAAGACCTGCAACTCACTCTGCAAGGGCTCTTAACCCAAACTCGTAACTTTCTCCTATAGCATGGGGTCCAATGTTTTATACAGTACTGATTTGTTTTCACTCACATTGTGGTTGAGTTTGATTATCAAATTCATCTCAATTTATTTTAACTTATTATTATAATTTTTTTAAATTTTAATATAAAATATAATAAATAATTCAATTTTTTTAAATTTTAAAATAATAATAATATTAAAATATAATATTCTAATAATATTTTATCATCTCAACTCACTTCAACATTCAAATACAAGAACGCCCGGTACGGAATCAGTATATATCACAGTATATATATATATATATATATGAATTCCAATCTGTCAACTACATATATTTCACTATTTTTTTTCTAAAAAAAATTTAGCATCACATGTCCAATAATAATTCCTCATCAATTTTATAAATTTCACTATTTTAACTCGACTACTTCAAATAATAGGAAGAGACGTTAGGAAATAGAAGTGATTTGAATCTACTCTAGCTATTGGCGTCTAAACTACCCACCTACTGACGGGACTGAAGAAGGAGAAAGGGTTTTTTATTTTTTGAAAAAATAAAATTTGGAAGAAGACTGCTAGAACAACCTGAAAGAGAGAGGACTAAAAAAAAAAAGAAAAAAAGTTTTGAAGAAATACTGAAGAGGACGGCTACGAAGGAATTGAAGACGACGACACGGACTGCCAATCTTAAAAATTATGATAAATTTATTTATGTTAAACGTAATTTTTAGTGTGAATTAATTTTTTTTATTTTAAAAAAATGATGTAATTTAGTTTTAAACTATGATTATTCTACCATATTAATTTAAAATAATTCTTTTCTATGTTTATCTGATTTATTCTAAATTTATTGTTCCTAATTGATTGACCATTAAGTAAATGATTTTAATCTTGTAATTTATTATCAAAAGAGAGAATTATAAGATAGAATTTAAATATTTCAGCATATATAAATATAGAGATAAAAAAACTTATATGAACCTATATAATATTAAAATTATTGATCTTAATACTTTCTTGTTTTATTAATTTGCATACTTTTGTGTAAAATAATAATCAAGAATAAATTTAATTGACAATTGAAAGAGGTTTTTGGATGACTTTGAAGAATTTGCTAACAGAAAGAACTAATTTCAATTAGTTAGATAAGAAAAATATAGTGAAGGATTAGGTGAAATCAGTTTGTTAGAAGTTATTTTCTTTGAGGAATGTTACACAACCTCCACACACCACATTTTTTTAAAATTTTTAAACTTTTTAATTTTTTTAATTTTTTAAAATTTTTTTTTGAATTTATTCTTTTTAAACTAATTTAATTTTTCTATTCATTATTCATATATTAAATATTTGATAAAAAATTAAAAAATTAGAAAAAATATAATGTGTGAAGGTTGTGTGAATAGTAAGAAGTTGTGTAAATTTTTTCATTTTCTTATTGATTCAATCATCAAATAATAGCTTTCATTTCTTTTAAATATTTTCTTTGAATTAATTTTATTTCGATTTGCAATTACAAAATCTTAGTGGCCTATTTAAATAAAGTCAAGGTTGGTATAATTTCGTTACTTGTCAAAATGAGATACTAATCCCTGAAGACAATACTGTTCTTATCATTTTACTATAAAATTATGATATTGTGCACTTATACTTTTACATCAACCAATATTATATTATTTAGTTTCAAATCATTTATCCTAAAATAAGACCTAACTTCTCCCTTTCACATAAATAATAACTTTTTCTCTACTTTGCCTCTCACTTCTGAGGGTGTGAGAGATATATCCAGAAGAGAGTTTAGGACTTTGTTAAACGACACCCTGGGAAGCACTCATGAGTCCATGACTTGATGTTTTCTATTTTTGTGATTGTTTTACAGCATTTTATTTCTTTTTATTTTCTTTTTCTTATATTTTTTACTAAAAACAGTATTAATAATAAATTTTATTTATTGTATTATTTTTTCCATCCAAATTTTTTTCCTATAAATACTGAATTTATTTATTTCATCTGTTATTAATGTTAGATTTTTTTTTCTTTTACAAATTTGTTACTTTTGCTCGTATTTTACTATTTCTCAATCTGATTGTTATCAATTTCTTCTATTTCTATTTTTTTTTTGTTTTTTACAGATGAATGGCATGGATGTGGTTCTTCAGGCAGTCGCTATGTACAAGTCCAAGGACCCCAAGATTTATGATGAGAAGGAGATGCTAGAAAACTTGTTCGATTGTTTGTGTTGTTTGCTGATGCCGTTGGAAAACAAGGAGAGGTTTGTGAAGGCTGACGGTGTGGAATTGATGATTATCATCATGAAGTAGAAGAAGTCGACTTATGGGTTGGCCGTAAGGGCACTCGATTTTGCAATGACCAAGTACCCGCCCGCCTATGAACGTTTTGTGTATGTTCTTGGCCTGAAGACTGCATTTGCTGCTTTTATGGATAAGGTAAAGCATTCTTACAACTATTTAGTTTTTGTATTTTATCCCTTTTCTCAATGTTTGGTGAAGGAAAATGAAGGAGGGGCAGCGGAGAGGGAAAAAATGATGAAGCCCTAGGGGCTTTTGCTTCATAGCATTCACATCCGATTTCTTAATTTTTTTTTTTTAATTTTAGTTAAAAATGACACTTCTTATAATTTTATCTTAAATTTTACTTATCTTCAAAAAATCTTCTAGATCTCATTCTCTATATTTTCTCTATTTTATTAAAATAATATTTTTCTATTATTTCTTTATTACTTTTTTCTCTCACTTCCATTTACAAATTTAACTACTCAATATTTTTTCTTATGTTTTGAATTATTACTCTAGTAAATATTTTAAATAAAAATTTTACTTATTTTAAATATTTTTAAAATTATTGTTTTTATATTTTCTTAGTTATTTAAATTATTTTTAAATTATTATTTAAAACTATAACAAATATGAGTATTAAGAATGAGAGAAAGTGTAGATGATTGGAAGAATAATTAATTTAATTGAAATAAATAAAATATTGATAAAAGTGATTTAGGAGATGAACATGAGTTCTTCAAATATAAAGAATTACTGTTCATCTCCTAATTTTCTTTCTTAAAATAGAAATCTGGATGGTGGGATTTTGAGAATATTTCTTAAACTTTTTCTTAAATTTTAAGAAAAAAAAATTATAAAACACCGAATAGGAATGCTCGTGTGTAAAATAAATATTGATATTGGAAATAAAAACCAATGATATTGAATATTTTTTCTTCCTTTTCTTCATGTGGGTCCGCATGCATTTCTTTTTCTTTATTTTGTTTTAGTCTGGCCAAAAGACATGGCCACAGGTCCGTCCAAACGAAAATCTCGATGTTTGGCCAAGCTCTGCAATATTGGATATTGTCATGATTTGAGATCTTCAATGATAAAAGACATTAAAAATGTTAGAAGATACAGAACTACATGTCGTATTGCCTCTACAAGTCTTTGTATATAGTTGTCGTAGTTCATTTCTTATTCTTTGTTTTTATTCATTTTTATTCTACAGCTGGCACAAGGCTGCAGGTGCATTCGGTTAGTTTGTTAGTATCTTTTGTGTATATATTACTTTTGGTATATTAACAGAACGTGAATATCACTATAAGACTTTCAGGCAATAACATTTTCCACATTTTAACCGCTTTGAATAATAAAAAGAATGACCGTAGAAAGCATGGGGCCGGGGCCACAATATTGATATATGATGTCATTATATTATAATACGTAATTAAACTTATTTTATTAGTGGATGTTATTTGCATGGTAGTACTACGTTTGGATGTTAGGTGATATCAAATGATTTTTGAGATATGAATAATAGTGTTTTATAAATTTTATTGAGATATGTTTAAATGTAAATAAGTCGATATATGCATATATATATATATGTGTGTGTGTGTGTGTGTGTGACCTAATAATTCCATGAACGATGATAAGATATTACGTGGTGATAAGGTATAAAAGTGATTTTTCTTTTCTTATGTCTTAGTCAACTCTGAAAATGACAGCATTGATCAGTATTGATCTACTACTCATTTCTCTTTAATTATTATACTTTTTATTTTTATATTTGCTAAAATTTATTTATTTTTCATTCATTAAATTATTCATTAATCATTTTTTTAAACCATATTATTTTTATAAAAAAAATATTGTTTCACTCATCTAGGCAACATGCTTTGCAAGTTGCTCCCGACCTAGTATATATATATATATATTGCTGAAAACCATAGATTGTAGTGAGGAAGATCATCTTATGGGATATGATCAATAATTTATAAGAACTGAGTGCTCTAGTAGTGGAACGGGTTTAGGAATTAAAATGGGAATTGTACTCTAAATTTGTAATCCTATAATGTTTGAGATTCAACACGCTCATGGGCTTAGACTTAATAATTAAACTGGGTCATAATCTCCATGTCCAAAATAAATACATCATCTAATAATATCTTCGGGCCCTTAGGAGAATTTCTTGGGCCAAATTCTAATTACTTAGGTCCATAAATTATTTTAACCTAACTATCAAGCCCAAAAAATCTATTATCTATCAACATAAATTTTTAGGCCTGTAGTCTATTCTAAAATTACTCATTAACTCTCAAATGGATTTTCATACATATTATTCCCAAAAAAAAAAAAAAAATTCGAATGCTACTTGGTGCTAGACCTGGGTGTTACACATATCATCTTGTCATGTTTAATTCATGGCATT
The DNA here is from genome assembly GCF_001411555.2 of Juglans regia. NCBI lineage: Eukaryota > Viridiplantae > Streptophyta > Magnoliopsida > Fagales > Juglandaceae > Juglans > Juglans regia. The sequence goes on from NC_049904.1 coordinate 3,559,427, forward strand.
TTTCTTCCTGTTTGTTTGGATACTTTGATTTGATGATAGGAGAAATCTGTAAATAGTAGTGAGATATTTTGTAAATAGTAGTGAAATAATTTAAGTTAAGATTTTTTTTAAGTTTAGAAAATGAGAGGAAAAAAAAGTTAAATAAAATATTATAAAGTTAAAATATTGTTAGAATATAATTTTTTTATTTAATTTTGTGTTGGGATTTGAAAAAGTTAAATTATTTTTTGTATTTTGTATGAAAATTTGATAAAGTTGTAATGATAATTAATGATTAAATAAAAAGTATGAAAGAGAAAATGAAAAGTGTTTGTATTTAAGTAATATTTAGATGTTCGGATGAGATGAGGCCAAATGTATATTCAGACCGGCCTAAAGTTTTTAATTTCATGCTTCATTTTCTTCGGTGTCTAGGAAGGACCTGAGAAGCATGCATATTATGTTATATATCTATGCATAATAAGGCCTCGTTTGGTTACACAAATGAGATGAGATGAGATGATTTGAAAATTAAATAAAATATTATTAGAATATTATTTTTTAATATTATTTTTATTTTAAGATTTGAAAAAGTTGAATTATTTATTATATTTTGTGTGGAAAATTGAAAAATTGTAATAATTATATGAGATGAGATAGTTTGAATTGTAGAACCAAACTGGGCTTAATGTTTTGAAATGGAACTTCTTGTTTTTTTGGCTATGAATTCCCACCTAAAGAGTATGCAAAGAGCAATATTATTGAATTTTTCATGTAGGGGTATGAAAATAGACCTAGAACAAACACTACCTACTCTAGTAATCAGATATTAATAAATTATTCTATTCCCACGCCACTGTGTAGAATATACTATTCACATCATTTAAATAGTAAAATTTGATTTGTAAGATTCAAAATTTAAACTTTATCTTCTAACTCAAATTATATCATTAAGCATTTTTTTACAAATGGTCTATATGAGGTTTATCTATTTAAAATTTGTACCTAGTATTAGTCAATGAAAATATAAAGGTAGTGGAAGTGGGAATCTCCAATGAAAGTGTGAGAATGGTTGATTGTAATGTCCCCAATTGTAACCTCTGACCATAACCTTTTAGGGGAGGTTTGAATAGTGAGTTGAGATAAGATGAGTTTAGATTAAAGTTGAAAGTTAAATAAAAGATTGTTAGAATATTATTTTTTAATATTATTATTATTTTGAAATTTAAAAAAGTTAAAATGTAAAAAAATTGTAATAATTAGATTAAATAAATTGAGATGAGTTAGAAGGACTTTTGCATCCAAACTGGGCCAAATCCATTCATTGCTTAAAAGTCCCCTCATTGGCAGAAAAACCAAGGTACAAGGCTCCAAACCAATAGTCTATTGCCCCTTAATTTCCTTTTGTTTTTAATTCTTTAACTAGTTAAAGCACTGAAATGGTGCATTTGTTTGGGAGTCGGGGCACCCCACTCCCTCCTAATCTTGTACCTCTATTTTCAGTTTAAATTTGTTTTATATATATCTATTCTATCATATAAAAAAAAAAAAAAAAAAGTCTATCACTTAACAAGAGTGATGAACAGTAATATTTGTTCATCCATTTTTTCCTTATGTGTTTTGGGTGTTATGTCATTTTTGTCCTTTTGGTAAGTGTATATCGTGTGTTTTGTCCATGTATTGTTGTCTATAATGGACTTTTATTGGTTGGAAGCGGGAAAGGGACGATTTCAGTTTGGGGATAGGGATCGGTTGATGGTTTTTGTGTCTGTGTGTTAGGTTGAGGGAATGGGTTGTGTTTGGGTTTACTTGTGTCAGTCAGTCAATGTCTTTTTTTCTTTGTTTTTAGCCTTCTTATCCATCGAGTTGAGGATTGGGGGAAGAGGCTGTGAGTCAGGCTGATGGGTTTATGTGTGTGAGTCGATTAGTCTTTTTTTTTCTTTGTTTTTCCGCCTTCTTATCCGTATAACGGGTTTACGTGTGTCAGGTCAGTCTTTTTTCTTTACTTTTTCTCCAGCCTCTGCATGTTGGATTTCACTTCAACTTTATCATTTCTTTCGTCTGCCACACACTTCTATAAGATTTGATATAATTGGAACCACCATAAATAGGCTTAAACTTTTTTTTTTCTAATTTAATTTTTATGATTAATTATTCGCATTTTGCAGTTACAATATCTATATGCTATACCAATATTTAGGGAATGCTTGGATAGTGAGTTAAAATGAGATGAGTTGACATAAAAATTGAAAATTGAATAAAATATTATTAAAATCTTATTTTTTAATATTATTATTATTATTATGGGTTTAAAAAAGTTGAATTATTTATTATATTTTATGTAAGAATTTGAAAAAATTATAATAATTAGATGAAATGAGTTGAGATGAGTTGATAGAAAAAATCTATTGATATTCCCACACTACACACCACACAATTTTTTTTATTTTTTTTCTCTTATCAAATATGTGGTGTATAGATGATGAGTAAAATAAATCAATTAGTTTCTAAAAAATAAAATCAAAAACATTTTTGAAAAATAAAAATAAATGTTGTATGTTGTGTGTATGAATAATGAGCAGCGAATCTTGAATTGAAATGAGTATGTTCATTGAATAGTATTTTTAAAGCCTTGGGTTGTTGTTGGTTTCTCACACTTTCGGTGCATGTTTGTTTTTGGAAGTTTGTCTTTATTTGTGAATTTTTTTTATCTGTGTTTCTCTTCGTTTCTTTTCTTGGTGCATGTTTGTTTTGTGATTTTTTTTCACTCCGTGTGTTTGTCTTCATTTCTTTCCTCAGTGCATGTTTGTTTTCTGAATTTTCTTTTTCCTATGTGTTTCTCTTCGTTCCTTTTCACGGTTCATGTTTCTTTTCTGATATTTTTTACTTTTATGTTTTGATCTATTTTGAAATATGAGTTTTATTATTTTTTTCATGTCATCGTGTTGTTGTCTTCTTACTTTTTCCTTTTAATTGATCCGATTAGTTTGTTTGTTTCTTGCAGGGAATCTGGAGTTTTTAGTTTGCAGTTTAGTTGCCCTTAGGTTTGTATACAGCTTTTAGTTTTTCGGCCGGTTTGTATTGGTAATTTTTTGAGCAAATGGACTATAAATTTATATTTTTAGAATGATGAAACCCTTTTTTCTAGTTTCGTTTCTGAAAAAATAGCTGACTTCCATTTTCATTCTCATGTTATGATATTTTGGTGGATTTTTTCCCCTGTATTTATTCTTATTTGTTGGTTTGTTTCTTGCAGACAATTTGGAGTTTTTCTTTTTGGGAAATTTATATTTTTAGCATGTCGAGTTTTTTTTTTTTTTTTAGGATTTGTATATTTTGGGCTTGTCATTTCTACTTGGTCTTTTTATAAGGTTTGAGGCATTTAAGGAAGTGTTTGCAAAAAAGAAACAAAATGAAAAAAATGAACTTAAGAGAACATTTTTATTTATTTATCTTTCTGAAAAAATATTTGAATTCCAAATTTTTTTTATTGCATGTTATGATGTTTTGATGAGTGTTTCCTTTTGTTTAATCTGACTTGTTGGTTTGCTCCTTGCAGGAAATTTGAAGTTTTTTATTTGAAAATTTATGTTGTTTTGAGGTTTGTATATCTTTTAGTTCTTTTTTCATGTTTGTATATTTTGGTTCGTAGTTTTTTCTCTGAAGTTCAAGCTGCTTTCGACTTTTTATATATCTTTTAGTTTTATTTTTTCGGTTTGTATATTTTGGTTGTCATTTATTTGAGCAAGTGGATTCAAAATTTATATTTTTGGAATATGTCTTTCAATTTTTTTCCTAGCTTGTATAATTTTGTTGGCAGTTTTTTATTTGGAGTTCAAGCTGCTTTAGAGTTTGTATATATCTTTCAGTTTTGTTTTTTCGGCTTGTATATTTTCGTTGGTTTCTTTTGAAAAAGTGGGTTCAAAATTTATGTTTTTGGAATGGTGAGTATTTTGTTTTTGCATATCTTGTTAGATTTATATATTTTGTTATTAAATTGTGAAATAGATGTTATTCAGCTTTTTATTGTAAGAATAGTTAGTATCGTTGTATTATATATTTGGTTCCGTTTATATGGTGTAAGGGGATTTTTCTACCTCTGTCTCAGCGGGCTTGAGAATGACATCTAAGGGAACAAGAACCAAAAGGCCCAGCTCAGAACAAGTAGAAACTAGCTAGACGCAACCTGCATGAGAGAACATGCTGCAGGGGATTGGACTCACCGACCTAGAGACCCCTCGAATAGTGTACAGCTCTTGTGTGCATATCCGCATAGTGGGCGTAAAGCATGGGGGACCCCCGATCCTCTTACATGAGGGCCATCAACGAACCACCAATGATGCTAGCAGGGTGGGAGAAATCGAAAAACGACACTGCATTAATGACATCACTACCCGAGCTACACTCACATCAATGATGTCGTCATAGAGTCATGCCGCATTAAAGGACTATGACAAAATAAACAGTCCAAAGGACACAGACTCCATAGGGATAGATACGATCTATCCCCCTAGAGTCATGGTATAAATAGCAAGTCTCAGGTACGAGAAATCTCTCTCTAATCCCTAAACTCTCTCACTTATTTACAAAGTTCCAAGAGAATTTACTAACTTTGGCATTGGAGACTCCTCAGCCCCAAGGCCACCCTCTCCCAGTTGCCTTCTTCCTTATCTTTTGCAGGCCCAAGTTTTGAAGATCTAAGTTGCTGGAACCTGGCCTAAAAGCTTAAGAGACAAGACGTGGCTCACATGACGCTGCATGGCTTCCCGGGCAAGGTGGCATGCAGAGCATTCCCACTAACCCTTGAAAGGGTCAGCATGAGTTTGGTTCAGGTCTCTCTCTCTCTCTCTCTCTCTCTCTCTCTCTCTCTCTCTCTCTCTCTCTCTCCAGCGGTGTCTTTGAATTAGTTTGGCTCATAGGTACGTTTCTCTCTGCTTCATCAATCTTTTTCCTCCGATTGGGTTCTTAGGAAGTGTATGAAACAAGCCATTCAGAAAATGTTGCAATTTTAGGCTGTGTTTGTCTCCTCCAATATTCACAGCCTTGGGATTTCTGCGAGACCGATTTAGATCTGATTTTACAAGTGCAAAAGGATATTGATGTTGTGTATGTGTATTTTTGTGCATTTTCCATACTCGAACTTTTTCTGAAAGTACCAACAAATTTTGGAAAATGGGGTTGAGTTTTTGTGACAATGTATAAGCACTACTGTGCAAATAAACTAGAATGGTTTTCCTTCCTTCGCTGGAAACCATCAATTAGGGAGTGTAGATTTAGATCATTGGCTTAAATTATGATAGTGTTTGCTTCAACATGAAAGCCCACTTTCATCTTTAATTTTATCAGATATCCTGCAAAATCCATATTCAAAAGTAAGGGAAATGGAGGATCTCTGTAAAGTGGGTTTTCACAAAGATGCGGGGCAGGGGAGACGAACGGAGGGGAGGGGAACTAGGTGAGAGGAGGGGATGTGTTTCAAAAAAAAAAATTAAATGACGTGTTTAACGGGAAGAGAAGGAGACCATGTGGATGGGCTGGGAAGCAACGTGGGATTAAAAAATTTAATAGTTGTGCAACGTGTAGGGCCATGTCAAACGGGAACTGAAAACGAGATGAATGAACGGGGTGTGTAGCATTACCCTTTCCCTATAATGAGTTCACTCTCCGGGTGACCTTGCAATTTAATCAAATTAAGGGGTGGAATTGGGACAAATTCAACTATGTTAGACTTCGTTAATTAAAGAGCAGCCACTGTAGCACATCAGCCGTTGCACACTTGACGTGGGTTTTAATTTTTTTTTCCCCTCCAAGCATTTTTGTGCGTTTTTCAATGTGGATTTTACTTTTCTTCCCCCATTCAAATTTGAAAAACTCTACTCACACCCGAGTTGGGAACCTCCCGCGTACACGTCCATCTATGTGTAAAAATGAAACGGGGCATTTCATTCAAATTCAGACACCTCTCTTCTTCTTCTCATCTTCTTCATATTTTCTTCTCATCTTCATCTTCTCATCTAAAACGCAACACTTTCTTTCGTATATCCACATATTCGGTTTCAAAAGCAAGCTTCCCCACAGACGACCACGAAGACGAAACATGAAGACAGGTTCTTCTCCATGTAATAATCGAAAATTATAAAACAAAGAAAGTGGGAAAAGTGACTTTCTTCAAGCCTAGAGGAGGGGACATACAAAGATCTTTAAAGGAAGGCTTTTTTTAGTAGCTCCAGTTTCATTTGCTTTGCTTCTCAAGTTGGCTTTGTTTAATCCATGTCCCCGCAAAAGCCATTGCAACAACACGACGAAAAATAACGGGAAAAAAACAGAGCTTTTTGCAAAACATTGCACTTTCCCTTTTCTGATGAGGTATGCACTTTATGTGTTTCCTCATTTCCTTTCTCTTTCTTTGGCTCTTTGTCATTGGAGATTTCTTTGTTTTGTTACTCGTTTGGCTCCTATGTGATTGTGGGAAAAGATAAAGAATGGAAGGTGGAGATGAATGGAGACGTTGGTGTTCTTGGGTCCTAAACAACGAATGCTTCCGGTTTTTTTTTTTAATTTATTATGATTTTTTAATTTTAATTTTAATCTATTTATTTAAATAATATCGGCTGATGTGGCATTATCCACGTCAGCCAATTCCGCAACGGGAACCCAATGCCGGATACCTGTAGCAGAATTGTTCGAGTTTTGCATCCATCCCGCCACGAAACCCACCCTCCTCCCCCGCCAGGAACCCGCGTCTCTTCCCAATGCCACCCCGTGACGGCATCTCTCTATTCAGGCTTATCTGATTCAAAACACTGTCATCTTTCCCATAAAACAACACTACTCTTTCGTGAGAGAGACCTTGCGGCCTCATTTCTCAAGTGAAAATGAGGACAGCCAAAGAAGGTAAGAGAAGCCAGAACTAGAGTTCCCCATCGTCGCCTTTAGGGACAGGACACCAACCACTCTTTCCTCCTCTGGGCTCAATCCAACCTCAACGGGGTCTAGTCCAAATAAATCCACACTCACTCCTTCCACCTCTCTCCTAGACCGCGAACTCATCACCGAAGATGCCACTACTCTGTTCGAAGACCTCCGAATCTCCCCAGAATCCAACCCTCGGAGCTTCCCCTATAATGTGAAGCAGCAGTGCTAGGACAAGTCCGAGAAGGTTCGAGGTCAAGACTCGGACTGTTGGTGCCGAGACGCCATCGGCAACATCGTCTTTTGGAAGCTCGTGGGTTGCCCAGGATGTCTCTATCATGATTATGACCACATTTTACCTTACTCTAAGGTACACAAATTTCAAACTTCATAGTGGGTGTTTTTTTATTCATTTATTTTAGTGCGCAGATGAAATTTTGTGAAGTGGATTTCCTTTGGTTATGGCAACTGAGGGTCTGCTTAGGGTGCATTTGTTTATAATGTGTATTGTTCAATTGGTTTGTGTGTGAGATGTTTTTCCGTACTTTTTCTATCATGGGTTTCCTTCTTCTATCTTTTTCATTTTCATTCCCTGGATTCGTTATCTGAGCCTCTAAAGGAATTTTGAATGGCCCTTCAAAGTTCAAGGATGAATTTTCCAACTCAATAGTTCTGATATTAGGAATTTGCCAACACCAACTGGACTTGATGTTAGGACTTGAATTGTAGATAGGCACATATTCCAACATATTGATGAGATAAATAGATTCATTTTCATATCAGATTGAAATTATGTTGGTTCATTGGAGGAACTTTCCAATTTTCATTTGAACTTCGAATTTAAAGCAAGTTTTTCTTATATTCTTAATTCATTTTGATAAGGAGACAAAAGAGTAAGTGTAGTTCCCATAAGTAAGACATCATGAGCCATGATTTAAACTTTTTAGGAGTTAGGGCAGCTGTTGTAGTTTATAATGGCAACTTTCTTAATTATCTATCATTCATGTTTCAATTTAATCTTTAACTGATTAGCCTGTTCAAGCTCATGGAATAACTTAAGTACAGTTATCCACCATGTTTGATTTTGGTCCCAATTCAATTACTTTTTGATAAATATCTGGCTCGGATCAATTTAAAGTTCAAGTCACGAACTTATTTTGAAATGAAGGCCTGAGTGTGGAGATAGCTTTTGTAGTGATGAAGTAGAGTTTGTAACCAATTAAAAACATGCCAAACATATTGAAGCTTCTAGATCAGAGACATGTGCTCCATATCCGCATTCCTAATAGGACTTGAGCCTCCTGGGGACTCATTAGAGGGAGGAAATTAGGGATTGCCTAGATTCAGTTAATGTATAAACTTGAATGAGCTCATGCAGCAGCTGACATCTAGCTGCTTGTGAGTCACTTGGTTTGTTTATTCTGTGGATTCTTGCAATTATTTATGTCGCCAGTAATTATCAACAGAAGTGGTAAAAAGAATGCTACTCTTCTAGGTCACTTACTTTATTCCTTGCTTATGAGGAAGCAGTTCTATATGCAGATTTGAAGTGCTAGATGAGGAACTGGGTGATGATGATGAGGGTGGTGGCCAACGGTAACTATCTTTTATTGACTCTCATTTGACTGCTGGATTTTAACTTCTGGTCTGAGGGTACAAGGTATAAAATACCTTATAGTTAAGGGTGAAAAATTTATTCTACCCCTTTTCATTTATTTCAGTTTTTTGCATGATTGAAGAATTCATCTGAGAGTGACATTTTTTCTCCTTTTTTCTTGCTGCTCTCAGGAAGTACAAGCTACCCATGTCGAATATTATTCCTTTCCCCAAGAGAAATGACCCTTCTACTGCCCAGGATTTCCCTCCTGGAAGACAAGTGTTGGTTGGCTATCCAGGAACAACTGCAATTTATAAGGCAACTGTTGTACAACAACCACAAAGGTAACGTTTTTCTTCCCCCTGGCTGCTATAACAGAAGTTATGTTCATTTCATAGGAATTCCATTCTTCTGTAGGTTCTTGCCCTTTGACCAAACAAGTTTATCATGAACTAACTAATAATTGTGTTGTGCATGTTTGTGGTACTCTCAACCATTCGTAATATTTTCAGAGGAAGACAGATGAGCAGGTAATACCATCTATGTGTTTCATCCTTAGCATCCCGAGTTTTTGGAGTACCTTGCTAGAAATTTTTCTAGAGAAATTAAGGATCTTAGTTATGTGCAGATTGGTGTAATGATGGAGTATTTTGACTATTAAAAGTTTCATCATTACTCCTTTTTGTGTTCCTTTTCTGGTTTATCATTTGACAGATTTTCCTCATTATGGCTTTCAATATCTGATCTGTCTGTTTCTGCCATTTTTCAGATCTGGTCTTGAACTTTGGTAAACATTCCACCTAGTATTTTGAATGGCTTTGTGGTGCAAACTTCGGATGACTAAAATTGACAAGATTGGAAGCGAAGACAATGTTGAATTAATGGATCTGGTCTTTTGTTTGTTACTAGCCAAACCAGTTCAAGGTGGAATTTTTTTTGCTCTTTTGTTGTTTGGATTTTAATGAAATGAGTTGCTGCTTGGATACTAGTACATCATATTCGTATCATTATATGCAGCTTCTTTTGTGTCCAGTTGTGGAGATGTACTTGGTGTTACTTATGTAGATGGTAGACTCGGAATTATGTGTGCAAACACTTGTTGTGTTATGGAGATGCTATAGTGTAGTTTGTGTAGATGATGTATAGCTTGGTAGCATCCACCATGTGTAGCCTGTGTATATCCTGATCTCTCTGAAATTCAAACTCTGATGAATACAATTATAAGACTATCAATTTCAATTATTTTGGTTTATGCGCAGCTCTACAACTTTTGTGTTTCTACAAGAACGTTAATTTAACTCAATTCAATTCAAATAAAGTCTAATTCAATAAGTTAATTGCAATATCAAGACCGACATTTCACAAACAGGTTAATCTCCAAAACTCCATACTGCATTTATAAACAATTCCCAACTGCATGATATTGTCAAGATTACTTTCCCGAGGCCATTGTAGGTCGTTCTTTAAAAATGAGTGAAGATCTGTTTGTAAATGAAATTGATGGCTAATGAGATGGTCATTATCAGTTGTACAGTGTACTAATTATAAGTGAAATATAAGAGTTTTCATTAAAGGTTACTACGCTAGCAATCTGTGTATCACAGGAAATTGTCTCTTAGAGTTTTTGTTACAGGCTTTTAAAAGTGCTAAAATCATATTGAATTGACTTTAAGACTCAATAAGTTGTTATGTAATTTCAACCTCCCAAACAATATCACAGCTCTGCTCTAAAACGTATATGGTATCTTCTAGTACATCTTTATAACATCCTAATAAAATTCGGAACCTGAGCAACAAATAATATTCTAAATGCATTTCCATGGAAGGTCTAAGCTTTGTTAATGTAATCTTTTCTTAGAAGGCAATGAGAGAGAACTGGACCAACACTTCTAGCTAACAAACGGTATATAAGCTATAATTTTTCTAGTGGTCAATATCTTCAATTAATAGCAACGTGATATCTTTTTAATTCATTCCAACATGGTACTTTCCTTTGGCGTAATAACTATTTCATGTTAAAACTTCTAGGCTCACATCAAAACATTTATTGAACTTCAACTCAATTAACTTGGACTCTTTATAGTTCAATAATTGGTACAAGAGTCAAAACCGTAAATTGAATGACTTGAAAATTCACAAAATACTTGGTCAATTTACATGCATGAACTTCATAGACTTGGTTACTTCAATGATTACTAAAGAAAGCAGTATACAATTACATAATTTTCATCAATCTATTAACATGAAGTTAGAAACTTTCTTCATCGTATACATACAAGTTTAGTTTGAAAAAGACATCAGACTTCAAATGAGGATAAAAAAGACATCAGACTTCAAAATGTATGCCTAAACCCTATGAATCACATAGAAAAACAGAGATGGAGTAAACCATACAATTTCAAATTTGTCACAAACCCTAGAGTATTTATAAGAATAAATACCTCTGCAGTGGCCGTAGATCTCTTCAGCAGAAATAATAACCTAGAATTGCAGGTCGCTGATATACATTTTGGGGGAAATGTAAAGGAATGGAGGGATTGCTGGGCAGAGGGAGGGTCGACGGCGACGGGGCAGCCATTGCAGAAGATGGGCGATTAGGGGGGTTGGGGGAGAGGATGCGCGACGCTGTGGGTGGGGATGGGGGAGAGGATCTCGAATTTCAAATGGGTGAGAGTTGAGAGGGGAACGTGCAGCAGGGATAAGGAGGGAAAAAAAATTACTTAGGCCACGTAAGGTGTGCGTTGGCTGATGTCAAACATTGGCTGATGCCTAAAATCTTAATTAAATGCTACAACTTTGTCGGTGAATTGGAGAAAAGCAAACGGTTGATTGCCCATCCTTTTTTTGCTCTGCATGCCCAAGCATATCACAGATTCTTTAATCTCCCAAGAAACAAAGACACAAAGACCTCTAGAATCTAGCTATACATGATGTCAAACCAGCTCAGAGGCATCCCGCGGCAAACCTTGCCGGCTGTCTTCATCACCGGCCGAGCCGCCCGTGCCATCAGGACGCTTACCGGCAAAAGGAGCTCGACAAACCGGACAATTAGGTTTATTATTGAGCCACCTATCAATACAAGTAGCGTGGAATGAGTGCTTGCACGCACTCAGCTGCTTCACTTCCTTCCCGTTATCTCCAAGCACAGACAAACACACGATGCACATACCGCCGGCGCCAACATCTTCGACACGGGTTTCCTTCTCCAACTTTACATCCGGAACCGGAACCACCTCTCTGTTGCTGATATTTCCATCGGTCTCTATGGAGTGTCTGCCTGAGGAGCTCCGGTGGCGGAGTCGAAAAGGGTTGAGAGGGCATTTGACGGAGAAAAAAAAGGTGTATGCCAAGGCGGGGACGGTGAAAACGGCAACAAGAGCGAGAACGAATTTAAGAGGGGACAAATCCACGCTGCGGGGCGGTGCAGGGAGGGGAGGAGGTGGTACGTCGAAATTGGCGGATGCGCTCGTCATATTTGATGGAGACGATCGAGTGGTTACCAAACGAGGTTATGCTCTCTGTTTCACATCCCCTTTTGGTTTTTCTAAGCAGCTTAGAGAAGATCGACCGACGTTTACATGTCGGCGGTGGGGTCCTTCTCTGTGGAATTTCTTGGGAGCAATAATCGCCAGATACTTAAAATGATGATTTGTACGGTTAGATAATATAAAAATAAGATAAGAAAAAATATTTTTAGAGGAATTGAAAAAAATATTATTAAAAATATTATTTTTTAATATTATTATTATTTTAAAATTTTAAAATTTAAATTATTTATTATATTTTATATAAAAATTTTAAAAAATTATAAAAATGATGTTAATGTTAAAAATTGTAATAATTTTGTATGTAAATTTTTTATGTTAATAGATAAGATTAGATGATTTCTCTATCCAAATAAACGGCTTACTCTTTAGAAGATAGGATATACACCACACATTCAAAACTCGTAAGAATTCAGATAGATACATAATTTTTATTACACTCTATAATTTAGATTTTTTTTAATTTTTTAATTTTTTAATATTTTTTTGAATTTAATTTTTTAAAATTATTTCAAATTTTTTATTTATTATTTATATAATAAATATTTAATAAAAGAAAAAAATAATAAAAAATTTAAAAAATTTAAAATATAAAATATTAAGAAATTGTGAAAATTTATTCGATACCTTTACATATATAGAATATCTGTCGGGACCAAAACAGCATGCCAAAAATCAAGCTGAGCCAGGGCTAAAGCTAGCACGATTAGATACTTTGAATAGGTTCGAAATTGATGCTTCAGTTGGACCCGACATGAACAGATAGATTCTGGGTCTAACTTTGATTTCAGTACCAAAATATCATGTTAAGATAAAGGGAGATGGTAGGATTACTACTCTCTTATAATCAATTTATTTTTATTTTTATATTTAATTTTTTATTTTACTTAATAGTTAAAAAAAAAAAGTAACAATTAATAAATTTATATAATTTTTTAATTTTTTTTAATGATTAAGGATGTTAAAAAAATATTTAAAATAAAATGATAAAAAAATAAAAACATTATAAGTAATAGATGGGTAATAAGCCTGTTTCTACCTTAAGATAAAACCATTATTGGATCATGTGTTATGGTGAAGAAAGCTAGGTAGGTGAGTACACTTGGTTTGTTTTCACAATTATTCTTATCTTATCTCATCATTACAATTTTTTTAAATTTATATATAAAATAAAATAAATAATTCAATTTTTTTTACATTTTAAAAAAATAATATTAAACGGGTACAGAGTAAGGAGTAAGGATTTTATTTTAGAAAAATGATCAACTTACAACTATTTTGCAACTATTTTACAACTCTACATAAAATGAAGGGTAATTTTATAATATTGAAATTTATTTTTAATGGAGTGACTGATTGTATTGTAATTAGTTGATTGAAAATGAATTGTAAAATAGTTGTAAAAAAACTGTAATTGTATATTACAATATTACCTTTTTATTTTATAAGTAATCCTACAGACAATCTTAAGATGTACAAATCTTGCGCACTCTTTTTGAAAAATTTTGAATTTTTTTATTAAAAAAATATTTTTTATATGAATCTTATATTTACTTACTTTTTTCGAAATAAGTATTCAAAACTTGCACTCCTTAAAACTATAAATATTATACTATATATTACAGGATAGTCGCCTCTTTAATTTTCTCTCTAGAGAATAGAGGTGGTGTTGTGAGTTCGGAAACGAGAAGGAGTGAGGTGTAGCTATGGAGGATCTCCAGGAGATGTTGGAGAATTTTCAGTTGAATGAGGAAGAAGGTGCGGCAATTGATATTGAGGGGGAGGGGACACCAAAGATTCTACGTAAAGGTGATCGCAGTTTGATTAGCAAAATATGGTCCGAGAGACAGCTCGGGAAGAATATAGTAGAAAATACAATGGCTAAGGTTTGGAGATTGAGTGAACCTGCGGTGTTTACAGAGATGGGGAGGAATATCTTCATTATCACGTTTGCTACCCATGCAGATAAGAGTCGGGTAGAGAGTGGTAGGCCATGGCTTTTTGATGGGAATATGTTTGTGATGAATGCATTTGATGGGTTTACCCTATTGAATAAGATATCCTTCGATAAAGCAGTTTTGTGGGTCCAGTTCCATAACTTGCCATTGATAGGGATGTCCAGGGAGTGCGGGATGAAGCTGGGAAATTCTTTAGGGGAGGTGAAGGAAGTGGAGGTGGATGAAGACAACGTGGGGTGGGATAAATTCCTTAGAGTAAAAATTCTGATGGATTTGAAGAAGCCTCTAGCCAGGGGACGTACTATTACATTGCAAAAATTTGGGTTCCAATCAAATATGAGAAGTTGCCGCGTTTCTGTTTGCAGTGCGGAAGAATTATACATGATGGCGTCGACTGTCAAGTCAAAACTGTCAAGGGAGTGCCAAAACAGTTTGGTAGCTGGCTTCGAGCGGACGTCGGAGGTCGTCGTCTTCGGTTTTATTCTCAGCAGGAGTATGACTCGACAGTAAAGAGCACGCCAGTGGAGATGGGGAAGCATACGGAGGGGGAGGGTGGCGAAAATGGTGGAGGTGCAGTTCCAACAAGGAAGACGGACACTTGTAATTCAAATTGGAATGGTGCTGATTTTTCGGAGCAGGGTGTTATGGATAGCGGGTTTGTAGGCAATGTTAAAGGAGTGGATCATGGGGATTGTTCTCAAAATACAAATAAGGAAAAGGAGGGAACGATGGAAGAGAACAGTTGTCACGAAAAGTCTCCGTTATCATCGATAAGATTGGATGAAGATCTATCCGTTACACAAAATTCGAGGGAAGCAGATTTCACGGAATTGTAAAAGATGGCCATGCAAACAATACCACGGTGGGCCTTGTAGATGATAGTTTTTCTCCAACTAAAGGATCAACTGAGGCCCGTCAAATTTCAGTGCAACCAATTAGAAGGTCTACTCGGAATACTTGGAAAAAACGTGCTCGTAATCCATGTATGAAATCATATATTTATGTTGAGAGTTCAGGTAATAAACGTCCCATAGAAGGTGGTAGTTGTGACAATGCACTAATTGGTGGAAGTAAGAAAGCTAAGACGACAAGGGTGACTGAGATTGATCAAGATAATGTATTATCGGTAGAGGCTGTTGAACAGCCCTGCCGAACCCAATGATTTTTCTTAGTTGGAACACCCGTGGGCTTGGGAACCCACGGGGTGTTCGAGCTCTCTCTGATTTAGTCAGGGAAGAAGGTCCCAAGGTCTTGTTCCTACAAAAGACCAAATTAAGTGAGAAGGGTATGGAAAATCTCAAGTATAGGATGGGGTACGAGAACTGTTTGGCAGTAAGTAGTGAGGGGAGGAGTGGAGGGATTGCTCTCCTGTGGAAGAATGATGTTAATCTAGTCATTAAGAATTACTCTCGAAGTCATATTCATGCATCTATTCAGGGCTCTACCACTGATGATGATTCCTGGTTTTTTACTGGGGTGTTTGGTCAACCTGACTCTAGTAGGCGTCATGAAACTTGGAGCCTTTTAAGATCATTAAAGGTACCAAGTGATAAAGGATGGTTATTGATGGGTGATTTCAATGAGGTGTTAAGTCCTAATGAGAAATGTGGTGGGAGAATTAGAACTGATAAACAGATGCAGGATTTTTGTGAAGTTATTGATGACTGTGAACTGTTAGACTTGGGTTTTCAGGGCAATCCATTTACTTGGTGTAATAAAAGGGAACCTGCTCATTGCATTAGTGAAAGGTTGGATAGATGCTTGGCAAACCTAAAGTGGAAGGCTTTATATACTATGGCTTGTGTAAGCCATGGTAGTGTGGCATATTCTGACCATGTGCCAATTAAGTTGCAGCTACAGGCAAACAGAATGCAAAGAAAAGGGAAGAGGCTCTTTCGTTTTGAGGCAATGTGGGTGGAGGATAAGAGTTGTAAAACTATTATTGAAAAAGCTTGGGGGGATGGATCTGGGGAAAGAACAATGCAGGGGGTGATGAGACAGATAAAAAGGTGTGGAGAACAATTAGAAGGCTGGAATAAAAACAGCTTTGGCCATGTTCAAAAAAATCTAAGAAAAGCAAAGTTACACCTAAAGATGATTGAAGATTCTGATCCCAGGGGCCTTATGCAAGAAGAACTAAAAAAAGCTAGAATTGAGGTTCATAAATGGCTAGAGAGAAATGAGATTATGTGGAGGCAAAGGTCACGAGCTCTTTGGTTGGCTGAGGGTGATAGAAATACCAGTTTTTTCCATCATAAGGCTACACAGAGAAAGAATAAGAATAGGTTAAGTGGCATTAGGGATGCTACTGGTAATTGGCAAGTGGAAGATGCAAGAGATGAGGTGATCCTCAACTATTTTGATACTCTCTTCACAGCTTCTGCTGACAGAGGCAATATGCAGTTTTTAGATAACCTTGCTGGTAGGGTGAATAATGAGATGAAGCAAAGACTAGAGGAGGCGTTTGTGGAAGCAGAAGTGGAAGCAGCTTTAAAGGAGATGAAGCCTACAAAATTCCCTGGACCAGATGGTATGGCTCCTTTGTTTTTTCAAAAATACTGGTCTGTTGTGGGAAGGGATGTTACCCAAGCTGTTTTAACTGCTCTGAATACGGGTAGTTTCCCTTCTCAGTTAAATCACACTTTTGTTACTTTGATTCCTAAGAAGAGAAAGGTTGAGGTGGTGTCTGATTTGAGGCCAATCAGTCTATGCAATGTCTTATATAAATTGGTGTCAAAGGTGCTAGCAAACAGGCTTAAGGTTGTGTTATCCGAATTAATTTCCTCTTCTCAAAGTGCTTTTGTACCTGGAAGGTTAATAACGGATAATGTGCTCATTGCCTATGAATTAGTGCATTTCCTTCGAAGGAAGAGGCAAGGAAAGAAGGGATTTATGTCCCTTAAGCTCGACATGAGCAAGGCTTATGATCGCATTGAGTGGGACTATCTTGAAACTGTCATGAGGAAAATGGGGTTTGGGAACAAGTGGATTGAGTTGTTAATGCTGTGTGTGACATCTGTCTCTTTTTCTATTCTGGTGAATGGTGAGCCAAAGGGTCCTATCTTTCCAACGAGAGGTTTAAGACAAGGGGATCCCCTTTCCCCCTATCTTTTCCTTCTCTGTACAGAGGGGCTCATCTCTCTACTCAAAGAAGCTGATAGAAAAGATGCAGTGGAGGGGATTAGAGTGTGCATGAGTGCACCAAAAGTAAACCACCTTATGTTTGCAGATGACAGTGTTTTATTTTGCAGGGCTACACTACAGACAAATAGAAACATACTTCATCTGCTGGAAGTTTATGAAAAAGCCTCGGGCCAAATGGTGAATAGAGAAAAGACTTCAATGTATTTAGCAAAAATGTTACCTCTAGACAACAAGAAGAAATCATGAGGTTCTGGGGAGTTCAGCAGCACCAATCTTATGATAAATATTTGGGACTTCCTCCCATGGTGGGAAGAGGAAAATATCAAGCTTTTTCAGTGTTGAAGAGCAAGGTGTGGCAAAAATTACAAGGGTGGAAGGAGAAGCTTTTATCTCAAGGGGGCAGAGAGGTGCTTATCAAAGCCGTGGCTCTCTCTATCCCTACTTATATCATGAGTTGTTTTAAATTGCCTGCCTCTTTGTGCTCTGAGCTGGAGAGTCTAATTGCAAAGTTTTGGTGGCGACAAAAGAAGGATGAAAACATAATAAGGTGGATCAGTTGGAGAAAGTTGTGTGAATCAAAGGCACACGGGGGGATGGGGTTCAAGGACTTGAGGTGCTTTAATATGGCACTATTAGCTAAGCAGGGTTGGCGAATCCTTAAAGAGGAAGACTCACTGCTTCATAAGATCTATAAGGCCAGGTATTTTTCTTCTTCTAGCTTCATGGAGGCTGAGTTAGGTTATGAACCTTCTTATGTGTGGAGGGGTATTTGGGAAGCAAAGTCTTTTTTATTAAAAGGGTGCAGATGGAGAGTAGGAGATGGGAAGGCTATTAACATTTGGACTGACTATTGGCTGCCTAATCATAAACTGGTACCTGCACTTGACTCAATTACTCAGACTCAGCTGAATTGGAAGGTGTCTGAATTGATAGATGATAATACCAACATGTGGGATGTAGAGAAGGTGAGGAGATTCTTACCACCAAGGGAAGCTTATGAAGTGCTGAATATGATGCTTACTCTTGATCAAAGACCCGATTGTATTGTTTGGGAACATGAGCAAAATGGACTGTTTAGTGTCAAGAGTACATACAGATTGTTTGCATCTGTTGATGAGGAGAGGCAGTCGGGTGAAGGGTCAGTTAGAGTGGGGCAATGCAGAATGTGGAAAAGAATTTGGAAGCTGCAGGGTCCTAATAGAGTAAAAATTTTTGTTTGGAGGGTGTGCAAAAATGGGTTACCATTATTGAAAAATCTCCAAGCTAAGAAGGTTGTGACAGATGCTAAGTGCAAGTGGTGTCAAGTGGAGATTGAGGACACAAATCACGCCATTCTCAATTGTTCAAGCTTCAAAGAGCCTTTGCAGCTTCAGCTCAACTTCCTGCAGGGCAGTAGCTTTCCACGAGATTTTGTTCAAGTTATGGAAGAATTGGTAAGAAGAAATAAGTCTGGAGAAATGGAGTCTTTGGTCCTTTGTGCTTGGGGTTTATGGAACAGAAGAAATAAACTCATGTTTGAGAATAAGAAATTATCCCCAGAACAGGCGATAGACCATGCCCTTTCATTGTACCAAGAACACTTATCTGCAACTAATGAGCAAAAGAGAGGATTGATACCTCAATGCCGCTGGCAGCCTCCACCTGCAGGAGTTTTGAAGCTTAACATCGATGGTGCTACATTCCATGAGCAATGCAGATCGGGAGTAGGCATGGTCCTTCGAGATGAGAGGGGGAATGTGATCTTAACAGCAAGTAAACCAGAACATGATGTAAGTGATCCAATCGAGATAGAGTTCTTGGCTGTTCTGAGAGGCCTCCAAATTTGCTTTCCTTTGGGAATCAGTGAGTTAGAAGTGGAGAGTGATTCATTGCTGGTGGTCCAAGAACTTAACAAAGTACAAGAGTCTATGTCTATTTGGGGAAACTTGGTTTCTGAGATCAAGCGGATGTTACAAAGATTTTCTAAAGTAATAGTTCAACATAAAGGCCGTATGGCCAATGCAGTTGCCCATTGTTTGGCAAGACAGTCATGGTGTATTGATGAGCTAGTGGTTTGGTGGGACTCTTTTCCTGAAGATGTCTCACAAATCATATGGCATGATGCCTTGATGTAATCTCTTTTGGTTGATGAATAAAATAGTATGCATTGTTTTATCAAAAAAAAAAAAAACTATAAATATTATTTCTCTTATTTTATATGCGAGGCTTTGTGGTAGTGGAGGTAGTGGGCTATGACTGCAGCTCATGGGCTTGATAACAGTAACTCCTCTGTAGGGAATCATACACTTAAAACATGGCCTACAAAATAAAAGATTCCGTTGGGTCATAGCCTAATAGGGCCCATAGCCCATTCCATTGCCTTATTTCGGCCGTACACCAGATGAACATAAGTAATTATGTTGAATCACGCTATTTGATTTATTCTATAATTTGAACGTTTAAATTTTAAAAAGAAAAATTAGATGACTGCATGGCTTTCAACCATTTTAATATCACTTTATATATATATATATATATATATTATCTTATTGTGGCTACAATTGACTCCAATAATTTACCTATATAGTTTCTCCATTATTTAACTTTTCTACCATTTTATTATTATTTCTCTAATAAGGAAAAAAAATTCTCATCATCTTAATGTGGCTATTAATTTCTCATATTTTACATATTTGGTTTCTTGACCACTTAGTCCTGTTTGGATACAGAAACGATATTATCTCATCTCATCTCATCATTACAAATTTTTTAAATTCTCATACAAAATATAATAAATAATTTAACTTTTTTAAATCTCAAAACAATAATAATATTAAAAAATAATATTTTATTTAACTTTCATTTAAAATCATCTCATCTCATCTCATCTTACTATTCAAACAGAATCTACTCTAAACTCTCTATATTCTCACGACTTCGTGTTGATGTTTCGTTGAAATATAAAATTTTCATTCCTCTCATTTTACTAAAGTAGTTTTCAATATGTGTTGTGTGTGTATATGACTCAAGGCCTCTAAGGTCCAAATGCTTTTTTGGTGTTCCATTTTCCTTTTTTTTTTTTGTGGGAAAAAAGAAGCTTACAAGAATGTATTTTGTATTTTAAAATCTTTGAAATATGGATTTTGGGGCAATTGATCCTACTGTGGATCTTTTGTGGATTATCCTACACTGTTTTGATTGTCTTGAAGTGATTCTACTGGGCCCAAAGGCCAAAACTCTCCGTTTTATCCTTATTTGTTAGTGAAAAAAGAGAAATAGCATGTTACAATAATATAGAATCATAGATGTTATAGATACCAAATAAAGGAGATCATAAACAGTAAAAACCAAGACCAACAACATTGGCAGACGTGTACAAAAGTACAAAACAGCAAATTGTACTGCAAGAGTACTGATTAATATTAGAGCGAACATGGTACAATATTTTTAAAATAATATTATATACAGTTATAAAATATATAAATATTGTATAATTATTTTTAAAAAAGATAAAATTTATTATTAAAAAATTATTTTTTTTTATAAATTATTTATTATTATTTTTTAAATAATTATACAATACTTATACACCCACACGACCGAAACCATCATTTCCCTACTACATTACAACCAAATCACCATCGCTATCGAGCTTCAACACACAAACAAAGAATTAAAAACGAAAAGAAAAGTCAAAAGATTCAACTTTTCTAAACGGAAGTGGCAGTCATGAACTCTCAACGCCTATATATGTCTGCAGTAATGTCTCGTTGTTTTCTCTTATCATATAGCAAAATGTGCAAACATGAAAAAATAAATGGCATTCCCTGTTTTCCTTCTTTTTTGGCATAGCATCGTATTACTAAACACAGTACTAGCACAAAGCCTGCCACATTTAATAATTATTACTTTAATACTTCATATGTTTCCATTTCAAAATGGTTAGAGATCAAGGATTTTTTATAAATATTTTTTATAATTATAGAACATTATTTGGAGTTCATTATGATGAACGCTTGTAAGGGAATTTTTCCCACACCACAAAATCCACTGGGCGGCCTCGGCCTAATACCTGGCTCAAGAGCCATTAGGAGCGCTTGGAGGGCAAAGCATCCACTAGAAAAATGAGTCAAGTAATCAATGGGACAGGTCAGTCTGACAGCTCATAATCGCATTCAGAATCTAGAAACTTGCATAAGGCACAACAGAAAATACGGAAGGTCCTCGATCCATCGAAGATTAGACCATCAACGGCTCACAAGGGATAAACGATAGGTTAGGAAACTTTACTGCATTAATAGCACCACTACCGAGCTATACGCCATATTTACGGTGTCGTCGCAGAGCCATGCCGTATTAAAGGATTCTAACAACAAAAACGACAAAAGATGCATGAACTCTATGGAGACAAAGGCATTTTGCACCTTCCCCAACCCACAGTATGAATAATAGGTTCCAGGTACGAGAAAACTCACTGATCCCTATACTCATTTACTTATTTATAAACTTCCAATAACACTTACTAACTTTGGTATCAGAGACTCCTCAGCTCCGAGATTGCCCTTCCCTAGTTGCCTTCTCCCTTGTAGGCCCATTTTGAAAGACTTGAATTATTAGAGGCTGACTCAAAAGTGTGCGAAACAGGACGTATATTAACAACGCTAAAATTCATATTGTCAAGTGTCTACATGAAATATTTCTCTTCAAATTGTAAAAAGTAATTAGATTAAAAAATTATTAAGGTAGGATCGTAATTTTTGATCAATTATTAATCCCACTCTTCAATACGACACTCATAATATATTGACCAATAATGCTCCATTACCTCTATAATTGAGGAGCAATGGTTTGAATATTGATGAAGTACTGGGCCATTTATAACAATCGATCTATTCATCAGTAAGACTTGGGACTTTGAAGATTGACTTGGCTCTTTCGGTGCTCAAAAACCAATCAAAAGCTACGTGAGTGGTGCAAGATATGATTCCTACCATATTGTAAAACAAAAGCTCCATCGTACTTTCTCTCTCATCTCTGATACGAGTAGGATCCCAAATATATATGCCACCAATCTCTGTCAAGACCTGCAAACAGTAGTTGCTTCAATTATTGGCTTACTTTTTTTTATCTCTAAAATATTTAATTGTTCTATTATATATATATATATATATATATATATATATATAAATGCTTTCTGTCCCGCATTCGAGATTCAAATTTGTATCTCGAATGACATTATTTTTTATTTAATGATTAAGAAAATATTTTTTAATGATATTGTAAATTTTTTATTTTTTTTTAAATATTTATGATGATTAAAAAATACATAAAAAAAGAAAAGAAAAAAAAAATACTATTCGAGACCCAAATTCACGACCCTTTGCGGTAGCTGTAACGTTACTCATATATATATATATATATATATATATCCAACCCATCTCCAAAAATGTCTTGTTTATTTTTATAAATGAGATGAAATGAGTTAATATTAAAGTAAAAATTTAATAAAATATTGTTAATTTTTTTTAATATTATTTTTATTTTGAGATTTGAAAAAATTAAATTATTTATTTTATTTTATATAAAAATTTAAGAAATTTAAGAAAATTGTAATGATTAGATTATATAAGATGAGATGAATTATGAAAATAAACGATGTCTAAATGGCATGACAAGGCTTATTTTAAATTACATAAGACTACAATCATCCATAAGCAAACTATAAAAATCTCTGCTAATATATATCGTAGTTGCCAAATCTACCAAGTTCATGTATGCCTAGAACATTTCAATAAGTTTTATAATATTTATTGAGTATTTTTTAAAAATTTATCTTACGACAATTATAAATATTATATAACTGTTTTAATAAGGGAAGGAAAATGTTAAATGTATTCATAAGAAATTTACATGTTCACATATTTTTTTACAATTTTTTTTCTTATATTTTATATTTTAAATAAAAATGGTGCACAGATTAAAAAAAATCATGTAAATATGTAAAACTTTTATAAATATAATTAGCATTGCCCATAATTGAATACAAGTCAACTTATGAATTGCCCATAATTGAATACAAGTCAAAGCATGGTTAGTTGAAGTTTTTAACTACCTTTTACTTTTCATAGCCCAGCCAAGTATGCATCACCAAGTAACACTTTTTTTTTTTTTTTTTAATGTGAAATGATATTTGTACGATGTGATTGTTGAATATATAAGAATTGTGTAATCTTTTTAGAAAAAGAAAATAAAAATGAAATCTAAATGAAAAAAAAATTAATTTTTTAATAATAAATTTCACTCTTTTTTAAAATAATTATACGATATTTATGCACTTCAAGAATGTATATAATATTACTATTTATTTATTTATTTATTTTAAACTCTTAGCGTGTACAACCCGTACAAGTAACACTCTAAAAGGAAATTATAGTTGAAAATTCCTCCCTTGGAAAAAACTACCCATCCCAACAAAAACCAGGCCACCAAATGCCGTTATCTTTCCTCCTTTCTTTTCGTTTTTATACGCTCACTCCGGCTACATTATATTCGCATCATTAAAAATGATAAAATTTAAAATAAAAATAAAAATAATATCTTTATTTAATTTAGAGTAATATAGATAATATCAACATTCACTCTCTAGGCCTTAATTCTATCATGCGATGTCTATTTACTGATGATGTATGTCTGTCAACATGTGAATGAGAATAATAAAATATAAAATAAATAATAAAATTTATAGTTTTTTATCAACAAATTTTTTAAGATAAATAATGATTTTACATAATATTAGAGCGGATATTTTGGTTCGAATCCTAATTCTACACTTCACACATTTAATTAAATATTTCACGTATTAGAAAATTTTACTCATACGTGAGAGAGAATATTAAGATAAATATAAGTGTTAGGAATTTACTATGTATCAGTTACTATTCACTCTCACACCTTATATCCTATAGTTTTTCATAAGGTGTGTGTGTGTTTTTCATAAGGTATAAAAATATTTTTTATAATATGTGGAGTGTTGGATAATAAATAGTAACTAATAAGAAAATTTTTTATAAATATTAAAATCTATTTATTCCAATCAACTTAAATTTTGAAACATGCAATGATTTGCTAGTCCTAATTTTAGAGTAATATTATATTCAATTGTAAAGTGTGTAATTATCGTATAGTTATTTTAAAAAAAATTAAATTTTATTATTAAAATATTAATTTTTTATATAAATCTCTTGTTTATTTAATTTTTTAAAAATAATTATACAATATTTATATTTTCTTACACGATTGTAAGTTATAAGTATCATTTCTCTTAATTCTATGACCAACTGATTGACTCACTCCTTATTATGCCGATATCCCATATCTTTTTGTATTTATTTATTTTTTAATAGGCGTTATGTATTAGAAATATTTATTATTTGGAATTGTACTTTTTATCCTTTCATTAATGCAATTTTTGGGAATAAATAAAAAAATAAATAAGGGTGGACAGGTGGAGGCTGATTCTCTCTCATTCATTATTTCAATTTATAAAAGAAAATGGCCTATCAAATCACAATAGAGTGATAGTGAGGCCAACCTTTTAAGAAAGAAAAATAAATAATTTGAGGTCCACGTGGCCCTATTTTCATTTCCTCGTACTTATCTCAAACTAGAAACTACTTAAGTTAGTTTCAAACACAGAACAGCAGTTAGCTTAGTCAGTACCAAAAAGAATAACTAATATTTCCAACATTAATCTCTATTTTTTTCTTACTAATTAAAATAAGCCCATTATTTCATCTGTTATTTTGGTGGGACAATTAAACAATTGTGGAGTAGCACTTGATCTATCCCTTTTCAATATTAATTAAACAGAAACAATTAATACAATTTTAAAACGTGTAAATTTCATATGTTTTTTTTTTTTTTTAATTTATAAATTTATTCTAAATCTGTATGTAACATTATTCTTAATTAAACTATGAATCATATCTAGTTCCTTTTTTGAACTTTCTCCAAATAAAGGAGTCAGTGCCAAAAAAGGGTTGACTCTGAGGAGAGTGCCCTCGTCTTTGCAATTTTTTTCTTCTTTGTGTCTAATAAGAGAGAAGACAGTTTGTGTGTATCTAGGATAATTTAATGAGTAATATTACATACAATTATGAAATACACAAATACTATGTAGTTATTTTAAAAAGTGTAAAGTCTATTATTAAAAAATTAATTAATTAATTTTTTTAAAATGATTACATGACTTATGGACTCACGAATACCATTATTATTTCTCCAATTTAATACAAGCAATGGTTATGATTTCTTTGATTTGATTTGATTTATTTAATTTTTTTTTTTTTTGAGTTTTGAGTTTTTTTACAGGTCCTATGTAAAATGGAATACGGTTAGTTGAAAATTTAAATTTTAAATCGGAAGAAAAAACTCAAAATTAAAAAATAAAGAATATAAACTTGTAATATTTATACCAAGTTGTAATATCACATTAATCAATTCTAAAATAGATTGTAAATTAGTAATATCCAAGTGCATTTTATGTGTTTTTTTTTTTTTTTGCTTTTTTTTTTCACATACATGTTTTCAACACTTTTAAATATTTTTTAAAAAAATTCATAACATCACTAAAAAATATTTCATTAATCACGAAGTAAAAAAAAAAAAACCCCATACGGAAATACTAGCATTTTCCATATCCAAATCATTGCTCTTTTCGTACCGTAGTACAAATATATATATACACATATAAATATACCAATATGTGTATATATATGTATATACACATACATATATATATATATAGAGTAGTTCTATATACAGTCCTCTTAAGAGGACTGTATTGCAGTCCTGGTCTGTAAAATGTCTATCTTATCCCCATTTTAATTTATGAATTGACCAAATTAACCTTCCTTATCCAGAACTACTCCTCTGCACGGAAATTAGAAACAATTTCAAATCTCGCACCCCAGCACCCCTGCTCTTGCGTTTCCCTCTGCGCCGCGCATCAGCAATCCGAACGAATCCCTCCCTCTGTTAATAACCTTCATTATTTCCTGCACCATCGACGGACGATTCTCCACCAACGGACGGAACGCCTTCTGCACCATCGACTGCCGATTGCCGACGAGCTCCTTGGTAAAAACCTTGATCTGCACTTGTTTATTTACATACATATCATGGGTTGTTTTACCTACTGCTGGTGCTGGGTTTTGGTTGTTTGCTGAATTTTGTTTGCTGAATTAGGCTGTATAAATATAGAATAATCATGTTTTAGGATGGACAATCTGATTTTTAGGGATCTGATTTTTTATTGGTGAATTAGTTTGTATAAATACAGAGTAAATGAACAAAATCAAGAGGCAAGTTTCAGTTGCACTCTTATCTCTGTTAATAGCTTCTCCATTTTTTAGCATTTTTATCATTTCCTGAAAATATCATTTGTAGATGTTCTTTCTCTAACATATAATCTTTGACTTTTGGATGGGTCCTGCATTTTTATACATATGAATGCATGCGAGTGGCCATTTTTCATCAGTGATCATGTGCTACATCTACATATATATATGGAACAGATAGTTTATGGCCGGCAAAACATCTTACCTGGTGGCTGAATGGAAAGTTCAATTTTGAGAAGAAATAAACGCCTGCATAAATATCTAATACTGAAATTATGTTTGATTGTTTGATAATGTTGAGATTATCAAGAGCCATAACGTATAATAAATGTACAGTTCAACTACAGTAGTACGAAAATAACTTTGGCAGCTACCAGTACACTAATGATGAATAGTGAGTGCCTTCAGCCATGGATATAACCCACCTGATATGCAGAAAGAGTCCAAGCTCTGACCTTTGGCTTCTGACATAGATAGCAGCATTTTTGGTTTTGCACATTCTCTATCTACACAAGTGCTGGATATCATCAAGACTTCTGGATTCCCTTTTGGTGTGCATATGGTTAATTTCGAATACATTGGATATGTTTATTTTTTGGTGTTAATTTAGGACCTATGTAGCACAATAATTTGCAATGGTCAATATACAGATGGATCTTATAGATCGATTTCTGAACTTATATAGACTATGAACTTGCAGCGTGTTTTTTCTGGTGCACCAGCTAAATTTATCATATGCTGTGGTTAGATTTTTATGTAAATGTTGCTAATTTGTTGTGCTTTAATTTTAATTTTTTTTTTTTTTACTTCCATGTTGTGCTTTAAATATATGAAGATTGTTGTTGATGGAGAAAGGGGAAGAATGCACATCTACTAGGCGATCATTGTTTTTTTCCAAAAGTAGTAATTATATGGATCCCCCAAATGTGAGAGATGATGAGGTAGTGATTGATAATCATGGTGTAATGCTGGGGAATGATGATGATGATGTGGTTTTAGAGCCAACGGTAGGAAATAATGATGATGGGGTTTCAGAGCCAATGTCGGGAAATGATGATGATGGGGTTTCAGAACCAACACCGGGAAATGATGATGATGGGGTTTCAGAACCAACACCAGGAAATGATGATGATGGGGTTTCAGAACCAACGCCGGGGATGTTTTTTAAAACTGAGAAAGAACTTATTTACTACTACAAGCAATATGGGAGACAGGCTGGATTTGGCATAATGACCCAAAGAAGTAAAAGGGAAGATGATGGGAGTGTTAGATATGTAACACTTGGGTGTGCTCGTGGTGGTAAGGCAAGAAAACGTATTACCAACATTTCTAAACCACGCCCGACAACAAAAACTGATTGTAAGGCGAGAATTAATGCAGTTTTGGCTGATGGTGTCTTACGTATAACTACTGTTTGCAATGCACATAACCATGGGTTAAGTCCACAAAAGGCAAGATTTTTTAGATGTAATCGCGCAATTGATGATTCCGTGAAGAGACAGTTAGATATTAACGACAAGGCAGGCATAGGTATGGCCAAAAGTTTTAACGCATTGGTTGTCGAGGCTGGTGGTTTTGAGAAACTTCCATTTATTGAAAAAGATGCAAGAAACTATATAGACAAGGCTCGCCACCTTAGACTTGGCAAAGGAGGTGCTGATGCACTTCGTGGTTATTTTGAGAGGATGCAGTACAAGAATGATGGGTTTTACTCATCGATGGATTTGGATGATGATGGTCGATTAAAAAATGTCTTTTGGGCCGATGCACGCAGCAGAGCAGCATATGATTATTTTGGAGATGTTGTGACATTTGATACAACATACCTAACAAATAGATATGGCATGCCATTTGCTCCGTTTGTTGGTGTTAACCACCATGGACAGTCAATACTTTTGGGAGCAGGCTTGATATCAAGTGAAAATACTGAAACATTTGTCTGGTTATTTGACACTTGGTTGAAATGTATGGATGGGAGGGCGCCAAAAGCTATCATCACTGATCAAGACAGGGCCATGAAAAATGCTATTGCAATAGTCTTTCCAAATACCCGGCATAGATACTGTTTGTGGCACATAATGAGAAAACTACCAGAGAAGTTGGGCTCACATACTGAATTTAAGTATGGGTTGAAAAGTGCATTGCAGAGATGTGTTTATGATTCTCAGACTTCTGACGAGTTTGAGAAGTCTTGGGAGGTGTTTATTAACACGTACAATTTGAAGGAAAATGCATGGCTTCAAAGTCTCTATAGTGAGCGAATGTATTGGGTTCCCGTATATTTGAAAAATACATTTTGGGCTGGGATGAGCACAACTCAGAGGAGTGAGAGCATGAATGCCTTTTTTGATGGATATGTTCATTCAGGGACTACGTTGAAAGAATTCGTTGATCAATTCGACAATGCACTGAGGAAGAAAGTAGAGAATGAGATGGCAGCGGATTTCCACTCATTCAATTGCACAGTCCCTTGTATAACTCATTTACCCGTGGAGAAAAAATTCCAAGCAGTATACACGAATTCTAAATTTAAGGAAGTGCAGTCAGAAGTAATGGGAATTATCTACTCTCATTGTGTTGTCATAAAAACAGAAGGGGCAATTACCACGTATCAAGTTAATGACCAAAGGGTAGTTGAAGACGGCATCAAGAAGTCAACTTTGCAGGCGTACTTCAATGAAGATGAGTGTGAGGCAAAGTGCATGTGTGGACTATTTGAGATGAGAGGGATTATATGTAGGCACATTCTCTCAATTTTTGCTGCAAGGGATGTCCAAGTGTTGCCAGAAAAATACATTATGGAGAGGTGGAGGAAGGACATTAAACGTAGATATGCTCTCATCCGAAGCAGTTACGATGACTTGAGTGGTAAACCAGCTGCTAGTCGGTACTCTGGTTTGATAAAATTATGTTTCCAAGTAGCTACAAATGCATGTGAAAGCGAAGATAATTCTCTGGACATGACACAGAAGCTAAAGGCGATGAATGAAATTTACACTAAATTGAAGCCTCAAGCCACAGTTGCAAGCACTCATGCTTCCATTGACGCTGAAACTGGAAGTTCGAAGAAAGTGTTGAGCCCTCGTGTTGTCAGAGGCAAAGGTAGGCCGCCATCAAAGAGGAGACAACCTACAATAGAGAAGTTACAAACCAAAAATAAAAAGGCTAGTGGCAAGCGACAAAGAAAGAATGTATGGAAGATTTAAATAATATGATTTTGATATAGTTTTAACAAATGTATGGAAGATTTAAATAATATGATTTTGTCATTTGTTTATGTATTCAAATGTAGGCCCCATTGCGGACGGAAGATGTATTAAATCCCACAGAATCGGTCATACTGCACGACACACCAGAAGCTATTGTTTCGCAACTACCTGGTACACAACAAAGCGTTATTTCTCAGGTAAATGTTAAATAATATTCCTTTTTCTCTATATTTTGAACAAATAATGTTGAGTTTTGCATGATGTTTTACAGAATATTTCAAATTACTTGCAGGCGAACTTCGCATGTCCTGACCCTCTCGATGATTGATGAAAGACATGGTAGACTGCTGGCCCCATCAAAGTATTTGAGAGTTGAAGACGTTGTAGACTGTTATGTTGACAAAAGCTCATAACTTCAGTTGTATAACTCTAATTTGCATTGTTGTAAACTTGGGGTATTGTTGTAAGATTGGATATTTATATCGTTTTAAGAGTATGAATTATGTTTTGGGTATGAGATATGTTATTATTAAAGTGTTGATAAAAGTGTTGGTTCAAAGTTATAATCCCATGCTCATGGGTTTTATTCAATGTAGAACAAAATACAT
Organism: Juglans regia; assembly: GCF_001411555.2. Taxonomy (NCBI): domain Eukaryota; kingdom Viridiplantae; phylum Streptophyta; class Magnoliopsida; order Fagales; family Juglandaceae; genus Juglans; species Juglans regia. The sequence continues at coordinate 3,589,756 of NC_049904.1, forward strand.
GAAATATAGTGGAAGAAAAATACTTCTCATAACCATTCATAATGTTCACAAGTCTGATGGGTTTGAATATTACAATATTGATAAAGGTTGTAAACATATCTATTACAACATACTTAACAACATTACACAGTTTGATATACACTGCTACTAATTTGTAACTGTTCTTGATCCTATCCAACAACAAAATATTAAAATTGCAAGTCCCCAATACACGCAGGGTCGCATGCTTGTATGATTAATATCTTTCATTACACCATGAAGCTCATCCTCTTCATTTTGGATGTCATCTTCCAATTTTTGCATCTGTACCCTCTTACGTTGGAGTTCTTCCTCCCTCTTTCGGAGTTCTTCCTCCCTCTTTCGGAGTTCTTCCTCCCATTTTTGGAGTTCTTTCTCTCTCTTTTGGAGACGACGCTCTCTTTCGCACACAACTTTTCCTTCATTTTCTATTTCAATATCTGCCCATAAAAAGTACTCGCAGTATGGCCTTCCCTGCAGCAAACACCTAATTAGTGTAAGAAAGTACAATTAATACAACAATATCTTATAAAGGTAACCTTTGTATTGTTTGAAATTTGTTAGTGTTACCTCTCTGTTGTAATTTGGACAAGAATAAAAAGGTCGGCTTGGATTTTTGGTTGTTTTCGATAATTTTAAACGTGCCATCTCTCCGCATAGACATTTTGGAGCATGATTCGAAGAAGATGAAGATCGCGATGAAGACATTGCGTATCAAAAATTTTACAAAGTTCTTGAAGCTGTGTAATACTGGAAATGTGTTATGCCTACATAGAAAATAGATAAAAGTTAAGATAAAAGTTAATATCTATAGATTCTATCAAGATTCAAGTGTGCTAAGCCGACCTGATTCTAATGGTGTGATGACCTCAATGACAACCATGCAAGTATGTATCCTGGTTCATTGTCAAGTGATACAAGTTTATTGGTGAACTAACCTATTGCTATCAATTATTATATAATAAATAGAAGAGCATTTATTCATAGTTCTTTTATGCAACTATCACTATTTTATGTTAGATGACAAATTCATCCTGTTTTATGGAAAACTGATTAAGCACTTCTGGTGGTGTTTTTTTTTTTTTTATCATTTGTGCAATATCATACATTTGTGTTACTTTTTCACATCAGTCTGTGGCTTTTGTTTGGTAAGAAAATTCTTGATATATAGCTTGACTTCAAAATGCTCATACCTGCATGATCTTCCGAGCACTAGAAGGTCAATTTCTCTGTTATTTCTAGGTGACTGCCTTACATGAGATTCCAAATAATGTGTGCATATATAATTTTGAAGTTAGAAAAATGGCAATATTTATATGTCAATGCAATATTTGACATGCTATTTCTGAGAATTCTATTTGCGGGTATTATACTAATATCCCAATCAGGAAATAAAATCTTACTGGTATATACCGGTTGTGATTTAACTTCTCTTTTTAACCTATCCAGGAGAATGCAACCAATGCGCAGGCAAGTTGTATTGTTGAATGATTCTGGTTAACTCTTACATACAAGATTAAGACTAATTCAATTTCTTCTATTGAACAAATCATTGAGGATGGTAATATCTAGTAACATTGTTGACTGGTGATCAATTAATAGAAAATATTAAAACATTAGTAGCTTTGCTTAAAATTCATTTTCGACATAATTTTAGAGAAGCCAACACAAAGCCAGAAGCCATTCACAAATTTCAACAAACACGTAGAGTGCATTTCTAAACCAGAGGTATTTTCAACTAACAAGTAAATATCTTAACACAAATTTACAACCAAGTAAAACCAATCTTACAGATAAAAAATGAGAAGAATTACGAACAGAATATAATCAAGATTCACACTCAGACCAGAAAAATTCACGCTCAAATCGCATTCGGGGAAATCCTCACCAAGATGGAGATGGCCACGCTGCGCGATGTAGACGGAGATGGCGACGGCGCTGCACTGGGCACGGCGACGGCGCTGTTCGTGCGCGATAGTGGGCGTTGGGCACGACGACGGCGCTGCTCTTGTGCGTGCGCGATGGGGGGCTTCGTGCGCGATGAGGGGCTTCGTGCGCGATTGGCTTCGTCTGGGCGATGAAGGGGGAACGAATCAGTGCTGGGAGCCGAGTCCTGCCTTTGGGGGTTGGTTTCAACAAAATGATAAAACGCCCCGTTTCGTTCCTTTAATGAAACGTTGCGTTTCATTAAAGGACTGCATTGCAGTCCCGAATCGGGGACTGCAAGAAGAATTATTCATATATATATATATATGAAGTTTTTCAGCTCAGAATTGCCTAAATGTTTTACCCACAAATGCCACAAAATTCTACACAAGAAATCGGTGGGCATGTGGTAAGCATATGAGGTAGTAATGTTGGTTGAGTGTTGTCTATTTTCAAGCTTTATTTAGTGCTTAAATGGGCCACGAAGACATTATTGCGGATGTGAGAGAGAAAATTAATCATCGACTTTTATATAATAAACAGATAAAAATCAATAATATAAGATGATATTATTATTATTATTATTTATTATAAAATCATAAAAGCAAAAAAACTCAGCAGTTCCTTTGTTACATGAACCCCAACAAAAAGTCCATAACTCAATGTGCATCACAACATTATAAAAGCAATGTATAGATAAGAGAGATATGGGTTTAAAAGCAATGTGCATGATCACACCCAATATAAAAAAATATCTGAGTGGACTGACTTTCTTCTTTAATTTATGCTTTAAAACCAAGGAGCTTCCTTCACTATTTTTCAATTGATATCTTTTATTTGAAAGAGACTAATGATATATATTCACAATTATTATTTTTTTATTCCTTTTATAATTATATTTTAAAATAAATATATTTATGTAAAATGATATGATTTTTATAAGTTATTCTCAATCACCAGTATAATTTTTCTATTTTTGAGACGAATAATTCTACTCATCATCATTACACTGCACACCACACATGATTTTTTTTTTAATTTTTTAATTTTTTCCTTACGAAATGTATGGTATATGGATGATGAGTTGAATAACTCAATTAATTTAGTAAGAATAAAATTAAAAAAAAAATTAAAACATGTATGGTGTATGTTGTAAGATGATGTGCAGCAAAAATATTATGATTATGAGCAATGCTACATATAATCCTTATTTGGGGACTGTAATGCAAGTCTAGATAATTTTATCTTTAAAATTTTTTAAAATTACAAAAATATCCATAATAAAATGATGATTTTTTTCATTTAATAAGGATATGCACATATAGTCCCTAAGTAGGTACTACAAATAAAATTTCTCTATGATTATATATACTTGTAGGACTGTGTACTAGACATCATATGTGGCCAAGGTTGCATGTATAAAATACTATAGAAGAAATTCTAAGAAAAAGTATAGAGAAAATTAAAATAAAAAAAATATTATTCATCATTATTTGATGATATGATATCAAATAATTAATATATAAATAAAAATAAAAATAAAAATAACTTTTAAATTATTTAATATCACATTAAAAATTTATGAGAAATACTTTAAGCAAATTTGACAAAATAACTCACAAACTGATGATATGATACGTTAGATTGTAAAATTATTTTTATAATAAATTAAATTTAATAAATCATATGAAACAATTTATAAGCTTATTTTTATAAAATCTATTCGTAAAGCGTAGCACTTCTTAAAAAATTATAAATTATACTTCGGATATTGATTTTATAAAATGCACACGTAAGCGTGCCAATATGATGATAATTAGATGATGAAAAGTAAATCTAATTATTTTTATTCCCTTCAACCAATCACATTCGTTGATATTTTCAGCTACGTATCACATTTGTTTGTTTGTATAATACGATAAGATATACATCTTTTAGAGTTTTTATTCGAATTTTAGATTTATTTATTTATTCTTAAAAATGTATAAAATTTATATATTTTAAAACTAAAAATATCATTTCTCTTATAACAAGATCTCTTAAAAGTCTAAGATCTCGTTTGGATAGTTAAATTAGAAATGATATGCGAATAGTAATAAAATATTTTATAAATAATAGTAAAATAATTTGAGTTAAGATATTTTTATAGAATTTTAAGAAATAAGAAAAAAAAATTAAATAAAAATATTATAAATTTATTGTTAGAATATAATTTTTGTTTTAAAATTTTAAAAAAATTGATTGTTTTTTGTATTTTGTTTAGAATATTAAGAAATTTATAATAAGTAAGGAATAATTATATGATAAAGTTGAATATTTAAAATTTAAAAATATTTATATTTATAATATTAAAATATTAAAATGAGATGAAATAAGGCGTTGACCGTCCAAAGCGACTTAAATCTAACAACAATACATGTGCAGTAATTTTTTTTATGGAAAGTAAACCAAAATCCAGGAGTCGGCAGGTGGGAAAAATCCGTCCGTTAGTGCGGGGTTTTAGTAACGAATGCTACGGCCGTCTTTAAAAACGAGACGGTGAGTCACGGCTCTGCTCTCTCTCCACTCAACCTTTAAAACTTCTGTTTCTTTTGACGGGCCAAAAAAAGAAAAAAACGAAAGAAACAAAGAGAAAGAAAACCGGTGGGGCAAAAGAAATGGTCGTTGTAGATGATGACATGGTGGAGATGAGCATCATGACCGCCTCTGGAGCTCCTTCTTCTTTTTCTTCTGCTCAATTCCTTGATGCTTATCCCAAAAGGTACTCCTTGAAGATCCCCAATCTCATTCTTGGGTGTCTGGATTTTTAGCTCTTTTTTTTTTTTTTAACTGTTGTCTTTGTTGTGTGCGTCTTAGTGAGAAGAAAAAGGCTTCAGTTTTATGGATTTGATGGTTTTGATTCAGTGTTTCCCACCTGTGTTCGGAGGATTTCGGGAGATTCTGGGATTAGGGTTAGATATAGTTTTTCTTTAGCGTTTTCTGAATCTCTTTCCTGATCTCTTAGAGACTGAACGGAGGACTTTTTTTTTTTTTTTTGCCTTTTAATACTTTTTATATACTCTAAATTTTTGTCATTCTTTTCCTTTGAATTGGTTTTATTGAATAACTTTGTTGATTATCGATGTGGGTTTGTGAGGAATTTGTTAACTGATTGATAAATCTAGGGTTTTGATGGAGGGGAGATATACTGGGGATTGATTGATTTGATTGAAGGTGTTTGTAATTGAATTGTTTGTATTGGGAATGGCAAAAAATATACAACCCCACCAGCAACAAAAAACATCACCAAGGAGATGAGCTAAGAAATGGGAGATTCTCTCCTCACGGCCCTTTCAATGGAGAATCACCACCCGTCAACACTCTTGTCCATGGATTCCAGCGCCTCCTCACACGACGATTTGGATTTGGAGATTAATCGACAAATCATTCTTCATCGTCCACCAGATATCAATTTACCCTTGTCGGCGGAGCGCAGTCCACCTCCGCAGCCATGGAATTTGGATCCCTGTGATATTTTAGATGTTGGGCTTGGTCCACAAGTTTATGAGACTGAGAGTTTTCTTACCATCCCCAAGGCTGGAAGAAAATGTGCCAAGCGGGTTGATAGTATCTGGGGTGCCTGGGTTTTCTTCAGCTTTTACTTTAAACCCACGTTGAATGAGAAGTCAAAGGCAAAGATTATCAGGGACACCAATGGAGTGTCGGGGTTTGACAAATCTGATCTCAATCTTGATGTTTTCTTGGTTCAGCATGACATGGAGAATATGTACATGTGGGTTTTCAAGGAGAGACCAGAGAATGCATTGGGCAAGATGCAGCTTAGGAGTTACATGAATGGGCATTCTCGTCAAGGAGAGCGTCCATTCCCATTTAGTGTTGATAAGGGTTTCGTACGATCTCACAGGATGCAACGAAAGCAGTATAGGGGTCTTTCAAACCCCCAGTGTGTGCATGGGATCGAGGTCGTTCCATCACCCAATCTCATGGGTCTTGATGAGGAAGAGCGGAAGAGGTGGATGGAGCTCACAGGCCGGGACTTGAACTTCACAATTCCACTAGAAGCAAGTGCTTTTAGTTCATGGAGAAGCCTTCCCAACACAGATTTTGAGCTTGAGAGGCCAGTTCCGCCGATAAAGAGTGCCTTGAATTCCCACGCAAAGAAATTGCTTAATGGTTCTGGTCTGAACTTGTCAACTCAGCCATCTAACCATACCAATGGAGATGCAATGGATCTTTCACCCGTCAGCAACAAGAGGAGGAAGGATTTTTTCTCTCATGGGAATGATGATGATGGCTACTTGGCTGTAAATCCTCCGTCTGATAGAAGTACAGATACGGAGATTCACCCTAATGAGCCAAACTGGTTGAATGACTTTAGCGGCGTAATGAAAAATGTCTATGGACCTGTCACTGCTGCCAAAACAATATATGAGGATAAAGAAGGATATCTGATCGTTATCAGCTTGCCCTTAGTGGATCTCCAGAGGGTGAAAGTTTCTTGGAGAAATACTCTCACTCATGGTATCATAAAGGTCTCTTGTGTGAGCGTATCTCGCATGCCATTCATCAAGAGACATGATAGGACTTTCAAGCTAACAGATCCATCTTCTGAACACTGTCCTCCAGGGGAATTTGTTAGAGAAATCCCACTTTCAACCCGAATTCCTGAAGATGCAAATGTAGAAGCTTATTATGATGGGCCAGGATCTGTGCTTGAGATTATGGTGCCAAAATTACGTGTGGGGCCTGAAGAACACGAGGTTCGCGTTTGCCTTCGCCCTCACTTAGGAGGCAATGATCTTATGTTGACTTGAGATGGTCGTTTAATGAGAATTGTATGTGTTGTTGCCTTGGTTGGTGCTTCATAGTTTTACTAACTCTGTACCATACAGTGTATTCTATGAAACGAAATGTGTATCTCACACTTTTCTTGAGCATTTTTTGTTCACTAACTATTGTGGTATTTGTTGTGTCCATGAATCGGATCAGCTTTTTTTTTTTTTTTTTTAATGATTCCTGATTTTTGAACTTAGAATTGATTCTAATCATCTAGAAGTTATTATATCCTCGTCTAAATTACCTTCTTGCATGGCTAGGATATATATATATATATATATAAATATTTATATATATATATATATATATATTATGTAAACCTGTCTTCAGCTTATGAAAGCTTCAAAGGTACTGCGTAATTTATAAAACACTAACTGGAGCGGGACGGTTTCCATTTGGAAGGATTATATGGCGAGTTTTGTGTTCAGTTATTTTCTCATCACGGGTGTATGCGTTGTTGACATCAATGTTACTGTCTCAAAATTGAGTATTATTTTTCTTTCATCTTCCCTATATTTCTCCACTTTCTGTTTTCAAAATTAAATAAATAAAACGTAGTTTTTCTCAGCGGTCAGGCTATAATTCTAGTTTCTAAAGAAATTGTCAGATTTACATCTTTATTAGTGATCATCGTATTTCAATAAAAAAAATATATATATATATTAACTACCATCCGTTTATCATCATCATTTCATAATTCCTTAAGGCAGTACATGATCAACTAATAAGTGAAAAATAACAAACCATGCATATCATCTATTTCACAAGTGAGAATACATTCTTTTTAAATTCGGCATTTTCTCAAGGTTTGTGACTCCTAACAGCTACTAGCTAGTATAACTTGTCATTGATTTCAGTATGCAAAACAAAAGATGCAAATGCAAGGTTCCACCAAAATCCCATGTATAGTTTGACCATATTTTCAGGCAGGCAGTTTCTGTGGTGGGGCCACAGAATCAACTAATGCTATTGAATTCAGGTGCTGCTTGGAGCCAGCCCAGAGATGCAGCGGCACTTTGGCTTGCATAGACAGTAGTAGATAGACATGGTCCTCCATTTGAGTTGTGTAGAATGGGCAGCATCATCTTCATTCTCAGAAGGACTATGCTCTGAATATGACAGGTTGGTCCTGGTCGAATGGTAGAATCTCTCTTTAAACTTGAGAAGGAAAGGAAAAAAAGGAACTTGGGATGGATCTACGAATCTTTCATTACGGTTCTGAAACAGCGGGTCTGATCGAGGTGGGTAATGACCAGTAACGTGTGCCGGTGACATCGAGTCGACGGTAATGTCTTTTGCGAGTGCAGTGGACGCGGTGAGAGCAGAGGACTAACCACAGGAGAAAATGTCTTTTGTTGGTGAGAGTCAATGTTGGCGTCGGTGCGTATGATATTTTCTTGTCAACTTGTGAAGTATATTTTGTACTTTTACTTTTTGGGCGGTCTAGGTGTCGGTCTATCCGATTGGAGATTGAGGTCCACTTGATAGTTGATACACACCAGTAGGAGGGGCACGTGCCTGATCCTCCCGATACAGTATTTTAAATTTGAAGTAAAAAAAATAATGTTTTGAAAACATGGTGGGAAGTAATTGCTTTTGATTTTCACAGCTTCAATAATCAAACTAGCTAGTCAAACATGGCTGATGAACTGGAAAGATTATATGAAGGTTTTACACTTACAGAGGAAGAACAAGAAACAATTATCTTCATTGAGGAAGAAACGAGAAGATCAGATATAAGAGATCATAATTACTTGATTATGCTTATTCTGATGGAAAAATCTATAAACAAGGAAGTCTTTAAAGCCACTATGACAAAATTATGGAATCCAAAGAGATGACTACTCTTTAAAGAGGTAGGGCATAATAAATTTCTAGTTGAATTTCAAAAAGTAGTGGACATAGAAAGAGTCCTACATGGAAGGCCCTGGTCTTTTGACAAAAATCTAATTTGTATTCAACTCTTTGAAAGTAACATGCCTCCACTAGAGATGAAGTTTAACTATGAAATCTTTTGGATTCAACTTCATGGGTTGCCTTTGGCAGCTATGACATATGAAGGGAGGTGAGAGAATTGGCTCAACAATGGGAGAGGTAATAACTGTTGATGTGGATGAAGATGGTCTTGACTGGGGTAAATATCTCAGGGTTAGGCTTTCATTGTAGGGCTATAAAGCATGTTGATAGGAATTGTGATATAGAGAAGGCTGGAAGAAACATGACTAGTTTTGGCATCTCTCAATGTGGGCATCCCCTATAAGTACAATTGGCCAAGGGGATAGAAGGTATAGGGCTCGTGTGAGAGTTCAAGACCAATCAATTCAAAAATCAGGGATTGCAGAATAGAATAAGGTAGATGATATTTTACTTGTAAAGGAACATGTGATAAACATTAATTCATCAAGGCCAGGCAGCTCAAATAAGGGAAAAGGTGTATTACAGTTGGTACCTCAAAATAGCTATGCTAAAATTGAGGTAAAGTAGTCAGTTGATTTATATCAACAATCAAAGGGGGTCATGACAAGGGCACAAAGCAGTTCAATAACAAATTCTCCTGTCACCTCTATTAATCTATCAAATTCAGTTACCAAACCTGTGAATTCAATTGTGAAAATGGCAAAAGGTGAGGAAACTAGGAAAAAACAGATTGGCTGGAAAAGAGAGCAAGACAAGCTGATATGAATAGAATATGATATGCAGATTGAAACAACTAGTGGAAGTGAAACAAGTAGTAGGAAAAGAGAGAACACAGACACTGAAAGTGGTGTTCAACAGACTCATTTCAAGAAACCAAGGGATATGCTCAATCCTATAAGGCGCTTAACTCAGGAGAAAAAGGTGGAGGTTGCTGAGTAGCCCCACCATCATCAATGAAATGTATAAGTTGGAACTGTCGGGGGCTTGGAAACCCTCGCACAGTTCAAAAGCTTCATTGCTTAGTGAAGTAAAAGTGCCCAAACATCATTTTTCTTATTGAAACAAACAATAAGAGAGAAAGGATGGAAAGAATTAGAAATAAACTTGGGTTTGATAGGAGTTTCATTATTGACAGTAGAGGATTCAGTAGAGGAATTGCTTTTATGTGGAATTCTCTTATTTCTGTAGAGTTGGAATCCTATACAAACTTTCATATATTTGTCAAAGTTATAAAGCCTCAAAATGGGAAGGAATGGTATCTTACTGGATTTTATGGAAATCCTTGTACAACATTTAGGGAATGGAGTTGGCAGTTGCTGATAAGGTTGAAATCAGGTGACAATAAACCATGGATCTGCAAGTGTAATTTTAATGAAATTCTTCACAACATGAGAGGGGAGCCAATACCCAGATGGCTTCTTTCAGTAAAGCCTTACAAGACACTGAACTAAGTGATTTATGATACAGTGGTCTTAAATACACTTGGACAAACACTAGAGAAGACATTGAGTTCACAAAAGAAAGGCTAGATCGATTTGTGGCAAATCCCCAATTCATCAATTTGTATCAAGACATCTAGATATATGTAGCTGTTGCATGTACTTCTGATCACAATCCTATTATCATAACTCTGAATACACAAGCTCAGTATGACAGAAGAAACAAAAGAATGTTTAGATATGAGTTTAATTGGGGGCAACAAAAGGAATGTCAGGACCTAATTGACAATGCTTGGCATGAAAATAACAGAAATGTTAGTACTATAACAACAATATCCAATAAGCTAAGCAGCTGCAAGAACAAGCTACTGAACTGGTGCAGAATCCAATGAAAGCAGTTAAAGGGAGAAATTGAGAACAAGAAAACAAGACTACAACAGCTTCAACAAAGAAACACAAGATATGACTTGGAAGAAATTCAAGAACTGAACAAAAATGTGTCAATGATACTAGAGGAGAGAACTTAAAGTGGAAACAAAGAGCAAAACAAAGTTGGTTTCAAAAGAGGACAAAAACACTAGGTTTTTTCATATATGTGCATCTCAAAGAAAAAAAGCTAATCAGATTAGCAGCATTAAGGATGAAGAGGGTCAATGTTAAACACCCCTCATGGCATAAACCAGGAGTTTCAATGCTTTTTTAATAATCTATTTTTAACCTCGAACCCCACTGGACAAAGAGAGTGTCTAGAACCTATGCACTCACTGGTAACCGAAGACATGAACAACTGGTTGCTTCAAGATTTCACTTTCATAGAGGTGCAAGAGGCAGTGTTTAGCATGAATCCAGTGAGCTCTCTAGGCCCATATGGATTCTCTGCAGGGTTTTATTAGCAATATTGGTATACAGTAGGTAATGAAATATGTGAATCTATGACAAAGACTTTGAACATTAACTGTTGGGACAGAAGTATAAATGAAACCTATATAGTTCTCATTCCAAAGATCAGAAGTACAAATTAGGTCACTGAATATCGACCAATTAGCTTGTGTAATGTAATATACAAAGCCATTTCCAAAGTACTGGCCAATAGGTTTAAAACAATTCTGCCTTATCTGATATTCACTACTCAGAGTGCATTTGTGCCAGGTAGAGTAATAACTGACAACCTCATTGTTGCATTTGAAGTCCTACATTCTATGAAGTGCAAAATGAGAGGGAAAACTGGGTATATGGTACTCAAGTTGGACATGAACAAATTATATGATAGACTGGAATTGTGTTTTATTGCAGCTGCTATGGAAAGAATGGGATTTGCCAAGAGATTGATAGACTTGACCCTAAATTGTATTAGAACAATATCTTATTCTATTTTACTAAATGAGAATTCACAACCATTTTTTCTACCTTCGAGGGGTATAACCGTATAAGACAGGGTGATATCTTTACTTTTTATTTTGTGCTCAGAAGCATTCTCTCAACTCCTCAACAAGGCAGAAAGACAAAGAGTTATTTCTGGTTTTCCTATGCATAAAGGACATCTTACTATAAATCATCTATTTTTTGCAGATGATAGTATTCTCTTCTGTCAAGCTTCCTCAATACATTGGAGTAGGATGATGCACTTGATTTCTATGTATGAAACTGCCTCTGGTCAGAGACTGAACAAAGGAAAATCTTCTATATTTTTCAATAACAATACACAAGCCTCTACAAGAGATAGCATCCTTAGTGTTGCAGGAATCAGATTAACTTCTACCTATGAGAACTATCTCGGGTTACCAGCCTTAGTTGAGAGAACAAGAATAAAATATTTTAATAATATCCTGGACAAAGTCAAAGGCAAAATGCAAAACTGGAAAATGAAATTCTTATCCAAGGCAGGTGAAGAAATCCTACTCAAATCAATTGTTCAAGCCATTCCAACTTACTCTATGGGGGTATTTAGGCTTCCTAAAGGTTTATTGAAGGGTTTGAATAAACTGATGAAAGGCTATTGGTGGGGATAGATCAATCAGGAGAAAAGATTGAGTTGGATTAATTGGACTCAAATGGGGAAATCAAAGAATGAAGGGGGATTGGGGTTTAGAAACTTTAAAAATTTTAGTAAGGCTCTATTAGTAAAGCAGTTTTGGAGGATGATTCAATTTCTACATTCATTACCTTCACAAGTAATGCAGCACAAGTATTTTCCCCAAACTGATTTTCTCTATGCAAAATTGGGTACCAATCCATCATATATTTGGAAAAGTTTTTTATATGTTAGATCGTTGCTTAAAGAAGGGCTAATATGGAGGGTTGCAAACGAGAAAACTATAAAGATATGGTTAGACAAATGGCTACCAACACCTACTACTTTCACTCTTCAAAGTGGACACAATTCCTTCAGAGCAGACATGAGAGTTGAGGAGTTGATTGACCAGGAAACTAAGCAATGAAAAACAAATCTTATCAGAGAAATCTTCTCTCAGGAAGAGGCAGAATTAATTTGTCAAATCCCTCTCAACAGAACCAACATACAGGACAAGTTGATTTGGAGAGGAACAACCAATGGTCTTTTCACAATTAGAAGTGCTTATTTCATGTATGGTGATATTCAAGAGAGGAACAAAGGTCAGTGCTCCCACAAATCATAGAAACAAGAAGACTGAACAAGGATCTCGAAACTCAACATTCCACCAGCTTCAAAATTTTTTTTATGGAGAGCACGTCTTGACATCCTACTAACAAAAGTCAATCTATGCAAGAGGAAGATTCTAACTGATCAAACCTGTCCATTATGCCTGGTAGAGCCAGAAACTATAAACATATTTTATGGGATTGCATATCAGCTTTTGATACTCGCGGGCAAGTCTCAAGGAGAATCCAAAAAAGTAAAGCATTATGCAAGAACATCAAAGCATTTATAGAAGATATGGTCAATATACTGGCGAAGGAAGACATGGAAGAATTGGCTTTAGTCCTTTCGAATCTGTGGTGGAGGAATGAATATGTTTTTAAAAACATATTAATTGACCCCAAGTCAGTGATGTGCAGGGTTAATAATATGAAACAAGAAATAGAAGATTCACAAGTCAGGACCATGGCCCAGAATGAGTACAATATTCGAAGGACTGTCACATAGAATTGCCCACCACTAGGTTTTTGTAAAATTAATTGGGATGTAGTTATTGATAAAAAAACATTGTATGTTAGGAATTGACATAGCAGTCAGATATGAGGAATGTCAATTTTTGGCTACAATGAGAAAGAAGGGAAGTTATAGTCATAATCCATCTATAGCAGAGGCAAAAGGTGCACTTATGAAAACAGAATTTGGTATTCAAATGGGTATGAAACGGGTAGTGCTTGAAGGGGATTCAAAAAGAGTTGTCATAGCCATTCAGAAATAGATAGAAGATGAGAGCTACTTTGGGATGATAATAGAAGATATCAAACAGAAATTACAATGTTTTGATGTTTGTTTTACTAATCACGTCTATAGAGAAGGAAATGTTGTTGCACATACACTAGGTAAACATGCTTCGCATGTTACAAACTGTATAGTGGATTTGGAGGAAACTCCCCACTATCTTCAATTTGTATTTTGAATCAGTTGATGAATGTGATGAGACTTTTATTAAAAAAAAAAAAGAACACTGCAACCAATATTGAATTTGTAAAGGGGGAGTTTGGTGAAGTGTTCTGATAGTGCAAATAGGTTAGATTACTTGATACTTGGTTCTTGAGTACGTGATTCAACCACAAATTAAATTGATCGGATCATGTTGGAACTTGGCTCAAGATTTGACCTCCGGTGAAATAAATTGGATGATGTGGGAGCTCAGCTCCCGAGCACAAAACCCAACCTGCGATGAAATAAATCGGATTACGTGGGAGCTTTGCTACTGAGCACGTATACGACCCTCAATCAAGTTGAGTGACATCGCTAAAGAAATGCTTGCACCCCAGGGTGAGCAAGAAATGCTTGCAACATGAAGAGTGAGCAAAAATGCTTGTACCTTGGGCAAGCAAGAACAGCTCATACCCCGGAGCGAGATACAATAGCTGGCACCTTGGGGCAAGTAAAGTGCTTGTCCTTGGGCTCAAAAGTCAAAAGTACTCGACGTTTAGGGTGAGCAACATCTCGCACATGTCGGGCGAGCACTTTGCTCGGCACATACATTCATGTCCCGGTGTGAGCAAAACTGCTCGAGTCCAGGGTGAGCAAGGAGCACTTTCATGAGTGTATTTACACACCCCATGCAAGGAAACTAGGCTCAGAACTAGGGGGACCAAGGAGTTCCCGAACCCCAACACGAGCAACAATAGCTCCCACATAAGGCAAGTAACGGTGCTCGAGCAAGGCGAATAAAGAGTGCTCAGACCTCAAGTCGAACCCTGAGGTGAGCACTGTGAAAGAGTGCTAAAAGTGCTCACCTGATGGAGTGGCAAGAAAAAGTATTCATCCCAAGAGTGAGCGACAATGAAGGTAGGAGAGTGAGTAGTAGCATATCACCACTTGGAGAGCAAAGTGCTCTCAGGAGCAAGCATACATGCTTGCATCCCAAAGGGCGAGGACATTACTTGAACTCGGGGCCAAGCAGCACCTAGGGTGAGTAAAAGTGTGCTTGCCCCCTGACTGCTCGCACCCAGAAAGGAGCAAAAGTATATTTTCGAAATTACCCATACTTTCGAAATCTCTCCTCATTTTGTTAGTATTTTTTTTGAGCACCCACATAATCCAAGCAAAGTGATTGGAAGCCGAGCATCAACGTAATCTGAGAAATTTGATCTGGAGCCTAGCTCCTATGATTGGGTACTCCAATTTGATTAGTGGACATGGTTAGGAGCTGAACACCCATGTACCTTAGATTGCGTGAGATGTCAGATGACGTGATAGCTCGACTCCCGATTACATTGCTCGAATTAAATGAGCTCGAATGGAAATATGAAGGTAGAACGAAGAAATGGACATAGAGCGGGAACATCATAGCAGGACAGAGTAATGAAGCTCACCCCTGGTGGCTGCAAAAGTGGTCGCACCTGGGGGGAGACTAAATCGTTATAACCTCAGGTGAGTGACAACACTCAAGAAGTGCTTGCAGCCCAGGGAGAGCAACAATGCTTGCGACTTTGAGGTTGGACAAAAAGTGCTCGCATTACATGTTCGGGCATTTCGTAATAGCACAACTGGATCTACTGCTTTTGTGGGAGCTCGGCTCCCGATCAAGTTCGTTGGATTACATGGGTGCTCGGCTTCCAAGAATGTAAATGTAGCATATCGCCAATAGTATCCTATCAAATGCACGTAGAAATCTTCACCAGAAATCTCCACCTTAGAACCAAAGCCGAGATCACAAATACCAGCAAAAAATCTCCATCTCATACCCAGCGCAATGGTAGCATTGTGGGTCTCTAGTGCAAAAGTGAACATGTTTCT
Source organism: Juglans regia (assembly GCF_001411555.2). Classification (NCBI taxonomy): domain Eukaryota; kingdom Viridiplantae; phylum Streptophyta; class Magnoliopsida; order Fagales; family Juglandaceae; genus Juglans; species Juglans regia. The sequence continues at coordinate 3,605,314 of NC_049904.1, forward strand.
AGTTGTTTATCTATATTTCTATCTTTGTCACTGGTCGCGCAGTGGTCAGATCTAGGCGGTCCGGTCCGTCCTATCATTGCTAACAATGTGACAATGCTGGTTTGGACAGTGGCGAGTTGGTTGCTCAGCTCCATGCTGAGCATCAGGAGGAATGCACTGCAGGGATTGATGTCATCTCTGGATCTGTGAATATGCAAGATGAAAATTTATTCTGGATTTTATGATGCACGGATTGTATGGAGTTTATAATGGGTCTAACTTGAAAATTAACGTACATGAACTATTGATCCATGGAGTGCGCTCTTCTTTACTTTTTTTTTTTTTTTTTTTTTCGAGGCTTAAATTTTAATGCAAATTCAGAGTGCCTTATACCGGTCATTAGGATTTATTGTGAGATTAGTAACCCCTGTAAGATTACAAAATGAAAATTGTGGGGGCACTGATTGAGATTCCAGCCATGAAATTCCTTTTGGTAATATCTGTTTCCTATATATTTTGGAAGCTCTGTTAGTGGCGCTCACTTTGACCCCAAACCCAAATGAAAGGGTACTGCTGTTATGAGATATTCATATATAGTAGCAACACAAGGCTCGTACGTATACAAGTCTTTGCAAGAAAAATAACCATATATGGCAATTATATTTGCTTTGATAAAAAAAACTTCGTCTAGCACAAAATCTCTATTCGATGCGTTTCTATTTTGTATGAAAATTGGAGGTCCAACACCCTCGAAATAGTCATTATATTTACACTTGCCAACCTATTGTAAATATACATAGAGAAATACTTTGGGTTCCGAATGACTTTTTATTTTATTTTATTTAGTGATTAAGAAAATATTTTTTAATAATATTGTGAATTTTTTTATTTTTTTAAAATATTTATGATGATTAAAAAAATACATGAAAAAAAAATAATAAAATAAAAATAGTGAAATGCACTATTTGATAACCTAATTTGAACTACTTTTTCGGTAGCTCTAGCAGAACTCATATACATAAGGTCCTTATAAACCCTCTAATACCACCGGATCCATACCCAATGTCATAGTACTACACGTCGCAACAAAAGCAAAACAAAAAGAAATAGAGAGAAACTAATTAGTATAGTAAAATAGATTGGAGATCGGGGCTTGCGTGTGTTTGAAGAAGATAGTGATCATGATGCATGTCTTTGTTGTAAGAAATAAGATATCGAGAATAGCTTGATAATCTCAATATCGATGCTTTGTGTGGTTTATATACGCAGTGGTACTGCACAACAATCAGTGTGATTACAACTAGAAATTATAAAGTAATTAATCTCATAATTAATAATATTAATTATGTCATATTAATTAACAAAAAATAATAATAATAGGATAATAACATAGTATACTGCTTATATAATAAATAATGGATATCTATCAATAGACTTTGCAAAATACTAATTCAAATTATATTGGTTGATTAAATTTATTTTCTTTTAGATTATGCAAGAAAGTCATATTATGGAATTCTTGATTTCATCATTTTCCTTTCTCTCTCTAGAAAAAACTCTCTCCCTTCTCCCTAAACTCTCTCCACAGATCCAACTAGAGGGGGTGGGAGCTTCGACTCCCTTCCACCTCCCTCCTCCTCTATGTAGTGGTTTGTTTTGTGTTTTTGTAGTTTTTCAGGCCAAATAAGAGAGAATCGCAGATCTTGAAGTTTTTGACGACCACGGACTAGCATGCGCCCCTCCATGGTGTTGTCCCACCGTCGATCTTCAAGACCACCGAATACAATGCCAAGCAGAGCGGCGTGTGGCTCGCACGTGCAGGTTGAAGTTTTCGGAGATGTTTGGCATGTGACTCTCATGCGCCACCAGGAAGCCCTTTGCCGACGCCACGCACTGTGCATCTGGAGCCCGTGAGTTCATGACTTCCAAGATCGGCCGTCGGTTTTTGTCCCAGAGCACGCGCCACAACAGCCTCTTGGTGCACTGTTTTTTCGGTTTTGCGCAGTATTCCCCATTGTATTTTATTTTGTGTCCTGTCTTTACTTTTTAGAAAAATAAAAATAAAAATAAATAGTGTCTTCGGACCTTAGTCCGAGTGGAGTGGTCCCCCTTGCTTGGAGGTGCTTATGGTGGGGTTGTTGCTCCATACTCCGCTTAGTCGGGTATGGGGTTTTGTTAACTCTGTCATGGATAGAGTTTTGCATGACATATCTCTTAGACTTAGGTCTATAGAGATCTGCCGTCTGAATTAGACCATGACAGTTATGGAAGTATGTTGGAAATCTATTAACGTTTGTAACTGACTTGTTTTTTAAGTCAAATTTGTATGTCCTCTATTATGAATGAAATGTGGTCCATTGTTATAATATATATATATATATATATATTTTGAGATTCTTAGGCCCCATTTGGATAGTGAGATGAGATAGTCTTATATGAAAGTTGAATAAAATATTGTTAGAATATTGATTTTTTAATATTATTATTGTTTTGAGATTTGAAAATGTTGAATTGTTTATTATATTTTGTGTGAAAATTTAAAAAAGTCGTAATGATGAGACAAGAGAAGATAAAACCGTTTTTGTATCCAAACGAGTCCTAATCCAGATAAATTCAAATAGCAAAAGGAAAAAAATAAAAGCTGGATAGCAAATCAGTAGTAAATGAGGTGTAAGGATATAATTACCCTTTAGAATATGAAAATGCCCACCAAACCTTATTGGACTCAGCTGAAAAATGGAGCTTGAATTATGCCTCTATTGGACTCGACTTATTCTTAACACAAAACACAATAATCAACAAAAATAAACTGACACAGGAACTCAACTTTTACCGTGACCCAACACTAACCATAATATGAGGAGTGAAATATATTTCATTCATCTGATGCACCCCATGATCAGTTTTTTGCAATGTTGTGCTACAGCTTCCAATATTGGTTTGTCCAAGGTGCATGCATCCTTGCTTCTGACCGGTGTTTGTATCCGCGTCAGCGTCCTTTTTTCATTTTCTTTTCCTTATCTTGCTTTGCTTAATTAATTGGAATATCGAGGTTTTTATTGGGGATCTTCAGACCATTTTCCTTTATTTGCGATTTTAATGCAAAGTTAGTGCATGGTTAGCTCGACAGGTCATTATCATAGCCAAATATCAACGTACGCTCATGTGCTGGCACATTTCGTAGGGCAAGCTGAATCAGAGGGATGGTCTCTTTGTCCAGTTTTGGAGGTGCGATTGATTGTAAAGGAAAAATGATGAGGTCCTAAACCCTCTAAATAGTCATTATCTTTACACTTCATCCAACCTATTGTAAAGGATGGTCTCTAAGTCTCTTTGTCCATTCCCTTAACCTTTTTAAAAAATGGATTCCCAAACCTCTTATACTAATTTGGTACCTGGGCATGGCGAACGGGTTACTGCGCGGGACGACTTGAGTTGGGCAGCAGCAACTCAGGATCATGAAGAGAGATAATGAGCTTGGGCATAGGATCTACCAACACTCGTTAATTCCCATATTAGAGGCAACACCACTAATCGTATTCAAGTCATGTACGCTTTGAAACTTATGGTGGAAAGGAAATGGCAGTATCTTTAGGAGAAAATTAAGAATTAGGAGTTTGAGAAGTGTTGAGTAAATACGATGAAATTCCAACCCACTACGAATCCCATCATTGCATATCTTTTCGGCTTTTCCTGAATTGTTTGAATTCAGTTGTAGTCATATTCAAGTACGTGTACACTCACCAGTTCTCCCATACAAAGAGACTTTCGTAAGGGGATAGGATTGTCATGAACTCGATTAAGTTTGGGTTAGGTTTCATTTCTCTTTTGAAGTTGCTACCTTTTAGTCTTTTCTTTTAAGAGTAACAAAGATCGCAATCAGAGGCCCTGTTCGGGGAGGCAGTATTAGGTAATAGGCATTGCTGCCTTGAGTTGCCTCACCCTTTGGCCAGCCTTGCCTTGGTCGGTACGTAAAACTAGCTAGGTTCACCAATCTTCTTTCATTATATAATTTTATAACTTAAGTGAGTTTGGATATTTAGCTGAATTGATATGAGTTGAGTTGTTTATGAATAATAGTGAGTTAAGATTGTGGAGTGAGTTTTATAGAATTCACTTAAGAAGATTTTAGATGTGTTTGGATGTTAAGATGAGTATAGATGTATTTATAAGAAGTTGAAAAAAGTTGTAAATCTCACGTATAAAGAAGTGTTGAGTTTAAAAAGGTTGTGAGTTTCATATGTAAAGAGATTTTGAATTGAGATAAATTTAGTGATTCAAGAATTGAGTGTTTAGATATTAGATTTTGCTTAAAATTAGAGAAATGAAAGAAGAAAAAAACTAACACTAGAAAAACATGATTTAACAATAATAATAATAATAATAATAATAATAATAATAATGATGATGATGAGAGACTCCCTAACAGAAGCAATGCATATTCTCTTAGGGGTGGGCAGCGGGGGCGGGGGCTGCCCCGCCCCCGTATGGCAGGGCGGGCAACCCCGCTCCGCCCATGTAGGGGCGGGGCCCCCCGCCCCCCTCATCTAGGGCCCCTAGCGGGGGTGGGTCGCAGGGAGGGCCCAATCCCGCCCCTGCCCCCATTTTTTTATATATATATTATTAAATATATATTTATATTTTAAAATTTGTGTATATATAAATATATATTACAATTTGTTAGACTTGTTCACAGAATATGCATTGACAAATTTAAAAACTACATAATTTAAAAATTAATATACTACAATTTACACAAAATATGCATTGATAAATTTAAAAACTACATAGTTCAAAAACTAATATACTACAATTTACACAAAATATGCACTAACAAATTTAAAAATTACATAATTTTTAAATTATAGTCATATTTACAAAATTTAAATTTATAATTTGGATCTAAAAATGTATTTTTAATTACTTTTACACTTATAAATAATTTTTAAATAAAATAAAAGTAGTATTTTTTTTTTAAATGAAAATAGGCGGGGCGGATTGAGAATCCGCCCCACACGTAAAAATCCCCCCCCCCGCCCCATGCGGGGCGGGGTGCGGGGAAGGGGTGCCCCCGCCCCGTAGGGGGCGGGCAGCACCCCTATATTCTTTTCAGAACGAGTCGGGTCAAGTTGAAATAACAGCTAACTCTTGCTTAAATAATTTTGGGACTTGGGTTTGGGGGTTTGGACCTTAAAAAATAAAAATTTTATTCATCATCATTTTAATCATCATCTTTTCAACATTTTTTAAAGTAATATTAAATGATTTATGGACAAGTAAAATTTAAAAAATAATTTTTTAATTATTTAATATCATATCAAGAGATGACGAGATAATCATAAATAAAATGATGATAAGTAGCTTTACCATTTAAAAAAAAACTCAACAATTAGGTTTGGTTTGCGGGGCCTTAAATAAGGTCTATTTTGTTTTCGCAGAAGGAATAAAAATTAAAAGTTGAATAAAATATTAATAATATATATATATTTTAATATTATTTTTATTTTGATATTTAAAAAATTTTAATTATTTATTTTATTTTGTATGAAAATTTGAATAAATTATAATGATTAAATAAGATGAGATGAGAATGACATACTGTTCACGTGTATCATTAGTATCCTTTTTTACCTTTAAATTAACAAAATCCAAACTTTTTCTTTTTTATTATTTACTCGCTATGATTTCTTCGGTACTGTTTATGGAATAAAATATGCTTTTGTCATTTAAAATAGTAAATAAATAAACTAGTTCAAAGAAAATCTGACCTTGATTCATATTATAAAGCAATGCATATCGAAATGGTTTTAACGATTTTGATTTCACCCACTCCTTTTGAATAAATCTTCTCAACCTCCTAACACTCCACACTCCACATTATTTTTATTTTTTATTTTTTTTCTTTTATTAAATATTTATTATATGAGTAATAAATAGAAAATTTAAAATAATTTTAAAAAAATAAACTCAAAAAAAAATTTAAAAAAATATTAAAAATTTTAAAAATTAAAAAAATGGTGGAGTGTGGAGTGTAGTGGAGGTTGTGTAGCAAAACCCACTCCTTTTTCTCATCAGTTTTAGGGAGGTTATTACCTTCTTTAAAAAATAATACTAAAGAGAAAAAAAAAAAAAACTGCTTTTAATCCTTTCATTTCATATATTTCGATAACTTTACAAAAATCATTAACTAATGCATGTATTCTCAATCTTTATCTCTCTCTCTCTCTCTCTCTCTCTCTCTCTTTTTTGCTAAGAAGAAGACGGTACTCAAATTTTATTAATAGCCCTCACTTTTAATAGAGGAAAATTGTTATTACAATCATACACTTGAAATTACAAATAAGCATAAAGACAAAGTCAAGTATAAAAAACCAAAAGATCCAACCACAAATTAAGAAAGCGAAAAAATTACAAACCAAATAGAAAGAACAAACCTAAGAAACCAACCGGCAAGAAAAGGAACAGATCACACATATAAGAAAATAATAAAGAAACGAGAAGTAAAAACCAAGTATCTCACTTTGATAACCTCAAATAAGGAAAATCAATTTTGTCCATTTGAAGAAAACCTTTTAATTGACTAGATAAAGTATCTCTATCATCAATCCAGTTCGTATTTAAACCTCTAGCACCATGCTTAACAAGAAAATCAGACATAATATTACAAAAAAGGCAACTTTGGATCTCATCCCAAAAATCCTCAAGATACAAAATATTACAAATACCCCTAGTAACCCAGCTGACTAGAAGTTGAGAGTCTGTCTCAATATGAACCCGATAAAAGCCAAGCTGACAGCACCTCCTAACTCATTCCAGTAAACTTCTCATTTTAACAAAATTATTAGAGCCCTACCCTAAGAACACAGAGTAAGCCACACGTAACTTATCACTAGCATCCCGAATAACACCCCGGCACCAGCCAGACCTAGATTACCCAAACTACTGCCATCAATATTAAGCTTCACCCAATCACGCTGAGGCCGAATCCACTTCACCATAGTAACCTTCTTAGCTTTAGGAGTTAAAATCGGAATATCTAACCTCTTTAAAATAACAACATCCTGCATAGGGAGCCTCAAAGATTTCATAGACACTTGAATAACGCGACGAATTCAGAATTTAGTAATATGCCAAACCAACTCAACTGTATCAACCTTACCCTCATACTGGGTTTTGCAACGTTTATCTCATAGCTTCCAAGAAACAATAGACGAGAGTAGACCAAAGACTGTACGAATGTGAGAGGAATGCTCAGAACGACGAAACCAGAAACTAACTTGCTCCTACTAGGTGCGGAAAAGACCCATATGCACACCTAATTGAACCACTACCAAACACCATATTTGTCTAGCAAAATCACCCGTACAAAAAATGTGATTAAGATCCTCAAGATGACCCGCATAGCAACAATTACATTTAGATACCATAAGAATGCCAACCATTTTAATCTTCTCATCCACATTGAAATAGTTATTGGTAGCTTTCCATATCATAATGGAGAAGGGAGGTTAGCATGCCCAATCCATTGAGCCTAAGGTAAAGAAGGCGCCCGAACCCTGATACAGGGCCCAAGCACTTTTAGTATTAAAATTATCATCATTTTCACTCTTTCAAATAAGAACATCCTCCCTCTATTTGTGCCTAGCCAAGAAATGAACCAAATCATTAGCTTTTTGGAAATCCGCAAGCCTTTCCAAGAGTGGAATATCCCACTCATTCTCAATATGATACTCTTTTATCTTCAACAAAAGCTTCTCAGTCATCGGGTACTGGTCATGAAGAGGGTCACCCTCATTCCAGTTATCATACTAGAAAGAGATGTTTCCATCTCTCTAGCCACTTAGAATTATTTAAGACATACGACATACTATTAACAATAGCCTTCCAAAATCGAGTACCCTTTGAAGGATCCACCAGAGGTAAATGATTACCTTTAACATACTTGCCTCTAAAGAAATCCGCCCACAACAAATGCCCCGAAATCAATCTCGAAGCAAGCTTCATAATAAGAGCCATTTGGATATCCCCAAAATCCAGAATACCCACCCCACCTTCTTCAATGGGTTTACAAATATTTTTCCAAGCCACACATTTCCTCTTACCTTTATCCTCTGAATCACTCTAAAAGAAAAAGCTCAAAAGCCTATTCAACGCCAAGAGAACCACTTTAGGGACATGTAAAACAACAAGAAAATGAGTTGCCATGCTTGATAAAACATGCCTCAAAGGAATAGTTCTACCACCTGTAGAAAGCAATTTCATCTTCCAACTTGCAATTTTCTTTTCAACTTTCCCAAGTAACTCCCCTAAATCAGAGGTTTTCAATCTACCAGTCACAATAGGAACACCCAAATACTTGAAAGGAAAATACCCTTCATAAAAGCCAGTAATGTGAAGGAGCGAACTCTTTCTGAAAGTCAGAATAAGTTTAGAAAAATAAATAGCACTTTTATCTTTACTAATGACTTGACCCGACCAGTCCTCATAAATCTTCAAAGCCTGATTCAAACCTTGCATAGATCTTTTATCACCATTAGCAAATATAACAATATCATCAGCATACATGAGATGGGTAACAAGTGGAGTACCTCTAGCTTGAGAGAACTAAAGCATTTTTCCTTGATCAAAGTAATGATTGAGCAGACGAGAAAGTACTTCTTGAATAATGATAAACAAGTAAGGCAAAATAGGATCACCTTGCCACAGACCACATTCACCTTTGAAGAGCCCTATAGGAGTGCCATTCATCATAATGGAATACCAAGATAGGAAAATACACACCTTAATCAGATCACAAACTTGAGGAGAAAACCCAAAAGCATACAAGGCATGAAGTAAGAAACACCAATCAACCATGTCATACGCCTTGGACATATCAAGTTTAATCAATACATTACCCCCATTGGATTTTTTGTGGAGAGAATGGAGCATCTCATGAGTTAAACTAATATTTTAAAAATATTATGACCATGGATAAACGCCCTTTGCTCCTGAGAGATCATTTTTTAAAGTAAATTCGTCAAGCGGGCCATAATAATCTTAGAGCTGATTTTTTAAATAACCGAGCAAAGACTAATAGACCTAAAGTTATCAAAACCAGTAGGCTTTTCTACCTTAGGAATCAAAATAATGTAAGAAGCCGTATAGAACCTAGGAAAAGACTTTGTATGGAAAAAAAAAAATCAGAAATGGCTTCTAATAAATTAACCTTAAGAAAATCCCAACACACTATAAAGAAGTCAGAACCAAAATCATCAGGGCCAGGACTACTGTCAATGGGGATACTGAAGAGAGCATCTTTTAGTTCATCCATCGAAGGATCTTTATAGATAGAGGTTTTCCTTTTCAGTGATCACAGGAGAAACTAAGGGTACGTTTGGGTGTTGAAAAGTGTTGAGAAGTGTTGAGAATGTTTGTGAATAGTTATGAGTAGAGATTGGAGTGAGTTTGTGGGTCCCATTGAGAGTATTTTGAATTGTTTGGATGTGTGAAGTATGTTGAGTTGTTGACTTTTGAGTAGAAAGTTGAAAAATGTGTTGGTCCCATAAATATTATAGTGATTTGATTTTTAATAATAAATATTATAATGATTTTATTATAGTAATTTTTTAATATTAATAAATATTGTAGTGATTTTATTTTACTTTTATATATAATAATGATAAATATTATAATGATTTTATTTTTAATTTATATATAATAATGATAAATATTATAATGATTTTAATTTTTAATTTATATATAATAGTGATAAATATTATAATGATTTTATTTATATATATATATATATATATATATAATAGTGATAAATATTATAGTAATGTTATTTTTTATTTATATATTATAGTGATTTTATTTTTAATTTATATATAATAGTGATAAATATTATAGTATTTTATTTTTTATTTATATATAATAGTGATTTTATTTTTATTTATATATTTTAGTGTTTTTATTTTTTATTTATATATTATAGTGATTTTATTTTTTATTTATATATTATAATGATTTTATTTTTTATTTATTATATATTATAGTGATTTTATTTTTTTATTTATATATTATAGTGATTTTATTTTTTATTTATATATTATAGTGATTTTATTTTTTATTTATATATCATAGTGATTTTATTTTTTATTTATATATAATAGTGATAAATATTTTTTATTTATATATTATAGTGATTTTATTTTTTATTTCTATATTATAGTGATTTTATTTTTTATTTATATATAATAGTGATAAATATTTTTTATTTATATATTATAGTGATTTTATTTTTTATTTATATATTATAGCGATTTTATTTTTTATTTGTATATTTTAGTGATTTTATTTTTTATTTATATATAATAGTGATAAATATTTTTTATTTATATATTATAGTTATTTTATTATAGTGATTTTATTTTTTATTTATATATTATAGTGATTTTATTTTTTATTTATATGTAATAGTGATAAGTATTATAGAATGTTTGTGAATAGTTATGAGTAGAGATTGAAGTTGGTTTGTGGGTCCCATTGAAAGTATTTTAAATTGTTTGACATGTGAAATATTTTCAAAAGTACGAGAAGACTTGGAAAGTGTTGAGGATACTCTAGTACCCAAACACAGCCTAAGTCACTCAAATCTGACAAATCTTGTCTACGATTTTGGCCCAAACATTGATGAAAAGTACTCAACAGAAGCCTGATGAATTTTAAGCAAAGAATGTAACATAGTTCCATCAGCAAGACACATGTCACTGACCCTTTTATGCTTCTTAGAATTCAGAATAGCATGGAAAAATTTAAAATTTTGGTCCCCATCTTTCAGCCAAATTTTCTTAGCCATATGCGAAAGTCTCATCTCCTCTCTATTCTTCCAAGTAGATAACTCTAATTTAGACACCATAAGATCATAGTCGACCTCAGCATTAAAACAAACTTGGAGACTATATCTAAACTCTCAATGCGGTGTTCAAGATCTTTGATAGTAACATTAGTTCTATAAAACACATGCTGATTCCACTTCCTTAAGGCCACCTTAACCCTTTTCAATTAAGAGGATAATTTATGAAACCCAAAACCAATCCCCTCCTGTTTCCAAACCCCCTCCACAAAGCTGAGAAAATCCGTATGATCAGTCCACATATACTAAAAGTGAAAGGGACTAGGGCCATATTTAAAAGAGTCATCTCCCATTTAAATCACCATAGGAGAATGATCCGAAGTGGACTGAGCCAAGACATGATAATAGACATTCGAAAAACCATTTAGAAAATTAGAGTTAATAAAGCATTTATCTAACCTAGCCCAACTCCGCGCCAAACCACCCTGGCTATTGCACCAAGTCATCCTCGGGCCTTTAAAACACATATCCAACAAACCACAATTTTGTAAGCAGAGGTTAAACTCCTCCATCGTAGAAAACTAGCTACGATGCCCACCTTTTCTTTCCGAATCATCTTTAATAATATTAAAATCACCACAAAGAACCCATGGAAAACTACCACTACCAATCGCTTCCAAATCCTCCCAAAGAACTTTCTTCCCAACCCGATTACACTTGGCATACACAACAATAAGGATGAAGGCATGACCATGCTCCTCAACCTTCACAGTCATAAACTGACTAGAACTTGCCAACCATTGCATTGAAACTGCCGAATTCCACAACAACCAAATTTTACCTTCATGCACTTCATTAGTAAAATAAGAATCACAATTAAACCTACTAAAAAAACTAGGATTTATATTCTCAAGTAAAAAAGGTTCAGTAAGAGCAATGATATTAGGTCTATAAGTATTAATAAGATTTTTCAAATGCAACTGGGATGTACCAATTCCCCTTATATTCTAGAAAATAATATGATTAATCATAAATTAAGTTTGGAGGGACGTATTACCAACCTAGTAGAGCTTCTAGTCTTTACCTTACCGGAAAAATCTTTTAGGGCTTCTAAATCCGTGTAGTAATCTTTTTGCATATCAACCCGCATCGTGTCCCTATCAACTTCATTGTCAAACTGAGTTTCTTCCATAGTGTGCCTGGTCAATTCCTTCTTGCTTTGAACAACAAAACCCTCAGCCAAAGATTGACCCATTGGTACCATGCCTACATACTCAGAATTTTGTTCAACTGGCACTAGTTGTATGGTCTCCTTCAAAGTAACACATGGTGCTGCTTCCATATCACACCCCGTAACACAAGATGATGAACCTCCACCACCACCATCTCTTTTGGATGTCGAAGGTTCCATATTAAGCATGTTGCATGGAACCAATATAATAAGTTGCACAGGGACATCAATACCTTCCTTTAAAGCCTCCAAGCCACCTGTCCCTACCACCTTATCAAGTTCAACGGCCTCTTCCTCACCCATAACTCCACCATTTTCCTGCAAAACACCTTGACCCTCAAGACCCAACATTGGCTACTCACCATGCTCCACGATCAGAGTGCCTCCTTCAGCCTTAACTTCCACTGCTGGCTTCTCAAATTTTTTTACCCAGACCTGCCCTCCCTTGGATTGATTCTTCTTGGTGTCTCTACCCATTCTGCAGGTCCTTTCATTATGTCCCTGTGATCTACATGTCCGACAATAAGCCAATAGTGTCTCGTAAATAATCTCTTGTCTTCTACCCCTTGGCATTCGAGGAATACCGATCCAAAATAAGAGATGGGCTCTTTTGATGCATCTATCTCAAGACAAACTCTTATCCCATCCGTTCTTGTTGCACAAAGAGTTGGATTATCACATTGAATAAACCGTCCAATCGATGCCGTAAGCGTTTTCAATATCAATGTATGATAAAAATTAGGAGGAAGATCAGGCAAAAGGACCCATACTGGAACGCATGCTAGTTTACTTTCTTCATCAAAATCTGGCATCCATGCAAACTGCTGGTAGGGAAAACCATTAACGTCACATGACTCTCTGGAGAGAGCTTTATGGAAGTCTGCTTCATTGGACATTCGGACAAATATGTTTCTTGAGTTTTGCATCGATGACACCATAAGAGCACTAGTCAATCCCCACCAACTTCGGATGAAGCCACGAATGGCATCTAGAGAAGGCCTCTGCCGCAAGAATTCCAAGACTAATGAGAATCTAAAAGGTCGGTTTTGTGCGATCCAACTCTTTCGCAGAAAAAGGAAGCATAGCTCCTTATCGATCAGCTTCGGCTGATGAAAAGCAACGTCCATCTCAGGAAGTGGTTGCAGAACTGTGGAGAATAGTTTAGAGAACGACTGTTGATGGCCTGCCGAGTCTGGCAAGGCATCAATGGCCGCCATGCAGAGGCTGCAAAACGTAAACGCAGCAACAACGATACCAAAACCCTAGCAGAGCGAAAAAAAAATCCTTTTTATTTGAAGTGTTGTTTGGTTGCTGAGTAAACTTGAGGGAAAGGATGGGAAAGATTGAAGCTTTTTATGGATTTTTTGCAGGATGAACCGAGTTGCTTTCCAGCCTTTCCAAAGAGAGAAAAGTGGTGGGAAGAGCAGTGCATCAGAGGGCAAAACGCTTTCTTCTCTGGCACGGGAGGCGGTGCCAGCTGTGGGGGTGGCTACGACGAGATCATCGGCAGTAACAGCCATCAGAGGGAGTGATGGAAATGAGAGAAGAGAACAGAGAGAAGGGCAGTCTGAGAGAAATTATAGATTCAACGCGTACCTGATGTCCTTACCTCTGTCGATGTGACTACGGTGACTGGCGAGAGGCTAGAGCTTGTTTCTGAGCACCGAGCCCAAAGAATGGACCTTGATTTGCATCTTCAAGCTTCTTCTGCTTAAAGTAATCCTGAAGCTGCTTAGCCTTCTCTTATGGATTTCGTTTATGCAAACTAGGGGTGATTAACGGTCCGGTCGGACCGACCGTTTCGGTCCGGACCAGACCGGACCGAGACTTAGACCGGTCCGGTCTGGTCCATATTTTAGAGGACCGAAATTATTCGGTCCGGTCCACGGTCCACAGTTTTTTCGGACCGGACCGGACCGAATGAAAAATTAAAAAAAATATATTTTTTATATATATTTTATATATAATAATTGTACAATTAACAATATAAATTTTTAAATATATTATTAATACTTGTTAATATTCTATAAATTAACAATATTTTATATATATCTTCATTTAACCTATCACTATTAACAATATAAAATTTTAAATATACTATTAACACTTGTTAATATTCTATGAATTAATAAATATATAATATCAATTAGTTAATTATATAGTAATTATATAAATTAATAATATAATTTTCATCTAATTTATTATCATTGACCATATAAAATATTTTTTTATTGAGTTTGTTACATAATCCACATTAATAAGTCACTAAGTTTAATTTAGTATTTTAAATAAATTTTTTTATTAATTATTAAAAAAAAAAAAAAAGAGGGCGGACCGACTGGACCGGACCGGACAGATAGCTATCGATCTGGTCCGGTCCCTTTGGGTGTTCGGTCCGGTCCGGTCCGGAAAAATAATGGACCGAAAATTTTCGGTCCATCGCCGGACCGGACCGGCCCGTTTGCAGCCCTAAAAATGGCAAACCTCTCTGCTTTTCATGTCAATGATTTTTAATGGCTTCATCACTTCCAGTCACTATGTCGGTCTCATTGTAGGCGCTCGCAAATGGAGGAACAGTACGGGATGGAGACACCCAACGACGTCGGCGGGGACTTTGCGGAGGTGCCTGATAGCAAAGGGACCTACCGTCACCGCCGAGAGCTGTGGTCTCTAAGACTTGATTTTCTCAACATTCTTCTCAATCTTTATCTTGTTTTAGTTACAAAGATATTTTATAAAAAAATAAACCTATAATTTGACTTGGCTTGATGTGGTATGTTAGATTGTAAAATTATTTTCATTATGAGTAATTTATTACTCGTAGACTGTATATCCGATTGACGTGGCTTAAAAATTAGTACTTGTGTAAATAATTTTAATAATACAACAATCTATGACATTTCTCAATTCTTAATGGCGTGTCATCTTGTAATAGGATATATTGAGATTACTATATCTACGGATTTCAAAACTATCTAATAATTATTCATAACGTTACATCCAAATTGATTAAATCTCAAAGTACATTTTTCCATTTGAAAAAAAAAAAAAAAATCCACTAAATTACAAGCTTATTAATAAGCCTATTTACTCGATCATTCCTGCAGTCTCCTTACATTTAATGCTAGAATAAAATGAATGGCTTGGAAGAGACCTAGTCAGCAAACCAGTAAACCACCCTGCAGGCATTCTGGTTAGTGCCACTCAGCCACAATTAGCGCCCCTCACCCTCGGGCAGAGGGAGCTCCATCCACCGTGCATGCCTGCTGAACAAATTTATCTTATGTTTGTGGGGTACCCCATCATGTCATGTTAATTACTGAATTCCTGTAACAGTACTAGTCACCTTGATTCAATGCAGAATATCCCTATCCCTATCCCTATCCCTATCCCTTTCCCCCTATCCACCAGCCAATTACATGTTTATAAATCCCAAAACAATGGGCGCCATGCATGCATTATAATTTATGCAGGTATGGATTTTAAAGAAAATGTTTATGAAGTAGAACATAGTGAGATTGTCCTTCAACATAAAGATACTCCCTCTTTCATATAGTTTCTTCCTTTTATTTAATTTCAACATGATGTGATTCTTAAATTAGTTTTTTCTTTTCATGATTTGGATTAGTTTCGATGTGACCGTGAAGTTTTAAAATATTTTGTATTTATAATCCGACATTAACTTAATTTGTATCATTCATTTTCTTTCAGTTTCCTTTTAACATATCGTCATTATATGATATTACTGATTGATTTCTTTTTTTTATTATTATGTATATCAATTGACATATTGCTAACGCATCATATATATCACCGCTCATATCATTTATAAAAATTGATATGACAAACATATCAATATCTATTACGTCAATAATATTAAGCAGATGTTATATTCAAAGTGTTAGGAACTTTGTTAAGAAAATGATTGACCGACCATCCTTCCTCGCTCATGCTAATTTTATTAGGCGTACCTAGCTAGCTAGTTGCTGATGATCAGCATATTATATGGTGAGCAATTAGCATTGGTTAGCAACTTGAGGAGGTTTTGGTTCACTTGTTTTCTTCTGTTTTGTCTCTTCTCCTTTCCACCCTTAGCAAGTGTACGTGCAATTTCCTAGAAAAGGGAGTGGAATTTGATTCTAAATCATATATAGTGGCTGGGATTAATTCTTCTGCCAACTTCGACATAATTAGGGAGGTGCAAAAATCCCGTACTTGTTGGATGATTCTTATTCATATGAGAAATATTCTAATTTCATATTCTAATTATAAAGTGATTACAGAAAATTAATTTTATAAATTGATATGACGTGATATAATTCGTCAGATTATAAAATTATTTTTATTATAAAATAGATTTAATGAATCAAATAAAATTATTATTTTTATATAATTCTTTAATTGACTATTCATATTGCGAGATCGGGAGAGCCAAGTTTTTCTGGAATTTCGTGGTGTCAATCAGAATATTATTTTCTTTGGATATAAATAATGCAGTTCCTAAGATTTTGGATGTTTGTGATATTTTAAAAAAGTAAAAATAAGAAAGAATTAGCAATTATTGAGAACTCTCTATCAACTTACAAAAACAAAACGACAAAAGAGAAAGAGAGAGAGAGAGAGTCAACGATCAAATTAACTCCCTTAAAAGACATTTGAAGCTTTAATTCTTTTTTAAAAAATAAAATAAAATAAATGGTCCAAGGCTAATTACATCGTGAGGATGTTCATGTTTTTACTGCCTGCATCATTGGTCACATTCAGAATGAGAAATTAAAAGGGGTAAGTGGTCCAACATAATACCTCGGTCCTCGAGTTTTATTTAATTAATTTTTTTTTTTGGTTAATTATTCCCTATTAGGGAGACGGCCGCATGTTCATGCTATTTTTAACTTTTTTTTTTTTCTCCTGCCATATAAATCATTAATGATTAATTTCAAAACATGACTAGACGATGGTAGGAACAATAAGAGAGAAAATAAAATAAAAAGGTAGAATCAATGACGCACGACACAAGGTTTATATAATTTGGCAACGTGCTTACGTCAACAAAACTATAGATGATTTTATTAAGAAGAAAATCAGAAATACAATGCAACAGTTATATAAGAGTTTAATACGATACGTAGTAAATCCTAATTAACGGATTAGGTCGGAAATTTCATTAAAAAATCCATCAAAAGATCGCAACGAATTTTTATCGAATTAGGTCATCAAACTAGACCGCACACAAACAAAATCAGGCTTTGCATAAAGAAAACCAACTTGAGATCCCTACTTCTGCTCAAATTTGAGAATCTTAAAAATGAAAGATAAATATAGAAAATAAGTTGGACAATATTTACTATTGTCAGTGTAAATTTTAATACAACTTAAAATTTTTTATAAATGTTGTACAATTTACTTTATATGTCTTCCTCTCTCTAAAAAAAAAAAACTGTTCTAGTCCCCATTTATATTTTCCCATTCCACTTTTTTACATCTTCAAAATTTAGTCAATTTCACATTTTTTTATATTTGCATATTTTATTTAAATTCAATCTCTACATTGAATTAGCCATTTACTCTCTATATAATAATAAAATATTATTAATTTAATAATTTTTTATTTAATTTATTTGTATCACATTTTATAATTCTACCAATTTAATATTAATAATAATTATATTATAATTAACTTATCATTATAATAAACTTAATAATTAATATTCTAATTAATATTAGCTAATTAATTTATTTTTATCACATTTTATATTTAATAATAATAAATGAACCAAATTTCTTAATGATAAAAAATACCTACATATTTTGTGAGAGAAGTGAGAATTGAATATTTTAATGTTTGGCTAACCTACTGTTCACCAACAAATTTGGAGAATCACTCTAGCAGAAGTCTAAAATTTTATAGAGATATCCAATCTAATGTGGTATTTGTTGGCACATATTGACTAAAGTTTAGCCATCATTGAATTTTGGCCAAGCTAATAAAGATGCTCTCAACTAGATGTCTTTCCTTGTTCAGCCCCCTGCTTAGAATGTCTATCCCACTGGCCACTAACACGTATTAATCACGTTATCTTGTCTAAATACCGCTGGACGCTACGACGTTAAAGGTTCATAACACACTATAAATTACGTCCTCCGTAAACAGACTTGATATTCCATGCGATCACACAGATGTTGTACATGTGTTTCGCCGAACCCACAATCTCAAACTGTCGAACTTGACGCGTGTTTGTACTCGATCTTCTTTTGCAAAGCAAGCTCCTTACCTCCCAGCTCTTAGAATCGATCAAGCTTGCCTATAAGAGTACCCCATATTTATACGGCACTGCAAATTAAACTTACATATCGGAAAATGCCACTGGCAGCAGCGCCGAGAAGGGACCGAACACAAGCGTTGTGGCGTGTGCGCCTTGGCTCGGCGTTAAGGACCATTCTAGCATGCACCATAGTGGCCTGCACCACCCTGTATGGCCCAGCACCTCTTAGGCACTTACTTACATATCCTGCCTTTTCCTACGTAACAACCATCCTAATCGTGTCGGACGCAACGCTCGGGGATGCTCTCCGAGGTTTTTGGCATGCTCTCTTCGCTACTGTTCAGGTTTTGATCCTCTCTGTACTCAGCCTGTGGATAGTCGGACCTGCTCGGTTCACCAACGGGCTAGCGGCGGTGGCTGTGGCGATCAATGCATTTTTGGTGGCAGTGCCCGAGTCGACACCCTTGATCTCTAAGCGGATCGCATTTGGGCAGATTGTGATTGTGTACGTAGGTGCTGTCGTTCAAGGCGCACAAACTGGATCTTTCATGCACCCGGTTCATGTCGCGTCGAGTACTGCACTTGGAGCCTTGGCTTCCGTCCTGGCGATGCTGTTTCCCTATCCCCACCTAGCCTACTTCGTGGTAATTTCCTTTTTCTTGCCAGTGAAAAAACCGAAGAAGGATTCATCAAATTATGTTTATAGAATCATACATATATAATATGAGATATATAAATGCTAAACATGCAGCCTAAACATTTTCCAATGTTTGATTAAAGGGTTTTACCTTTGTTATTATTATATTTGGGTTAGTTTACCATTTTGTGGAAATATTTTCTAAAGAGGAGATCCCTGGCTTAGTTCCATCGTAAGATGACCGAAACAGCTGACGCAACCCAGGACGTAAGGAATCCAATTCCCAGTTAATTATACCGGCAGGTGATATAATTCAATTTTTTTTAGACTTTATAAAAGTAATTTGAATTGGTCTTGAAATTGAGAGTTAAACGAATCATTCATCATGTAGATTAAGCATGCAGCTAGCTAGGTTCCGAGATTCATTTATCCAGATAGTTTGGCAGCGATGTTGAGAACAAAAACATGCATGCGAATGGGATTCTGAAACTCATATATACGGCTGATTATATATTGGTCCAAATACAACAAACAGGTGATCATGATCCCAGCTTTCTGATCAACATGTCCAAAGTCGGATAGTATAGATGCCCAGTAAGAGAACAAATACTAAATACTACGTACACAGCCAAAAGAAAAATGGATGGCTTCTTTTTTTCTGAGTCAAACAGTGCAGGTTGACCATGGGGTTCGTGGAAATTGATGTCACCCATTCTCTTGCTGCCATATAATCTGGGATTCTGGGTCCACCGACAATAGCTGTCGGTTGTGTATATTAAGCTAAACAACAAGCGCATGAACAAAAGCTCATATTACTGATTCTTTTGAGCTTTGAAAAGAAAAAAAAAAAAAAGCAGAGAGCATGAAAGCATCACCGCCTCTATAAGACTATATCTTTGTTACGGGTTTTTTAGATCTTGTTCGTCTCTTCAATAATTCATGCACTTTATAATAATACATACTCGGGAATATGTGAATTCTCTTTTACTGTTTTTTATAGTTATTTTTACTTGCAAACAATATGTGAAATACAATCTTTAGTTGTTGGCATCTTTCTACTTGTGGCTACCGTATCTAAGCATGACTCTAGAGAAAGAAACATATTGATCCTATCTATAATCAGACATTTGATATCATTTTAAATTATTTAAATAATCGCTAATACGATTAGTAATATTAGAGGGAGTTCAAACAAAATATTTAAAAATAGTATAAATCAAAGTATTAACACTATATATATATATATATATTCAATTTAGCTCCTAATATATATATATATATTTTTTTTTTATGACAGGAAAGGAAAACAAGGCTGTTATATGCTGAAAATGGTTTGGAGAGGTTAAAAAACTTGTTGGACGCTTTCTTTGCCCAAAACAACGCAGCTATGCTTGACCCGATCATTTCTCAAGCCAAGTTCCTTTCTAAAACAGGAGCCAAGCTACTTCAAAGAATCCAAGACAATAAGGTAAGCCAATTTTCATAGGTAGCATGCATCTCAGATGGAAGCATTTCAATTGTTAATTTCTAGAAATCATTTATTTCCTTGTGAACAGGAAGGCGTGTTATGGGAAAGACCTCAGAGGAAATTCTTAAAACGCAGTTGCATTGACCCAGTAGAAAAGTTGCAGCTCATGGAAATTCCTATAAGAGGGATGGAAATGGCCTTAGCTAACAGTACCGACACCGACAGCATGATGAATGAAGAGCTCAGAGAAGTTTTAGGATGTTTGAAAGTACAATTAGGCCAAAAATTCGAGCAAGCAAAGGGCTCTGTCCCTTTTGACTCAACGACAGCTACAGAGACAATGGAAGAACATTTAGACAAGTACCTCTGGAAGTTCCAAAGCAATCCCATAACCCAAGAAGAGTTGCCAATTCTGTTCTTCCTGTACTGTGCGGGACTCCTCCTCCATGGCTCGACCAATGCTCAAATCCCTGACACTGAAGAATCCACCGATTTAGAAAAGCAAGAATTAATGCTTAGTTTCAAAAGGACCTGGACAATTCTTGACATGTTACCGACCAGCCAGAGTTTGGTTTTTGCTTTCAAGTGTTCGATTTCTCTTGGTTTTGCTGTTTTGTTCGGTTTGATGTACGACAAAGAAAATGGATATTGGTCGGGTCTCACGATTGCCATCTGTTTTGCAACAGGAAGACAGCCCACATTTGCTGTTACAAATGCTCGAGCACAAGGCACAGCTATGGGATCAGTCTATGGAATCCTATGTAGCTATATTTTCCAAAGATTCGAGGATTTAAGGCTCTTACCACTTATACCTTGGATTGTTTTCACCAGTTTTCTAATGCATAGCAGAATGTATGGCCAAGGCGGTGGAATTTCAGCAGTTATAGGGGCATTATTAATCTTAGGTAGGAAAAATTATGGCCGCCCAAGTGAATTTGCCATAGCCAGAATCACAGAGGCATGCATTGGGTTAATTTGTTTCCTCGTTGTAGAGATTCTCTTGAATCCAGAAAGAGCAGCAACTCTGGCAAAATCTGAACTTTCAGGGAGCTTGGAGGCACTTCAAGATTGGTTCAGCAAAATGATTCCCTGTCATAGCCAGAAGAACATGCGAGTTTCAACTTTTCTGGCACTTAGAGAGAAGCAGAACAAGCTGAAGACCAATGTCAAGCAATTAGAAAAGTTCATTGCAGAGGCAGAATTGGAGCCTAATTTCTGGTTCTTGCCTTTTCATGGTTCTTGCTATGGTAAGCTCCTTGCATCTTTGTCAAAGATGACGGACCTTCTAACCATCGTGGCCTATCAAATAGAATTCCTCTCACAAGTACCGAAGATCTTTGGAGTTGATATTAAGGAGCTCTGGGAAAGCATAGATGATGATCTACAGCTATTCAAGAAAAAGGTTGGGTCTTCATTGAAATGCCTGAAAAAGTTGACTTCAATCCCGTCCCTCGTAGCACTGGAAAAAGAGTTGCAAAAGAAAATCGTGTCTCATGACGCTGAGTTGGGAAAATCAGCAAATGCACTGAGGCTGTTGTGTACAGATGAAGAAGAGGTTGATGGCATTCTCAGTTCTTTCCTTCAACACTTGAATGAAGAAACTGACAAGATTTATGCTAACGAATGTGAGAAGAAGCTTAAGAGCCAAATAGTTCTTTGTCTGAGTGGCCTGGGCTTTTGCATCGGTAATTTGATGAGAGAGACAATGGAGATCGAGAAAGAAGTAAAAGAACTTATGAAATGGGAGAATCCCTCGAGCCATGTAAATTTGAACGA
The DNA here is from genome assembly GCF_001411555.2 of Juglans regia. Classification (NCBI taxonomy): domain Eukaryota; kingdom Viridiplantae; phylum Streptophyta; class Magnoliopsida; order Fagales; family Juglandaceae; genus Juglans; species Juglans regia. Next base: position 3,627,505 of record NC_049904.1, read on the forward strand.
AATTTCCTGTAAAATCAATATTTTGAACAGATAATATCTGTGTGTGTGTATATATCTATTCACTATAGATAAAGAGAGAGTTTGAACTTTTTTCTTAGACATTTGAATGGATGAAAATATCCTCCAATGTGTGACAGTCTAGCTTCAGCTTATTCGATTACCCTTTCGGTAATTACCCGTTGTTCTTAGATGGTTAAGGATCAAAGGTCCCGAGAAATCACGCCTAATGTTAAGATTGTAAAATAGAGACACTTTTTATTTTTTTAACTTGATTTTTACAATGAAAGGATTGACAATTAAATAGATACATGGAGCTAAGCTAAGTATGGAAACAAATAAATGTATGGAAAAAATTGATATTTACAAATCAATGACTAATTCCTAAAATCATGGTGTCTGTCAGTAGCTGATTTTGTGCAAATTAGGATTCTGTCAATACTCCCCCTCAAGTTGGCGCATGGAGATCCGTAATGCCCAACTTGCGTGAGAAATGGTGAAAAAGTTCCCATCCTAAGGCTTTAGTGAAGATGTCGGCAACTTGCTCATGGGAAGAAGTGTGCACGACTGTAAGGAGATCGGACCGAATCTTATCTCGAATAATCTGACAGTCAATCTCAATATGTTTGGTGCATTCATCAAACACTAGATTGTGAGCAATGTGGAGAGCAGATTGATTGTCACAATGTAAGCTGAAATGCTCAGAATGAGAGATGCCAAGATCAGTGAGGAGTTGTTTCAGGCAGGTGAGCTCACAAGTGGTGATGACCATGGCACGATATTCAGCTTCAGCAGATGAACAAGCCACTATCGTTTGTTTTTTTGTCTGCCAGGAAATAGGACTCGCGCCGAGCTAGATGAAGTATCCTATGGTGGAGCGACGAGTAGTGGGACAGTTGGCCCAATCCGAATCAGTGTAGGCAGTAACATGTAAACTGCTAAAGGAGGAGAATAAAATGTCTTGTCTGGGACTTCCTTTGATGTAGCGAAGAACACGAGTGGCTGCTTGCATGTGAGGAACATGAGGGGCATGCATAAACTGACTGAGGATGTTCATTGCAAAGACAATGTTGCCATCTTGATTAGTGAGCTTCAAGTTTTGTTCCATGGGAAAGTGAGCAATCCACTATCATTTAGAATGTTAAGAGCATATTTTTCGCTGATTGAGGAATATGCCTTTTTTGTGAACGAGCAACTTCGAGACTAAGAAAATATTTGAAGGAACCAAGGTCTTTGATTTTGAAGTGCGTGGAGAGAATTTCTTTTAAAAACTTAATCTGAGAGAGATCATTACCAGCAACCAGAATGTCATCAACATAGACAAGAATAATGGTAATACTTGTGGAAATGACCAAGGTGAATAGAGAGTGATCCACTTGAAATTGGGTAAAATCTGTATCAAGAAGCACAACAGTTAGTTTAAAAAACCAGTTATGAGATGCTTGTTTAAAGTCATAAAGGGATTTGCGAAGACGATAGACACGGGTCTCCCCTTTGGGACAATAACCGAGAGGTGGTGTCATGTAGACTTCCTCATCAAGATTGCCGTGTAAGAAGGCATTGTTGATGTCAAGTTGATGAATAATCCATTGCTGGGTAGCAGCGACAACCAATAAACACCGAACAGTAGACATTTTGCAAACGGGAGCAAAAATCTCATGATAGTCTAGGCCTTTAACTTGAGTATAGCCTTTGACTACCAGCCGAGTTTTATATCTTTCGATGGAACCATCTGCCTTGAGATTAGTTTTGAATACCCATTTGCAAACAATGGGTTTCTTATCAAGAGGGAGTGGCTCAAGTGTCCAAGTGGAATTGGCTTCAAGAGCATGTAGTTCAGTAGACATAGCTTCGCACCAATGGGAATGGCGAAAAGCATTAGAATAGCAAGAAGGTTCAACATAAGTAGTAAGAGCATGTAAAAAATTAAGGTAAGAAGATGAAAAATGAGAATAGGAAAGAAAAGCAGATAAATGGTAAGTAGTACCTGAGGTCTGTGTAGTAGGTGAGGATGCCGTGGGCTCCATGTGTAGGGTCAGAGAGACATAATCTTGGGATGGAAGGTACGTGAGGGGAGGAAGGGAGAGGAGGGATCAGAGGAACTAATGGAAATAGTGGAAGTAGTGGATGGTAAGATAGGCTTAGGAATGGGGAGAGGAAGAATGGGAAGCGATGTGTCTGAAAGATCGGGAATTTCCTAAAATGGAAACTGGTATTCATGGAAGGTGACATCGCGAGAACATAAAATGGCTTGAGTGTCGATATTATAAAGCTTGTGTGCTTTATGAGTGCTAGGGTAGCCAAGAAAGATACATTTTAAGGCACGAGGAGAAAATTTATCACAAGAAGCACGAAGGGTTTGGACATAACAAAGACAACCGAAGACATGAGGATGATTGTAGTTGGGCATGGTGTTGAAGAGTAGTTCAAAAGGAGATTTATTTTGAAGAATGCGACTTGGTGTGCGATTTATGAGATATGCAGTAGTGAGTACGCATTCACCCCAAAATTTTAAAAGTAAGTGAGTTTGAAAACGAAGACTGTGAGCAATATTCAATAGGTGCCGGTGTTTACCTTCCACAATATCATTTTGTTGTGGAGTTTCAACACAAATACGTTCATGAATAATGCCATAATTATGAAGATAGGTTTGAAATTTATGTGAAAGAAATTTTGTATATTATCAGTTCGAATTATTTTAATCATGGTGTTGAACTAATTTTGGATGAAGGCAAAAAATGCATGAGATTTGTATAAGCCTCATATTTATAACCATGAGATAGATCCAAGTAGTGCGGAAAAAATCATCAACAATAGTAAGAAAATAATGAGCACCACAAATTGAAGAAATATGATAACCACTCCAAATATCACAAAAAAATCGATTGAAAGCAAGTGAACTTTTATTAGCAGTAGAAGAAAAAGGCAATCTTGTGTGCTTAGAATGAGCACAAACATCACAATCAGAAATGACAATCACAATTAGAAACTGAGGAATAAGAAGACGGGAATGGTGACCTAGGCGTTGGTACTATAAATTTTTAGTAATGATAGATTGCACAGAAAGGGCCATAACGGTGTTGGGTCGGTACACATAAAGCCCATTGCAGAACTCACCCGCTCCAATTAGCCTCGTCAAGTGTGGGTCCTAGAAGGAAAAATTTATGGAAGAAAAAAAAAACAAAACAAGAGGTGGTATTAGTAAGCTGAGGGACAGATAATAAATTAAAATAAAAGAGGGGATAAAATAGACATTTTAAAGAGTTAGGGTTGAGGACGAAATATATGTGTCGACACCCTCGATATAGAGAGTGTGGCCATTAGCGAGTTTTACGAATTGTAGAGAAGAGGTCTTCCTCAAATCGTAAAAAGCATTTCGGTCATGGCACATGTTGGCACTAGGGCTGTTGTCCACGACCCATTCACAATGACTATCAAAATAGGGAGGAGAGGAAGTGGTGTTACCGAAAAAATTAGCCGAGGAAGAGGTTGGAGTGAGGAGGTCTAGTAACTTCTGGTAGAGATCCGGCGACAGTCTTGGTACCGGTGACGAATTAGAGGAAAGCAAAGCTTAATGGGCTACCGGTGCCACCCCAGATGGTGGTTTGTCGAGAAGAGAAGGATGTTGACTAGGGCAAGGCTCACGGCCAAGTGGGTATCAATGAGCCGCCAACAACGGTTGCGAAGATGGCCAATCTTGCCAAATTCTGTGCATCGGAGAGGGATTTTTGAGTGACTGGTGGAGCTGTCGGAGTGAGCTACGAAGGCTATGGAGTCTGCAAGTGTTAGCCGCACGTGGAGGAGGCGCTGTTGCTTTCCTGAAATAGAATAGAAAAAATATTGGTAATGGGGGGAAGGGGTTCCATGGCTAGGATTTGGGATCTGAGTTGGGAAAAAGAGATATTGAGGCAAAATAGAATTGAAAAACCCGTTCATCCTCTACTTGTTATTGCAAATCTTTGAGATCATTGCTAGTTTGTAGATGACTGAGTTCATCCCAAATTTTTTTAATCTAGTTGTAATACTTTTGAAAAGAATGGGTGTTTTTTTGCAGAGAGGAAAGCTCATGCTTGAGGTGATAAAGAAAGGCATTATTGATGTGGCAGAATCGAGATTGGAGGTCGATCTAGACTTCACTCGTGGATCTGTGTGATATTCAAGAGAGTTTGCAAGGGATGGGCTGATGGAGTTCAGAATCCAGGAAAGGACCATGTCCTTTGTTTGATTCCATTGTGTGTATTTGGGAGAGTCGATATCGGGAGGTTGAAGAGCGTCATCAACAAAACTGAGTTGTTTTTTGGCATTGAGGGCTCGGCTCATGGTTTTTTGCCATTTTGGGAAATTGTCTCCTGTAAAGAGTCCATAAACAAGGAGACTAGGAGAATCAAAGGGATGAAGATGATATGGAGAGGGGACGTTGGAAGAAGCAGCCTTGGAGGGCTCTGGTGGGGATCATGTTTAGGCGAATAGCATGTTAAGATTGTAAAATAAAGACACTTTTTATTTTCTGAACTTGATTTTTACAATGAAAGGATTGACAATTAAATAGATACATAGAGCTAAGCTAAGTATGGAAACAAATAAATGTATGGAAAGAATTGATATTTACAAATCAATGACTAATTCCTAAAATCATGGTGTCTGTCAATAGTTGATTTTGTGCAAATTAGTATTCTGTCGATTCCTAAGGAAAGCCCTTTCTTCCTTCCATTTGAGCGCTGGCAAGAACTAGCAAATCGGCCAGCAAATCTCCACGCGTATATTTGGTTATCTATTACATTGTCTGCATGGGATGGCCTCGACATGGCCATCCCAAACATTGCATTTCCCAAAGTCATGACATTTTCAGATTTTCTATGGACGGAATCCTCTCTCTCACTATCCCAAGAAGATTTCCTTCTGACGAAGGCATGACATTTCAGGTTTGCTGCAGATGTCTTTGTGCATCTCCGTATCTTCTCTCTCCAGATCTTTTAATACCTTCTACATGTGTCTTCCTCAAAGAACTTATCTATGTCTTTTATTTTCTGCCTAAAAAGGTCAGCCCCCTCCCTCTTTCTTTCCATCATTGAAGAACCCTTTATTGTTTAGTGTCAATTCTAAATCCAATCTTTGGCCTATTGTTTCTAAGGAAATTTTTTCTTCATCGTATTGATCATGAAACCTCGTATCTTTAGTTTTTATTTGGAAGAAGGCATCCAAACTCCTTACCTAGCATCAGTTTCTCACTCAACAAAATGTGTTGCCTTTATGGTCTGCTTCGGTGTGTTTCAGTACCTCTACACCTTTATATTTTTTGTTGCTCATTTTCTTCTCCTATGCGTTCTTATCTACAGTTCAATTTGTCTTTAAGGTTCTCGGTCCACCATTGTTCTGGTACTCTAGGGTGGGTTTGGATAGATAGTTCAGATGAAATGAGATGTTTTGTTGAAAGTTTGATAAAATATTGTTAAATATAATTTTTTAGTATTATTTTTATTTTGAGATTTTAAAAAGTTGAATGTTTATTATATTTTTGTATGAAAATTTGAGAAAGTTGTAATGATGAGATATATTAGATGAGATAGGTTTGTGTATCCAAACCCACCCTAAATGTGACCAATCACTCATTTATCTCTCAATTGATCACGAGTCTCGCTTTTGCGTTTTAAATCTCAAATTTGTGTTTTAAATTTAGCAATGATTTTTAAAGCGAGCCGAGTATTTTAAAACCCTCGAAATATTTTGAATGTCCAAAATTATTTTAAATGAGATGTTTTTAGTATTATTGGACCAAGCCTAAATTTTAAAGTAAGTTTTTTTTTTTTTTTTGGAACCCCGAAAATAATATAGTTTTAGCAAAGCATATTTCTTTAGAAATATTATTTAATATTCATTATTTTATTTTATGTTAAAAACTCTATTTGCTTAGATGCACCACTACAAGCTGCCAGCGTAGCAACCCAAGGCAGCAAGGCTGCCACCAGCCCCTCCACCGAAGTCTTTTGCTCCTCTGTGCCAACCCGAGATCCCTTTCTCTTGTCCTCCTCTGTTCATAAGTCCCAGCGCCACCACGACCACCCCTCTCCAACTCCCTTCTCGATCTCCTTAGCCACAACAGCACCACTGCAAGCTCTTCCGTGCACCACTGCTCCGCCCAAAACCGTTCGCGACATCATCTCTATGAGCCATTGGCCCCTCTGTTCTAGCAACTATCAACCACCTCATTTTCACGGTAGAAGCAACCACAGCCCAACATCAATTTTTCCCTCTACCATGACCCTGCAAAAATCATGCCAATTAGCCCATTTCCATCACCCACGCCCCCACTACTCCATAAGCCATAGTGCCACCCATTGGAGGCCCTCAACACCCCTCACGGCAGATCACCTCCCATTTTCCCCTCCTCCCTCAATCAGCCTCCACACACACCTCTCCCTCTCTGTCTTTCTCTACACCATGCTCTGCCACACTACAAGGACAACACACTCTTTGTCTTCACCATACTCAGCCAGCCAGCACCATGAAGCACCCACCCTCCACACATGGCTCACTGCCCAGCCACCTCTTAGCCCCTGTTTTTAAGATCACGGTAGTGACCACCTTGGCAACGCCACACACAACTCCTCCTTGCACGTACGTAGCCACCACCACGAGACCTTGTCGGATAGCAAGCGACGCAACAATTCAACCTCTCACCATAGTATAATTTCTATCTCTTTCCCTCGATAATTTACAATGTTTGTGAAAATGAGATTTTGTAGTTGTAATTGTTGGTATAATGTGAAGCGTTGGAATATGTGTATTGTGGAATGCACTGTGTTGTGAGCTGTGAACTGAGTAGTTTGTGATGTGGTTGTGTAATTGAAGTGATTGGCATTATTGTATAGTTGTGTTGTAGTTGTAAGTAATGTGAGTGAAGTGTAAGGATTATTGTATGATTGTGATGTAGTTGGTGACATGGCAGAATGTTATGAAGTATTGGGATTGAATACGAAGTTGTGGTGTGATTGTGGTGGATTTGTGGTTTGTGAAGTGGCAGGACTATTGTAATGTGCTCTGTGTAGTGAACTGTGAATGTGAAGTAATGGATCACTATGTGGTTTGTGAAGTGGGCGAATGTCATGTGAAGTGATGGGATCATTGTGTAGTTTGGAAGGTGATTGTAAACCATGTGACAGGATGGGATGTTGAGTAGTGGGCGATGTGGTTGTATGTTGTGTATGTCGTGTGAAGTGTTGGGAAAAGCGATGTAGTTCGGATGTGCGGTGTGAAATTATGTGTCGGTTGAGATTGTATTGGTTGGTAGGAAGCTTGTAAAAACAAGTGGACGTGTGGGTAAACTATATGTTGATCTTAGGTGATAAAAAGGGTGAGGTGCATGTGTCAACTGGTTAGACATATGTGCCTGACAGATTTACCATATGTAATGGATAGTCTGTCCTAAGTATGAGTACATGATGTTTAAGCCTCAAGGTTAGTTTAAAGTTGTGTATTATGCTGGGTTTGGATTATGATGAAGTGTTGATTAGATTATGCATGAATGGAGGAAGAGATGTATGTATTGACTAGGATTGAAATGTATAACTTGGTTAGTTCAACTTATGCATCGGAAGTGATAGTTTAGTAGGAAGAGTGTGATGAAAGTGATAGTATGTCTTAACCTTTAAAGTGAATCAATGAGGTTTGCTTTAAAGGATAAGAACTTGAAGTAGAATGATGTGTTGGAAAGGTGACCTCGAGTGGGTTCCAAGCTACGAGTTTGAGAATTTAGAGAAGAGTAGTAAAGGAAAGTATGAATGATGAAATTGGATAGTAGATTATGTCTAAATGAATAAAGTCTAAGTCAATGGTAGTTTTATGCATCTCTAAGTTTTAGTTGTTTATGCACTTGAGAAAAATGAATTATGTAAAGTTATGTATGCATGTAGGTTGTCATCTGACATGCATATGAATGGACTGTATGAAATGTAAATAGCATGGATTTGAGATAAGTATTATGTTCACTCTTATGGAGTTTTCTTAATGATATGAAATGAAAATGAAGAATTTTTATGAAAAATATTCTTTTATGCAATGAAAGAGAATGAAATGATATTTTATGAAAGCATGCTAACTATTAATATTTAAAGATATATGTTTGTAAAGACATTCTTTGGCAGCCCCAATTTATACACACATAGTAATAGTTGTATACATGTGAATAGATGTTATATGTAGTAGTTATTATCTTTATTTTCCATGAAATGAAATTTTGAGGTTTATGGTTGATACTAAGAAATGATTTTTAAATGATGCGATGAAAATGTATTTAAATGATGCTATGAAAGGAAGTTTAAATGATACTATGAAAAGAATGTTTAATATATATGCTATGAAATTATGTTTAAATGATGATGATGTTTATGTTTATACTTTTAAATGATGTTTATGAAATGAAATGGACTACTGAATGAAAGAAATGAAAAAGAAATTATTGAAATGAATGAATGATTGGAAGGAAAGGAAATGAAATAAATAAATGTTTAATGTATGAAAATACGTAACGGTCATGACTGAATGAATGAATAATGGTACCAATGGACTTGACACATTGCAATGCCGGATAAGTAGTACTGGTAATGCACCCAGTGCCACCCCCTGACAGAAAGGGATTTTCAACCTATGGTCATGGGCGGAATCCAGGTCCAAAAGACTGCTAACCCCAACATACGGAACGTAACAGTGTGTACCGGCCAGAGAAAAAGTGAAAAGAGTTAATTGAATGTTATGAATGATTTAGTTCATTTATGAATGAATGTACAAGTGTAGGAAATGTTTTATAAGAAATGAAAACATTTTTAAAGAAAAACTTCACCTTGTAATGTTTTCAAATGAAGTGAATGCTTTAAGTAAAGTGTGTAGATGAATATCAAATACATAAATGAAAACCTATGTTAGTATATTTTTATAGTATGAAGTAATGCTTATTGAATATTTGACTCATTTTATTTTCATATATGTCCCTCCCCATTTCATGAACAAAATGAGTAAGAAGTATCAAGACCGACATGGCCCAATGAAAGAGTGACAGAAGCCTAGTCACGTTTTTTGTAATGTATGAAAGTAAACTTTTTTTTGGTAAAAGGCCTTTTAATTCAAGATAATGATTTCTGCTAACTCTATTTTAATTTATAGAACATGTTTTAACTCTAAATATATAATATTTTATATCCTGGGAAGGAAAGAGGAAAACTTCAAAAATGTTAGTAATTCTCGTCTCAATTTCTTAAATTATTTTCTAAAATCCCACCACAAGGACAGGCATTACACTAAACCCTACCCTCAAGGATTTGTTCTAGTGTTTCTTTCTTCAGGGTTGGGAATGATGGCTTCTTGTCTTAATTTTTGAGTTTTTATTTTTAATTAACCTTGTTTACCTTATTTGAATTTTGGTTTCTATTTTTGGTGGTTTACTACATCACTAAGGTTTGATTTGTTCGCAAAGGTCATTGGCCTTGGACATCAAGTGCTTCTTGGCTACCCTAGCTTCAAGGCCTAGCTTCAGTTTGTCTCCTTCTGGTATGGGAATAAAGAGTCATTTTTTTCTTTTCCATTCTTTATTTACTTGATTTAGGAAATTTTTTTTTTTTAAACCGAGCAACATCGATCTTCACAATAAGCTACTTAGGATCACTGAGGAAGGCAATGCTCTTGCTTGGGATTCACGAGCAATGTCTATTTCCACAAGACCCTGCTCGAGATCACAAAGCAAGAAGAAAGTATACTCTTGCTCGGGATTACCAAGCAAGGCCGATCGTCACAAGAAGCTGTTCAGGATAATCGAGTCGAGGAAGAAAATATTTCTTTGCTCGGGATCACCAAGTAATGCCAATGCTCTTGCCTAGGATTTTCGAGTATGGCCGATCTTCACAAGACCTTACTCGGGATAACTGAGCAAAGGGAGAGCACAATGCTCTTACTTAGGATTATCTCGAGGACAAGCACGATGCTTGCCCCGTAAATATTTGCATGCTAGTTGCTCAGGTGTTAGTCGTGGTGCTCGTTGTGCGATAGGCAATGCTATACAATCTTAAGCAGTCTTGCTCGCCAAGGTGGTGAGCACTTTCCTTTGCACAATGCTAGCCGAGTTTGCAAGTACTTTTTCTCCCCATGTTGCTCGCTTGAAGCTCCCCACTTAGGCAAGCTTCATAGAAAATGAAAGTATTCGTACACAAGCGAGCAACGGTAAGGAGCATGAAGCTCGCCACCTCAACAAACAACGTGGAAAAGCAAAGTGCTCACCCCATGGTGAGCAGTAGGGAGAGCGAAAGTGCTCGGCCCAGGATGTGACACCCGTAAGGAAAATATAGATAAAATGATTTGCATGAAAACTTTCGACCATTGATCTGATGACAATTATAAGAGGCCATGGGTTGGGCTAGTAAAACATTTTACCTTTAAGGCCCAAGATCAAGTATGATCCTTAAGTAAACTGGAGCTTCTAGGATTTATTTGAAAAACTTAGGATCATAATTAAACAAAAGATTGGTATCATTGCTCTAATTAGAATTTGTTTTAAGAATTTTGGTGTTACAAAAAATATTTTGTGACGACATGGTGCCATGTGGCCAAATCCGAGCTTGACACATGGCAGCCCACTTTGCCACCTCACCAACAATGGTTCCTCCATCTAGCACCACCTGAAAAGTAAACTTTGCAGCCCCAAACACATGGTTGAGTCATCTCCCTTCATTTCATCATCTTGACATATATACTTGGCAAAAAGGTTCTTAAGAGAGAGAATGAGATGGAACTAGTAGTCTATACCAAGCCTTCTCTTTTTAGATTTTGTTTTCCCCGTGCTCTTGATGTGTGCCACCCATCACCACTAATAATATTCACTCATTTTGGTTGACCAATTTTAATGAGTATGTTATTTCAATAATTTATGAACAACATACTCATTGAAACTTCAGGCCATTCATTGTCACACAAAAGCTAGAAAACTTGAAGCAAGGATAAGGGATGTGGTCAAGCCTCCCCTTCAGTTCTTTATCATCATTTTCTTCTGTAAAAATTGACCACCTGTCCAACATTCAGCAACTTAGTCTCTAGAGAGCCTCAAGGTTAGCACAATCATTAGAAGATCTAAGACCATCCATTTAGCATTAAAGCTTAAATAAGAGAGAGCTTAAGCAGGTTTAACTTTAAACCAGCAACTCATTTCCTATTTTCCTTCTACATAGCTAGAGTTACCTTGTCCCTTGCCATCCCCTTTCTACTTCACTTCACTCACACACCAACTTCAGTTACTTTACAAAAAATCGTAGCTCGCAATCACCAAAGTCTTTGAGTAACCGAGATAGGGTTTGTTAGTGCTTAGTGTAGAGGGAATCAAATTTGCTCTAAGATTTGAGCTTCGATGAGTTACATACATTCTCTCTCTATTTCAGAACTTGTTAGATTATTATATTAAGAAGTGGTTTGAAACATTTTATGGAAGCTTATGTTGAATATTTGAGGTAGGCGTTGGTTGAAAGTCTCGGTTAGCATTAATGTGGTTAGAGTTGTTTGTTTGAGTTTGAACTTTGCAAATGATGGATTTTTATGACTTAAATGGTGTGTACAGAACTTTGCTTGAGTTTTTAAATGAAATATATTATTTGGATGTATGATCCTTGCATGAGATTCAATGTATAAGAGTTTAGAATGCCACTTAGAGTTGATACATGTCTCAGTGAGTATCTTGATGTTCCAAGTGGTTGATTTCGAGTTCGATCTTCACAAATGTTGGATTTTTATGAATAACATGATGTTAAGGACTCAGACTAGGCTTGTAAATGATGTGCATGGTTTAGATGTTTAAAAAGCCTTCAAAATACAAGTAGATGAGATATATATTCAAGAGTTGTCTAAGTACATGTCTCGGTTTTGAGCCTTAGTTTGTGTATATGGTTTCCTTTCAAAATATGTTTTAGGGCAGGTTTGGGACCTCAAATCAAACACAAAATTCTCATCTCATCTCATCTCATCATTACACCTTTTTCAAATCCCCATACAAAATATAATAAACAATTCAATTTTTTCAAATCTCAATACACCTTTTTCAAATCCCAAAACAATAATAATATTAAAACTTAATATTTTAAATTTCAAAACAAAACACAAAATTTTCATCTCACCCCCCAAACCTACCCTTAGTTTATATGTTTACTTGGAGTTATTATCTTCAAGAAACTATTTTGAGCATGTTTATATTTAGAGCTTTTAGTTGCTTTAGTGATCTATGCATTAAAAGCACAATAAGAGCAAGACCAACTTGATTAAGTCTCAGTTTTGGGTGTTGATGTTCACATACATGTTAGTTGATCTTTTTTTTAAATCTGAACATACATTGCATGCATCAAGAGTGTAAGCATGTTTAGATTTCTGTTTTAGAGTACAATCAAGTATTTATTTTCAATTTAAGTTTTTGAAATTATGAGCTTAGGTTTAAATCGAAATGTTTATACTCAAGGATTCAAAGTTGGTATTTATCTTTGACTTGTTGTATGAAAAATAATGTTGAGGGATTTAACATAAAAGTTATATGCATTTTGCAAATTTTTATAAGTTTTGGGGGCATATTACAATTATTGGAAGTTTAGAGGTTAAAGTGCAATTTTGCAAAGTTTTGGAAACTCATAATCTTTGTACTTCTTCATGTTTTATTTGAAGAAATTCTAATGCTAGTATCACTCATTTGCAGCACATATCAATACTTATTTAGATAAGGAGTTTGTAAGTTAGCTTCTACTAACACTTAGATAAGATGAATATGGTTATATGAAAGTGTTTCAAGATCATTGTATATGTCTTATTTGTTATAAGCTATTCATATGTCATGTCATGATTAGATGACATCCTCATGTATACATGCAATGGACCACATGTCATGTTTTGGAAAAAAATTATTTTTTCACGACCTCAATGCTAGGATGAGGGATTATTTTAATGAAACTATTATATCCACTCTAAAGTGAGTATTATCGAGTGGAATCCCCTAGGTTGATAATTAACAACCACTGATCTTGAATAGAATAGTACAGCCCCAAAGCAAGTGTAAGCGTCTTCTAGATGGTGGAGGCGCTAGAGTACTTATGGTGAAAGATATTTCGTAGAGCCTAAATATTCTTGAGATGAACCCATAGGTAGGTGCTACCTGTCGTGTGGTGAAGATAACTAGTAGGTACACACGGTTTATATGGGGAGCCGTGAAGTACTAAAAGCAAGACGAGTCCGATTATGATGGAAGGATGGAATTACTGATATTGTTTTTAAATATTGTTTTTCTTTTGTTGATGAAACTTGGGAACCACTTGAGAAGTTATGACTGTATTTTAAGGAATATGATGCTCCATTACAACATCCTAAGGAAAGCAAAAGTGATCGCCTATCAGGTGAGCATCGTGGAGCATAAAAGTGCTCTCCCCTAAGGAGTAGGCTGTTCAAAATACCCGTGGGCCTGAGCTGACCCAATTTTCCGACCCGACCCTAATAAAATAACCAAACAGTTTGATTGTTTCGGTTTTCGGAAATTTTTTTCCTCGTTTTCAAATTTAAACGGTTAGGGTGGGGTAATTACCTGATACCCGCACATTAAGCCGCTTGTCCACTATACAGTCTACACTGAGATATAAAAGCTAAAAAACCCTAACTCCCTCATTTTATTCTTCACCTCTCTAAGCTCTCACAGACTCACACAATCACACTTCCACCTCCCAGTGATTTATTCTCACTTTTTCTTCTCGTTTCTTCCTCTTCTGTTATCTCTTGATCTTTTCTTTACTAATTTCTCTTCTCACTGGCTCTATCTTCTCTCTTATTTCATCTTCCAGTTTCTCTCAAAGTCGAAAGATCAAGCCAAGGCTCTTGAAGTCAAAAGATCGACCCAAGGCCCTCGAAGGTTCTTCAAGATCTTAAAGTTTCGACAATGGGTTTTGAAAGTTCAAGATCTCAAAGTTGTGGCACTCTGTAAATATATTTTGTTGAGTGATTATAGTCGTGCTTTCCATTGTGGGCAACAGAATGGAAAATGTTTTGGTCATGGCTCAAATTGCATCCTGCAGATGGTCCCTCCAATTAAATCTAGAATGATCAAGTGCTTGGAGTTGGTGAGTCATCAAAACTGTAGAAAAAAGTATCATCAAATATGCAAAGATATTTCTTTTGCTCCACTGTAATGGGAAGTCTTGAAGCTCATTCTTGTGTAAATCTCTCTCTCTCTCTCTCCTGCTGCAAGAATCTTACATGCAATCCCCCCCTAAAGAAGTAGAAGAAGAAGGAAAAAAAAAAAAAAAAAACATAGATCGAAATACCCATTTTCGTCTGAACCAGTTTCGGGTTTGGTTAATCAGGGACGGGTGACACACACAATGGTTAAACTCGAATTATATAGTGTAAAAGGAAATTGATCATCCAAGCCTCCCTAATTGGTGGAATTAAAGGCCTCTCTCAAGTGGGGGCATATTCTGTAGCTTAAAAGTGAATTTCTAGGGCAATTGGTGGTTGTGGTTGCAAATCACCTAAGAGTATATACAAGGAAATAAGGGAAATGGCAATTTTTTCAGTTTGTTTTCTTGGCCACAATTTATATATGTGGATGAAACACATGGAATTATATTTACAATTTAGATTAAAAAGGATCTTTTAAATTGTTATTTGAAATTGAAGGTCTCAAATAGAAGACTTAAATATATGAAATTCGTTTTACAATATTTATTGATTATTTGATGCTGCTAAAAAAAATTTATACAGACAACAATAAATATTGCAAGATCCACTTAATATATCGATAATCTATTTCTCTCACTGATCTCTTTAAGTTTGGATAGAAGTCATGAATCATGATCATATGATTTTTTATTATTCTCTCCAAAATGAATTTTATGATTAGAAAAGAAGTACTCTATGATTAGTGAACAAACTTTCAAGTTCGACAATGTTCTCCTCATACTACAAAAAATTTCAACTACTTACTTTTCCACTTAGAAGCATAAAATTATTTATGTAAAACCTACAAAAAAAAAAAAAAAGACAAAATATCCCTACCTACTAAATTAAAAAGAAACAAATTAAAAAAAATCCAAAAAATGAAAAATATAAATAAAATGAACAAACATTTATGAGCTAATTAAATGATTAAAAAAGAAAAACTCTTAAAACATTTAAATATTTACAATAACCGTAATAAAAAAATTTAGAAAATCCACCAATTTTTTCATTCAAAAAAGAAAATTTACAAAAGTTCTAAAATAATTGAAAAAGAGAAATAAAAAAAATAAAAAAGTTTTAAAAAATGAGTGGGATAACTTTTCTTCGCCACCCATCATGGAGAGGGGGATTCCCTTCCCATCGGTGACCCATTAGGCCCCAGACTGGCAAGCAAGACACCCAAGGAAAGTGAAGATGCCTTCGATCCCCACCAGTTGGCCTGCTGACACTCTTGTTTTTTATTATTATTATAAATTTTGTCATCCATAATTATACCGGTGACACATTTTAAATAATTTCATATATAAACTGTTTAAATGGAATAACCACTTAAAATCTGCTACATTAGCAAGTGTCATTAGCGATAACAAGATTTAGAATCAAGAAGAACATTTTCCATAGTGACTCAATTCCAACTTAAATTTGTCGATTTTAAGCACGATAAAATAACACATTTGTAATCATGCAACTGCATGTAACAGTTCAGAGCTGTAAATAAAAGGCCTGTTCCCTTGATGGGACAAAAACAGGAAATTTTTCAGATGCTTTATAACCGAACCTTAAAACCCGTTTCATGAATCATGACCCCTGAAGATCTGCTGCCAGCTTCGTTCTTCTTCGATTGCATGGAACTCCTAGATGATTCAATACCCAAAATCCTCACTGTATTATAGAAATTGACTCTCAAAACATCAGAACGTAAGGAAACAAGTGATACAATATTTGGTTTTTGCGTCCAAATGCTCAGTATTTTCAGATTTCTGTGTTGTTTGGTTCGATGCATAAACAAAGAAAATGGATACTGGACAGGTTTCTCAATCGCCATTAGTTTAGGAAAGGGACGACATGTGTGCTTGATCTCTTCTACTTTCGATCATTTTGTTAGGATGTCGGCAGTTATAGGAACACTATCAATATTGGGTAGGAAAAATTATGACCCTCCTCCCGAGTTTGCGAATGCTCGAATCACATACTAAACCATCAGTAGTGGAAATACTCGTGCATCCAGCACAAGCAGCAACTCCAGTCAAACTAAACCATCAGTAGGCTTAGGGCGCTTCACGACTGCCTCGAAGCCATGGTTCTTCAGGTTGAAGAGAACATGGGCTCTTCAAACTAAAAGCTAGAAAAGTTTATTGCAGAAGCAGAGTTGGAACCGGATTTCTGGTTTTCATCGTTATAGGGTGTCTGTTAAAATAAACTCCTATAGATATGAAATGATGGATCATATACTATTTATGACTTATAATTTAGAAATCTCTAAGGGTATCACCGAGAGTTGTCGTTGCTTTGGAGGAGTTCCAAGAACGCATGAACAATGATTTTGAGCTTTCTAAGAAAGAAGGGAACCCTAAATTGAAATGCCTGGAATGTGTGGGTTAAAAATCAAGTATATTGCAGCGGTTGGAAAGGAGTTGCAAAACAAAGAGGTATCTCATGGCATTGGGTTGGAGAAATCAACAAATGCAATTGCAATTAGGGTTCCAAGTACAGATGAAAATGTTGGTGAGAACTTTGTAAGATCCCTTCTCCAACAATCAAAGAAAGTGGATGACAATTTGTGCCAACAAGGTGAGAACAAAGCTAAAATATGAGATGATTCTTTGTCGGTGTGTTCTAGGGTTCATCATCAATACTCTGATGAAAGAAACAAGAGAAGGAAAAGAACTAGTCAAATGAAAGAATCCTTCAAGCACAAAAACTTGAGCAAGATTTCCTGTAAAGACAATGCTCTGCCTACACAATGTCTAATACCAAACCCTCCGAGCAACATTCAGGAGTATGCTAGTAAAATCCAACTCCAACAGCACCACAACCTAGAAACATTTAGGAGTGGGTAAAATTGACAATCATGCAAGCACGTGTAAGAGGAGTGATATGGCAAACCCAAGTTCTTGGACATCTTGATATCAAGGAACATATATGGCATCCATAAGAAATAGTAGAGCATTCAATGAGTCCAACATGATAACCCCAGGAATTTGAGCGAATGTAGAAATTGGAGCTCAAATCTCCTAATGTTGCTCATAGAAAAAGTAAGTGTATACTCCAAAGTTCCTCAATGACAGGTCATTCTGATCCCTATGGCTATACCTGGATTTCCTACATGACATTATTGGCACCTCCTTCACCACACTGCCACCGCCAGTCAACAACATGCACTTGGAGACAGATTATCTCAACAATCAAAATCAAGTCTCACCAAAATTAATGCATTTGTTAAAACACAAATGCAAAGCAAAAATATGCTACTGAATAGATAAAGATTCTATCGAATTAAACTTGCAAGTGTAAGGGAGCTCTATAGAAGCACCGCAACTATT
Organism: Juglans regia; assembly: GCF_001411555.2. Taxonomy (NCBI): domain Eukaryota; kingdom Viridiplantae; phylum Streptophyta; class Magnoliopsida; order Fagales; family Juglandaceae; genus Juglans; species Juglans regia. The sequence continues at coordinate 3,645,039 of NC_049904.1, forward strand.
GTACGCAAAGATTTAAAGGATGCATTCATTGTTGTAAAGCAAAGACTTTGACTACAAGTTATATCCACTCATGAAACAGCTCAGTCTACAAAATAGTTCAACATCTCTATTGTGAACACATCAAAATACGACAAAACCTCAGTTCCCTTCATATTTTGGGTCAGCCATCACATAATGGTATGCTATCACCAGTGCAAAAATGAAGACGCCAAGAAAATTGGCAAAGAAGCCGAGGTCTTGATCATCAAACATCTGTTAAAAAAATATGCAAAAAATAGCAAATTAGTACCAGGAACCAGCCGGAATATTGCAATGCCCTTTCTCATTCTTGTTAAAAAGGAATTCCCAGAAGTAAACAAGAAACATTAATAGAGGCCATATCAAAGTGAACTCAAGCTCAAACTATAATTTCCCTCGAATATAAGTGACAAATTAAAAATGAACGCTTTCTAGAAAGTCAATTTCTTACCCAGTTACGGACTTAAACCCGTCCCCATGGCCGTACAAGATACCCATTACAGCACAGAAAGAGCAAATTTACAATTCATAAAAACAGATCAAGGATCGGAATTCAAACAAAACCGAAGTTAAAACTGTGATTTTCTTTCCGGAATTAACTGTAAGTAATTTTACGGATTACCAGGAAAAGCAGCTCAGATTACAGGTTCCCAGACCAAAATTTAACAAAAAAGTGCAATCCATAAATTTTGAAGCCCAAAATGGAAAAAGGAAATTAGTCAAATTACTGTTATGAACCCAATTAATTTGGGCTGGGCTTGATGGGCCTCCAACTTGTTATCTTTTATTTTAATTGATTGTTAGAGTTGTTAGTGGCCCACGGGTCTAGATAAGTGGCCCATGGCCTTTTGCTGGTAGTTGTTGAATGAAGGGGCATCTTCTAGTATATTTATAGGGGAGGGGGTGGTGGTGGAGGGATGGGAAATCTAGAAGATTCTAAGTTTGTTTTGTTTATCTGGAGGAAGGAATTCCCTCAAAGAATTCCAGCATAACCATCCAATACCATTTCCATATTTCCATATTTTGTCAAACACATCGCATGCATATTGCATTTCCAACGCAGTAGCCTTCTATCCCCATTTCCATCACTTTTCCCTTGATACAAGCAGCCACCCAATCAGGCCCCTTACAAGTGGTATCTAGAGCCCACGATCTTGCCATGGAGCTGAGTAATGCAGAACTTCAAGTATGTTTTCAAAATTATCACCGTGCACTCTATGATGAATTGTATAGAGATCCTGGACAAATGGTCCTTACAGTGAAATGTTAAAATGGAAAAAATTTAAAAATCTTAGTTGAACCTTCCTTTACGATTTATTATGTGAAGCTGAACATTGAATATGCACATGGAAGACATATCTATCCATTGGAACAACAAATATTGAAGAATGGAGATGTTCTTCTGGAAGATGAGGTTGAGTTAACAGACACAAAAATACTGAGAACTGGGTATCTTCTTCTGGGTATGAGGGAAGAATTCGGCTCAAAAAAATTTGAGGGAGTAGAAAAGGAAGCTACGGATTCAACCAAAGAAATACAAAACTCAGTACTGCAGATGGCAAATGAATCGACAGATGAAGATGAACTTGTAGACGAAGGAAAAGAAGAGGCAATCAAAGTGGAGAAGAGATTTGGAGAGAGACGAAGCGAGAAAGAGAAAAACAAAACTCATGGCCATCCCAAAAAATCACTCACTTCTCAGAAACCTCACCATCCCCAAAAATCACTCGCATCTCAGAAACCCCACCATCCCAATAAATCACAAGCCCAACCCTCTTCACATTCCAAAAATCTCTTCAGCGACGCCTTCCTTGGATCCAAGATGTGGGCCAAGCTCACTGCCAACCTGCAACAGCCTGAAAATCTGATGGGTAAGAAACTATTTGCTCACTCTCTGTTTGATATATTGCCACTTGAAGTGGTTTTTGAACATTTTGATAGAGGAAGAGATTACCTAGTTGATGCATTTACGGGTGCGGGAGAGGAGATTGAAAAGGTTGCAATGCAGTCAACTAATATTGAGGACACTGCCCCTGATGAACAGCATGGTTGTCGTGTAGGCAATTCTAAAAGGGATGAAAAGTGTACCCCAACATTTGGTTTGATGAAGAGTGATGAAAAGGCTCGCATGGTTGAGAGTGTTGAAAATTTTAAGAGTAAGAAATTTTTTGCTAAAAGATATCCTAGATTCTTTGTGTCCCCAGAATTTTCCAAGGTTGTTGTGAACTGGCCAAAGGAGGATCTTACACTTCATATCCATTCACCTGTCAGTTTTGAGCATGATTTTGTTGAAGAAGAGAGGCTAACCGAGCTGAAAGGATCGTCTGCTCAGCATTTGGCTAAAGAAACCACAAAATGGGGAAATACGGTGTGGAATGCAAAGATGAGTTTGATGAGTGGACTTAGCAAGAATGCCGTGGAGGAGCTGTCATCTAAAAACAATTTCCTTATACACTGCACTAGGCAAAGAAGGCTACTGGGCAGGAATATGCTGAACTTCTTCATGATTTCATGACCGCAGTGAAGCAGAATTATGGAAAAAAAGTCCTCATTCAGTTTGAAGATTTTGCAAACCACAATGCTTTTGAATCCCTTGCTGCCACATGTGAAGAGGGTGAAATAGAAGCAGTCGTGATTGCCACAGGAGTCCACACCCATCGAGCTGGGAACTTCCAGAAGACTATCTCACTTATCAAAAAAAAAAAAACTTCCAGAAGACTATCTCTACATGTGGTAATTTTGCTATTTGTTGGGTTGATATCCTGGAAAGTAGTAAGCAGATTACCATATTATGGGATTTTCTTATGGAAATGAGGCTATGAGATTTATTTAAAAAACTCCTGGGTTGTTTTTAACATGTCTGATGAATTGCTTGAGAGGGTGTTAGAATGTTTTCAATCTTAATTGTGGTGATAAAGGATGATGAAGATCTTTACAAGATGGGTTGTGTTGATACTGAAGCTGAAGCAAGCTGTGGATTAAAAATGGTTGAGACAATGGGTTTTACACTATATATTTGCACACTGTCTGGGTAGGTTACACCTGAATGTTTGGGTCCAAAAAAAATGGACCTTAGCCTTCAAGTTCATGGGGGACCGAGTGCTGTTTTGTCATCAAAAGATGAGCCTGTACTGATTGATTGGCTTCCTAGCTATTTTGAATTAAAAGGGGCTCTTGAAATTTATGGATTGCAATATAAGTTTATTTTTTTGATAAGTTTATAGGATTGCAATATAAGTTTTCATTCAACAGAGACTCTTTGCATGCTGGTTCTAACTGTGGAGGGCCACCTCAAAATATTTGATCTTGGGTCAGATTTGCTGTTGATTGTAGTCATGTAAGGAATAAACTCTCTATCCTTTCAACCTCAAAAGCCGAAGAGTTAGTTGAAGTCATTATTTTTCTGTCCTTAGATCACCAGCTTCATGGTCTGGCGGTGCTTTTATACGAATGTATACAATCACTTATCAGTTACTTCACAGAGAAAGAATGGAAGAACAGCTGTAACAAGATAGCAAAATCACTTGCTTGCAGAGTTCCTAGGGACTGCTTGCAAGTTGTGGAATGCATATTTCAGGATACGATACTCGCAGTAAGCAACTTAGAAGTTCAGTTGCCTATCAAATTCTTTTTTTTTTGTTTTGATGATAAGGCTACTGATGAAGAAGCGATTGGCCTAGTGGTGAAGTTTATTCGAGAGGCCACCAGTAATTGTGTTGCTGTAGATCTGAGTGCCAAGGTTATATCTCCGAGTGTGGATATGCATTGTGTACATGCATGTGGATTTGTCAATCTCCAAGGCTTCTCCATTTTAATTGGAAAAGTGCAGTGGGATGAGGTGCAAGCAGCCATTCAGCAGGTCCGAAATATCATAAATCAATGCTTAGTGATAAATGATAAGCTGTAGGCATCATTACGTGATCTTTCTAGGATGGGAGATGTCCAAGCTTGTAAATCTACTCAGAAGGGGCATTATTAATGCTCCAACCTTGAGGATAAGGTTGCTTAAAGGGGGAATTTGTTGTGAACCCAATTAATTTGGGCTGGGCTTGATGGGCCTCCTACTTGTTATCTTTTATTTTAATTGATTGTTAGAGTTGTTAGTGGCCCACAGGTCTAGATAAGTGGCCCATGGCCTTTTGCTGGTAGTTGTTGAATGAAGGGGCGTCTTCTAGTATATTTACAGGGGAGGGGGTGGTAGTGGAGGGATGGGAAATCTAGAAGAATCTAAGTTTGTTTTGTTTGTCTGGAGGAAGGAATTCCCTCGAAGAATTCCAGCGTGACTATCTAATACTATTTCCATATTTTCATCATCTTCTTCCCTGTGTTCATCTTTTTTACATTTTGTCAAACGCATCGCATGCATACTGCATTTCCAACGCAGTAGCCTTCTATCCCCATTTCCATCACTTTTCCCTTATATAAGCAGCCACCCAATCAGGCACCTTACAAGATACCCATTCCAGCGCAGAAAGAGCAAATTTACGATTCATAAAAACAGTTCAAGGACTGGAATTCAAACAAAACCGAAGTTAAAACTGTGATTTTCTTTTCCGGAATTAACTGTAATTAATTTTACAGATTACCGGGAAAAGCAGCTCAGATTACAGGTTCCCAGACCAAAATCTAACAAAAAAATGCAAACCATAAATTTTGAAGCCCAAAATGGATCAAGGAAATTAGTCAAATTACAAAAAAATGTAAGATCTAGGCACCCTATTTTTAGATGTCAGATCTAGGCAACCGCAGAATCAACAATGAGAACCAAATGGATCAAAAAATTAATAGCACAGAAAATAAAAGGAAAAGAGATTAAAGAAAGGGTTTGAAACGCTTACGTTGCCAGGCGGGATTGTTTGGCTCGACCTCAATTTCGACCACGAAGAACGGAGACCCTGGAATCTGTATCTCGCTGCTATATAAGAAATGATCCCTAGTCTACGGATCTGCATAGTGGGCCGGGCTACAGCAGTCGCTCCAATTGAGCTTATCATGAATCAGACAAGTTGGGCCTAAATTCCAACCCCAAGTATGACCATCTTGCTCTGAAAGAAACTGGGTTAAGCCCGTCGACCCCTCGGAAGTAGAAATGAGGTTTTTCTACCGATTCCACGTGTTCCAATCCAAGTAATAATACAGGAGAAAATATATTTGTAATCATGAATTGTGTAATAACTGCATAATCATTTTAAAAAAAATAAATAAAATATAGGACCTATATTGAAAAAAATTAATTTTTTAATAGTATACAATACTTTTTTTCAAAACGATTACGTAGTATTTACGCACTTCACGATTGTACGTAGAATTACTCATAATATATAGAGTAATGCTAGTTACTTTATGGATTATGGAAAAAGCTACTCTTTTCGCTGGAGTCTATCCCTGGTAGCTCCGGTTGGGATTTTTATTTTAATTTTTAATTTTTTTTATTTAGTGATTAAGGAAGTATTTTTTTAATAATATTGTGATATTTTAATTTTTTTTTAAAAAATATTTAAAAATGTTAAAAAATACATGTAAAAAAAACAAAAAAAATGCTAATACAACTAACGGTAACTCTCAGCAGGAGCTGAGAGCGGTTTTAGATTATGCAAGCGTCGCACATTCCTTTTAAAAAATAATAGAGTCTATTATTAAAAAATTAATTTTTTTATACATGCCCCATAATTACTTAGTTTTTTTAAAATGAGTGCACGACACTTGCATACTCTATGACTACAAATATCACTCTCTATTATATATAAATTGAGACAAGCAAACTATTTTTAAAAAAATACTGCTACATTTACAAAAGAATTATATAAAAATAATCTCACAAATTGACATGACTTCATCTGATATGTTATATTTACTTTATAAAAAAATAATTTTACAATCTGACGAATCATATCAAATTACATAAATTTACAAGAGTTTTACACTTTTAGCATGCAACCAGAACACATGATCGAAATATTCTATTCTAATGCTTAAACCAGAATAATACAGAAACGGAATAGATAACATTGTTCTTAAGGTCTAAAACTCTCAGAATCCCTATTTATCCCAGAATTGGTAGGGATTGTATAAATAGAGGCCAAAAGCTTCAAATGTTTATATATTAGGAACAGAGTTCATTTAAAAACAACCCTGAAATAGGAATACCCCACATTTAAAAGAACAGTCAAACATGTTCATCTAAAAGGGGCCAATTTTCACACGGGCCCAGTACTGCCACATCATTTTCATACATTAGAAGAAAAAACAAGTTATGGCTAGTTTGTTTTTAAAAAATATCTTATTTTATGTGATTTTATCTTATTTAATTATTATAATTTTTTTAATTTTTAATATAAAATAAAATAAACAATTCAATTTTTTGAAATCTCAAAAATAAAAATAATATTAAAAAATATATTCTAACAATATTTTATTCAACTTTTTAACTTTAATTTCAACTCATCTAATCTCATCTACGAAAACAAACCAACTCTTAAAATTAAGTTCTAGCTGTACGAGAAGCACATTATGGAGACAAGATCAAACAAACTTGCTTGTATTCCTCTTCAAGACTTGGACTCCAACTGTGAAATCCCACTAACACAGACGATGGATTGGCCAAAGAAGAGATCAACATGGTATGGTAATAAAATAAAGATACATATATAGGAATCAATTTATCAATTTATATTCATGAGCATATTAGAAAGGAGAAATAATATTTACAGTTTTATAGTATATAAATTTCGAGCAATTTTTTTGAAAAAAGTAATAAATATAATACTTATATGAAAAATCATTTTCTTAATAATAGATCTTACTTTTTTTCAAAATAAGTACGTAGAACTTGCACATTCTTAAGACTTTAGTTAACATTATTCATATAAATATAAGACTAATGCTACTATGTCGCCTCATTTTATCCCTTCATTTTGACTGTTCATGTATTTAATTTTTTCTTATATATATATTTTTTTACTTACTGATTAAATAAGTGACTATTAATGTAACGATTTTTTTTATATATTTTTTAAAAATATTAAAAAAATATGAATAAAAATATTAAAAAAGAAAATTTTGCCTTCACCCTTTCAGCACTCCAAGTATAAAGTACTGAAATCCAAAGAAGTGCCACGGGCTCCCTACACATGACAGCATGTTCTTGTAACAAGGCAAGGCAAGGCAAGAAGCTTCTCTGCTTTCTTTGACCAAAGTGTAATCCTTTAATATAATATTGCAAATGGGAATGCATTCACTATAGTATTACAACTTTCATCTCCTATTACAGGTGTTGTGGGGAACGCGGCATTGACTTCAAGGTTTAAGGAGATTCCTTCTCCAATAACTAGTAATCAGATTTACATACACAAGGACCTTTTTTCCATGTATGGCCACCTCCGGAGCCGCCTCCTCGTCCCCTTCAACTTACGATGTATTCTTGAGTTTTAGAGGAGAAGATACTCACAACAACTTTACTGCACACCTTCACAATGCTTTGAATCAAAGGGGAATCAATACCTACTTAGATGAGCAGCTTAGAAGGGGAGAGGAAATTTCACCAGCACTTTTCAAAGCCATTGAAGAGTCGAAGATTTCCATTCTTGTGCTATCGGAAAATTATGCATCGTCCACTTGGTGCTTGGCCGAGCTTAAGAAGATCCTTGAGTGTAAGAGAACAAGACAACAAATTGTTATACCGATATTTTACCTCGTAGATCCGTCGAAGGTATGGCATCAGAGAAAGAGTTTTGGACAAGCATTGACTAAACATGAAGACAGATTTAAGGATGATCATATGAAGATGCAGAAATGGAAGGAATCCCTAAAAGAAGTGGCCAAGTTGTCTGGATTTCATTTAAAGAAGGAAGGGTATTGAAAATACTCAGAAACCAACGGCTACTAAGCCTTACATGGAAACCCAGCCACACATGGAAACCCAGTCATACACAAGTCACCCAACGGCTACAAAACCACACATGGAAACAAAATACCGTATCCCGATCTAGCTCTGAAGCAGAATATCGAGCCATGGCGAGCACCACTGCAGAAATTACTTGGATTTCATTTCTATTACGTGATCTTGGTGTTACACTTCCAGCGGCACCTATTTTGTTCTGTGATAATCTCAGTGCTCTACATATGACTGCCAATCCAGTTTTCCATGCCCGAAGCAAGCATATTGAGATTGATTATCACTATGTAAGAGAACGTGTTGCTCTTGGTCTTCTTCATACCCGGCACATTCCGGCCTCTTCTCAACTTGCAGACATTTTCACCAAGCCTCTTGAACGTCATGCGCTTTATCCTTTACGCACCAAACTTGGCCTTCTATCTCGGCACAGTTTGCTGGAGACTATTGAAAATACTCAGAAACCAACGGCTACTAAGCCTTACATGGAAACCCAGCCACACATGGAAACCCAGTCATACACAAGTCACCCAATGGCTACAAAACCACACATGGAAACAAAGATACCCAACGGCTAAATACAAAGATGGAAACTCATATACTTTCCTATTCTTCCTCATTTGTAACGTTACTCTATAATTTCTAAATTCACACATATGTACGGTAATTATATATAGTGAAAGGCTCTCAATATGCTCTCACGCTTTGTGAGACATCGTGTCAAACAGCTTGTGTTCGTTTCTCTTTAAAGGGTACTGTATTTCTAACTCTTGTGCCTTTCATTCAAGAATCTTCACAATTCAACACTATCTCGCATGTTTATGGTCAAGTTATAATTTGGTTTGGTACTAAAATATAGTTTCTGATCTCTACATTAAGCTCGTGAGAAGGGACAATTAATCCCATCTTTAAAAAAAAACAAATTAAAATCCGAAATACATCTAGTTTTTGGTAATTTATTTTCGCAGATGAGATGAATTGAGATTAAAGTTAAAAGTTAAATAAAATATTGTTAGAATATATTTTTTGAGTAATTCCACATATAACTGTGAAGTGCATAAACGTCGCATAATCACTTTGAAAAAGAGAAGGGTTTATTATTAAAAAATTAATTTTTTCATATAAGTCTCATGTTTTTATTCACTTTTTTCAAAGTGATTACGCGGCAGTTGCACAAATCACGATTGCAAATATCTTTTTTCATATTTTTTTAATATTATTTTTTATTTTTTGGATTTGAAAAAAGTTGAATTGTTTATTTTATTTTGTGTGAAAATTTAGAAAAATTGTAATAATTAGATGAGATAGAGGAGGGATGAGTTTAGAGGAGTTGTGAAAGCAAATGAGGCAATGATTATAAAACAATTAAGAGGATAACTAGATTCGAGAATGGGATTATAAAAACGTTTATAAAGTTAATAATGCATAGAAATTGATTGAAAAATATGAGAAGAATTGTGAACAAACCATAAAAGGATTGGGAAGTGGAAAGCTAATTCCTAACCTATCTCGTATCCTACCAATGTTATTTTATTACAGAAAAAATAGAAACTCTTTATTAGACTATGGCTTCTATGGCTTTTATTATGTCTAACTCAGCTAAAGTTTTTATTCAAAGGAATGAATCAAGATTTATTCATGAAATCGTTCAATGGGTGGACTCAAAAATTATATATCATACTGAGTTGCACGTTGCCAAATATCCAGTTGGAATAGAGTCTCGTGTACAAGATATCAATTTGCTATTAAGTATTGAGATCAAGGACATACGCATGGTAGGGATATTTGGAGTTGGTGGAATTGGGAAGACTACCATCGCCAAAGCAGTCTATAATCTAAATGCTTATCAGTTTGAAACAAGTTGTTTTCTTCCAAATGTTAGAGAAACTTCAAATCGTAAACGCGGTCTACTCCGACTGCAAGAGACACTTCTTTCTAAGATCTTAGGAGGTTCAAGTTTGAATGTTAGCACTGATGACCAAGGCATCAATGTGATAAAAGAGAGGTTTCAATGTAAAAGGATTCTTTTAGTTATTGATGATGTGGATCAATTGGAGCAATTGGAAAAATTAGTTGGAGATCATGATTGGTTTGGTTTAGGAAGCAGAATCATCATAACAACAAGAGATCAGAGTTTATTGACTAATCATAAAGTTGATTCAACATATGAGATGAAGAGATTGGATCGAAAAGAAGCTTGTGAGCTCTTTAGCTGGAATGCTTTCAAAAGAAACAAACCAAATGATGAATATGCAGACCTTGCAAAACATATTATACATTATTCTGGAGGCCTTCCACTAGCTTTAAAAGTGCTCGGGTCAGATCTATATGGTAGAAGTATACCTGAATGGATAAGTGCTTTGAATGACTACAGAAGGGTTCCTCATCAAGATATTCAAAAAATATTAAGAACAAGTTATGATGGGTTGCATGAGAATGAGAAGAATATTTTTCTTGATATTGCATGTTTCTTCAAAGGAGAGCGTGCAGATTATGTCATTAAAATATTAGACAATTGTGGTTTCTCTCCTGATATTGGTTTAGGAAAACTTGTGGATAAGTGCCTCATAACTATTGATAAGCATAACATATTGGAGATGCATGACTTGCTGCAAGAAATGGGTAGGGAACTTGTTCGCGAAGAATCACCTAAAGAACCTGGCAAACGCAGTAGATTATGGTTTTATGAAGATGTCCGCCATGTACTAGAAGAAAATACGGTAAGAATTGCACAGAACATCACTTTTAATTGTATATTTGTTTCATTCTCACAAATGAGATGCTCTAGAAAAATATTGAGTATCTTTTATATTAAAGTATAGTAAAAGAAATAAATAACACTATATACATTTTATTTATCCCAAGATTGAGACTTTTTGCTTGTCAATACAGTGCTATTGAATAGGTAGAATAAAATAATTATATGGAACTGCTCTTCATTCTATTTCAAAAATAGGCAACTTTTATGAGTATCTCTTTTTTTTTTTCTTCTGTTTTTGTCTTATGAATAGTTAAGAATGAAAATTAATTTTGAAAAACAGACACTAATTTTGACATTTTAAAAACTTTTCAATATCAATAGATTACCAATTTGAAAATAAAAACATGAAAATTAACTTACAGAGATAATCATATGGAATCTAAGTTTTGTAAATATAGTGCTATTGAATAGAAAGAACATAAAGAGCAGAAGTTCCTGCTTATTGCCAATCAAATTGAGACAAAACCAACCTCCACGTGATATAGTGTCTCTCCACGCGATATAGTGTCTCTCCGTCTCAAAACTTCATCTCCAACCTCCACTCTCCGTCATCAAACATCGCTAGATTGATCTTCAAGCAAAATCCAAGACAGGTGCAGATTACAAAGCAAGAAAATGGACATGGAAACTCTTATCAAGCAAACAGAAGCATTAAACTGGGAGGATTTGGATATGGAATCCGAACCAGAAACAGCAAAGAAAGTTTCAGAAACAGTACTTGTAGGAAGACTGGTGGCAGACAGACCATTAAACAAGCAAGCCTTTCACGCAAACATTAAATCAGCATGGAGTTTTGTTAAAACTTTCATCATCGAAGATATCGAGGTTAACACATTCCTCTTCACATTCCAAACTCCACAAGACAAGCTCAGAGTTATGCATCAGGCTCCCTGGAATTTCAGAGGTCATCTTCTTATTCTCAAAACATGGTCTCCTGGATCTACACTACAAGAAGTTAGCTTAAAACACTCTACTTTCAATGTGCAAATTCATGGTCTTCCACTAGATCATATGACTGTTAAAAATGCCACCAATTTAGGAAATGCACTTGGAAAATTGATACATGTAGAAGAAGATCCTATGTTTGGTGTAGCCTGGCGTAAATTCATCAGATTAAAGGTAGAAATAGATGTTACATATCCACTAAAACAAGGCTTCATGATGCCCAGATGGGCTAACACAGAGACTTGGATTGCCCTGAAATACGAACGATTATCTGACTTTTGTTATGCATGCGGGAGGTTGGGACACTCCCAGATTTTTTGTAGCTTTCAAGTTCATCCCCCAACTAAGTTAGTGTTTGGGCCATGGTTAAGGGCTGAATACATTGGCCTGGATCCCTTTCAGAACTTTTGTCAAACAGCTGGTCAACATGAACATGTCAGAAAACAAGGAGATGATCCCAACACAGACTCAACATCCACAGAGCAAAATACAAAAGGAAAAGAGCTGATGATCTATGACGACGCTCAACAGAAAAACTACAAAGTCAAATTTTCAAACCCAAGTGATTTCACCTGCAAGGGAAACGAAGACATAGAAGCAAATGCACCCTCTCTCCATCAGTTTTTTCCACCGTCGAAACCAACTCAGGTGAGCCAATCTTCAGAAACTCAGCGGTTCCGATCCTCATCACTGTTCAGCTACAGTTCCAAGGAATTATTGCAGTCGACACCAACCTTTTTAATTGCAAACACTGTACAACCAACCTCCAACTCAGAAGTGTCACAACAAGCTGGCAGTAATAACTCCAAACTCACTTCCTTAGGATTTGAGAATAAAATCTCTGATCAGTCAGCAAGTATCAAACAGTCAATTCCAAGCTACAGATCATCTAGTTCACAAGCAGCACGCCAGTATACTCCATGGAAAGCACAATGGAGACAAATATACACTGCCATGCAAGGATTTAAGACTCAAAGCAGCAAACTTGGGCCCACAACCTCAACTGAATGCAGCAGAATTTTGGCGGCCCAACTAGGTGAGCCCAATTCCAAATTTTCCCCTTTAATATCTCAACAGCCTTCCTCTCATGGATTTACTAGTAATTGGGCCCCTCCCCCGAATCACATTCCTCACGAAATTAGCCCAGACTCACTCTTAAATCTCCCAGATCAATACAAAGTCACAACAACCGGTCTCTCCCTCCATGAGGTTAATGAGGGGGGCAAATTCCAGAGAAGCCATCCAACAGGTTCCTCATCCACACAAATTTCAATTGAAACCTTACCACAGAGTGAACTCATCTCTACCATACAGGAACCATCTACTGGCGTTACCGTAACCATGCAGGAAAATTCTCTCAGATATTTCACCACAACTCCAACTCAAATCCTGCAATCTATCTCTCCCATCATCTCTCAAGCCAAACCAGTGGAGCCACAAACCAGTTATCCAAATCTGAAAACACTCCCATTACCTGGAAATCAGTCTGATAGTCAGAAGGAAACTAGCAAATCCTTAACTCTAACTGGGAAAGAAAGAAGCTCAAAAAAGAGGTGTTGTGATCTGATCATTGAGAAATATTCTCAGCCCCCTAAGAAAAAGAATCTGGAAGTTACAGTTAAAATTGAAATGATGGAAAAAGAAGATGAACAGATTGTTGAATTAACTGTGGAAGAATCATCGAAGGCTACTACCCTATTGGAAATGCAGTCTGGCAAATTGGGAAAATCCAAAAATAAAAGCAAAGCACGCAAGACTCCTTACAGCAGACCAACACCCCTCCTTCCTGGGAAGTCCAAACAAGCTGAAGAGGCAAGCTTCAAGATGCCTCCCCCATTCAAATGAGGACAATGGCTTGGAATTGCAGGGGTATAGCCCGCCCCAAAGCAATCAGAAATATAAGGGCTAATATTAAAAAGTTTAACCCGGATGTAGTTTTTTTGTCGGAAACCATGGTGTCGGATGAACACACTATAGCTATTGTAAATAGAATAGGTTTCCACCATTTTGTAAGCTTTCCAGCAGTCTGTAAAAAAGGGGGACTTTTACTAATGTGGAGACCGGGTATAGATATGGAACCGGTTCATATTAATATGAATGCAATTTCTATTTTGTTGTATTCGGATCCTTCCCACCATCCATGGTTAATTACCTATGTCTATGCACCTATGCAACAAAGTCTCAAAGAAAACTTTTGGAGTCATCTGGACTCAGTACAACAAGCTTTTAAAGGTCCTTGGATATGTATGGGGGATTTCAATGATGTGCTAAACCAACAAGAGAAGCATGGTGGACGTCCAATTCTGAATAACCACAACCGAGGACTCAAAGCTCTAATGAATAGACATGGTCTCATAGATATTGGTTATTCTGGACCACAATACACATGGTCGAATAATAGAAATGGACTGGCACTAATCAGAGAAAGACTAGATAGAGTGATAGCAAATCAAGACTGGAGACTACTCTTTCCTGATGCCTCGTTACAGCATTTGGCGTCGTCAGCCTCGGATCATCACCCACTCATGCTATACACGACCAACAACCAGAAACCAGTTTCATCCTTCAAATTTGAAGAATTTTGGATTCATGAGCCGCTCAGTCAGAATATCATCCGAGAAGCATGGAGCAAATATTTTCAAGGCAATCCTGCATATATACTTTGTCGGAAAATTCAAGAAACAAAAAAAGCTCTTAAGCTGTGGAATAAAAATCACTTTGGGCACATTCAAAAAAATATCCAAAACCTGGAAGCAGAGCTGCTAGAGGTTCAGAGTAGGCCAATGGACGAATTCAATCAGGAAAGGGAAAAATATCTACAACACAACCTTCACAAACAAAGAGAATATGAAGAATCATTGTGGCGTCAAAAATCAAGGATAAAGTGGCTCACTTCAACAGATCTCAACACCAAATTTTTCCACTTATCAACAACGATCAGAAGAAGGAGAAACTCAATCGACACCATTAAGTTGGGCCCAGGTAACTGGTCTATGGATCCTATTCTTATTGAATCTGCTTTCATTAACCACTTTCGATCCATATACACTTCAACAAACCCAAGCTTCCCAGAAAATTTGGAGAATTTATTTGAGAAACAAATTACAGACCAAGATAATGAGAAACTCCAAGCAGTACCCAATGAGGAAGAAATTCACAGTGCTTTGAAACAAATTCCGAACCACAAAGCACCAGGCCCAGATGGTATGACAACACTTTTTTATCGGCTTTACTGGAGTATTATAAAAAAGGAGGTGGTGGAAGCAGTGCAGAATTTCTTTAGGAGTGGTAAATTGTTAAAACAAATCAATCATACCAATATAGCTTTGATCCCAAAAACTCAAAATCCGAATAACCCGAGCCATTACCGCCCAATTAGCCTCACAAATGTCTCTTATAAAATCATTACCAAAATCATGGCCAACCGCTTTAAAGCAACACTAGATACCATCATATCCCCATTGCAAACTGCCTTTGTCCTAGGACGCAATATAAAGGAAAACACAATAATTGCCCATGAACTCTTTCATCATCTTAAGAGAAAAACTGGAAAAAAATGTCTGATGGCCATAAAGCTAGACATGGAGAAAGCGTTTGATTTGGTTGAATGGGAATTCTTATTCACGGTAATGAAGTTATTGGGATATAGTCCAGGTTGGATAAATTTGATCAAAGAATGCATCACCACTGCAACGTTTTCTATTCTCATCAATGGATCACCAAGGGGTTTCTTCAATGCTCAAAGGGGAATAAGACAAGGAGACCCAATCTCTCCATTCCTATTTATTTTAGTGACTGAGGCGTTATCAAGAATTTTGTTGAAAGAAGAAGAAAGAGGAAATATGGAGGGAATAAAGCTAAGTCGACTAAGTCCACCGGTATCACATCTGTTGTTCGCAGACGACACAATCATCTTTGCAAAAGCAAACACAAGTATTGCTCAAGTAATCTCTGAAAGTCTATTAAAATACCAACAGTGGTCAGGACAAAAAATCAACATGCATAAATCTTCCATCTTTATCACAAGAAATGTCAACACTGTAACAAGGTCAGCAATATATCAATGGCTTCCATATAAAGTCTTCTCAGAAAAGATGAAATATCTGGGCCTCCCAACTTCTTTCGGTAGAAACAAAAAAGAAAATTTCCAGGAACTATTAAACAGAGTGGAGAAAAAATTAGAAGGTTGGAAATTAAAATTACTCTCTCAAGCGGGCCGAACGATGCTAATTAGATCAGTAGCCAGTACTATCCCAACATATATTATGTCAACATTCCAGCTTCCCAAAACTGTGTGCAAGACTTTAGATACAAGTTTTAAAAATTTTTGGTGGGGTTTCCCAAAGGATAAAACTCATAATTTGACCCTCAAGTCATGGAAATCCATATGTCTACCAAAATTTTTAGGGGGTCTTGGAATAAGGCAAATGACAAATATGAACCAAGCACTACTTGCAAAAACGGGATGGGAAATGAGCGAGAGACAGAATGGACTTTGGCATGACATACTGGCAGTGAAATATCTCAAGAATGTGGATTTCTGGAATGTATCTCAGAGGCAATCAGATTCATACTTCTGGAAAGGCATTCTACGCACAAGAGAAACTCTTAGAAAGGGGAGATGCCTAAGGATCAATAATGGCCTCATGGCAAATATCTGGGCAACGCCATGGATACCTACGGAGGAGAATTTCAAACCGAAACCATTGCAAGGAATGGATCAGATTCATTCAGAATTAAAGGTCTCGGACATCATCACAGGCAGTCCAAGATCTTGGGATATAGGGAAAATGAAAAATCTGTTTGAGCAAGCGAGTATCAATGAAATTCAGAAAATTCCTTTATCGATTTTCTCTCAAGACCAAGACAAAATAATTTGGATCCCATCTCAGAATGGAAAATTCACGGTTAAATCGGCTTACCAAGTTGTAGTTAATAGCCAAGAAATAGTCCAGCAGAACGCAACTCATAATCTTTTTAAGTCAATATGGAAGCTGAAAATTCAGGATAGACACAAGCTGCTACTGTGGAAGCTGATCTGGAATATTCTCCCTACAAAAACAAGAGTGAATGAAGTCATTTCAAATTCAATTTCAGAAGAATGCCCGCTTTGCAATCAAGCTGAAGAATCCTCACTTCATCTTTTTATAAAATGCCCAGTAGTGAGAATTTTGTGGAACCAAAGCTCATGGCCTCTGAACTTGGGAAATTTGCCGATCCATTCAATTTTAGATTGGATTAGAATGATTATTTCTCCGAAGGAAGAATTGGGTCTCCAAGACACAGAGATTCATCCCTTTCAGCTCTCGGGCTATTTTTGAAGGTGACTCTCAATTAGTTATTTCTGCGGTGGAAGACTCCTTATCTGCACCAATTTGGCAAATATCTCCCATCATTGAAGATATTCAACACCTTTTCGCTCAACACAGACAATGGAAATTAGCCAAAATTCATCGATCTGTAAATCGATGTGCGCACAATGTGGCGCAATGGGCAGCTACCAATTTGATCTTTGGAAGCATACCCTTAAATAGCTCCTTTAGATATTTTCTGTTTGATCCCCCTTGAACTTCTTGTATCTTTATTCTAATATATATCAAGCTTGATTAGAAAAAAAAAAAGAATAGAAAGAACATAATAAAAAAATCATATAGAACTGATCTCCGTTCTATTCAAAGACAGCCAACTTTTATGAGTATCTTCATATGGTATACTTTGTGTTGATTTTGCCATATATCCTTCTAACATATTGTCTTACTAGGGGACAAACAAAGTTGAAGGCATAGTGGTAGATATTCCTAAAGCTGATGACAGGATTTGTTTAAGTCCCAAAGCTTTTGTGAAGATGAAAAATCTCAGATTGTTTATAAATCGTAATGCACGTTTTTCTGGAAGGCTTAATTATCTTCCTAACGAGTTAAGAATGCTTGATTGGCCTGAATGTCCTTTACAATCTTTGCCATCCAATTTCCATGAGAAGAAACTCGTTGAATTTAGAATGCCTAGTAGCCACATCAAGGAACTAGGGCAAGGATTTAAGGTACAACTATTATATCCAATGATGTTTTTTTTTCCCACTACATTGTAATCTTCCTTCAAGCTAATATGCTTTATTTTTTTTTCTTTTTCTTTTTTACAGAGTTCTCCAAACTTAACAATTATGGATTTCTCCTATTGTGAGTCTCTAATAAAAATTCCAGATCTTTCAAGGAGTCATAGTTTGAAGAAATTGAATCTTAGTTGCTGTACAAATTTAGTCGAGATTCATAATTCTGTCGGATTTCTTGATAAGCTTGTTTCTTGGAGTCTTTTCGGATGCTCTAACCTTAGGGGTCTTCCAAGAAGCCTGAAGCTAAGATCTCTAGAATGGCTTAACTTTTATGGTTGTTCAAGCCTTACTGACTTCCCTGAAATTGAGTGTGAAATGAAACATTTAAGACAAATTGGATTGGAATACACTGCTATAAAAGAGCTACCTTCATCCATTGGGAACCTCACTGGACTGCAGTCATTATATTTGAAAGGCTGCAAAAACCTTATTCGTCTCCCAAGCAGTATTCTTCAATTGCAACATCTAGAGTCTCTTCATCTCAATGATTGCCCAAATCTTGTGAAGAATGTGGGGGATAATAAGCAATCTATGGCATCTGAATATGAAACTTCATCAAATGCAGAATTACTCCCACTGTTACCTGTATCAGATTCAAGCATTTCTGATGATGATTATTCCACAATAGCAATTCCATTTTATCTTGAAAGCTCTGTGCTATCAAAATCAAGCTTTTTTAGGAAATCTAATTGCTTGACCACTTTGTCTTGGTTAGATCTATCAGGGAGTGATATTGTTAGCCTTCCAGAAAGCATCAAAGGATTTGTAGGATTGAGGCGCCTTTATGTGAGGTATTGCAAGCAACTTCAAGAAATTCCAAAACTTCCACCAAATATAGTAGAGGTATATGCCAGTGGATGCAAGTCATTGGAAAGCTTTCCAGAAGTCACAAGAAAATTACAATTCAATATATGTGACTTACAAGCACTAGATTTCATTGACTTGTCTGGATGCGATAAAATGCTGTTGAGTATAAGGAATCATGTGGCAAATCCTTTATTGTGTAAGGTGCATCTCTCTCTCTCTCTCATGTGTATTTGTTTATAGGTTGTAATGCTGAAATATTCTTATTATGTTTGTTTGGTAGGGACATGACTATTTAGATGGTATTGTGTTTCCTGGAAATAGGATTCCAGACTGGTTCAGCCATCGAAAGGAGATTTTAGAAAGGAATTCATGTGAAATAGATATTAGTGGACACCAATGTTTGGATGAAGAGATCAGAGGAATTGCTTTGTGTGCTATTGTTGGACCTGTTCTTTCATTGCACCCACGTCCTATTGTTAGTGCTAGGATCATCGGAAATGGTATCCTAAGGTACATTCAAAAACAAACATTTAATCTATTTGCATCTGATGGAGCCCAAATGGGGTCAGATCATGTATGGCTAGGGTACTCTGTTCTTGAATCTTTTGAGCTAAAGGGAGACAATCTCCGAGTCGAGTTTTTTACTGAACGGAGTTCAATGTTCTTTAAAAGTTGTGGAGCCCATCTAGTACATAAACATGAAAAGAGTGCAGAAGATTATCCAAGTGTGCTCCGTGAGAAGGTTGATAACATTGAAGAAACTGAGATTTCAGTAGATTTAATGGAGGGTAATCAACTTTCTAAGAGGCACCTAGATGAGGATGATGATCCCAACTTGGAACTCAATTGGTACCCACTACAGAAGAGACATTGTTCAACCTTGGGCATCAAAATCTTGGATTTGGAGAATCCTCAAGGACTGAAAGATTCACAGGAAGATTTGAATTTGGAGCTGGATTTTTGACTTGGGTGGTTTTAGGTACAATGTTCAAGTTTTCTTTTTCTGTTTCCATGCCTTATCAGTAGCCAAACTGCACAGTGAAAAATGTATGGGATGATAGAGATATCAGGCCTATAAAAATATTACCTACTAGTAATTCTGTTGGAAGCATACTGCTTTTGCATTCCAAGATAATTCTTGAAAGCCAAAATTCAAAAGTGCCTGCAGTTGGTATATATTTCATGCTCATAATGTGACTTTTCTCTTTCTTACTTTGGAGTGACCAAATAGCAAGGGGAGGTCTTGATTTTGGGGGCAGAAAGCTGGAAAGCAAGGTGCTGCTCCTTTGTTTACACGAGTATGTGCCATAAAACACAAAGAAATACCAAAAACTAATTACTAGGCCATCAACTACAAAATGGATGGAAGCAGCTGCTTATCAGCTAGTTTGGTATGCATAGCTATGAAATCACCATTTATCTCAAAAGTTTAAATTAAGAAATATATAGATTTTATTATTTATTTCATATATTAGAGCTCCCCCTCACGTGTGGATCAAATTCTCCCTCAATGAGTTGCCCAACACGTAAAATATTTAATTAAGAGTAGAGTGTAGAGTCAGAACCTCTGCTCTGATACTATGTGAAATTATCACTTATCTCAAAAGTTTAAATTAATAGAACAATGTAAATTTTATTATTGATTTTATATCTTAACAATAACTAAGTAAGAAAGTTGACTAGAGGCTTTAGAGAAATGATACATCTACATCTACCCACACTTCTTAAAAAGCACTCTACAGCTTGACATGTCATTAACTTCAAAAATAAAAATAAAAGAGAAATATCAGACTAAGCGCATGTAATTTTTGTTGTAATATTCATATCAAAAGTACTATTCTCTCCTGGGATGCATCTCTCTTGGCTGTGACTCCATCGTGACTTCACCCTTCTCCTCGTCGTGACTTCGTTGTCCTGCTCACTTGGACTTTGTCTGTACTCCTTCTGCAATATCTCATCGTTCTTGCAGACGTGTAATAATCTGAAAGTGAAGATCAAGAGGTCTGAGTAGAGATTAATGACAAGGAGAAGGGAAAAAGAGAAATGAATTTCGTCTAACAATACACATTTTGATAGCCTCAGATCTGAAATTTATGAAGTAGAGGTTTGAGCAGAGTGAGGATGATAGGGCCAAAATTTCTTGTGTTGGCCGGCAGCGACGACATTGCCGATACATATTTCCTTGCTCGATTGCAGTACGATGTCCCTTCCTACGCTGATCTTATCGTCGATCAGGCTGCCATTTTCTTGAAGGTATAAGTTCATTTTCCGTCCTGTATTATTTTCACGTACGTACGTACTTGTTACAGTACCAAAGAACCAAGCTAAGGTAAATAACAACAAATTAATAGGTGAGGAATTAATGTATATATAGTTCGTTCACTTTTTTTTTTTTTTTTTTTAAATGATTAAAAACTTGAGGAAGAATGGAATCAAATCCGGAAATAATATAAGAAATTATAAATTAATGCAATCATGTGTTTTGAAGGAAAAGAAATTATAAAATGACTGTGCTTATCACTTTGATTGTTCATGTATTTAATTTTATTTTTTAATTTTATTTTATTTAATAATTAAAAAATAATTTTAAATATATTGATATATTTTTTTTATTTTTTAAAAATATTTAAATATATTCAAAAAATATAAAAAAACAAATAAAAAGATAAATTTATTTCTCAAAGGTCATTGCTGGCGGCAGCCTAACTACACTTCGAAGGAAATATATGAGCTGGGGCATGAAGGATTGGAGTATTGAGTGCACCGCCGATTGGATGTGTGCCGTCGCAAAGAACTCTGGTTGGAGGAATACTGGGACTGTTCAGATAAGTACAACCAAGCAGCAAGGTTGCTCAATGCTAAACTGTTATCAATTCCCTTAACAGCAACCTACCCAACAGTCAGAATGGTCTATATTGATGTTTACAATCCTCTACTTGATCTCATTTAAAACCCTGAAAAATATGGTAAATTAACCAACCATTTTTATCGTAATTAATCTCTTTTTTATTTCTTATACCATTTATTTTAATATATATATATATATATATATAATAATGCTGGCTTTGAGTTTGTGGGTAGCTGGGTAAAAATTAACTAGAAAATTGGTCCTGACTGGCCTAAACTAGTGGAACCAGTCCAGTTTTGGATCGGTCTAGTTCGAAACCGATTCCCCCAATTCCAAAATAGGCCGGAACAACAAACATTTACCAATGGAACAACAAACCATTTTAAAGCAGTTTTTTTTTTTTTGTGATACTCTTTAGATTTTCTTTTACATAATAGATTTTTTTATAAAGCAGATTTTTGTAAATATTAACTGATTTTTAACAAAATAGATTTTTTTATAACAATTTTTTTTTTTATAAACAGATTTTTTATGAAAAATTTACATTTTATTAAAACTGAAAAGCCAGACCAAAACTGGTAAAACTAGAAGTACCGGTTTAGGAAGGTAATCGGTACGTTATCGGTTTTCAAAGATGCAAAACTGGTTTATACCAATTTGGTCATAAATTTTGTCTAAAATCGGACCGAACCAGACCGATTACACCCCTATTAATTAGTATACATTAGTATTTTAATGTATATAAGTATATTAATTGAACAACAAACATTCACCAATGGAACAACAAACCATTTTAAAGCAATTTTTTTTTTTGTGATACTAATATTTTTTTTACATAACAAATTTTTTTTATAAAGCAAATTTTTGTAAATAGTAACAGATTTTTAACAAAACAATTTTTTTTAAACAATTTTTTTTTAGAAACAGATTTTTTATGACAAATTTACATTTTATTAAAACTAAAAAGCCAGACCAAATCAGACCGAAACCAATAAAACTGGAGGTACCAGTTTAGGAAGGTAACCGGTGCGTAATCGGTTTTCGAAAATAAAAAACCGGTGCATACCGGTTCGGTCCTAAATTTTGTGTAAAATCGGACCAAACCAGACTGATTACATCCCTAATAATTAGTATATATTAATGTATATTAGTACTAGGTCAAAGTAACGTGCCAAGCACGTTTGCCTAGTTAGATCAAATAGTTGTTTTATAAAATTAATATGTCTTTTTACAAAACTTGTAAAAATAGTTGATGACATGTATAGCTTAGAAGACATTGCTTCAACTTTTATACAAATAATATAATCAATAGAATATTACAAATGAACTTTAACAAACAAATTAACTATTATGATCCGTACATTAATTCTTACTAGCACACGTGCAACAAGAATTTGTTTGTTGCACATTCCTGCCCCAACATGGTACGATCTAAGGAAAACTGTACCAACAAGTTGGGCTAGTGCTTCCTTGTTGTCCCAACATAATCGCTTCTTTTATGACACCCGGTATTTTCATGTGTTTTAATTAAATAATTATTTAAATTGCTCTCTATTTTAATTTATTTCATTGTTGGCTTTATTGTTTTATTTTATTAATTTTTAGTTGGAGTGTTTTTATTTTCCTTTTTCTATTTTTTTGTGTTTTTTTTTTATTGGGCCTGTATTTTTCGGATAGAGTTTGTTTTTAGT
Organism: Juglans regia; assembly: GCF_001411555.2. Lineage (NCBI taxonomy): Eukaryota > Viridiplantae > Streptophyta > Magnoliopsida > Fagales > Juglandaceae > Juglans > Juglans regia. The sequence continues at coordinate 3,668,109 of NC_049904.1, forward strand.
GGATTTTCTCTGTTTTGGGCCCATCTCGTTTGGCTTTGTTCAGCCCAGCCCGTGGGCTTGTTTTCAGCCCAGCCCCCTCTTCCTCAAACAGCGTCGTTTTGGCCAGCCTTTAGGGTTTTATTCTTCTTTTCTTCTTCTCCTACGTACTGCTGCCTTCCTTCTTCTTCCTCTTCTCGATTTCCTCTGTTTTTCTCCATTGCATGCCTTATCCATGAGCCTCCTTGCTCGCCTCTCTCTCCCTCTCCGCCATTTCTCCTCTGTGCCCTGCGTTCCATGGTGAAAGCCACCATCTGCCCTCACCTCCATTTCTCCCCCATCCCAATATCTGTTTTTTGGCCCCAACCTGTGCCCTGTTTTAACCCCAAACCGTGAGCATAGCTGAGCCTCCATGCTCGCCACTCTCTCTCCGTCATTCCCTTAGTATTTTGGGTTCAAGCTTGTAAAAAACACCTTGCATTTCCATTTCTTTTTCCCTCTACCCATGCTCTGAGAAGACTTTTCGGTTTCATCTTTCTTCATCTGCAAATCTGGTTGTGCCGCAGCTCTCCTCCTCCTTTTTGGTAATAGCTTACATTTTAATCTCTTTATCTTGTTACTGTTCTGCTGCAAATCTGAGCCTTCTCTTCTCCTCTCTTGCATTATTTTTCATCTGTTTTATTCTTCATTGTAGGTCTGTCTGTGAGCCTCCATGCTCACCACTCTCTCTCTGTCATTCTCTCTTGGTTTAGTGGAGTTGGTTTATGGCTGAGCAACTGTTGTGAATTTTTTTGAGCTTGAAGAGCAAGTGAGCTTTGGTATTAGGGAAGAAGATTACAACTCCATCATTTCCTTGTTGATGATGAGGATGATGGTATTAAAGAGAAATGCGGCCCTTTTGACCAGGGAAAGAAAGAGAGAGATCAGGTAAAGAGAGAGAAAATAAAGTCAAGGGTGAAGAAAAGATGTCCCCTTTGACGGGCATTGTTGCGCTCATGGATTGTCGATGAGTGAGATATCGTAAGGGAGTGAAAGACAAAGTGAGAGAGAGAGAGAGAGAGAGAGAGAGAGAGAGAGAGAATGCCACTCTCCTACTTTCTCTTTCCCACACGCTTCTTTTCCTCTATATGTGATGGGTCTCTTAGAATTTTAAGGGTCTCTCTATCTCCTATTTCTTGTCGATAATCTGTGATTCTCTATCAAATTTTATTTGAGCATTTGAGTAGAGGGTGTTCGAAAAAATGCCGATGTACCAACCGTCTATTCGGAGAATGGACAAGGGGAACGGGAAGCTCGATGCTGACTGTGGTGGGCAAGTGTTAGATCCTAAGACTACGGTGAAAGATGGCATTTAGAAATAAGAAGACAGAAAAGATGAATAAAATTGTAAGGTACGATTCTTTTCGAGAGAGGTGGTGTGCTCTTCTGCTTCGTCATTAGGGCCTTCGTCTAAGCTTGTAGCAATACATATTATACACATGATCTGAATAATGTTTATAACTATAATACAATAACTTATAAGAACCAAGTCACAACTTTGAAATGCATGCGACTAACTTTTATAATCATTGAGCATTCCAACCTAGGTATTAAAGCAGCTGAATGACATTTAAAAATAAGAAGACAGAAAAGATGAATAAAATTGTAAGGTACGATTATTTCTGACGGAGGTGGTGTGCTCCTCTACTAGGTCATTAGGGTCTTCGTCTAAGTTTGTAGCAACTTCTATCATTCTAGGTAGAGAATAGTAGTGGAAACTATTATAGTTAGATTTCAAGAAATCTTAACAAGTAAATAGTCAACATGCATCAGATTAACACAAGCATATATAAGTAAACCACAAATAATAGTAATTTATAGATAAATGAATGCATAGAAATGAACTTGACATGAAAGTTTTAAGATATATGTGACTGACTTTTATAATCACCAAGCATCTCAACCTAGGTATCAAAGCGTTTAATAGATTTTGCTCCTGGTTTTTGTCGTCCCTATTTACACCAGACTTCAACAGTTGGCTGAATGAATAGCTATGTAGCCATATCATACACCTCGAAAAACATTTTACATCTAAAATTAACAAAGAGATTATTATTTCTTAGTATTTACATTTAGTATGTTCTAATTTTCGCCAAAAATCTATGTGGCTACATGGCTATTCATTTAGCCAACATGCTAAACTCTAACCAGGTTGAAGAACAGTAAATGAAGAACAGAAGCAACAAATTTGTAAAGTAAGAAAAATGCATAAAATAAATAGAATATATTTCTTGAAGAATTTAACTTTTTATTACAATTTTATGATAATGTGTTAATTTTAAACTTAGAAAGTACATCACTAAGTGTTACATAATTTAATCATATAATTATAATATAAATGTTCATCAGTTATAACTACAAAAAACAATTTGAACAAATTGTAATACATTACAAATTTTAAAAGTTAAATTTGGATTAGTTATTAAAGTACGAATTAAAGGAAAAAAATACTGGAAAGAAATAGAATTTATTTTTTAAGATTTTATTTTGTTATTACAATTTTATGGAAAATTGGTATATTAATTTAGGAAAACATTTATCAAACTATTGGGTAATAGTTAAGTTGGAAATTATTTTTAACACTTATGTATTTTTCACATCTAACACCGTTTGAAGCAAGAAATAACATGAATAACATTTTAATTACAGTAATGTTATTCATCATATTAATTCTCATCATTTTATGGTGTGTCATTAGATAATTAGAGACCATTTATTATATAGGAAAACATTTATCAAACTATTAGATAATAGTTAGGTTGGAAATTATTTTTAACACTTGTGTATCTTTCACATCTAAAGCCCAAAAAAGAAAGTTTAAATTCTCACATCTAAAACTTAGCCCTAACACTTTTTCACATCTAAAGCCCAAATTCTCACATCTAAGACTTAGCCCTTAAAACTTCGTAACCCATACGACGCTATTTGAAGCAAGAAAAAACCCTATTCTTTCTGTGGGCCTTTGTAATGGTTTGTAGTATATTAATTTCTATGGGCCTAGCTGGTGAATTAGGGGTTTGAGTGAATTTTATTTGGTTGAGTATGTGTGAGTTGAGCCCAACCCATGTATGTGGAATGAAAATCCTAAGTTTTCATCTCTTTCCTTCTTCCTCTGGATGCGCCGCACAACACTTCTTCTTCATCCTTCTGTTTTCAATTTTTTTCTCCTCCTTCCTCCTTCCTGCTGCCAATGCCGCCCACCTCCTCCAATCAAACCAACACCACACGTCCAACACAGCCACACCTCTCTACTCCAGCTTGCACCACCGATCTTTTCTTCCCTACCTGTGAGCCACGCGTTTGTGTCTTCTACTTTCAATGTGAGATTCCTAATTAGTGTGTTTTTAAATAGTTAATTACCTATAATTATTGCCTTTTATTTTGATTTAATTATTATTATTGTTGGCATTTATTTTTAAGTGGAGGGTTGTTTTATCTTATTTTAAGTAATTATGTTCTAATTTTTTTCATCTCTATTATTTTCCTTTTTGAGTTTGGGCTTTTTGTAGTAGTTTTATAGTGATCTATTTCGGTTGGGCTTTGTGTGTGTGTGTGACTTAGGGCCCAACCCATATGAGAGAAAAGGGTAGCCCAGCCCTGCGGAAACGGCGCCGTTTTGGCGCTGCTGAAGAGAAACCCTAAGGGTTTCCTCTCTTTCTCTTCCCTTCTCTGATGCGCCGCACGAGCCCTCTCCTCCCTTCTCTGTTATTTTCCCATTTCTTCTTCTTTCTTCTTCTTCTTCTTCTTCTTGTTGAACCTTGCGCTGCCATACCCATCTCATCGAAGAACCACTATAGTTTTCATCGTGTGCCACCATACCCATGTCATCGAAGAACCACAACGGAAACATCCCATGTCATTGAAGACCACGGTGAAAGATGACATTTTGGGCGGAGACGGCGAGTTCTTTACTGGCGGTGTTGCCGAAAAACTTGATTTGAAGAAGATGATTGCGGAGCTCGAACCCATAGATGTGCCCTCGATGTTTTTCTGCCCGATCTCTTTGGAGCTGATGCAAGACCCCATGACCCTTTGCATTGACCAGACCTACGAGAGATCCAACATTCTCATATGGTTCTCTTTGGGCCACTACACTTGCCCCACCACGATGCAGGAGCTGTGGGAGGGTTCAGTGAAGCTAAGTACGACTCTGCACCAGCTGATTTACAGTTGGTTTTCCCATAAATATTTGGCGATGAAGAAGAGGTCTGAAGATGTGTAAGAGCCCTAAGGGTTTCCTCTCTTTCTCTTCCCTTCTCTGATGCGCCGCACGAGCCCTCTCCTCCCTTCTCTGTTATTTTCCCATTTCTTCTTCTTTCTTCTTCTTCTTCTTCTTCTTCTTGTTGAACCTTGCGTTGCCATACCCATCTCATTGAAGAACCACTATAGTTTTCATCGTGTGCCACCATACCCATGTCATCGAAGAACCACAATGGAAACATCCCATGTCATTGAAGACCACGGTGAAAGATGACATTTTGGGCGGAGACGGCGAGTTCTTTGCTGGCGGTGTTGCCGAAAAACTTGATTTGAAGAAGATGATTGCGGAGCTCGAACCCATAGATGTGCCCTCAATGTTTTTCTGCCCGATCTCTTTGGAGCTGATGCAAGACCCCATGACCCTTTGCATTGACCAGACCTACGAGAGATCCAACATTCTCATATGGTTCTCTTTGGGCCACTACACTTGCCCCACCACGATGCAGGAGCTGTGGGAGGGTTCAGTGAAGCTAAGTACGACTCTGCACCAGCTGATTTACAGTTGGTTTTCCCATAAATATTTGGCGATGAAGAAGAGGTCTGAAGATGTGTAAGAGCATTGGCATTGGACTCATCAAATGAGTCCAATCTTCAAAATTTGATGATTTTAGCTTTAAACTCTTGGCATTGGATTCATCATATGCTCAAATGTCAAGCTTTGAGCTACAGTAGATTTCTCTTCATCTTCAAATTTGAAGACTCACTATTCACACTCTATAACTATTATTTTATTTATTTAAATTAGTGTTTCCCAATTTTGAGCCACAATATATTTAAGTTGAGAAACAATAATTTAAATATCAAATTAAATTATTAATTAACATATAGTTAGTGTAATTGTAAAATATAAAAAAAATAAATTAAAATATTATTATTAACAAAATAATATTATATTATTATTTTGATGAATCCAATAGCTAATCCAATGTGGGATTATAGATAGAGAAGTTTTAGATTTATGAAAAACATGTACTTTTCATCAAATTTTAAAGATGAAAATGATGAACTCAATGCTAATGCTCTAAGGCAAGGCAAAAGTTAACGAAGTTAACAGAAACAATAAAATTTAACGGGAGAACAAGAAAATATACTGTAGCAGTTAGATAGATAATAGATAATAGAGATAGATATTAATTGAACAACAAACATTCACCAATGGAATAAAAAACCATTTTAAAGCATATTTGTTTTTGTGATACTCCTTAGATTTTTTTTTTTACATAACAGATTTTTTTTATAAAGTAGATTTTTGTAAATAATAACAGATTTTTAACAAAGCAGATTTTCTTAAAAAGATTTTTTTATTTATGAACAGATTTTTTATGACAAATTTACATTTTATTAAAATTGAAAAGCCAGACCGAATCGGATCAAAATCGATAAAACCGATAAATTTTGTCTAAAATTGAACCGAACGAGGCCAATTACACCCCTAATAAAGGGTGTTGTGGAACAGGGGATATAGAGGTAGCTGTGCTTTGTAACCAAGCGTCTGCTACCTGTACAAATGCATCTGATTATGTGTTTTAGGATATATATATATATATATATATATATATATATATTTTTTTATCTCATCTAATTATGTCTTTTGGGATAGTTATCATCCAACAGCAGCATACAAGACCTGGCCTTACTGGTCAAACCCTCCAAAAGTATCTCCCTAGCTTCTTCTAAGCCATGCATGCATGTAGTTGACCTAATTGAACTCGATCAATTGCGCTAAGTTTGTTCAATACTATTTATACTACAGTAATAGAGGGTGTAAATTTTAACTGAAAAATCAGACCGAATTGGAAGAATTGTTCTGGTTTTGGACTGGTCCAGTCTGGAACCAGTTTTTAAAATGCAAAAACCGGCTGGAACCAATTCGGTTCCGGTTCAATGATTTTTAGGACCAGACTGGACTGGTTCACTATAATATATATAATTATATAAATTATAATTATATATAATAATTACATATAAGATATTATATAATTATCACTATGACCATATATTATTATATAGTATTAATATCACTATTAGTATAATATATAGTATTAGTAATAATTTAGAATCAATGTATTATTATATAATATATTATATATTCCATAATGTATAACATATAGTATTAATATCACTTATCATTATAATATATATATACACTATATGTAGTAGCAACACTATAATAGTATAATATATAGTATTAGTATATATTAATATATTAAAAATTATAAAATTTAATATTGAAAATTTGAATTTTAAAATAAAACTATAAAATGAGTTATATAAGTTAAAATTTTGTTGCACTCTTTAGAAAATCCGTCCGCCCGCTTGAGATATTGTGTGGATATATTTTATCTTTGTTATCGTTACGGGCCGGGTGAATTGGAAAGCAGGACCTGATTCCAAGGGCCCCCAGCGCTGCCCTATTAATTATCCCGTTTGGTTTTGTTTGGGATTGGCACATATTCCGTATTCACGGACCAGAGGTAGCACCGGGAGCACGAGTTTGGGCGGGAACAAGGGAATAGAACCAGCGATCGGTTGATTCTCATGGCTTCTACGACTGGTCTGGACCAAAACGAGTCCTACGATGATGGTTCATCATCTTACTTCCAGAAAACAGTTCAGTGTTTCTCTCTACTTTCTCAGTCCAAAACAACTCATTCGTGGCTTGCCATTTCTCTACTTTTCTTTCTGTCAAACAACATGCTTTTCTCATTTAACAAGGTATGCTTGCACGATTGGTGGTTAATCAAAGCTGAAGAGGACTTTGAAGGGAAACGACTAGCCGTTGCGGGCTTCACCTCGCGAGAGTAAGATCTCTCTCTCTCTCTCTCTCTCTCTGGGTTTCGGGATAGGGTTTTGTTTAGTTTCCGGTTGATTTCTGTTGTTTACTAATTCATAGTTCAAGATTGTAATTTGGCATGGTGGGGCGGTCAAATGTGATTAAATTTTCCCCTTCTAGGTCTTACTTTGTATGTTTTTGTTTAGGCAACAAGCAGTGCGTGTGTTTTCATCTGCACCAGTACTCAAAAGATACGATATGTTTACCCTGGAGACAGCTGACGGGATTTGTGTTTTTATTAAAGGATTCATTAACAAGCTGCGGACTAGCGATAATGGATTTCCATCCGAGGTAGCGTGATTCATTTCTGTTCTGTTCGTTTCTTGCAAGGCATAGTTTGGAGAGTCGTTACTGCTGCATTAAGTACGATTTTTGGATTAATGCTGTAATTAGATTCTTTGATACATCGGCGTTTGTAGAGGTTCTGGAAACTAACATGTCTCCGGGAAACGAATCTGGAAAAATATATATTTCAATTATCCAAGAAAATGCCAAAATTATGGTTTTGACGTTAGGGAGACATGGTTTGATATTGATACCATTTAGAAGTAATGAAGCACTTTGTATCATTTTGTATCTCTCTTTCAAGCACAGAAGAAAGTGCACTCTAAGCAGGCATTGTATCTATGTCTGAGTTTATTAAGCTGTCAGTGGCATAAGATCAGGTGATAGCTCTCTGCTTATCCGTGTAACTTCCTCTAAATTTTAGTATTGCCATTGGCCAAAGGCGTAGTGACCCTGTGTACAATTGCTAATGGTATTCAATTTGCTAGATTATCAAGTTCTCTCCCAACATATAGTTGACACTGGCACTAATTGAAGCTTATATCTTCACTGGATGCAGGTTTTTAGTCATTTTGTGTTTGGCTTTCCTCCCAACTGGGAAGAATTTGCTGCAAAGCTCTTGGAAGGAGATTCTACCACTTGTGTTCATTCAGGACATATTTCTGCACCAGATGAGTTTGCCACTCATCCAGGATGTAATATATGCAACTCTAGTTTGTAAAATTGTCCCGCATACCTGATAATTCTGTAAGTTTCTTAACTAACTTTGTCTTTTGGATCCTTTTATTTCTCTCTCCATGTGGTTGGAATATGCAGTGGTTGTAGACAATAAAAATTCGAGTCCAGCTACAAAACAAACTCCAAAAACTCACCAGCTGTTCGTTCATGAAAATAAGCATGATATTGAACCTTTAAAAAGTCGTTTTCATACTGTTTCTGAGAATATCACCATTGATGCTTCAAATGGTTCTAAGTTGTGTAAGCATGCGACCAAAGATGGAACAGAAGTGAATGTTACACCTTGTGATTTTCGGAGTAGGAGTTCCGCTAGATTGAAGAATCTGAAAGGCAATTTGCATAATAACCCCGAATCTAGATATTCTGTGAAGCATAGAAACAAAAACTTGAGTCCCACATTTGATGCATTTGAAAACACTGATGGAGCAAAAATGAATAGTTCGTCAAGAACCACCATTCAATCTGAGGGGAGAATGGACATATCAGACAGCCTTCCTGGATATTCTATGGGCCAAGTTTTTGGAAATTTGTCTGTGGATGTAGGAAGCAAACAGAAAGAAGAGAAAATGGCAGTCAATGGGTCAAAAAGTAAAAGAAATAAGATGAATTCCATTCCCTTTGTTTCTGATGATCTGAGCAATATTGTACAGAATAATAACTGTGAATTTGAGGGCATTGGCGCATCCAGCCCGTCTGCTGATGAAGTTCAAGACCCAAGGCATCCGACTGTCCTTAGAAAAGTTGATGCTGAATGTGCTGGAGGTGGTTCTCTGCAGAAATCCAATGTAAAACATCCGCTAAACTGTGGAAACAATATGACTCAAGGTGATTTGAAGACAAGGAACGATAATTCAGCTAGGTCTCCCATTTTGCGTCGTACAAAGGACTTGAAGAATGCAGTAAGGGAAGGAGAAAACAATGCTAAGGAAGAAAGCATGTGCAGTAAGAGAGATTTTATTTATTCTCCAGAGTCTTTGAGTTTTGGAAGATCAAGGTCAGGCAAGTCTGCGGCTTAAAATGCTTCTCACTCACTCACTCTCTCTCTCTCTCTCTCTCTCTCTCTCTCTCTCTCTCTCTCTCTGTAATTCTCTTTTTGGATAGTAATATCATTGCAATTAAATAGGACTTGTTTATTCTATTTTAACTGTATCTGTGGTGGCTCCATAGCCATAGGGAAGTAGGATGCCTGATTTTTTTCCAAAAAGAATTAAATTAATTTGAAATGAGATTTCCTATGTCATCTTTTGGCAAAATTGAAGTTATTGCATTGAATCAAACCATAGCATGTAGCAAACCTCATATCTATGGCAAACACAGAATTAATAATGTTTTTTTTTTCTTGGAATGGTTGAATTCCCCATAAATTGTCAATATTATTATTTCCAGGTTCTACTTTCTCCCATTTAATTGACTTGCCTATGTTGCAGGGAGACTACTGGTTCCTACATTGGAATTCTGGCGCAATCAATTGCCAGTTTATGATTCGGTTCGTTTTTTCTGGCTCAACCATGGTGGCTTAACCTCAAATAGTGCCTGCTTTCACTCATAACACACTCATTGATGAATTCTGTTAAACTTTCTCATCGGATTTTTTGTCAATAAAAGTAGCTCTCAATTGTCCCCCCCTTTTTTTTGAGGGGGCGGGGGGAGGGGGGTGTTGATGTGTATATCCAGTCACGTGTGATTTATTCTTTCTCGTGATTTGTTTATGTATTCAGGATCGCAAAATGACTGGAATTAAGGATGAGTTGATTGTGATAGGGCAGTCTAGAGGTTTGTTTCCTTGTTTAACTACTAAGCAAATTCATTTTCCATTTGTCTCTCAGCATTTTCATTTTTTACTCTCTCTCTCTCTCTCTTTCCCTGCCCAGACAGCAGCGATTGAAGACATTACTCATTTATTCATATTCGGCGCTATAATAATTAAATCTTGAGCTTTTGGTCAGACACATAATTACCATTTATGTTCAATTTGTCATGCCAACCTTTTAGTTTAGCATCATTCATCCTATTTTAATTTTACTATTAAAGGCCCACTATACACAGGTTCTAGTTCTGGATTAGATTCGTTTGGATAATGAGATGAGATGATCAATGAATAGTAGTGAAATAATTTGTGAATGGTAGTAAAATAGTTTGAGGTAATATGTTTTATGAGGTTGTGGAAGAGGAGAGAGAAAAAGTTTAATAAAAATATTATAAAAATAAAATATTATTTTTTAATATTATTTTTATTTTGAGATTTGAAAATTTTGGATTGTTTTTTGTATTTTGTTTAGAAGTTTGGGAAAGTTGTATTGATTAGTTAATGATTAGATGAAAAAGTTGAAGATTTGAAATTGAATAGTATTTGTGTTTGTGATGTTTGAATATTGAGATCAGGTGGAATGAGATGAAATGAGTTGAGAGAACTTTGGTATCCAAACCAGGCCTAATGAATCGTAACTATGTTTTCTATTCCTCTATCCGATTGATACATTTACTCTACCAGTTGTCATCTGCTGTTTAAGCTGTATATACCTGCGGCTGATGGGCTGGCCTCACTGTATTGTTAGGGAGTATATTGGAGCCTCAGAAAAAGAGAAGACAGTAGAAGTTAATTTCACGTGCAGCTTTAGCACTTGCTGTTGAAATTAAGGAACTTAAGAAGGTAATTTTTACTAATTCTTAGTATTGAAATTGATATTGTTAAATAAGGGCTATGATCTGTATAGATATTCATAAATGAAAATGGAGAATTATTAAGATTTTTAGTCTCTTTGGAAACCAGGGTATTGAGTCAAAGTTACTGAAATGTTATAAATTTGGACAGCTTTTGGGGTTCACCATGTTTAAAAAGGTGCAAATTCATGACTAGCCAGAAATGCTCTCTTAGAAAACTTTACCTGTCGTAGCTATTTTATTTATTGTGTTTCTAGTAATGATATTTAAATAGCCATTTCTTTTAGCACCATGTAAATTGAAATTCATAGACGTTTTTGTCATTATAGAATATAGAAACATGTTTGCATAAATGACTGCTATTTAACTGGATAAAGACATGGTGCATTTTCGCAGTCTCTGGGATTCCTCGTCATAAAAAAAAAAAAAAAAAAGTGACTGCTGTTTATGAAAAGAGCAATGCTACAAATCACTCTACTGTACATCACACTCTCCACACACCTCACATAATTTTTTTTTCACTCCAGCACGTTGAGTGTGCTGGGGACTCTACAAACAGTAGTGTTATTTAGATTTTTTCTTATGAAAATGTTGTGTATGGTGTGATTAGGTTTGGTTTGTTTTCACAAACTATTTTATCTCATCTAATCATTACAATTTTTTTAAACTTCTCATCAAAATACAATAAACAATTCAACTTTTTCAAATATTAAAATAAAAATAACATTAAAAAATTATATTCTAATAATATTTTATTCAACTTTCATCTCATCTTATCTCATCTGTGTAACTAAACTTGGCCTAAGTCAGTTGCTTGATTATCTTTGTTCCAACCTTACTGTTTAATGTTTCGCAGGTCCTGAAAATCACATGAAGTGGAGCTAGATTTATATGGTGAATAGGAGTGGACTTCCTTGAGGTTTTCATTTTCCGAATGTTAAATGATGTTTTGTTGTATGATATAAACTTGAATATCATGATGTCTACCCTGCAGCGGTTGTAATGTAAGACGACACCTACTGCATGTTAACCTAAAATGAATTAATTCCTGTATGTTTGTGTATTTGTTTAGAAAAATGTTTTAGTCACAAAGTTCTACAAAAATAAATTTAGACTGATGTGATTTGATGTAAATGCTAAAATTATTTTTATTATTAAGTAGATATGTATCACATGAAATCATGTTAATTTGTGAGTTTAATTTTATAAAATCTTTTTCGTAACTGTAGTAAAGGCGTATTCTTTTGTCAGGTAGGGTGAAAAAGTAGGAACTAGCCTTTGTCCTTTGTTCCCTTTAAGTTGCATAGGGTAATGCTACACACTATATTATATATATTTTAAATTTTTTTATTTTTTACTTATTTTATTCATGACAAACTAATTAAGTTGTTCTACTTATAATTTATACCCTACATACTTGTTATCGAAAAAGGAAAAAAAAATTAAAGGATGTGAGGTGTTTGGTGTAAGATGCTAAGCAGAATTATTCATGTTGCATAATAGGCTATTGGCCAAGAAAAGTTATAGGAATCTAAAAAAAAAAAAAAAATCTTTTGTATGCTCCTTGTGTACATGGACTATGTCTATTTCATTGGTATCAATGAAATTTACCTTTTTATAAGGAACTTGAAAAAATTGTTCTATCAGTTTTGAGTTTCTATGTATCAGCTTTTTATTTATTTAGGTTGTATTTGGTTGTTGAACCAAATTCAAATCATTTCAACTTATTTCAAATTACTCATTGATGGGACCTATTATTTTTTCAACTTTACGTAAAAAAGTTAAAATAATTTGAACCTACTTCATATATTTTAACTTAAAAGTTAAACTCATCTCATCTTAAAAAAGTTAGACTCATCTTAATAAGATCTATAAAATATTATTATTTATAATTTAATTTATCTCAACATCCAAACAAATTCAAAATAAGCCCATAAATATAACAAATCTAAAAAATTTCACTGGTTCCTTGTATAGATAAAATATACCTAAATATTTATGTTTAAAAACTAAAAACTGTTATAATAAAATCTTGATCCTTTGTGTCAAAAGTTTAACTCTAAAAGTGAAAAGATATATATTGTTAAGCTAGTAATGTATGATTGTTCTCTATTATCGCAATGGTGGTAGTCTTTTGGATGGCTGCGTAGGCAATGATAGGTGGCTTTCTAACATTCATTTATGTTTGGATAGTGAGAATATTTGAGAAGTGTTGTGATGCTCAGAAGGCTCGGATATGGCTGTAAGTAGCGGCACGTAGGGCCACATGGACTCTGTTGATGCATAAAAAAATTGCACAACAAATTGGAAGGAGAGAAAAAGTTATTTCTGGTTGCTATGACGATTCGAGCCTCGATCGGTATGGTGCCCTTAATAGTGGTCCAGTATGGCCGTACGGTATTGGTGCGTACATCCATGACGGTGTATAGAAAACAAATACAAAGAAAGTAAGAGATTGAGACACAAATATTTACGTGGTTCAGCATAATGCTTACGTCCAAGAGCGTTTGGAGAAGAGAAATCTACTATAATATGTTTGTTTATAGCCTCTTATTTTTCACTGTACAATGGAGATCTTGAATATATTTACTGAATAAGACCCTCTCACTAGAGCTCCCCTTCGAGAGGTTAAAGAAGAAGTCAAAGTCCCCTAATCGTCTGGCAGCTTGCTTTTTATCTGACCCTCTTCTCGCATGCGCCTTGGTAGTGGTGAGGGACGTCTGCTTTGCGTGTCTGACCACCTCTCCCTTCCCACTTGCTCCTGACACTGTCCCCCTTGCCTCCTGACACACTCCTCTCCCTTACCTACTTGATTTTTCCCTTGTCTCCTAGTGGTGGCTTGGTGGGTTGGGCCTAGATATTTTGTCCCTTACAGTTTCGTGTGATTCTTAAGGTCGATTTGCTCCAAAAGAAGGCATTGAGAATCTTCAAGAAAAAATATACGATGGAGATAACACGTAGTGATCTGTCACAAAATAAGTTTTGGGAATGGGTCCCTAGTTCTCCGTTCCACTTGCGTCGAGCAGTAAATACCTTCGAGGGTGAAATTAGGTGGGAGGTGCGCTCGACCGCATCAGGCATGAGTGCGAAACTCAGATGCGGCAGGATATGTGCTCGACCACTTAATATGCAAGCGCAAGCTTGGATGTGGCAGGAGACGTGCTCGACTGAGTAATATGGGAGCGCGGAGCTCGAATGTGGCAGGAGATGTGCCCGACTGCATAAGATGCGAGCACGAAGCTTGGATGTGGCGGGAGATGTCCTCGACCGCATAAGATATGAGCTTTGAGCTCGGATTTGGCGGGAGGTGTACTTGACCGCATAAGGCGCGAATACGGAGTTTGGATGTGGGGGGAGGTGTACTCAACCGCGTATGATGCGAGCGCGGAGCTCAGATGTCATGGGATAAGCAGGAGGTTGGTTGGCTCGACTTGACCACATAAAGTGCGAGCGCAGAGCTAGTCTTGGAGAGAGCGGGAGGTTGGCTCGACAACGTAAAGTGTGAGGGTCTAGCAATCAAGTGACTTGCCCGACCGTTGGCCTCTTGGGAGGTTGTGGCAAAAGTGTAAACATACGGCGTTTGCTGGAGGATATGTCGTTTCAGGAGTAATGTTAGGCAACCAAAAGACTAGATCCGTATTTCACCGTGAGGTAAACCAGGCTGCCATAAGGCTAGACCGATCTGTTGACCCTCGACAAGAAGGTAAGTAGGAGATGTTTGACAATGCTGAATTGTCTTGCTAGCGTGTGGTGAATGTCTGAGGTGGTTGTTGTGGCATTAGTGTAACACTCGGAGTTTTCCGGGGAAGATGATGTGTTGGTGTTGCTGTCCAAGGGGGAGTCAAGGGACTCGGCTTGGTGGCATGAAGGTCGGCAACTTAAGAGACTTGTGTCCTACTAGCTGTTTGGGCATGTTCGGCATGTCTAAGGACTAGTGCCCGGCCTAAACTTCGTGACGAATCAAGAGACTCGGCTTGTAGCACGAAGGTCACCAAGTTAAGGGACTTGTGTCTGACTTGACTTCATGGCGAATCAAGGGACCCGACTTGTAGCACGAAGGTCGGCAAGTTAAGGGACTTGTGTCCAACGAGCTGTAGGCAAGTCCTGAGACTGGTGGCCTAGCCTGACTTCATGGCGAATTGAGGGACCTGGCTTATAGCACGAAGGTTAGCAAGTCAAGGAACTTGTGTTTGACGGGCCGTCTGGGCAAGTCCTGGTATTACGGCCTGACTTCATGGCGAATCAAGACACTTGGCTTGTAGCACGAAGGTCAGCAAGTCAATGGACTTGTGTCCGACGGGCCGTCTGGGCAAGTCCTAGGACTGGTGCTCGGCCTGACTTCTTGGCGAATCAAGGGTCTCGGCTTGTTGGCACAAAGGTCGGCAAGTCGAGAGACTTGTGTTCGACTGGTCATGTGGGAAAGTTCTGGGACTCTAGCTCGACCAATGCATCGTGGCGAGTCAAGGGACCCAGCTTGGTTGGCGCGAGGGGTCGGCAAGTCAATAGACTTTATGTTTGACCGTTGCATTGCGAAGAGCTAAGGGACTCAACTTTGTTGGCGCGAGGGTCAACAAGTCAAGGGACTTGTGCTCAATTGTTGTGTCGTGGCAAGTCAATGGACTCGACTTTAGTGAAGGAGACGCTTGTCCATGCCAAAAAAGGTCAACTCGGTTAACGTGAAAACCCAAATCACAAAGTGAGGTGGCGAATCTAACTTGCCCTGCCAGAGTGCAACAAAGTTTGGAGGCGAGCTAGTTGAGGCTTGTGGGTTGCCATGTTTCGACAGTGACGAAGGTTCAATGTGTCTGAGTGCACATTAGTACTAGGCAATTTGTTCCGATTGAGCCATATTGGGACGTCCGAGTGGGGCCATGTTATCGGTGTCCGACGTTCCGCGCCACAGGAAGCAACTTTGTCAATAGAAATAAAATTTACACAAATTTCGAGAAAGACAAACTAATGAGTTTTTGGTTGCCGTAGTTGATTTTTCTTGACTGAAATTGCCCGCAACAGGTTGCTTCTCCCTTCCTTTTTTTTTTTTTGTGACCTCATCATCGAGACTATCTAGTGACCGATAAGGCTCAGCGGGCAAGTCTGGGCTCATGTAACACTGTCTGAGCAGGTGAGGTCGAGTAATTTTGCATCCGAAGAATCGTCACTGTGGGCGAGCAACTTCTCCTCGACTAAGCATTTTACTAGAGTCCTGTTCCCCTTGTGATCGAGGAGACTTGGTTGGGCAACTTGGACGAGTAGCTGAGCAGTTGTGACCGAGGAGTGGGACACCGAGAAGGGCATTGGACGAGCAACTCTGACCTAGATGGGTGACCGAGCAACTTGCTCTGGCTGAATAGTTGTTATGAGATGGCGAGATCGTGATGCAGAAGGGCAAGACAGTTGGGGTGAGATGCAAAAGGGTGCCTGCCACTGTATGGCTGAAGAGCTTGTGACCGGGCAGCTTGTTCGGCGAGCAGCTGCCCGCGTGCCTTTGCATGTGGCCAAGATGAGTTTGTCCGAGTAGCTCTGACAATTGCTAAGGGACTGGGTTTGTGGCATTCACACAAGGATGAGGAACTTGCATTGCCAAGAGACTCGGGATGCATGGGTCCGAGCAGAGGGCCGTAATGCAACTTGGTCCGAGCAACTTAGCCAAGGAACTTCTACATGGCCGAGGTGAGTGCGAGCAAATGTGGCTGATGAACTTGGTCCAAGCAACTTGGTTGATGAGCTCAGTGGTCGAAGAGGGCCATGATAGTGGTAGCTAAGGAGGTTGTTCATGGCCGAGGAGCTTCTGGCCTCGCATGTGATGGGTGCCTGCCATTGCGTGGCTGAGGTGCAGGCAGGGAAGGAAGTGGTTGCCCGCCATGGGGTGGCCGAGGAAGGTCTCAGGCCAAGGAGGTGGTTGCCCACCACTTGGTGGCCGAGCAACTTGGTCCGTGGAGCATCCCACCGGTGAAAGAAATCGTCGGCTGGTTCGTTAGTGCCTGGCTGTGACCTCGCCAGTGTGTGGATGATGTGGGAGGGGGCTTGTCGAGTGCACGACGTCGTGCACACGTTGCCTCTTTGTTATGGACATCGGTCAAGTCCTTAAACACTATGTTCTCCACGCCAATGGTAGTCTTGGGTTGACCGAATACTTGTTCCTCTCTTGCTTGGTTCATAATCAATGATGGTCACAATGGCTAATTTGGTATGGTGAGGTTAAGTGTTTAGGCTAAAATGGATGTTTGGAATGATGGAAATGGTCAAGGAAGTGTATGGCTAGAATGGTGGTAAGGGCGCACGACACTAGTGTGGGATTAGGGTTGGCGTCACTTGAGACTCAGGTTTAGGGTTTGGAAAGTGGTGATGGATGGCTAGGGTTATGTTTAGGGCTTTGGGAAGTTTGGATGATGATTGGTCGGCTAGGGTTGGACGAATTGGTTAGTTGAGTGAATTTAGGAAAGTTTCCTAAATTCTTAGAAGTCAATAGAGAGTGTATGTGGCCGGCTATAGAAAGGAAGGGCTCAATTAGGGTTCCTCAATTGTAGGAACTCTAATTATGGTAAGTGGAGTGGGCGGCTAGGTCAAATCCAATAAGGCAAGTGATTGTCAAATTTGACTTGGCTTGGTAAGAAGTTGGTATTCGGCTAGGGCAACAAAGGATAATCAATCAACTTATGGAAAGTTGACTAACACCTATGTTGGTCGAATTCTAGGGCAAAAAGGATTTGGAAGAGCAAAAAGTGAAGAACCTCAAGAACAATGATGAACACTCAAGAACAAAGTTCAAAACACTAATGCACTTAAATAATCAAAAGCATAAACAATAACAATCCAATACTTGATTCACAAATTGCACAATAATTGGATAAACCTCATGTATTGATAAACACAACTTGGATTCACGAATTTCACCAAGTTGTAAAGAAACAAGATAAATAGATTACACATATTCAATGAATTGCAATGTGTAATCCTCTTTGTGCTAGTGTATTGTGT
The DNA here is from genome assembly GCF_001411555.2 of Juglans regia. Lineage (NCBI taxonomy): Eukaryota > Viridiplantae > Streptophyta > Magnoliopsida > Fagales > Juglandaceae > Juglans > Juglans regia. The sequence continues at coordinate 3,685,879 of NC_049904.1, forward strand.
ATTTTGTTGTGCATGGGTATTGTGCACTTAAGTGCATAGTGCCCTTAACATGTGCAGTGCAGTGCAGTGGGCTAGTGACTCAGGAAATATATGTGTTTGGCAGAGTGCCTTTTATGTGAATAGTACTCGCCATGTACTCCCCTTTTTGCATAGTGCATCCAAAGTGTATTGAGTGAAGTGGCGATGAGTTTTGGTTCCCACTTGGGCGAAAAAAGATTTACTCGTCCATTCTTTGCAGCAATGTTTTTCATAAACATAAAAGTTGAAAAAATTAAGAACACTTATTTGGGAGGATGTTATTTGCTCTTCTGGTAATTATTTAGAGTGCCATAAAATCGTATTTCTCCCACCTCCGATGTAGAGTAAATCAGTTCTCATAGACGGTGCCAACTGTTAATGCATAAAAAATTACACAACAGGTCGGAATGGGAGAAATAGTCATTTTTGGCCCGCAATGATGATTCGGGACTCGATTGGTGTGGTTTGGTGCCCCCACAATGGTCTAGTGCGGTTGTATGGTGTCGGTGCTTACATGCATGATGGTGTATAGAAAACAAATGTAAGGAAAGTAAGAGGTTAATACACAAATATTTAAGTGGTTCGGCATAATGCTTGCGTCCACTGCTGGAGGAGAAATCCATTATAATATGCTTGTTTACAATCTCTCATAGCCTCTCATTTCTCACTGTACAATGAAAATCTTGAATATACTTGCTTGAGAAGTCCCTCTCGCTGGAGCTCCCATTCGAAAGGTTAAAGAAGAAGTTGAAGTCTCATAGTCGTCTGTTCGCTTGCTTTTTATCTTACACTCTTCTCGCGTGTGCCTTGGTAGTGGTGAGGGATGTCTGCTTTGCATGTCTGACCACCTCTCCCTTCCCACTTTCTCCTGACACTTCCTCCTTTGCCTCCTGACATTGTCCCCATTGCTTCCTGACACACTCTTCTCCCTTACTTTCCTGCTTTTCCCCTTGTCTCCTAGTGGTGGTTTGGTGGGCTGGGCCTGATATTGGGTCTATATATTTTGTCCCTTACAAACCTGTTTGGAGGCCCTGCGCCTCACGTGCCGACACAAATTGCTTGCTTCTGGTGTTTATAGATAGATCTAAAGAAGATGAATCTAGTGTTGTAAGTTAAAAAGAAGTGAAAAGTGATAGATTAGGGCTTCGTTTGGGTAGTGGACTACTATTCATTATTTTATCATTATTTTTTACTATTTTTTATTATTATTTACTACTATTCAATATTTTATCATTATTTTTTACTACTATTTACAGAATATCTTAAATTACCCCACTACCCAAACGCAATCTAATATTGTTCGTAGCAATGAAAGCACTAGAGGGAGAAAGAGAAAAAAAAGACTAAGGCTCGGTTTGAATACAAAAGTCTCCCAACTCATTTCAACCCATCTCTTATAATCATTATAACTTTTTCAAATTTTCATACAAAATATAATAAACAATTCAACTTTTTCAAATTCTAAAATAACAATAATATTAAAGTAGTGGAGGTTTGGACAATGACTTGAGATGAAAATTGAATAAAATATTATTTTTTATATTATTATTATTTTGATATTTAAAAAAATTAAATTATTTAATATATTTTTTATGAAAATTTATGAAAATTATAATAATTAAATGAGATAAATTTTAAATTCAAACCTTCCTAAGAAATAGAAGAATAGAAACAAAAAAATAAACGAGAAGTCCCCCAATTGATTTTGTCTTTGGGTAGGGAGTATGATTAGGAATGGGCAAAGAGGCCGTCCACCCTCCCCCCTATGCATCCCACCTGGCAAGCGGGGTTGGGGGGGTGCTTGCATCGAGGTGCAAAGGCGAGAGGGCCATGATCATTGTTGGGTTATATAAGCATATAGTCAATATTCTTTCGTTTATAAACAAAATCTATTTCTTTTAAAAAATTTCACTTGCAATAGATAATCATTTTTTTTTATTATTAGTGTTTTTTATTATTAGTGTGATAGATATACATTACCATTACCACATCAACGATGTTATACAAATATCACAAGAACTATCACAAGTAGGGTGCTACGAGTAGCGTGACGACTATTTTTTCAATATACTGAAAAAATGTTTGGAACCTATCAAATAAAATTCTAGCATTTGTAGTTCTGAAAGTAAAATAAATAGGGGTATCGATTAGTGTTATTTATTTTTTTTAAAATTATTTGTATATATTTAAAAAAATACTAAAAAAATTAACACAAATACTTCAAAAAAAATAATGACAGATACCTTTCTTCTTAGCGGTGGGTGTATCATTTTCCAAACAAATAACTATAAAATCTTACCCTTTTAAATGAAAGTTTAAAATATTATTACAATATTAAAAAAAAATTAAATTATTTATTATATTTTATATAAAAATTTAAAAAAATTATGATTATTAATGAGTTATTTGAATAGATATGAAATAAGATAATTTTAGATAAAAATTAAAAATTGAATAAAATATTATTAAAATATTATTTTTTAATAATAATATTATTTTTAGATTTTAAAAAGTTGAATTATTTATTATATTTATGTAGAAATAATTTTTAAAATTAAATAAAATATTATTAGAATATTATTTTTTAATATTAATTTTATTTTAAAATTAAAAAAAATTAAATTATTTATTATATTTCGTATGAGAATTTAAAAAATTATAATGATTAAATGATATAAAATATGATGAATTGAGAGATTCTTTCTATCCAAATAATTCCTTAATAAAATGAGATAATTTGTATACGGATATGGTGGCTCGATCCAAACACTAGCTATAGACGGGCCAAAACAAACAAAGCTATGAGACACGGATCGGCACCCTCAGCCATGGATAACGCATTAATCACACGGTCTAAATTTGCGCTCTTCCATCCCTCCGTCGAGAAACACAAAACCGACCGATCATCTTCATGAAAATACATGCCACATCAGCAATCCGGTGGAAAGCACTTTGAACCGTTGATTGAGATTCTATCGACGGTGTAAATGTGTCAAGAGTAAATGATGCGGATTGCCATTGTTAGCCGTCGATAATTCCAGGATCCAACAGTTAAAATCTACCGAAAACCGAGATCTCACCCGCCACCATGTCTCCCCATATATAGACTGGCTATCCTCTGATTCATGTGCACGATATTCTACACAAACCAAAGAAATCCCAAATTCGAAACCCTAGATCTCTCTCTCTCAGCTGAAATGTCGGGTCGTGGTAAGGGTGGCAAGGGATTGGGCAAAGGAGGAGCTAAGAGGCACAGGAAGGTGCTTCGGGACAACATTCAGGGCATCACCAAGCCTGCGATTCGGCGTCTGGCAAGGAGAGGCGGTGTCAAGAGGATCAGCGGTCTTATATACGAGGAGACCCGCGGCGTTCTCAAGATCTTCCTTGAGAACGTTATCCGCGACGCCGTGACCTACACGGAGCACGCCCGGAGGAAGACGGTGACCGCTATGGATGTGGTCTACGCGCTTAAGAGACAGGGCAGGACCTTGTATGGATTCGGTGGTTGAGTTACGTTCTTGTTTAATCTGCCAGAGCTGTAAATTCGTTAATCATCCCTGTAGTAGTCGTGATGCCTGTTGCAGTTGTAGTTGTAGAGTTTCATGACTCTAGGCTATTCCTTTTCGCATGTGATTTGGATTTTGTTTGAAATGAAGGCTGGATGGATCGTAACTGAACGTTTTGCGAAATTTTTTATCAAACTGTTAATTGAATTAGCCATATCCGATTTCCTATATCGTGGTTTGTTGCCGGATATTGATGATCTTCTCACTCGAAGTACTTGAGAAATTTCAATCGTATACTGTTAGCTATATGGAATTAAGTGATTAGATTGTGTTATGATCAGGTTTAATCAAATTAGTATTGATTAGTCCATTAGTTTTTAGATTAATGATTAGATCTTTTAACAATTAATATTAGAGTAGAGATCATGTCTAAATCATAAAAGGGATGATGTTTTTTTTTTAAATGTTTATAAAATAATCAAATTAAAAAAATACAAATACTTCACATTACATCTTTTAACATATTGAATACTACATGAAATTTTCATTCTAGATTTTCCTAAACTAGTCTACTTGTGACTGGTTTTTGCTCAGTTTACGAATTAGATGCCGAATTTGTGGAAATCTTCGCTGTGAATAAATTGTTGTGCATTTTGGAAGTTGGATTGTTAGATCAAATTCGACAGTTTCGATGGAAACGGTGTTGCGTATTAGTCGGTGGAAGTTTTGACATGAACTTGATGCCAGAGATTTGTAGATATGGTGTTCGGGGTTTGATGAAATATGCTAATTGTTACTAGAGAAATGATTTTTGCAAGTTTTAAATAGATAATTTTATACATGTGGATTTTATTTTAAAAAAATATAAAAAAAAAATTTATTATTTATTAGTGAGATTTAGGGTGTGTTTAGATGTTTGAGTGAATTGAGTTGAGTTGAGATGATAAAGAATTATTAGAATATTATTTTTTAATATTATTATTATTTTAAGATTTAAAAAAATTGAATTGTTTATTATATTTTTTATTGAAATTTGAAAAAATTGTAATAATTAGTTGAGATGAGTTGAAGTGAGTTTGGTAACCAAATGTAGCTTTAGATTTAGGGCAAGTTTGGGGCACAAGACAAAATACAAAATTTTTATTTCATTTTATCATTACATTCTTTTCAAATCTCTATACAAAATATAATAAACAATTCAATTTTTTCAAATCTTAATATATATTTTTTAAATTTTAAAATAATAATGATATTAAAACATAATATTTTAAATTTCAAAACAAAATACAAAATTTTTATCTCACCCTCCAAACCTCCCCTTAGTTTAGATGTTGAAGTGAGTTGAGTTAAGATGATAAAATATTGTTAGAATATTATTTTTTAATATTATTATTATTTTAGAATTTAAAAAAGTTAAATTGTTTATTATATTTTATGTTGGAATTTAAAAAAGTTGTAGTGATGAATTTAGATGAGTTTGAGATCTAAATTCACTTTTATTCTTTTATAAAAAATTTGTATGAGATTTGTCTATTTAAAATTTGTATATAGAATTACTCATTAATTACGTCATTAAACAATACGAATAAGCATTACAATTAGACTTGGTCAATTGATGACCCACGGACTTAAAACAAATAACTACCCACTATTTAATTAACTGACCCATAACAAAATAACCTCCTACTATGTTACAGACCCATAAGGTCATCGTGGCCCAATACCCTACAGACTCAACCAATATGGCTAAAATAAAACAACAAAATGGGCTAACCTAGCCCAGCCCTTCAAACAATCCCCTAAAAGTTAGGGTTTGTCTTATGCCTCATATCTTCCTCCTTTAAAAAGACATTGCCCTTAAGGTTAGGGAAGTATCGCTGTAGTTTTTTGCAATCCTCCCATGTCGTGTCTTCTCGTATCATTCCTTTCCATTGAACTAGCATTTCCACTCCAACCAGTTGTACCTTCTTGACTAATTGCTTGTTAAGTATCTTTTCTAGTTTCAGTTGGAGGGTTCCTACCATCATTACCTTCGACAGCTTTGTAAGAAGTTTTATGTGTTCTCCCATTGTCTTTTTTAAGCAAGAAACGTGAAAAGTTGGGTAGATCTGAGATTCTTGTGGTAGATCTAACTTGTATGCGACTTTCTCGATCTGTTGTACTACTGTGTACGGCCCATAATACTTCGGCAACAGCTTGAGGTTTCTCCTTAATGCGACTGACATTTGACGGTAAGGTCAAAGTCGTAGGTAAACTCGATCTCCAACTTGGAACTCTCTATCTGTTCGCTTTCGATCAGCATAGATCTTCATCTTTTCTTGTGCATCCTTCAAATTTTCTTGAACTAACTTGTGAATAAATGCTTTGTTTTTGAGTTCTTCGTCTACTGCTTATACTGTTGTGGACCCTGGTTCATATGGCAACATCCGGGGGGTGATTGCTTATATACCACCTCATATGGTGAAACCCAAGTTGAAGTATGCTTTGATGTGTTATAAGCATACTCAGCTAGAGATAGCCATTGTGCCCAATCACATGGTTTGTCTCCTGAGAAGCATCGCAGGTAACCTTCTACCCCTTTGTTTATCGCCTCTGTTTGGCCGTCAGTCGGTGAGTGGTATGCAGAGCTAAGTAGTAGCTCTGTGCCACTAATTCGAAACAATTCCTTCCAAAATTGACTTGTGAACACTGGATCACTGTCACTGATAATGGTTAGTGGAAAACTATGTAATTTAAATACATTATCAAGAAAAATACGTGCTACTGTTACTGCTATGTATGGATGGGAGAGGGACATGAAATGAACATATTTGCTCAATGTGTCTATCACCACCATGATCACTGTACGCCCTCTTGAAGGTGGCAGCCCTTCAATGAAATCCATGCTAATATCTTCCCAGTTTCGTGTAGGAATTAATAAAGACTAGAGCAGGCCTGTGGGTTGAATTGTTTCCACCTTATTTCATTGACAAGTATCACATGCACGAATGAAAGCTCGAACATCCCTCCTAAAACTAGACCAGTAAAATTCTTTTTTTATTCGAGTATATGTTTTATATACACTTGTGTGGCCCCTTAATGGACTGGTATTGAGTTGCTGTAGGATCTCTTGCTGGAATGGCACTAAATTTCGAAGATGCACCCTGCCCTTATAAAAGAGTAGGCCATTGCAGATCTGGTATTGAGATTGGTCCAGGATTCCTTGATGATAGTGGCTTATTAGCTCTTGCAATTGAGAATCTTGGGGGTAAGTCTTCTTTAATTCTTCTATCAAATTGGTTTGCATAAGGCTTATGGCTTGTATTTGTGGTTGGTTGGTTTGGGCTTTATGGAGGATGGAGATTGGTTGTTTGTGTTCTGATGGTGTGGAAGTGTTGGGTTTTGGTATGGTGATTGGGTTGGTTGTTGGTTCTGGTTTTTTAGTGAAGGGTAACCTGGATAGTGCCTCTGCCACCTTATTTGTCTTTCCACTTTTATACTCCATAGAAAAATCATACCCCCAACAACTTTGAGACCCACTTCTGTTGTGCAGGGGTTCCAACACATTGCTCCAACAAATATTTCAAGGTCGGTCTGTTGATAAGCATGGACCTTGAAATTATGCCCGACCAAGTAGTGCCTCCATTTCCTTATGTCCATTACTAAGGCCAATAATTCATTCTCATATGTAGATAGCACGAGACTCATTTCTTTCAAGCCTTGACTTAGATAAGCAATAGACCTGCCTTCTTGCATTAATACAGCTCTCAACCTTTCACCTGAAGCATTACATTCCACCACAAAAGTCTTAGTAAAATCAGGTAATTTTAAAACAGGGGGGCTAACCATTGCTTCTTTGAGTCTTTCAAAGGCTGCTTGAGTTTGTCAGATCAAATAAAAGAATTTTTTCTGAGTAGAGCTGTTAGGGGTGTTGCTATTGCACCATATCCCTGCACAAACTTGCGATAATAGCTAGTGAGACCTAAGAATCCCTTTAAGGCCTTCAAATTTTTGGGCAGTGGCCAACTTTGCATAGTTGTAATTTTTTGGGGGTTAGCTTTTACACCTTCCTTACTAATCAAGTGCCCGAGATACTCCATGTCACTAGTGCCAAATACACATTTAGATTGTTTTGCAAATAATTGATGAGACCTCAATGTTTCTAACACAACCTTCAAGTGATGCAAATGATCTTATATTGACTTGTTGTAAATTAATAAATCATCAAAAAACAAACTTGCATAGATAGGGTTTAAATACTTCATTCATCAACCATTGGAACGTGGACGAGGCATTGGTAAGCACAAAAGGTATAACCAAAAACTCGTAGTGACTCTCATGGGTCCTACAAGTTGTGTTGGGTATATCCTTCTCTTGCATTCTGATTTGTTGATAACTAGAGCGCAAGTCCAATTTAGAAAAAATTTCAGCCCCATAAAGTTAATCTAATAATTCATCGATGTTAGGGATATGATATTTATCTTTTATCGTGTCTTTGTTGAGAGCACAATAATCTATACACATTCTCCAGCTCCCATCTACCTTCCTAACCAGCAACACCGAAGAAGAATAAATTGACTCCCTCTTATAATGTCACCATCTCAGCCACCAAACGCTCTATATCTGCTTTTTGATAATATGGATACCTGTAAGGTCGAACACAGGCTGGTTTTGAGCCCTCCTGTAACTCAATTTTATGGTCATGACTTCGAGGTGGAGGCAGACCATGAGGTTCAGAAAAAACAGTTTCAAAGTCCTTCACTATGCTCAAAACAGCTGGCACACCTTCCCCTTTTGATTCCTTCAATTCTCCTCCAATTAAATGCAACCAGATCCCTTTTGCAGTCCCTTTGTTTAACTTAGGGACATGCTCTTCCTCCTCTAAAATCTCTCGAGGTGGTTGCAACCCCTGTAATTTAATCTCCACTCCCCTGAAATTAAACTGCATGGTTAAATTAGTAAAATTTTATGAAATGGACCTGAGATTTCTTAACCAATCTACTCCTAATACCACATCACATCCTCCAAAGTCAACAAATAAAGATTAGCCTTAACCCTTAGATTCTGTAGTTGAATAGGAATTGCCTTACAATAACCTTGGCAAGGCAGGATATCTTCATTAGCCACTTTGACTGTCAACTGGCTTTCTCCCCCCGACAATCTCGACCTCCTTGCTACATATGGATCTACAAAGTTGTGAGCACTACATGTATGAGTAAGAATTAAAATCTTATGATGATTAATAAAACCTTTGACTCTCATAGTCTTAGGTGATATAGATCCTGGCATGGCATGCATTGATATGCCTAGTAGTTCCCCTATCACCTTTTCTTCACCCACAGTCTCATATGATTGAATGATTGCCAATCTTCCTGCACTAGTCTCCAATTCTTCTTCCTCATCTAACCCTTCCAACAGAAATAACTTGGGCCTACTACACTTATGCCTAAATGAAAATTTTCTTCACAATAATAAAAGAAGCCCTCGTCTCTCCTTTCTTGAATTTGGGTTAATATTATTCTTTTTATGGGTATGGTAGGTTTTCTATTTGTGTTGTAGGGATTGGAATTGCCTCGGTTTTCTGGTCCGGATGGTGGTGGTGGTAGTCTCATTAAGGTTGTAGGTGTAGAGAGTTTTGGTATGTAGAGAAAGGTAGTTTGAGTTGGGTTTTGGTTTCTGCTGGTCCCCCCTTTATTTCTTCTAGCAACCTCCTCCTCCTGCAGTTTAGCTAAACCAAAAGTAGCTAAGATGGTGTTAGGTTTAAGCATGGTTACCATTATCTTCAAATCATCCCTTAATTTACTAATGAAAGTGCTAATATGGAACTCATCCGTTAGTCCACTAATTTTATTTGATAGGGACTCAAACTCTGTTTGGTATTCCTCAATAGTGGCAATTTGTCTTAATTTAGTGAACATTCATATTGGATCCGCATAGGTTGAGGGTCCAGAATGCACCTTAAATGCGGAGACAAACTCCTCCCATCCTCCAATAGGCCCCAAATCCATCAACCAACAATATCAAGAAAGAACATTCCCTTCCATATGGAAAAATGCTATATGCGGTTTTTGGTCATCAGGAGTATTAAAATAAACAAAGAATTGTTGTGCTTTGAGGATCCACTTCATGGGTTCAGACCCATTAAATTTTAGAAAATCCAATCTTAAGGTCCTAGTATGAATTCCCCAATTCCCTTCAAATAAAGGATTATTACTGATCTGACCTCTCTTATTAGAAGACCCTTCTCCCATTTGTTGATTTCCTTCTATCACTGCAAATTGCTCATATGAAATTGCCAAATTATTCAATTGCTGTAACATTGCTTCCAACATATATTTTTGCTTGTCTTGTTTTTCAAGCAGGTGCACGGTCTCTCCCTTTAGCATGGATACTGCTTCCGCCAATTGAGCATGGTGTGTACCCTCAGCTATGTTGCAGGAATGCGACTGTGATACCATTGTTATGGTAGCTGATAATTGTTTAAGTAAATATTGTAAGCACTTCGAGGGGCCTGGTCTTCCAATTTGTAATACTTAGATTTCTGGAAATTGATTACTTCATTCATAACAGAAAACAACACTTATAAGCATTACAATTAGACTTGGTCAAGTGATGACCCACAGACTTAAACAAATAACTTCCCACTATTTAATTAACTGACCCATAACAAAATAACCTCCCACTACGCTACATACTCATAACGCCATCGTGGCCCTCTACCCTACAGACTCAACCAGAATGACTAAAATTAAACAACAAAATGGGTTGACCTAGCCCAGCCCTTCAGACAACCCCTTAAAAGCTAGGGTTTTGTCTTACGCCTCATAACAAGTCCCTCAGCCCCCTTTCTCGACCCAGAGCCCCCACCCCCCCCCAAACAAGATAGAGGCATTTTCCCCATCGCCCACTCCCGTTATCACAACTGTCCTTGATAGCCCTCTGCCGTGGAGAGTTCAAATGAGACTTGGATATTGCTCACCGTGTGGGTTGACTCTCTGACTTGGACAGACGCTGTCCAAGCAAAATAGTTTCTGAGCTGATTTGGCTTCCATGACCATTGTTTCTTATAGTAGGTTTATTTTTTTTTTCCTCTCTTTGTGCTAATGGTTCTTTGAAATCAATTCCAATCAATTCTTCCGAAATTGTAAATATCATGTTGATCTTGGACCTTGTAAATGGTGTTCACTGCATCCTTAGAGCATTTACATTTGGCTTAGCATAAGCACTGGTTTGCCAAAATACGAGAAAAAGTGATTAAATTTAGGCAAAAAACATTCCACATATGGCACCCACCTAGACGAATGGGACATCCGCTTGCATACGATGGGCGAATTGAAGTCAGTTTGAACTTTGAAATGCCAGGAGGTGAGTGCCGGGCTAGGCCTTGGGCCTGCTCGGATTTCACCCGTCCGCCTGACCCAATATATATAATAATATATACTAAAAAACAAACCTAGATATAAATACTATATTTTTCTCTCTCTCCTCTCATTTCTCTCCCTCCCTTTTCTCTTCTCCCCCTTCATTTCATGCCTTAGTGGTCGTTCTGTGCGTTCACCATCCCTTCTTCTCCTCTTCTCCTCCTCCTTTAAGCCAGCTTCACTCCATTGTCGTGGGTCACAACCAAGCCGCAATCTAGGACGGTAAGACCACAGCTTGGCCGTGGGTCTCTCTACGACCCAAGACCACGGTTGCAATCATGGATTTATAAGTTAAAGATCCACGACCGCAGTCGTGGGCCTAGAAGTTTTATGACCCCATAGCCGTGACCATGGCCATAAAGATCTTCCTCTAGATCTCTAAAGATCTGTGCATAAATCTTTATGACCCATGATATTGGTCGTGGCCTGTGGGTTTGTGCACAAATCTGAAGATTTGTGCAATTATTAATTGGTTTGGTTTGGTTTGTGAGATTTTTATGATTATATGTGATTTTTTTAGATTTTTTTCTTGAAAAATATGTTGTTGGACAAGGTGGCTGGATAGTGGTGACGCCAATTCGCTTGACTACCAAACAAATGCAAATGATCACCTCGCTTAGGAGGGGACGGGCTGCGGAGATAGATTTGGTTACCTTGCCCAGATGAGGTTGGGTGGCCACTCACCCATATATGACGGGTAGCACTCCTAGGGTAAAATAGGAAATAATTCTAAGTTTGTAACCTAAATTTGCTTATTACTTGCTCATTACTGTAGCTCCCCAAAACCTATTTATATTATTTTTTTATTAACCCCCAATAAATTTATATGAATACAAATAAACTAAATTGCGATGAGAAGAGCAAGGTCCCGTATTTATACACTAATACATGACCACTAGGAAAAGTTTTACCATTAGAAAGTGATAAAAATTGTTAAGAGTTGAAAATGTTACGGTTAAAAATGTCAAATCTTGTTATCATTTGTTGACATTACCATTTGTTTAAAAAATTTTACAATTTCATTAAAGATGAATTGTCGAAAATGTAAGGAAGAAAATAATTGAGTAGGTAGAAAAAAGTGAAAATAAATGAGTTAAATTAAGAATAAAAAAATAATTACTTTAATAGAATAGAGAGTGAGACCTAAAAAAAAAAAAAAAAATTCTATTCATTATCGGTACATACCACACGTCATATCTTTTTTCTTATCAAATATATGGTATATTGATGATGTATAGAAAAATTTAATAAGTTTAAAAAAAATAAAAAAAAATATGACATGTGGTGTTTAGAGATAATTAGTAACGAAGCTAAAATATATATATATATATATATATAGTAGTTAAAATTGGAAAAAATGAATTTTTAAGGAAAATTCCACAAATTTTAGGAAGCCAACGTGAGTGCTCTCATAGCAGCAGGCGTTCAAACTTCACTTACCCAAAACCTTCTCTACTTCTTTTGACGGGCAAAAATAAAAAAAAAAGGGTGGGGCAAAAGATAAGCACCATGGCCGCCTCTAGAGTTTCTTCTTCTTTTTCTTTCTGCTCGATTCCCTGATGCCTATACCAAAAGGTACTCCTTGAAGATCCCCAATCTCATTCTTGGGTCTCTGGATTTTTAGCTTTACTTTTTGTACTGTTATGTATGTTGTGTCCGTGTAAGTGAGAAGACAACAAGGCTTCGGTTTTATGGATTAGATGGTTTTGATTCATTGTTTCCCACCTGTGTTCGGAGGATTTCGGGAGATTCTGGGACTAGGATTAGTTATAGTCTTTCTTTAGCGTTTCCTTTATCTTTTCCCTGGTCTAGGTAGAGATTGAACGGAGGACTTTTTTTTTTTTTTTTGGGTTTTTTTTTTTTGGTTTTTTATATATATAATCTCAATTTTTGTCCTTTTTTTCTTTGAATTTGTTTTATTGAATAATTTTGTTGATTATTGATGTGGGTTTGTGAGGAATTTGTTATCTTACTGATAAATCTAGGGCTTTGATGGAAGGGAGATAGACTGGGGATTGATTCATTTGCTTGAAGATGTTTGTAATTGAATTGTTTTTATTGGGAATGGCACAATATACAAACCCACCAGCAACAAAAACCATCGCCAGGGAGATTAGCTGAGAAATGGGAGATTCTCTCCTCACGGCCCTTTCAATGGAGAATCACCACCCGTCCACGCTCTTGTCCATGGATTCCAGCGCCTCCTCACACGACGATTTGGATTTGGAGATGAATCGGCAAATCATTCTTCACCGTCCGCCGGATATCAATTTACCCTTGTCGGCAGAGCGCAGTCCACCTCCACCTCCTCAGCCATGGAATCTGGACCCCTGTGATATTTTAGATGTTGGGCTTGGTCCACAAGTTTATGAGACCGAGAGTTTTCTTACCATACCCGCAGCTGGAAGGAAATGCGCCAAGCGGGTTGATACTATCTGGGGTGCCTGGTTTTTCTTCAGCTTTTACTTTAAACCTGCGATGAATGAGAAATCAAAGGCAAAGATTATCAGGGACAGCAATGGAGTGTCAGGGTTTGACAAATCTGATCTCAATCTTGATGTTTTCATGGTTCAGCATGACCTGGAGAATATGTACATGTGGGTTTTCAAGGAGAGGCCAGAGAATGCATTGGGTAAGATGCAGCTTAGGAGTTACATGAATGGGCATTCTCGTCAGGGAGAGCGTCCATTCCCATTTAGTGTTGATAAGGGTTTTGTAAGATCTCACAGGATGCAACGAAAGCAGTATAGGGGTCTGTCGAACCCCCAGTGTGTGCATGGGATTGAGGTTGTTCCATCACCTAATCTCATGGGTCTTGATGAGGAAGAGCGGAAGCGGTGGATGGAGCTCACAGGTCGGGACATGAACTTAACAATTCCACTAGAAGCAAGTGCTTTTAGTTCATGGAGAAGCCTTCCCAACACAGATTTTGAGCTTGAGAGGCCAGCTCCTCCAATAAAGAGTGCCTTGAATTCCCACTCAAAGAAATTGCTTAATGGTTCTGGCCTGAACTTGTCAACTCAGCCATCTAACCATACCAACGGCGATGGAATGGATCTATCACCTGTCAGCAACAAGAGGAGGAAGGATTTTTTCCCTCATGGGAATGATGATGATGGTTTCTTGGCTGTAAATCCTCCCTCTGATCGAATTACAGATATAGAGATCCACCCTAATGAACCAAACTGGTTGAATGACTTTAGCGGCGTAATGAAGAATGTCTATGGACCTGTCACTGCTGCGAAAACAATCTATGAGGATAAAGAAGGATATCTGATCATTATCAGCTTGCCCTTAGTGGATCTCCAGAGGGTGAAGGTTTCTTGGAGAAATACTATCACTCATGGTATCATAAAGGTCTCTTGTATTAGCGTATCGTGCATGCCATTCACCAAGCGACATGACAGGACTTTCAAGCTCACAGATCCATCTTCTGAACACTGTCCTCCAGGGGAATTTGTTAGAGAAATCCCACTTTCAACCCGAATTCCTGAAGATGCAAATATAGAAGCTTATTATGATGGGCCGGGATCTGTGCTTGAGATTTTGGTGCCAAAACTACGTGTGGGGCCTGAAGAACATGAGGTTCGCGTTTGCCTTCGCCCTCACCTAGGAGGCAATGATCTTATGTTGACTTGAGATGATGATCGTTTATTGAGAATTCTATGGGTTGGTGCTCCATCGTCTTACTAACTCTGTACCATACAGTGTATTCTATGAAACGAAATGTGTCTTCACACTTTTCTTGAGCAATTTTTGTTCACCAACAACTGTTATGGTATTTGTTGTGTCCATGAATCGGGTCAGTATTTTTTTTGTAACGATTCTTGATTTTTGAACTTATAATTGATTCTAATTACCTAGAAATTATTACATTCTCATCTAAATTACCTTCTTGCATGGCATGGCATGGCTAGGATATATATATATATATATGTATTACCTTATGGAGCTTCAAAGGTACTGTAATTTACAAGAACACTTATTGGAGCGGGACGGTTTCCATTTGAAAGGGATTAATACAGTGAGTTTTGTATATTCAGTTATTTACAATTCACAGGTATATATAGGTTGTTGGCATCAATATTACTGTCTCAAAATTTTATTTATTACTTTCTTTCGTCTTCCCTCTATACTTCACCTTCTGTTTTCAAGAGTAAATAAATAAATGGAAATCATTAGCCTTTCATCATCTATTTCAAGATTAAGATAATTCATTCTTTTTTAATTTAAGTGGTTTTTATTCTCAGCCAGGAAGTTTCAGCTCTTGAAATCAGGTGCTGCTGCTGCTGCTTGGGGTATTTAAACCAGCGTAAAGATGCAGGGGACAGTTGTAGATATAGTTGAGTTGGGCAAAACATCATCTTCGAATCTTCTAACATTTGAAGGTTCGGAGAAAGCGGGTCTGATTGCTGGTGACACTGAGTCAACGGTAATTGTCTTTTTTGTGAGTCAAGGATGGCGTCGGCGTGTACGATATTTTCGTTGTCAATTCATGAATTGTCTTTTACTTCACCCTTTTCCTCGTGTTTAATTACAACTTTGAAATTAGAACCATGAAATACAAATGATGGCAGCCCTCTACATGAGATTAAAAAAATAAAAATAAAAAAAATATTTACAATCTTAAAATATTATGTAAGCACTGCACAAAACATACCTTCCATTTTATTGACATACTTTGATTAAAAGTCTTATCATGTCAATAAAATAGATTGTTTACACACCAACTTTCAAATAGAATTTATAACAAAGTTTATCCTTAATTGTTTTCCATTGCAACATGTCGACATATTTGGAGTGTTTTCTCCTTACTGAAGATCAGAACATATTATGTTTGAAGTCACGAAAGGGTAGTGATAGGGTTCCTTAATCACTAAAAAAAATTATAACTTTACTAAGAAAAATGATAGGATTATTACATTTTTACTACTCATTTACTATTCTTTTTATATTTTATTATTTTTATTTTATTTAATAGTTAAGGAAGTGACAATTAATAAATTTATATGTTTTTTTAATTTTTTCTTAATGATTAAGGATATTAAAAAATACTTAAAATAAAATGATAAAAAAATAAAAACACTACAAGTAATAGATGAGTAGTAGATGGGTAGTAAGCCTATCACTACCCTTTTACTAATTACTCATTTCTTAATTATTAAGTAAAATTAAAAATTAAAAAAACAATCAAATATAAAAAAAAAAATAATAAAGAAGTAATATAAGATAATAACCTTATTATTACTCAAAAGAAAGGTAATCTACCCATTTAGTTAAAATTACATCACCCCCTAATATCACTCTCATAGAACATACAAGAGAGATTTACTTCAATGAAGATTTTTGGTCACTGTTTTCTATTGCTTTCTTTTCGAAACAATTGTTGAAAAACCACACTCATGTATTACTTTTCTAATTTAATGAAATTCACTTGCTTAGAAAAAAAAATGTCCAGACATTTACCTAAAAAATTCGTAACTTTCACGTTCATCCTAAATTGACTGTTGGATAAAGAGAGTGTCGAGCGTGCAGAAGCCTAACCTAGCATGGGCAATCCATTATATATATATATATATATATATATATGCAAAGAGATATAAATTGAAGTCTCTAAAAGTAAACACTAGCATAATTCAGGAAAATAAACTTTGCCTGGCAAGACGTGTTCCCAGGCAAACAATGTCCAAAACGACGACGGAATACAAAAACATATAATAATTCGGCTTTGAACCAGAAAAAAGGGGATAAATTTCAAAGCCCCATTTTAGTAGTCCTCCATCAAAAGCAGCATAAAACTACGAAGAAGCAGCTAAGAGAAATTTAGTCAACTTCCTCGATCTTGGGGCCAGCACCACTTCCTCCAGCATGAGCATGACCTCCATCTTCCTCGACTCCACCGCCCATGTCAGCACCAGCACCTTGGTACATCTTGGCAATGATTGGGTTGCAGATGCTCTCCAATTCCTTCATCTTATCCTCGAACTCATCTGCCTCACCGAGCTGGTTGCTTTCCAGCCATTGAATGGCCTGCTCGATGGCGTCCTCAATCTTCTTCTTATCATCTGGAGAAAGCTTGGCTCCAATCTTCTCATCCTTAATCGTGTTCCTCATGTTGTATGCATAATTCTCCAAGGCATTCTTGGCCTCAACCTTCTTCTTGTGCTCCTCGTCCTCAGACTTGTACTTCTCTGCCTCTTGAACCATCTTCTCGATCTCGTCCTTAGAGAGCCTACCCTTGTCATTGGTAATGGTGATCTTGTTCTTTTGACCAGTAGTCTTGTCCTCGGCAGACACATTCAAAATACCATTGGCATCGATGTCAAAGCACACTGTGATCTGAGGTACACCCCTGGGGGCAGGAGGGATTCCTGAAAGCTCAAATTTACCAAGCAAGTTATTATCCCTGGTCCTTGTTCTCTCACCCTCGTACACCTGGATCAAGACACCAGGCTGGTTGTCAGAATAGGTAGAGAACACCTGCTCCTTCTTAGTGGGAATGGTTGTGTTCCTGGGAATCAGCACAGTCATGACACCACCAGCTGTTTCAAGACCAAGGGAGAGAGGTGTGACATCCAAAAGCAGCAGATCCTGCACCTTCTCATTACCCTCACCGCTCAAAATAGCAGCCTGGACTGCAGCACCATAGGCAACGGCCTCATCAGGATTGATGCTCTTGCAGAGCTCCTTCCCGTTAAAGAAGTCCTGCAAAAGCTGCTGGACCTTGGGAATTCTGGTAGAGCCACCAACGAGCACAACATCATGTATAGTGCTCTTGTCCATCTTAGCATCCCTCAAACACTTCTCAACAGGTTCCATACACTTTCTAAATAGATCCATGTTGAGCTCCTCAAATCTAGCACGAGTAATGGTTGAGTAGAAATCAATACCTTCATATAAGGAATCAATTTCAATGGTAGTTTGGGCAGTGGAAGAGAGAGTTCTCTTAGCTCTCTCGCATGATGTCCTCAACCTCCTGAGAGCTCTTGGGTTGCCACTTATGTCCTTTTTGTTCTTCCTCTTAAACTCCTGTACGAAGTGGTTAACCATTCTGTTATCAAAATCTTCGCCACCAAGGTGAGTGTCACCAGCTGTTGCTTTCACCTCAAAGATACCTTCTTCAATAGTGAGAAGAGACACATCAAAGGTACCACCTCCAAGATCAAAAATCAAGACATTCTTCTCTCCAACGCTAGTTGCCTTCTTGTCAAGACCATAAGCAATGGCCGCAGCAGTGGGCTCATTGATGATACGCATAACATTGAGACCAGCAATGACACCAGCATCCTTTGTAGCCTGACGCTGAGAGTCATTGAAGTAAGCAGGGACAGTGACCACAGCATTTTTTATTGTGGAGCCAAGATAAGCCTCGGCAATCTCACGCATCTTTATAAGAACCATGGAAGAGATTTCTTCAGCAGCAAATTGCTTATCCTCACCCTTGTAACTGACCACAATCATGGGCTTATCACCAGGTCCAGGAATGACCTTGAATGGCCACAATTTAATGTCACTCTGAACAGAAGCATCACTGAATCTGCGGCCAATCAGCCTCTTAGCATCTGCAGAGATAGGCATGTGTGTACCATACGTTAGAATCTAAATGAACCGAAGTTGATTATTTAACGAAGGTAGAAGACATGCACTACATATACAAACATCCATAACATCCATCACGCAATTCTAATTTCAGGAACAGAACAAGTCCTTCCGCTCTGCAGTTAAATATTTGGAGGAAGCTACGCCTGAAAAATCTACTCCTCACAAGAAATAATAATGTATAAAGCATCTTCAAAGCCACTAAATAACAGACCTTTTTATAGGTAAAAGCAAAAAACTGAAATGAGATAAACAGAAGTTAATCCCGGAGTCAAAACACAGGCATAAATCAAGATTCTCCACAATTCTGCAGTTAAATATTTGGAGAAAGCTACGCCTGAAAAATATACTCCTCTCGCAAGAAATAATAATGAATAAATCCATCTTCAAAGCCACTAAATAACAGACTTTCTTTTAATAGGTAAAAGCAAAAAACTGAAATGAGATAAACATAAGTTAACCCTGGAGTCAAAACACAGGCATAAATATGACTGATTGTTTGAGTAAATAGCTTTTTCATACAACACGTCAAGATGAAATACGGTTAAAAA
Organism: Juglans regia; assembly: GCF_001411555.2. Taxonomy (NCBI): domain Eukaryota; kingdom Viridiplantae; phylum Streptophyta; class Magnoliopsida; order Fagales; family Juglandaceae; genus Juglans; species Juglans regia. The sequence continues at coordinate 3,704,953 of NC_049904.1, forward strand.
TCCTGCACATAGTTTGCAGTGCTAGTCTGAAGTTCTATATGGCAAAACAACGTCAATACAAACTCAGCAACAAGGATCTGAACAAGTAAATAGAAACACTATATATTCTACGATAAACGATACCTTAAAACCGTAAAAGAAGTTAGATTTAACACTTACAACGAAAGTACAACCTATATGCAACAATATAAAGCAGATTAAAATAAATACAAGCACAACCATTCAGATCTAAAAATCAGCGAAAGAAACGAGTTCAGAGGATCTCAGATCTCACCGAAGACAGTGTTGATGGGGTTCATGGCAACCTGGTTCTTGGCCGCATCACCGATCAAACGCTCCGTATCGGTGAAACCAACATAGGACGGCGTGGTTCTGTTACCCTGGTCATTGGCGATGATTTCGACACGATCGTGTTGCCACACGCCCACACAAGAGTATGTGGTGCCGAGATCGATCCCGATCGCTGGGCCTTCTCCTTTTCCGGCCATTGTATGATTCTTTCTAAGTACGGCCGACGAAAAGGAACGAAAGGAAGGAAGGAGAGGGAGATCTGAAAGCTGAAAAAGAAAGACGGGAGCTGCTAGGTTTTCGAAGTGAAGGAGAAGAGTAGGGTTAAGCGCAGCTTATATATTGCGTTAGGGTTAAGGATTCGAGAATGTTCTAACATTTTGAAGTTGTGCAGCTGTTGGATCTCAAATGAAAGATGAAATCGGACGGCTTCAGATTATTTCGGTGTTATACTTCTCATACCAGTGTTGACTCTCTCTTTCTATAGTTCCGTGTGAGATCTCTCCCGTGTCTTGTACGTATGCAGTGTGCACAAATCATTTTCCGGTTTTTTTTTTTTTTATTATTTTTTTTGAGCACCCATTTCACGGTTTCTAATTACTTTCCTTTTTGTTACCGTTTCCAATTACTTTTTCGGATAACCATATCCAAATTTTCTCATACCTTCAATTAACAATTACTTATAACTTATTAAAACATCATAATATTTATTCTTAAAAAACTAAATTAAGATCTCTAGAAAATTCTCATAAATGTATATTTTTTTTCTTTCAAAATAGTAGTAAATGAGTACCCCATGACTCATGTAGTATTCTTTATAAAGAGATTTTTTAAAGAGTTCTGTTAAGTATAGTTATTTTTATATATTTTTAATATATTTTATTAATGTGATTGATCAAAATAATTATTTTATATTAAAAAAGTGATACAGTTAATCATATCAATAAAGTGCACAAATAAATACACAAAAATAACGGCATATAAAATTTTTATTTCTTAAATGAGAGTCTTACTTACATTGATATAGGAGTTGAAAAAGTGAATAAACATATAAACAAAGACCTTTCCTCTCTATATAATTTCTTATATTAAACTCTTGATTTTGAAGTATATAATTATTTTAAAAAATTCTAGTAGCCTACTAAGAGACGTAAGTGTACAATTACAACAATTTGATGTGGGCTATAAGAAGAGTAAATATTCAGACTTGTGAAAATTTCACTTTGCTTGAAATAATTCGAATTAACTTTATCTAATGCAAACAAAATTATAGAATAAAGTAATTTTCATTTTCTTATGTTTTATTTTTTTTTCATGTTTGAAAAAATATTCATTATTTTTTATTTTTATTTTTTAAGATTGATCAAGAATATTGGATTGTGGTGGAAAATATAGCTTATAACTTATAGCTTAAGTAATAAGTTCTATTATTAAAAAGTTATTTACTATATGGTAATTATATGTTAAATCACTTTCAAACATGTTAAATTTGTTTGGAAATAAATTAAAAAAGTGATTTCTAAAGTAGAAATGACGATCATTTGATTTTTTGAAAATTATGATCATATCCTTAAAAGTTTAAAAATTATAATTATCATAAAGTTATATGTGTATTTTCATCTATTGACTGTATTTTTAAAACTTGACCTGCATTTTGGATTATCCGAAAAAGCATATTTGAGGAAAAGCATCAAAATGATATTTTTCCTCAAACGTACTTTTTAACTTATTTAAGATTAAAAGTGTTATAATATCTAACATCCAAACAACCTGATTTTTCTATTAAAGAGCTTTTAGGGTTATTTCAGTACTTTTTAAGATTCTTATCGCAATTCCAAACATGTTTTTTTGATACTTTCCTCAAACGTATTTTTTCGGATAATATGGAACGTAATTCAAATTTTAAAAAGATAGGCAATGGACAAAAATACTCATATAACTTTAAGATAATTATAACTTTTAAATTTTCAAGGATATGATTATAATTTTTAAAAATTTAAATAATCATAATTTCTACCTCAGAAAGTACTTTTTTTTAATTTTATTCTAAAATAATGTAACACATTTGAAAGTATTTTAAACATATGGTTATCAAATAGTAAATAATTTTTAATAATAGAACTTATTATTTAAAACTATAAGCTATATTTTTCACCACAATCTCAAATATGCACTCAAACAATCTAATTTCTTTTATTAAAGAGATTTTAAGGCTATTTAAACACTTTTTAATACTCCTAACACAATCCCAAACATGCCTGGAATGTTTTTACTTTTTTAAATTTCTTTTATCTTTTAATTTTTGTCTTTTTCATCTTTTTTTTATTCTTTTGAATTTTTAATTCCTTTTAGCTAAGGGATTTATGTAAAATTTTAATGGAAGAGATAGATTAAAGAGTTATGCTACGTAGAGCTATTTTTATGTATTATTTGTGCCTTCTACTGATATGATTGATTAAAATAGTTATTTTATATTAAAAAAATAACACAACCAATTATATTAATAGAGTGTATAAGGAGTATATAAAAATAATTGTACACATAATTTTTATAGATAAAATCATGGTAGCTTTAGGGAGTAGTTGCCGAACTTGACAATTTTAAAGTGATTTAAAATTGGATAACGGTTTAAGGAGGTTTATATACTTTTTTCCACCTTTTATGTCAACCCCTTCTCCAAAGTCCAAACACTTGGGCTTTTTTGGATAAGTATCGATTTAATCACCTCTAAATCTAAAGTCGAAAGATAAATGTTAGGTCAATAAAAGAATTATAAAAAGGAAAATTACAAATCACAGCCTATAATTCTTGTAAGGGAATTTTTCCCTCAAGGCTCAAGATGCCTAATTAAGTTTGGCTCAGAGTAAAAAGCCATTAACCCAACCCACTAGGAGGCTCATCTGTACATGATTTGTAAGAAGGATGGTATTGCAGAGGATGAGATTTATCGATCTGAAGACTCCTCAGATAGTGTCCAGTTCTTGAGTGCCTGTCTACACAACATGCACGATATACGGGGAACTATTGGTCTACTGATAGAGAAAATATAAACAAACCAGAAGGGAGATAGACGGACGTCATGGTAGCAGGTGTTGTTTGCTCCCCAAACCTGTAGTATAAATAGCAGATCCTAGGTACGAGAATATCTCTCTGATCCTTAGACTTTCTTACTATTTACTAAACTCTAAAAATATTTATTAACTTTAGTATCGGAGGTTATTAGGCTTCGAGACCGCCCTCTCAAAGTCACACTCTTTTCTACCTTGCGCTGTGACTGTTTTTGAAGACTTAAGTTGTCGAAATTTGGCCTAAAAATATACGAAACACGACGTTAACAATACTGATGCGCTAAATCTATTTTATAATTAAAAGAAAAATTTTGATTTTCGTGCATTCATTACTTGCTGAAATAAAGAAAATACCAAAAAAAATTTAGAAAATATTAAAATTTAACGTTGTTTGACATTGCAAGCTATGCTGTAGAACTTGGGGTTAAATGCACTATAAATGATGTAATATGCAAGCTTTCAACCTCCTTATTGCTCTATATTACAAGAGAAGATAAATATATATATATATATATAAAATTGGGGAAGAAGATGACTCTAGTGCCGAATTCCTTAATTAAAAATTGAATTCATCGTGACCTCTTTTTTTTTTTTTTTTGGGGGGGGCGTTATTGCCTAGTTTCTTCTTATTACTAAAATTATTTTATCAAAAAGTTAAATCGAGAAATATCACAACATTTGTGAGTACATTAATAATAATTTAGGTTTGTATAGTGATATGAGATGAGATAAGATGATTTTAAATGAAAGTTAAAAGTTAAATAAAATATTATTTGAATATTATTTTTTAAAATTATTATTGTTTTTAAATTTAAAAAAGTTGAATTATTTATTATATTTTATGTAAAAATTTTAAAAAATTGTAATGATAAGATGAAACTATTTTCATATCCAAATATGACATTAAACATATATATATATATATATATATGAATTATCATGATTTTTTAACGGGCATATCAAACTACGAAAGTTTTGACAATATATAAAAATCGTTTTGATATATTAGGACGATAATATAATTTGATTAGTAAAATAGAAATTCCTTCAAAATAATAAAAAGTTACCTTCACGCTTTCTGTTCACTTAAGGGTGGAAAGAGAGAAAAAAATTCAAAGTGGCCATGTCATTTTATATGTCACGTCTGGCGTCTGCCTACAAATGCATAATTACGAGGTCGAATTGGCGAAGATTTTGATAAGAAGCACGCTGAGCCGAAGTCTTTGCTGGCCGCAGGAGGGCGGCGAAGAATCCGTGGAGTTGGACAATGACCTAAGCTTACGTGCTTATTCTTTACGAATATGGTCCCCTCGAGTTTTAACAAAACTAGTGGAGAGACCTCGTTCCTTGCTCTCTTTATTTTATAAATGACAAAGAATAAAATTAGTATAATTTATATTCAATCAGGATATGGTGCTTTTTACACTCTTGGATGAAAAGAATATGATGCTGCTATTATCTCTTCAAAGTTATTACTAATAGGGTTGAAAATCGAAGGTATCGGTGCAGTTTCGATTCAAAACCGAAACTGCTGAATCGAAATTGTACCGATAAGGAGAAAATTTCTTATTCTCAACTGAAACTGACCGTGAGGGAGAAAGAGAACCGGCCGAAATTTGACGGTCGATACCGATTAGTTTGACGGTTTGAGACTTGGTTTTTCATCACCGGTCACCAACAACAACACAAGGATCGGAAAATACAAAAAGAAATTGACTCATCATTCAACCTTCCATAAAAAAATAGGCCACCACTCACTAGACGGAGGTGTCGCGCGGCATGAGAGACAGTGGAGAGGGAAAGAGATGATGAGAGAGGAGAGAGGTGTTGAACTACGGAGAAGTTGAGAACTGAGGCCTGCCATTGGGAGTCTGAGAGAGGAGAGAGGCGTTGGGCCTTGGCTGTGACATATCCACCATGGGGCGTAGGGGTTCATCGACAAGAGAGTCTGAGAGAGGAGTGATGTTGCGAGAGATGGAGAGAGTTTGAGAGATGAGGGTAGTCGGTAGAAGAAGAAGGGGGGGAGGAAGATGAATTCATTTGATCCTTAACCCTAGTCCAAAAACGACGTCATTTCAAGTGAAACGGCGTCGTTTTGTATTATAAATATATATATATATATATTATATCGGCCGATTTGGCGGGACCGAATCAGTCGACGTTGGTTCTAGCTATTTTCTACTGCCAACCGACCAATTCTCTACTGGTTTCGGCCGGTTCCTGACTCCGATAGTTGGTCTCTGTCGGCGACGGTCGGTTCGGCCAATTCTTATTCACCCCTAATTATTAGTGTAGATGTCGAATCAGCAGCTTATAATTTAACTAAGAGATAAGGCCAATAAAAGAAATTGTGTCGGCGACGGTCGATTTTTCGGTCTGGATCGATCGTCTTACATCCCTACAATTTTTTTATGAAATTGTGTTAACAAAGAAGTTAATTTATAGTTGTTGGATAGGTTTTATATATTTTGATGGAAGTTAAATAAAAATTTATTTCAGAATAGATATAAAGTTATACATTAAAAAGTAGATAAAAAATGAAAAAATTAAAAAAATAATAATATTTTGTTGGTATAAAATTTTGAATGGGTAGGCAAAGGTAGCATTTGATCCAAAATTTGACTAAGGCATTGTTTGGACACTTAAGAATATTTGTGAATAGTAATGAAATGATTTGAGTTAAAAATATTTTATCGGATTTTAGGAAATGAGAGAAAAAAAGTAGAAAAAAATATTATAAAGTTAAAAAATTATTTGAATATTATTTTTGTTTTGAAATTTGAAAAAGTTGTATTCTTTTTATGTTTTATTCTGAAGTTTGTAAAAGTTGTAATGATTAGGTAATGATCAGATGAAAAACTTGAATATTTGAAATTGAAAAATATTTTATATTTGAGTTATACTTGAAAAGAAAATATATGAGAATATATAAGAACTACCTTTTTACACAAACAAGGCTTAAAATTTTGCCTGCTCCAATGTAAATGCTCTTAGAAAGCTATAATTCAGTGTCGCTGAGGTTCATGTAAAATAATTATAAAACCTTATGACATGCTCGAGTACATGTTGTTCCTCTAGTGATGTCGTTTCGTGAATCTTGCATTTGCTTATTTTTTGTTTATTATGTTCAGTGAATCTTAGCTTTTGTTTATTTTTTGTTTATTATGTTCAGCAAACTAATTGATGTTGTTTGTGAATCTTGTAATTGTTGTTTAGTAACATTTTGTCATTCAACAAGGATGAACATACTATTTGAAGAAGATTCATTCTTTACCACTTTCTTAGAAAGTGGTGAACAAGGCATTAACAACCTTTATGACTAGTGCACATGATAATATTGAGGTCCCAGAGACACAACCCCAATTGGAAAAAAAGGGTAATTATTAAAAAATTCCAACGTGGTATGTCATTTAATATAGATGAAAATACTTTTCTCGTATTAGCTTGACTCAACATTAGCATACACTTTATTAAATGACATACAACATCTAAAAAAAACCTAACAGTTTGGAACGGTTTGTACTCTCTTTGACCAATCGATGGTCAAGCATCCAAAAATGCACAAATAGATTTTGTGGTTCCTTAACCCAGGTTGAAACTTTCCATCCAAGCGGTGCCACCGAGTAAGACAAGGTATAATTTAATTGTAATATTAATTATTTCTATTCTAATTACTAAATCCATCAAATGAACTACGTACTTAATCTTCACCTATTTTTTAGATTGAAAATGAGAAAAATTTGTACTAAAAGCTATAGAAAATTAACTTCAATATAGAACATTGTTGGAATCTTCTAAAGTACAACCAAAATGGCAAGTGCACATGAAAGTCTTGAGAAGAAAAGAAAATGTGTCATATTCAAGTATTATTTCAGACTCAATACGATTTGTATTTAAGAGAACATGTTCGTCAATGTTGAGAGACCACTAAGCAAGAAGACTGAAAAAGAGAGGGAGGAAAAAAAAGGCAAGGAATCGCACTATAGTGAGTTAATACATTTTAAAAAGAGAAAAATTGATATGGAAGTCATGAAATTGTATATTGATTCCATGAATGCATAATCTTCAATTGAAAATCATTGTGAAGTAAATGAATAGATCTCTATTTCATAGATAGTTGTTTGCTTGCTTATGGATTCTATTTGCAAGGAAAAATAATCTTCCAGGTCTCATTCAGGAATTGTTTTTTTCCTGATAGGTAAAAATTAATAGAATAGGAAAACCAGTTGCCTGAAAATACAATACTTTAACTGGTTTGATTACGTAAAATTAAATTATCTCATTTCATTTTATATAATTATTATAATTTTTTTAAATTTTTATATAAAATATAATAAATAATTTAATTTTTTTAATTTTAAAATAAAAATAATATTATGATAATATTTTATTTAATTTTTTAAAAAATATCTTATTTTATCTCATCTGAACAGTAAATAAACAAACGAGGCATTTGAGAGTCACAAGAATTTTATAAAACGCATCTTCAGTGAGAAAAAAAAAATTTCTGAATCTTCTTTCTATAAAGCAAATTGACTTCCATTCTCGAATAACTCACATCACTTCTATTTCTTCGATAACAAAATATTCCCTTTTTTTTTTCTAAATAAATATTCATTGTCAATAATAATTTGTTTTGGAACTCATTGTTCTGCTTGTGTTTCAAACATGTATTGATCCTTTAAAAACAAATAACACTACACATATGAAAATAAACATTAAAAAAAAAGAATTTCATAATTTTCTTATCAATAAATAATCACAATCATTTAACGAAAATCGGATTGACGGATTGATATAACAAGAAATTCCCTTTAAATCCCCCTTCATATCTAAGATGAAACAATTTCATCGAATTGAATATGAATATATATATATATATATTATATTATAACATCTACTATGCAATGCAAGAAAGGTCGACGCTACTTACTCTCCCTCTAAATAAAAAAGTATGGATGGAGTATTTTTATAGATTTAGAAACCTGCAAGTCAAAGAAAATAATATTCCTATACAAATTTGTTTGCCTCAAATGTAACATAAATTACGAGTTGTTGGTCAAATTTGAGGATAAAATTGGTTAAATATAAGAGTTAATTCTAGCTGTATAAGCACCCTAAGTATTAATTATATAGTCATTTGCAATTCCTTCCTAGAGTGCAAGCAATATTTTGGCGATTCAAAATTAGTTTATATTATCTATCAAGTCTTCCAACTTAATATTAAATTTCGTAAATTAACAGGGTACAATCATTGGTTTATTTGTTAAGGACGTGTTTCACAGTTTCTCAAACATGGTCACCTACAACCAAAGAGGAAGGAGGCTTGGGGGTTCGTGGGAACGCCTCCGATACCTAAGTCAGTCAAGGTAATGGGATCTCTCTAGCAATTTATTCAAATCAGTTCATAATCATATACCTGGATGATATAAATAAAACTCACAACACTTTCTGTTAATATGCGATAACTATCTCACCTGTTATTTGAAATTCAAGCATTCGAGATATTGGAGCTTAGCTTATCTTTGAATGAACCGATAGCTCTTTTATCCTAAAGTTTTTGGGCGGTTGTTCCTCTGGCGCTAGCTAGAATATGCTTGGATTGGGTTAAGCCTTGAATCAACTAAATTATCGGGCCGTGCTACAACCCAAGCTCATGATATGACCAAGGCCTCGGGAGAGGATTAACTACTAATCTATCAAGGCTTCCTAGTTTTTAAACTACACAATTAATAAAATAATAAATAGTAAAATATTCCATGTGATTTGGTTTTTAAACTAGAAGATGTTTGGTAATAATTTCCATCTCATCTAATTTCATCTTATCTCATTCTTTTCTCATTTTTTTTAAACATCATTCAAAACAAATACTTTCAAACTAATCATTACAACATTCTAAAACTAATAATTACAACTTTCCCAAATTTTCAAACAAAAAATAAAATACAATTCAACTTTTACAAATCGTAAAATAAAAATTATATTCTAATTATATTTTAATTTTATAATATTTTTTATTCAATTTCTTCTCTCTCATTTTATAAAATTCAATAAATACTTAACTCAAACTATCTCACTAATATTTATAAACCGTTTTACTATTATTCACAAAAACCTCATCTCATCTTATTTCAAGCATCCCTAAGGAATTATTTCGTTAAAGATTCGGTAGACTCCCTAGTAGAACTCCCGTTGTTTGGCTCTTAGAGCACTGGCATTGGCTTAGCCAAATGCTAGTGCATCTCCAAATGTTTCCTAAATATCGATGAAATGGTCTGTATAGGAATAGTCAAAACTCCTCCGCTCCACCTTTGATCTATAGTAAATCTAAAGTCTTTTCCAAGCTTGGCGTGATACTGTCCATAGCCAAAACACATATTTTATTCCAAAATTTGTTTCACAACTGCAGAAACTCTTTTCCCTCATTTTTCAGTTGCCTGACACCCCATTTTCATTTCCTCTTCCTTTCTCCTCACCGAACCCACTTTTCGATTTATGTAACCCTTTTTCTCCCTTTCCTTCTTTTTTTCTCCCTTTCTCTCTTCCCTCGCTGAACACTCCCTCCGTCCCATTCTCTCTGTTTTTTCTTTTTCTTTCAGTTTTGTTTCTTTTTTTTTTTCAAGTTTTTTTTTTCTCTGCTGAGGAACACTCGGCAGGGAGAATCTTCAACCATTTCAAGAGAAAATAAAAAAAAAGCAACTACAAACTCTAGATTTTGGCTAGTCAATTTTTGCCGTAGATTGCCTCTCCAAGTCTCTCTTCCCTCGATTTGTATTGTGCTTCACAAGGTTAAATTTATGTGACCATTCTTCTATTTTCGATTTTCGTGGAAGTGTTTTTTTGCTTGTTTTTCAGAAATGGTCTGAATCTATGGTGGTTGGAAAAGCATATGTGATTTTTTTGCGGGGTTTCTCTGTGTTTTGGGGTTTGCTCTATTTCTATGTTATTGTTTAGAACCGACTCATTTAGTGTGTCTATTAAATTTTTTTGCGCTGGTGTCCTCTGTCTATGCCCACGAGAAAAACTTGTACTCATAGGTGTCAGCAGCTCATGATTATGCTGGAATACAAACTTGGACACAACCCTTTTTTCTCCATCCTTCATTATTGTTATCATCGCCTTACACCCAATCTTTGTTTCTGCAATCTCGGATCTTACTCTATCTTTTGATTTCAAGTTTTGGCAACGAAACCCTTCCCTCGAACAAACATATTCTATATCAATTAGTGATTTGTCTTTCTTTGACAATTAGGTATGGTTTGTTCGAATGTTAAAACCAGTTTGTCTAGAGAAGGCTTTATAGCAAGTATGTGCATTTTCTACATCGTCAAATTGTAGCCCCACATATGAATATGACGCAGGATTTGGTTCCTTGGGCAAGTTCCTATCTTCTTCAACCTCAACATCAAAGTCTTCAACCTTTTCAACTTCATCAGCACTATAATTAGCAGAATTTAATACCTCGACATCATCCCTAGAAATAATCATCTTTCAAATTTTTACTCCACCTAATATAATGAAAAATGTGTCATTTAGAGAACAAAAATCGCATGCACAATAGTTAATCATTTAATGGAATAGTACCCAAAAATAAGATTGGCTACAAACATCACTAATTAAAATGGTTATAGTTGCATAAAAATGACTGCACTACTGGGAACATATTTTTTTGTGACTAATCATTATCATAAAGGAAACAAACAAGGGAAATTTTTGGTGGTTCTTTACCTAAAAAGTAATCTAAACATCATTATCACAATGCACTTCTTGAACCTAAACATATTTTATTTAATCATGCAGGTAATCTAAAAAGTATCTAAAAAGTCATGGTTTTGTGTTCTGAAGTTTTTGGTAGGCTTTTATGTTGCAGTACCAATGATTTGTAATAAAAAAAAAAAATCATTTTTCTTCGTGTTAGTGGATATGGATTTAACAACAATCCAAATAACTCATTTTCAAAAAATAAAAATAAACTTTTTTGTCAAACACCAGTAGACAGATAATGGTTTCAGCGCAGTGGTGAAGTAGTGAAAGGTGAAAACAAATTTTTTTACAGTGCTTATTAAAGTAGAAGAAGCTTAAAAACAAAAAAAAAAAAAAAACCCTTGGCCTAAGGAGAGTGAGAGCGACAACACGAGAGAGGCGAGGCTAAGAATCGGGATCTAGTTTATCAAATCCTACATATGAGAGAGAGAGAGAGAGAGAGAGAGAAAGAGAGAGGATGAAATGGGTGAAAACACTTAAGAAAGGGGAAAAATGTATCAGATCACGAGAGGTCCTACCAAAAGTTCCTATGGATTCACTAGAATAAGTTCTATCTCACTTTTGAAGAAATTCTTATGTGTCATCTTTGATTGGATGGTGTAAAAGATGTAAATACACTCCTGCTGCCAACCGCTCCCTAAAGTAATAAAATCTCTCATAGTATAATACTATTAAGAAATTATATTTGCAGTTTTAAGTTTGCAAGCACCACACACTCCATTTAAAAAAAGTACAAAAATTTGAGATATACATAAAAAATTAAATTTTTAATTATAAACTCTACTTGTTCTCAAATGAAATATACAAAACTAAATATTCTAAAACTGTATTTATTACTCAATACTATAATACACCTCCACCAATAGACTTGCAAATAAACTTTAAAAGATTGTTAATTAACAATTTGGGCTCAATAGAATACCAAAAGAGAAATGATACTTGCAGTCGTGAGCGTGCAGTCGCCGTGCAGTCGCTTTGAAAAAAGTGAATAAATAAGGGACCTACCTGAAAAGAAATTAATTTTTTAATAGTGGACCCCACTCTTTTTCAAAGTGACTGCACGGCGTTTGCGCATTCCACGACTGTATATAGCATTACTCATACCAAAATATCCACCAAAATCTTATTGGACTCAACTGAAAATGTACCTTCCATTATTACTTTACTGGACTGGACTTATTTATAGGTATTGACAATACCCAGTGCCCATTGAATTCAAGGCCCTCCTAACACAGGGACCCAACAACCAACCAACACACATAAACAATTGAAAGGAGAAACTTGACAATAATAGAACTCTATTTTGGGTATTCATTCAGAGTAAAACACTAGAGAAGGCCTTTTGTGGATACACTTTTTCTTTCTTTTTACTCTCAGTTTTGAGCAACATGGTATAGTTTTACTGGTGGAGATGTGGCTTAAGAGCATTGGCAATGATCTATCTATAAAACTAAAGCCAAAATTCGGCTAAAACTATAGGTTTTGCCCAAAACCAAAACTATTCAAGATATTAATCCGATTATCCATCCCAAAGTCAAAATAATATATAATATTATGCATTTTAATAATAATTTTTTTTTTTTTATTTTGCAACTACACTAACTATATGTTAACTAATAATTTAATTTTTATTTAAATTATTATTTTTCAACTATTTTTTTGCTCAACCTAATTATCCAAGAAACACATTTTGACAACCATTCTCATAGCCAACAGTCAAATATACAATTTTTGCATCAACAAACACATTTTGCTAACATTTCTTCTACCCAACAAGCACATCTTGAAGCCATCAATCAAACACATTATGCCAACCTTTTTTTCTACCAAATAATCACATCTAAAATAAATTATGAACAATCACAATACAAAACAACCCACAGAGGTTATGAACAATACAAAATAAATTCGAAAAAGCCAAGCAAACAAAACACAATCTAGCCAAGAGAAAGGTTCTCCACGACCATGGCTTTCGAGAACCTTTGGTCTCTGGCCTTGGAGTTTTGAGACCCACCGACATGGTGATTTGCCATGCCATTGTAGATATAGCCTTTGAATATCATCGAGACCCATCACCATGGCCTTCTCGAACCTTGGACCTTCACATTGTGGGTTAGATTAGTTGAGAGAGAGAGAGAGAGTCACCGGATTCCCTCAGTGGCGATGGCACGGCCAGTAGAAACATCAAGAGAATGGATAGAGAGAGACAGAGAATCGGGCTGGGGAAGAAAGAAGGAAAGGGAGGATCTTCAAACTATTTGCAGCGATTTTTTATCGCCGCAAAATATAATAGGGTTGTGATTTTAGTGTTTAATCCGACCAAATTACTGTCGGCGACAAAAAATAGCCGGAAGCTGTTTTACCGATGAATTTTTATTGTCAGACGTGATTTCGCTGTAAAAGATTTTTTATTTATTTTTCCTCTCTCTCATAGACAAATTTTATGTGATCAGTTATGTATTTGCCATTATAGTAGATCATGAAAAAAGAACTCGTGAGAAATAGGCAATTATGTTGTAGTGAATTGTGATCGGGTTTCTAAAAATTCTACTCATTCAAGAAGGTTAAAGGCTTGTTTGGAAATAGACTTCATCTTAAAATTTTCATCTTATCTCATTTCCTTCTTAAACATAATTTAAATATAAAGTTTTTAAATTAATCATTACACTTTTTCTAAACTTTTAAATAAAAATTAAAAAATAATTCAACTTTTTAAACTTCTAAAACAAAAATAATTTAATAAAATTATATTTTAATTTTATAATATTTCTTATTTAACTTTTTATCTCTAATTTTTTAAAGCCTAAAAAATATCAAACTCAACCTATTTTATTACGATTCACAAATTAGTTATTAATTCACATTGGACTATTCATCTTACAATTAAAATAATAATATAATATTATACATTTTAATAATAAGTTTTAATTTTTTTAATATTTTACAAATACATTCTATATATTAATTAATAATTTAATTTTTACTTAAAATTATTATTTTTTAACTATTTTTTTTATTCAACTTAATTATTTATAAACATATTTTATCAAACCTTCTCACACCCAATATTAATAGTTAGAAATATTTTTAAAATAAAATATTATTTTAGAGATGAGCCGTAATTGACCAAACTTGAAAAATTATTTAATTTTATTGCAGCTCAAAAATAAAAAAATAAAATTTTAACTATTTCAATACAAATTACTTTAATAAAAATTAGTCAAAATTTAATTAAACACTGAAATTTAGCTAGGCCAATCCTAGCGGACTACTACTTCAAGAGTTATCCAACGTTGCATCAAAGTCGACCTAATTAACAAATGACAACTCATGATCGGCCGGGTTTCTGAATCTCCAAAGTCACATTAATTAAGGAAACTGCCGTCTTAATTAATTCACCACCTTCTCCTTGCCACGATGCTTGCATGATCTCCAATGTAAAAGCTGACAGCTACGTACAACCATGCCACGTACTGCTGTTTCTTTCCTAACACATCAGTGTTTAAACTTTCAAAAAATCTACTCATCCTCCTACTATTCACACAACCTCCACACTCCACATTATTTTTAATTTTTATTATTTTTTTCTTTTATTAAATATTTATTATATGAATAATGAATTAAAAATTTGAAATAATTTAAAAAAAAAAACTCAAAAAAAAAATTTTAAAAAAATATTAAAAATTTTAAAAATTTAAAAAAGTGTGGAGTGTGGAGTGTGGTGGAGGTTGTGTAGTAAAGCTCTTTTTTTAATATATTTAAATATTTTTAAAAAATAAAAAAATATATCAATATACTTAAAATTAATTCCTTCATCATTCAATTAAAAAAGAAATAGATCGAACGGTTACACCGAGCAGTATATGTGAGATGGTAGAATAGACTTTTCCTTTTAAAAAAACACTACAATAGAAGATTTTCACCGAATTTCATTTTATTTTATTTTTAATTTTTTTATTAATAATTAAAGAAGTGTTTTTAAATAAATTTGTAATTTTTTAAAAATGTTTAAGTAGTTTAAAAAATTGTTTAAAAAAAAAAAACACTTTTGGCTGATCCGCGAGGATCGGATTCCTCTATGAATGTAGCATGAGAAAATATAAATATTAGCTTACGGTTTGTTGAAGCCGCCGCACACTCAGTAGATTGAGTGAAAAAAAAAAAATCTATATGATACGGCTTCCGGCTGATGCGCAGCACAGCCCAGGTAGCATATATACTGCAATTACAGCTTATTCTCTGTGTCATGGATATTCTTCTTGTCATGGATATTCTGCTGCTACGAATTTTCTGGCCCATTTGATATTAGCTAGCTAAGGCCGTACGTAGCCATGTTTTTAGTTGGTGTGAAATTCAAAAGTTTAAATTAGTAAAAAGAAGTAGACTTTCTTCTATTTAATGAGTAGATCTAAAATATTAAATATTTAATTATATGAAATAGAGTATTGAGCCATATATAGTTGAAATTCAAAACCTCCATTTTAATATTATATGAAATTACTACTTACCTTAAAAATTTAAGTCAACGGAAAAAAGGTACATAAATTTAGTTATTTCTATCATATTCTTAATAGTTGACTGGGCATGAAATATGTCTTTTCATTTTCTTTAAAAATTTTCTTAATTAGATTCATGCATTGGCTGCATATATATATATATATATATATATATGAGTCCTATTTAAAAGAAAATGATATATACATATATATATATATATATATATATATATATATATATATATAGAGCTTTAACTAGTCTTAAAAAAAAAAAAACTTATGAACTCAATCGCTTTAAGGATCGATTTCTTCCCCTAAATTGAAAAGGCAGATTTTAACCACCTTTTTATTTATTTTTAAATCAAGACATAGGTTTGAAAAACATGTTCAGTACGTAACGCATATATTATATAGTATATCTGGCCTGAGTGGCCTATGAACAAATAAATAGAAAAGGGAACCAAATTATACTTCGGCCTCTAACTTATATATAAATATATAATAACCCAGCTAGCTATATCGATCTTCTGCAACAAGAAGTACGACGAGAACAAGATTATAATTATCTTGTGAACCCTTTAGCAATTTCGAATTTTCGTATTGTTTTGCCATTAAGCTGATCACGTGCATCGATATCTTGGGTAAATCTAGTGATCATTCATGCATGTAGTTAATTCATTAAATCTCAATTTTTATTTCTAATATTTCAAATTAATATATCTTAATTAAAAAGTTTTCAATGTAGTAAACATTAATATTGACGTATAGGAATTTTTTAGAATAGTATACTCTGGGAATAAAAAAAAAAAGAAAAAGAAAAAGAATAGTATATACTCTGAAAATTATAAGAGAAACCGTTGTCCTTCGATCCAACCAACATGGCCATGAGCCAAGATGCACGACGCAAATTTCAGCAGCAAATTACGCTCTGGGCATTCAGGCGAAAATAAATTGGTTTGGGCAAGTACTACGTACCCTAAGTTATGGTAGCTAGGGTGACCATGACCTATATAACTAGCTCGATCAGCAGCTTTCCTTTGATAAACCATTAGCGCGAGACACACTTACATGAACGTAGAAAGCTCAATCAGTGACAAACATGGTGGTCAATATAAGCTCCATTGAGACCTCATCAAATGGAGTCTGGCAAGGGGACAATCCCCTTGACTATGCCTTCCCTCTCCTAATTGTTCAGACCACCTTAATCCTCGTGCTCAGCCGCTTCCTCGCTTTTCTCCTCAAACCCCTCCGCCAACCCAAAGTCATTGCTGAGATACTCGTAAGACACCACCTCTCTCTCTCTCTCTCACACACACAGACACACACAAACCCACACGTACACACACGTGCACACACATGCATGCATGTATGTGTTGTTGATCATTATCGATGATTAATCTGTCTTTCAGGGTGGAGTTCTTCTTGGACCGTCCATTTTGGGAAGAAACAAACACTATTTGCACCGAATATTTCCCTCATGGAGCACCCCGATACTTGAATCCGTGGCCAGTATCGGACTCCTCTTCTTTCTGTTTCTCGTGGGCCTTGAACTCGATCTAAGCTCAATTCGTCGGAGTGGCAGAAGAGCCATTGGAATAGCAGCAGCCGGGATTTCCCTCCCTTTCTTCTGTGGTATTGGCGTGTCCTTTGTCCTCCGACAAACCGTCGAAGGAGCAGACAAAGTTGGTTACGGCCAGTTCCTCGTGTTCATGGGAGTCGCGCTCTCCATTACAGCTTTCCCTGTCCTCGCGCGCATTTTAGCAGAACTCAAACTATTAACCACCGAAGTGGGCGAGCTCGCCATGGCTGCAGCTGCGTTCAACGACATCGCTGCGTGGATCCTGCTGGCTCTAGCCGTGGCACTCGCGGGTGACGGTGACAGTGGTGGCCACAAGAGCCCCCTGATATCAATTTGGGTTCTCCTCTCAGGTGCTGCGTTCGTCGCTTTCATGTTGGTTTTCATCGGACCCGCGATGAAATGGGTTGCCCGCCGGTGCTCACCGCAAAACGACGTGGTGGACGAAGCTTATATCTGTTTGACGTTGGCCGGAGTACTGGTGTCCGGGTTGATCACTGACCTGATCGGAATCCATTCTATTTTCGGAGCGTTTGTATTCGGACTAACAATCCCAAAAGGAGGCGAATTCGCTGAAAGATTGATAGAAAGGATTGAGGACTTCGTTACCGGTCTGCTTCTACCACTATACTTTGCATCGAGCGGGTTACAGACGGACGTCACCAAAATACAAGGAGCAAAGGCATGGGGTCTACTGGCGATGGTGATATCCACAGCCAGTGCCGGAAAAATTGTGGGGACTTTGGCGGTGGCGATGATGTTTAGGATGCCATTGAGGGAATCTCTGACGCTGGGCGTGCTCATGAATACCAAAGGGTTGGTGGAGCTTATTGTTCTCAACATCGGCAAGGAGAAGAAGGTAATTAATTAGCTTGTTTTCCACGGCTTTTTTCTATCACTCTTTCATTTAATTTAGTTGCCAATGGACATTTCCTAGACAGCTAATTACCGGGGGTTGCTCTTTTAATTCGGTTCTTTTGAAAACGTGCTAAAAGCTACCAAAATAGCTGAATAAATTAGAGGGCAATCGGGTAAGATCAATCAATCTGCTTTTAAGTTAGAAGCAATGCTACCATTCATTATAAAGTTTGTCATTTTTCTTAGGTTGCATTTGGGCGAGATATTTTCAAATATTTTATAAATATTAATAAAAATAATAATAATATAATATTAAATAGTAATAAAAGTAAATAAAAATTAATAATAAAATAATAAATAACAGTGAGCTATTATGATTTTTCAGTACTCAAACTAGGACTTAGATTTATTGATGTGATAACTTTCGATCGATTTCTTTCATCAACGACTCAAATCAAAACTTCTTGAAATGTACTCCCACGTATGTGATCTATTAGAAATGATGAGATTTAAGATTAACAATAACATTATTTCTAAGTTCTTATTTGGATTTAAGAAAAAGATAAGCATGCTCATGTTAAATAGACTACACTGTATTTTGACACCCTTCGAAAAATTAATCAATAATAAATCATGTTGTATTTATTAAGTAGAAGCTAGCAACGACCCAAAGATGAATTTGTGTCTATGATCTGATTTGTTGGCCAATATATATATAGACAGTGAACGACAAAACGTATGAACCAAATGGTTTGCAAACTCGGCTACCACGACTTAATTAAGATTATGATTGTATTTGTACTTATTCATCCCAAGATTATAATTTTAACATGAACTAGTATATATATTAATATACATATACATATACATATATATATATATAGGTAGATCAGTGTGAATGATGAAATATCCAAATTTTCAAATCTTTGACAGCTTAAAATTATGAAAAATTCAATTCTAAATCGTTCCAACTTCCATTGATCAAATGCAGTAGTTCTTTATTTGTATAGCCTGGCCTAGATGATATGGGTTGGTAAATGATAATTAATATAGAACGCTACATGTTAACAAACCATATTGTAATTTGTATATATATATATATATATATATATATATATATTTCTTCAAGTTCTTTTATTAAGTGGGAGAGAGATAAGTACATGAAGTCGACTCCTATCTCTCAAACACTTAGACCCATAAATTCTTTCAGTTTAACGGCATATGACAATATGAGTAAATTGAGTGCACAAAAATTCTCATACATTTTGACCTAGCTTTGTGCATTGTTGAACAGGTGCTCAATGACGAGATGTTTGCTATTCTAGTCCTCATGGCACTCTTTACCACCTTCATCACAACTCCCACAGTAATGGTCATCTACAAACCAGCTCGTGGCATCCCCATCCGCATGCACTGCAAATTGCGTGACTTGACCTCCATACAGAATCTCAAGGACGAGCTACGTGTTCTTGCTTGTGTTCATGGTCTCGGAAATGTACCCTCCCTCATTAGCCTTATCGAATTAACTCGAGGATCAACTAAGAAGTCCCTAATAAAACTTTTTGTTATGCATCTTGTTGAGCTTACAGAACGATCCTCTTCGATTATAATGGTCCTACGTGCTCGGAGGAATGGCTTTCCATTCTTCAATCGCATGCGCCAAGGTGAGTGTTATGATCGAGTAGTTGGGGCATTCCAAGCTTATAGTCAGTTGGGTCGTGTCAGGGTTCGACCAACAAAGGCAATCTCAGCATTGTCTACAATGCATGAGGATATTTGCCATGTGGCAGAGGATAAAAGGGTGACGATGATCATCCTACCCTTCCACAAACGATGGAGAGGTGAGCACAATGAGATAGAGGAGAGTGTGGGACATGGTTGGAGAGGAGTAAATCAGAGGGTAATAAATAATGCACCGTGCTCAGTGGCTATCCTCGTGGACCGTGGATTAGGTAGTGGGTCCCAAACTCTAAGGCCTACGGCCATCGCGCAGCAACGAGTTTGTGTAATCTTCTTTGGTGGACCTGACGATTGTGAGGCCTTGGAGTTGGGTGGTAGGATGGCGGAGCATCCTACAGTTAAATTGACCGTTATAAGGTTTGTAGAGAAAGATGGGAAGACGAGCACTGACATGATGTTACAACTCTCGTCGACTAGCAATTGTGGTGAACATAACTATAGTTTCTCCACTGCTGAGATAAACCATGAGAGGGAAGGGGTAAATTAATTTGCTTTTATCTTTTTGCTATAAGACTCTCATATTTTTAATAGCAAATTAATTCTATAACATGCAGTAAAATTACTTTCTGTATAAAACAGGAGCTAGATGAACTTGTTGATGCTGAGTTTCAAAGCAAGTGGGATGGGACTGTACTAGAGCATTTTGAGAAGGTGGCTGGCAACATTGTTGAGGAAATTTTGAAAATAGGGCAGAGTGGGGACTATGATCTGATAATTGTAGGCAAAGGTCAGTTCCCATCAACTGTGGAAGCTAGATTAGCAAAGCGCCAAGCTGAGCATGTAGAGTTGGGGCCTATTGGAGACATACTGGCCTCGTCAGGCAATGGCGTCGCGTCTTCAATACTAATCATTCAAAACCATGATCTTGCCCACTTAGAGGAGGCTCCGGTGTCTAAGGTAGTTGGGCACACCGAGTACAAGAAACTCAAAGGTGACAATTCGTTGAGTGTAGGGGAGATTTCGAAGGATGTTGTGTGATCAAACAAATTTGTAACAATGTTATTACGTCAATTAATGCCACCAATTTCCTTTTTAACGATTTGGGCCTATTGTTGTAAAGCATAAAACGATCACTTCATTCGCAATTGTTGGTCTTGTAGAAATCATGATCCTGGGTCAATAAGGTCAACACAAATCGTTCGTGCACAAATTAATTAGCACCTACATGACGGATGGAAGAAAGAGTCCTCCCCTGCCCATGAGAGTGGCTTGATGGTCGCTCCTGAGTCGATACACTTTGCTTGGGCCCATCATGATAGTAAATAATAAATAAACAAAAAGTCTATTTGCACTCAGGAGGAATAACTCCCACGTACACGGGCCTCCATGTAGATAAATGAAACGTAGCGTTTCATTTGCAAATTTCCTTCCCTGCGTTTCAATTGCAAATTCCCTTCCCTTCGACACAACACAAAGCACATCTCTACTTCCATCTCCCTGCTTCCATCTCTCTGCGTTTCAACTCCGAGTACTCATTTTATGGATTCTCATGCGTTTAGCCATGCAACAATCTAGTACTTGAATCAACTATTTTACTAGGTACCTGTCGTTGGTTGTAGAAAAGTAAAACTGTACTGATGGGTGACCAAAGATATGGAAAAATAGAAAAAAAAAAAACTGCATAAAACAGAGCTGCTCATACCCACGACAAGGAGGAAAATGAAGAGGATGAAGAGGAGACGGGGGTTCGACGGTGTAGCGGCTTTTGGCATAGCGGCGCAATTTCGACGGCAAGAAGACGAGATGGTTGATGCCCTTTGCTCAGATGGCCAAGGAATGAAGAGGATGAAGACAAGTTCTGAGATGCAAAACATGAATGAGTTTGGTGCATGGGAATTGGTTAAAACCTACGAGAAGAATACCAGAACAAAGAAAACCTGATCTTCAAGCCGACATAACCTACTTTTTGGTATTTTACAGCTTTTGCAAGAGCCAAATTGATCTAGGTTTCTCTGAAAATAACAGAAATTTTTGATCAAGATGGAGACTTTTGCAAGGGTCTAGAATTTGAGGTAGGTGAAAAGCGTGCCTAGCAGAAAATGTGTTGGAAAAAATATGATTTGCAGGAACAATGGATCGAGAGAAATATATAATGGTTTCTCAAGACACTCTTTGTTTGCAGATTAGTCGTCGAGTTTTTTTTTTGATTTATTAAAATAATAATATAAAGGTGACGTGGCACGATTCCGCAACAGGTAACCAACGATGGGTACCTATAACAGAATTGATAAATATAAATAAAATAGCTAGCTAGAAACACACAGATTTGCGTGGTTCAACATAGAGCTTACGTCCACGAGGGTTTAGAGAGAGATTCACTATAATGGATAATTTAACAATCTCTCATGGCCTCAATATTTACAGTACAATGGGGGTTGGTGACCTTTTTTAGCCTAGAGAAGATAATCCCTTATAGTTCATTGGATTGAGTTAGAAGAAGCATTTCGAGAGATCCCTTTTTGTCTGCAATGAGGTCCCCTTATATTGAGGCCTTGAGAGTGGTTGATCTCCTTGCAACTTTATGTCACTTTCACTTTTAGGTGTTTGAGTCAACTCTCTGTGCTCCAGCTCTTGCCTTGTCTTGCATTTCCTTTATTTTTCCTCCTACTTTTGTTGAGAGTTACCCAGTAGACTGGGCTTGGTATATTTTGGGGCTGTTATTCTGGTCCTTAAAAGATGCCCGCGATTCTTAAGATTGACTTGCTCAAATGAGAAACCCTTGAGAATCTTTCAATTAACCAAAATATAGATAGTTCATGAAAATCGGTAGAATATGAATACAAGAAACTTGTCCCTGATTTTTCCTTGTTGTGTGATTCGATGAGGATTTTCAAGGAGAGACCTTGTCAAGATATATGGATTTTCGACAAAGGTCGTAAGGGATGTGCCTTTAGGAGGCTTATTTGTTCGTAGGATAGCTAAGCGGATTTCTGGTTAAGCATTTCAATGATCCTGGTGTGATGCACGTTCTTTTATTTTCATTGCTACTAGTGATAGTAGATTCTTTGCCCTTGGGTGATTTGTTTTTTGAAGTTTAGGGCATGTTTGTCGTATCCTACACTTAGATGGATAGGGAGCCTGTCTACTCCTTGGGTCCATTGCAGGCAATTGCTGAGCTCATCAACTTATTCCAAGATAAAACCCGTGCGAGGTGGTTATAGAGCTTTATAAGGTTGTTCTTGCAGGAAACCCATGCAAGGCGGTTGCTGAGCTCAGAGGCTCGCTCCCGAAGGTAACTTGCATGAGGTGGTTCTAGCACGAGTGATGGTACCCAGCGTTTGCTAAAGGAGATGCTCATCCGTGTTGGCATTGATTGCCAAGTGCAAGTGCGAGGGCACTTGTCTTTGTGGGTAAGGAGTGTGATGCACTCAAGGGAGCGTCTTCCTTGGATTGCCAGATGTGAGCTCTAGGGCATGCGGCTTTGTAGGCAAGGAGTGATTCTCTCAAGGGAGTGTCATCATCCTTTGATTGCCATATGTGAGTGATAAGGCACACAACTTTGTGGGTGAGGAGTGATACACTCAAGGGAGCATCATCATCCTTGAATTGCCAAATGCGAGTGCTAGGGCACCTGACTTTGTTGAAGGAAATGCTCTCGATCGCTTTACTATGGCAAGAGCCATAGTTCGACCATAGTGCTCCTTTGGGAGAAGTACTTGACTGTGCTGTTGCAGGGGGAGTGATGCTCCACCACGCCGCTAGTGGGAGACTTGCACAACTGCTCTGTTGTGGCGGAGGCGTAGCTCGATTGCATTGCTCCTATGGAAGACGTACTCAACCTCGCTACTGCGGGGGGAGGGGGTAGCAATGCTTCACTGCACTGTCACGGTGGGAGATGTGCTTGATCACTTTGAGAGGTTTTCGCCCAAGACCGAATATGTTAGCGCAGATTATCCAAATTACAAGCTAGGGACTTGCAAACCTGAGCCATCTCATTGGAGTGTGGTGAAGGCATGAGGTGCATTGGAGAGGCTCGTGGGCGGTCATGCTTTGGTAATGATGAAGATCCGAGGTAACCCGTGATTCCAAGCGGTTTGTTCTGATGAGGATAAGGACTAAAATGCCTGAGCGGTGCCCTAGAAGAGCCTCGTAGCTGATGTCCCAAATCCCTTTTTGTTTGCAAAGAGGTCTCCTTATATTGAGGCCTTGGGAATGATTGATCTCCTCCCAACTTTATGTCACTTTCATATTTGCCTGTTTGACTTAACTCCCTGTGCTACAACTCTTGACTTGTCTTCCCTTTTCCTTCTTTTCTCTCCTACCTTTGATGAGGTCACCCAGTAGACTATGCCTGGTGTATCTTGGGCCTGGTATATTTTGGGAGTGCTATTTTGATCCGTATCACAAATGATTGAGTTTTGGCACCAGAAATTTTTTGTAATGCTTGGTTTTAACTAAAAATAACTTAAAAAGATTTGTTGCACCATTCTTTGTGAATATAAAGGATGTGAAGGGGGCACAAAATATTCAATTTTGGCACGAAACATTTCTTAAGAATTAAGATGATTTAATATAATGCTTCCACTTGGTTTTACCCGAATAAAACGTACAATATTTTTATTTATTTTCCCACCGTAAATATCTTTAAAACTTTATATAATGCTAACTTTGAATTAGACTAATTGCTACATAACCTTATATGGGTAAAAACCCAAACAATTTTGCATGCTCTAAGATATTCATTTATTTTTTTAGTACACCGCGGTATGTCATTTAGTGCCTAGATGATATTTCTATTCCCATACCCCAGGTCATGGGCGAGTGTTTAAAATCCTTGACAAAAGTCGAGCAAGTTTAATTAAATTGGATGAAATGCCACCTACTGAAACCCGTTCACCTTGTTAAAAAAACAAAACTTTTAACATTAAGTTACTTTATTTTTTACATCACTACGTATCTAAAAAACTTAAGCTGATAGAAATAGATAGATTTTATTATTTAGTTTATATCTTAACACTCTCCCTCACGTGTGGGCTAGACTCATTTTCAATGAGTAGGCTCAACACGTGGAATGTTTAATTAAATTAGGTGAGATATAGAGTCTGGGTTCCAACTCAGTACCTCTGCTCTGATACCATGTAAAATCACCACTTGTCCCATTAGCTTAACTCGTCAAATTGATCTTGCCCATTGGATCATTAACTCGTCTATATGGGTTACCCAAAATTTGCCTTCTAGGGGGGAGAAGGTTGTGTTGCAACTCTTGGAACAATAAATTTCAAAATGATTCAACCAAAAAGGATGATGCCATCCTTGGTGAAAAATCATTTCCCTTCTCCGTAGCTAGGAGCTTATATGTGGTTTTGGTCGAGGTGAGATGCAAGATCACCATTAATGTAGTGGCTTTAGCAACACCAAGAATGGTTCACAAGCCAAAGCCACTTTTATGGTGATCTAAACCATCCCATAGGTCATCACTCAATCCAAGTCACCACAATCAAGTCATCACGAAGGAAGCTCGTGAACAACACCTTTGAAGCAGTTTTGTTTGGTTGTCCCCAATCTGATAGATCAGCAGAAGGAGTGGGGATAGGGTTTAACCCACTTGATCAACCTTCTACAAAGTCATTTCTATGACCCCGTTTATGATCCTCCATGTCTTTTGTCCAATTAATGATGTCTTTGTAGTGACAACTATTAGAAATAGCCATGTTGGCACTTTAGTTAATTTCTATTGGTTGTAATGTACTTAGTTTCAGTAACTGTAAATACTCTGCTTTACTATAAATACTTTACATGTATTTCCGTAAATGCAAGAAAAAGTATTCAGATTCAATACAAGCAAGGTCCAAATTTTCTTTCTCTTCTACGTTCATCTTTCTTTCTTCCTTCCTCTGAATCTTTCTTCCAGAAACTTCCATGGCAGAATTCAGATTTTGTCACGGTATCAGAGCAATCTGATTAGTTATTCCTAAATTCTCTATGGAGTTAACGATGACTTCCTTTTCTAAGTCTTCTCAAAATAATCATGAAGATCCATCGAATCCTTACTTTCTCCATCATGGAGAAAATCCAGGAGTTATGCTAGTGACATATCGATTAAATGGAGATAACTACCACTCTTGGGCAAGATCGATGTCTAAAGCTCTTAGTGCGAAGAACAAGATGGGATTTTTCCCTCAAATGAAGCAGATCCTATTTTTCAGGCATGGATTTGATGTAATGATATGGTGGTTGTGGATTATCAATTCTGTTGCCAAGAATATTGGATCTAGCATTTTGTACATTGATGTCGCAGCTAATATGTGGAGAGATCTCAAAGAGTGATTTTCACAAGGAAATCGACCAAGAATTTTTCAACTAAGGAAAACAATACGCTCTCTAAAGCAAGAACAAAAATCGGTTAGTGATTATTACACAGAGCTGAAATCGCATTGGGATGAATTGGCTAATTTCAAGAAAAATCCACCGTCATGTTCCAATGCAGCCCTAAAAGTTTTTGAAGAATCACAACAAGAGGAATATGTGATGCAGTTTCTGATGGGTTTGAGTGATTCTTTCAATAATCTGAGAAGTCAAATTCTGTTAATCGGACCATTTCCCTCCATTAACAAGGTTATTGCACTTGTGCTTCAAGAAGAAAAACAAAAAGAGGTGCTTACTGATTCTACACCTAACCTTGAATCAATTGCTGCATTATTGACGAAACAAGCACCTAATCTTGAGTCAATTGTTGCATTGATGGCTAAATCTGGAAAACCTGGCAACTCATCTTTCAAGCAATCTGGCTTCCGCAAAGATCGTCCTATGTGCAGTCATTGTGGAGACACAGGACATACCTCTGATAAGTGCTACAAAATCCATGGTTTTCTACCTGGATTCAAGTCTAAAAGAGCAACAACTCATTCAAAAAATCAAACATCTTCTTCCGCTGCAGGTCAAGAAAGGAATGAAATTCCACAATTAACATTTACTCAAGAGCAGTGTCAGCAATTGCTTGCAATTCTTAAGCCTTCTACTTCCACTCCTCACTCTGGGAATCAGATCACCTCTCTCCAAAAGTCTCAAGTTCTACATCTCTCTCAGCTATTATTCTTCCAACTCCACTATCTTCTCCTTGTGAGAGTTTCTCAGGTAAATCCATATCCCAAGCATCTACAATCCATTCAAACCATACAACTTGGATAATCGACACAGGAGCAACTAACCACATGGTCAACTCCATTCAATTTTTTTCTTCTATTACCTCGGAAATTAAATCTTCAGTAAAATTACCAAATGGTAATCTAGTTGAAGTAACTCATATTGGAATAGTTTCTCTTTTTGAGAAATTGGTTTTACACAATGTCCTTAGTGTGCCATCCTTTTCATTTAACCTTATATCAGCTAGCAAGTTAACTCATGATTCTTTTTGTTGTCTCATTTTCATTTCTAATCTTTGTTTTCTTCAGGACCTATCTACATGGACAACGATTGGGATGGGTGAAGAAATAGCTGGTCCGTATCATTTCTTGCAACAACCTTTGGTTGGTTCATCTATTGCTTCCTCCTCAGTTCATCAAGATTTTGATTTGTGGCATTATAGACTAGGTCACATTTCTTATTCGAGATAGAAATTTCTTAATAAATCTGTATCAGATATATACATGTTAGATTCCTTTCCTTGTACAATCTGCCCATTGGCTAAACAGAAGTGCTTGTCTTATCCATTGTGACATATGGGGTCCATTTTCTGTTTCTGCACTTGATGGCTCTAAATATTTCCTAATCACTGTAGATGATTATTCAAAGTCTACTTGGGTTTACCTCATGCAAAACAAATCCCAAACCAAGACCTATTTGCAATCATTCTTTAGTTTAGTAGAAACACAATTTCAAACTCAGATTAAACAGATTAGAATAGACAATGGAGTTGAATTTCATTTGCTTGAATATTTCTTAGTCAAGGGTGTAATTTTGTAGAAAAACCCCAACAAAATGGTACAGTTGAGAGAAAACACCAACATCTTTTGAATGTTGCCTGCTCCTTGCGCTTTCAAGCTTGTCTACCATTGGAATTTTGGGGTGATTGTGTACTAATTGCAACCCACTTGATTAACCTAACTCCAACTCCTTTGTTGTCAAACAAATCACCCTATGAAGTTTTACATTCCACTCCTCCTTCATATAAGCATCTTAGAGTGTTTGGTTATCTTTGATTTGCATCCACCTTAACCAGAAATCGAACCAAATTTGATCCTCGAGCCAGAAAGTGTATCTTTATTGGATATCAATTTGCTGTCAAAGGATATAAATTATTTGATCTTGAGACCCATACTGTTTTCATCTCTCGGGATGTTTTTTTTCATGAAACAATTTTCCCTTTTTCTTCCCCTACTTCTCATCCTTCTTTTCCCCAACAATCTTCATTTGGTTTACCCAAAACTATCCCAGATATTGCAGATTCTATTTTCTATAATTCTTCTTCTACTACTGCAGACATTGCTAATTCTTTCTTCCATAATTCCTCTTCACCAAATACAAATCCTACTTTTACTTCTCCTTCCATTAGACAGTCAATCAGGCCACGAAAACAACCAAGTTACTTGCAAGACTATCATTGTCAACTGGCTGCTTCTCATCCATTACAATCTGTTTCCTTGTAGATATTTCCTCAAGTACAAAGTTTCCTCTTCCTAATTTCCTTTCTTATAATAAACTTTCTCCCACTCACAAACACTTTGCCTTAACTATCTCTTCACACACAGAACCTACATCTTTTTCCCAAGCATCCCATATACCTAAATGGCAAACAGTAATGAATTCTGAAATCAAGGCTCTTGAGGATAAGGAAACCTGGACAATTACTTCTTTAACTGTAGGAAAGAAATCTATAGGTTGCAAATAAGTTTATAGAATTAAATACAAGGCTGATGGTAGAATAGAAAGATACAAGGCAAAGTTGGTTGCCAAAGGGTATACTCAAGTTGAAGGTTTAGACTTTCAAGAAACATTTTCTCCAGTTGCTAAACTGACCACAGTGAGATGTCTGTTAGCTTTAGCAGCTACCAAAAATTGGCATTTACATTAATTAGATGTAAATAATGCATTTCTACATGGTAACCTCAATGAAGAGGTTTATATGGATATACCTCCTGGTTATGCAAAAGAGTGGGACCATCGTGTTTGTAGACTTAAAAAGTCGCTTTATGGCCTACGGCAAGCATCTAGACAATGGTTTCAAAAATAATCTGCTACTATACTTGATTATGTGTTTCATCAAGCACATTCAAATCATTCCTTGTTCATCAAATCTGATGCTTCCTCTTTTATTGCCTTGCTAGTTTATGTTGATGACATAATCTTAGCAAGCAATAATCTTCAATCTATCACTGAGCTGAAAACTTTTCTGGATAACAAGTTCAAAATCAAGGATTTGGGAGTTTTGAAGTATTTTCTTGGTTTAGAGGTGGCCAGATCATCCAAGAGCATTACTTTATGTCAAAGAAAGTATGCCTTGGATATTTTGCAAGACTCGGGTTTCTTAGCATTCAAACTTGTAACGCCCCAATGGAAGGCCTAAACCACATGGCCTATATTCCAAAAGGACGAGTCAATGATACAATTAGAGTCCCATTGGAACCTTATAAAGAGCAAGAACTTCTCCTTCCCAAGAAATGTGGGATCTCATACACCACATACCCTTATCCATATCATATGAGGTATCACAATGATACCAACTGTAACGCCCCGACCTCGAGGGTCCGAAGAGTTAACTCAAAACACCTGATAATCAACTCCAACATTGCTAATACACTTCCAAAAGTTCCAAATCTAAAGTAAACACTTCAAATTTAATTAACCACATATATTCATATATAAAAGCTTCCATATAGTAACCCCCAAAATTACCAACTCCTTTACATGTCACTTAAACTCACATTTCAACAATACAATTATAAAAAAATCACCAATATTCATCGAAAGTTTTCTATTCTTAATCCACTATTCTTAAATCATCTCACCTAATTCTTCATAGTCCTGATCCTCAGTTGAAATATCCAAAAATCATCTGAAAATATTGGAGATAAGAGGGGGTGAGTTATCAACAACTCAGTAAGCAAAGAACATATACTAGTGTGTAAACATGAGCCTTTTCAGAAAGTTCAATATGCAGAAACAAAATATTTTATTTTTATATGCAGATATCAGAAAACGTGTTATCTAAAATTAGAGCGGCTTTTCAATCTTTTCATACTCAAAATCAACAATTTATATTTAAAGATCCGTTTTATATTCAAAAACGCTTTGGCATAACATAACTGAATATCTTCATCTTATCATATCATATCGTATTATATCATATACCATGTTTAACCCCCGTGGTAGGGTTGTCTATCCCCGGTGGCCAAACCAGACAGTGTCACATGGTGAACTTCCCCTTTTTCAATCTCGGAGCCCTGAGTGTGCACACATGAAAGAACACGTAAAAAGACTACTTTGTTTCCAAAGTGGGTGCACTCATATCATATCATATCATGTTGGTACCAACCATATCATGTGAACCAGTATCATCATATCATAACCATATTCAGAAATCAGATTCAGAACAGATAAGTATGCCAAAGTTTTATCATATTCATATCATATCAAAACATGTGCGAAATATATTTATATCATTTCTATTTGATCAAAAATAGATCCAAATCATTTCATATCACATGCATAAAACTCTCAATGAGATCATAATCGCTCTTTTGCGTATTTCAAAAACATGTCAAATATTGCTTATGTCTACACTATTCATGTCAAAACATTTCTTTTATCTTTCATACATATCTCATGAGTGAATGCAAAACATATACTGAGGTTGTTTTTCACATTTTCTTTTTAAAATAACATGCACATTTTTTTACAACCAACCTCAGTCTATTTGTTTTTATACAAATCTAACATAGGAACCCCGCTTACCTGGATGACTTAGCTTTTTCAGAATTTTCCTCCAAAAATGTCGAGTCGACTATAAATCATCACCTATAAAAATAATCATGTAATTTTCGTAAGTTTTCAATCAATCACATATTTCAATATTTAAGCCTAAACTTCTAAAATAGACTATTTTAATTCCTCAAAACTTAAAACCCTCATAATCCCAAAATATATCATCACTTTCAAAAA
Organism: Juglans regia; assembly: GCF_001411555.2. Taxonomy (NCBI): domain Eukaryota; kingdom Viridiplantae; phylum Streptophyta; class Magnoliopsida; order Fagales; family Juglandaceae; genus Juglans; species Juglans regia. The sequence goes on from NC_049904.1 coordinate 3,735,840, forward strand.
TCATCAATATTCACTATGACCAACATCAAACTCAAAAACACCCATATTTAAACTCGAAACAGCCTAACTCAATCACACAAACAACTCCATCATCCAATCCAACTGACCCCTTTACTCCTCGGACTCAGTCCGACAAAACCAATCAAATCACAGTATAATGAGTTAGTGTAAAAATACATTTAAATCACGAAAGTTATTTGAAAAAAAACTTTCAATGCTATAATATAATTTTTGAAAGATCACGGAGGTGCTATAAGTGGCAGCACAGCAACAGAACAGTGTCAAATGCACTGTGGCCGTGGGTCTCAAAAATCCACTTTTGGATGGGTTCAAACGAAGACCCGAGATTTATAGAGAATGGCTTAGGGATGTCGGTGAAGCCAATGGTAGTGGTTGTTGGCCGTGGGTGGCGGCGTAAATTGTGGTTGAAGGCTAAAATGCTCAAATCGGAGATGGAGATAGATAGGCTTCACCGGTGGCAGATTGGAGCCAAGGATGAGTGCATTAGGTAGCTGGAAAGTTGAGGATGGTGTGGTGAAAAGGTGGTGGCCAACTATGGTGCGACGGCAGCGCGCGAGTACCAAAAGCTGTGTGGCTTGAAGCCACGCGTGGGGGAGTTTAGTAGTGCGGGAGGGGCTGAAAACACAGGGTGGGATCGCTGGCCGGAGGGGAAGAGGTTGGGAGGGGAGGTGTCGCCAGACGGAGGCGCACGACGGTGGGCTAGAGGATGACGCACAGACGCGGGGAGGGAAAGAGAAGACGTCGCGCGCGGGAGAGAAGCAGGGGAGAAAAGAGAAAAAGAAGAAAAAGAAAGAGGAAAAAAAGAAAAGGGAAAAAGAAAAGAGGAAATGAAAAAAAAAGAAATGAAAAGAAATGAGGTCCAATCCTCACATCTTAGGTCACAAAATGATCAAACGAAAAAATATTTCAAAACAATAAATTTAAATAAAATAATTTAAACACAAAGACTAAGTAAAATAAGATAATCAAATCCAACAACATAATAATTTTAAAACCCACAAACAACTAATTTAAATTAAAGAACAATTTAAATAATGAACAATAATTAATAATAAGAAAACACATTGAATTAACAATTAAAAATCTTAAAATAATATAACGTAAATCATCTAAAATTTAAAACAAGAAAATTTATAATCTTAATAAATGCAATAATTTACTTAGTCAAAATATACGTAAATACGGGGTATCACAAAACTAGTAAAATTTCCTATGGCACAAAATGTAAAATTTTCTTCTACTGAAGGTGAACTCCTGGCAGATCCTTCTAGTTATCACAGACTCATTGGTAGACTCATCTACCTTACCATATCCAGACCTGACTTAGCATATGCTGTTCAAGTTCTCAGTCAATATATGGATAAACCAAGACAACCTCACCTAGATGCAGTGCATAGAGTGCTTAAGTATTTGAAAGGCACACCTGGTCATGGAACTTTCTTCTCTGTCACTTCTGATATTCACCTTAAAGCGTTCTGTGATTCAGATTGCGCTGGTTGTGTAGACACTCGCAAGTCTGTGACAGGTTTTTGTGTTTTTCTTGGAGAATCTTTGATTTCTTGGAAATCAAAGAAACAACAAACTGTTTCAAGGTCTTTAGTTGAAGCAGAATATAGGGCCATGACTTCTACAACATGTGAACTTTCTTGGTTGATTACATTATTAAAAGACTTTCAGCTCCAACACTCTCAACCAGCACGTCTTTTTTGTGCAATAAAGCTGCTCTTCATATTGCAGCTAGCCCGGTTTTCCACGAAAGAACCAAGCATATTGAGATAGATTGCCATATAGTAAGGGAGAAATTACAAGCCAATGTGATCAAGACTCTTCATGTTGCTTCTTATAATCAATTGAGTGATCTTTTTACTAAAGCTCTTGGATGTGTTCAGTTTCATTCTTTACTTGGAGAGATGGGTGTTTTGGACATACACACTCCATCTTGAGGGGGACTATTAGAAATAGCCATGTTGACACTTTAGTTAATTTTTATTGGTTGTAATGTACTTAGTTTCAGTAACTGTAAATACTCTGCTTTACTATAAATACTTTACATGTATTTCTGTAAATGCAAGAAAAAGTACTCAGATTCAATACAAGCAAAGTCCAAATTTTCTTTCTCTTCTACGTTCATCTTTCTTCCTTCCTTCCTCTGAATCTTTCTTCTAGAAACTTCCATGGCAGAATTCAGATTTTGTCATCAACAGTCTCTTTTACCTTGTAATCATAACCACCCTCCTTCACCTGTAATAAATATGTACTCATATTGTATAATTTCACATACTGGATGCCCTTAAGATCTCTACTAAGTAGGGAAAAGAAGATAAACAATATCTTGCTGTTAGAAACAAAATGCGCTAATATTAAGCAAGGAAAAATTGATTTGACATCCACATAGGATCTAAAGGTCTAAAAACTTCACCCCAAATGTCATAAAATCAGTTCAAATATGGAAAATACTTTTTTCTGATGTGGAATCTCATCTATGTAGAGCCTTTGGATCTAACCCAGAGGACTATACGTTGAACGATCCTAATTTCCAAAACTAAGATCCTAATTTCCAAAACTAAGTATAAGATAATCTATAGGCTAGCAAACTTGCCCTTGGACCTCTAGGTTCCACCCTGATGTGTATGTTGAAAAAAGTGAAGAGGAAAATTCATTTGTTTTGTATATTCCAGATAGCTTCATCCAAATCAGCCGTAGTATTTTCATAAACACCACTTCTGTTGATCACCATTGACAACTTTTATGTTGATCTCCTCATGGTCAGAAAACCCTTCCCCCATACCTTTCTCGATCTCTCACTAACCTGATAAGAAAGACTGACCACATTAGAATTAATTAATCAAGTGAACTTACATTTAGTGTTACAAAATCATGATAGCCATTATGAAAAATAACACAAATAGCCCCACTAAATCAGTTTTTCCCTTTTTGCGACAATTTGCTGGGTCTTCTCTAAATGGCTCACCCTTCACTTAGTATGCTTTATTTTTTTTAATTAGTCAAGTCAAATAAGTTTTTCTATTTGTAAAACGTGTTTAATGAAGATACAATTACTCATTGCATGTTTATATATATAAAAACAACAATGCACAATATGTCAGCATGGATCACTGAAACCAAAATAAATATTGTGAGAATTACACTCCTAATGATTAAAATTATAAAGAGAAACAACATGCTATAATTTAATAATTCGATCCTACACGTTTATCAGAAGAGAAGTTCTAGATCAACAAAAGTAAACTCATAAATTGATGTGGCTTGATTTGATATGTTGGATCTACTTTATGATAAAAAGAACTTTACAATTTAACGTATCATATATAGATATCCTTCTTGTTCACAGCAGAGGCCTCCAATTGAGGCCACATATCGATATCCTCCATCGACATTGACTTCATCGGCCTTCCACCGATCCCGCTGAAACCTTTAACACTGCCGGCCAATCGATTGGTTTCTCCTCAATCAACACTGGATTTATTGTCGCTTTTGGAATGTCCAGCTTGCTCACCGCTTTCTATAACCCGTTGTTATGATCCTGAAGGTTAAAAGTTTAACCAACTTAGTATCCAACAGTCTTAGGGCTTTTGGATCAATCGTTGAGTCTTTAACACTTGGTATTAGAGCAGGGACCACGTCAAGAGTTCAAGTCACGGAGGAGGCGACCTTTAGGTTGGATTAAAATGCCTTAGTACTATGTATGAATATGATGTTAAGTAATTGAATACTAATAGACGAGTGAAGTCGCTAAAAGGGAAAGGGCTACCACCGGGTCAGTGTCGATAGAGAAGGCCACCGTGGATGTCGAATTCGAAAGCGTGGTGAGATGTTATGATCCTGAGGGTTAAAAGCTTAACCAAATTAGTATTCAACAGTTTTAGAGCTTTTGGATCAATAATTGAGTCTTTAACGCTCGTGAATGCTTTCTTTTGTGGAAAACTTGCTTTTGTCTACCTACCCTATCCGATAATACAAAAGACTTGCGACTGGAGATTTTCAAGAGTCGCTTTGAGACATTTTAGATTCAATGTATATCTCTACATTACGGGATGCTCTCACAATAAACGAATCATTCAACCCAATCAATGGATGAGTAGTGCTATATGTACTTATAATTTTATGTACAATACTCATTTTGTCAGTTTTACTTAAATTTAGATTTTGAATTTTGAATTTTGTAATATTCAAAATATTAATAGCTAACATGTCAGTATGTATTGTTATATAGGTAAAAATTGTAAGTACAAATGACATTTCTTAATGAATTGATCCAGCAACCATTCTTGACGACTAACCATGAAATTGGACTATTTATTTTGTACCATTTTTTGATTATGTTTAAACTTGTACGTACACTGGATCTAATGTATTGAGATGTTTGTTAGAATTCCCACTCCCTTATGTATTTTTTTAAAAGAAAATAATAAAAAAATCATAATCCTCTTATGTTATTGAAATGGAGTCAATTTCTTTTGATTGAATTAGATAAGATCACCAAAAACGCGTTTTGAGATGTATATTTACTTTTAGAAAATCTAAAAACATCCATTGTTTTTATTAGATTGGTCAAGGGAACTACCTTTTTTCGGGGGTTGAAGTTGTCGCAATGGGGCAATGGCCCAAGAATATTCCAACAAAAGGGTAGATAATGGGCCTATGACCGAAATGCCTAGAACCACAGTTTAAGAACCTATGAATTGGCGTAGGACCAAAAACCTACAAAGGGCCCCACAACTCGAACCCATGAAGGGATCCACGACCCAAAGGCCTACAAAGGGTCCTTAAAAAGACATTTTCGAGCCAACCCTATATTGGCTCATCACTCGAGATCAATAAAAAAAACTTGATATTAATCTTGCATGTATATGGAAAGAAAGAAATACCCCCAAGCAAGAAGGAAGAAGATATAACCACTTCGAAGTAAAAACCTACTGTTGATGCTGTAAAAATTCAACAATAAGCAGAAGGGAGAGAAAAAGTCATTCTCGGCCCACTGAGTCGATGGGGCCTTGATCGGTGTTGTTTGGAACCCCCGGCAATGTTTTGATGCAGCTATATGGTGGCGATGCATACGTCCATGGCGATGAATGGAAAATAAGAGTAGAGAAAGTAAAGAGAGATGAATACCAAGATTTACGTGGTTCGACACTAAGCCTACGTCCACGGGGGTTTGGGGAGGGAAGTTTCCACTATAATGTATTTGTTTATAGTCTCTCATGGCCTCTCATTTCTCACTGTACAAAGAAAGCTGGAGCTCTTCCTACTAAATCCTTGGGAGGTTGCTGAAGAAGAAGAAGATAATTTGATTGAGAGATAGTTCGTTTATCATCTGGTCCTTTGATTTTATCTCACTCTTCCCTGAGCACGCCAACCTGCCATGAGGTGATTGGTCTCCCTTGCGTGTCTGAGTGTCTATTATTTTCCCACCTTTCTCTAACACCCTTCCCTTATTCTTCTGTCACCACTCCCTTACTCCAGACACCCTTCTCCCTTGCCTCTTGTCTACCTTGTGTTCTAGCTTGGCACGGTGGACTGGGTTCAAGTCATGGGCCGCATATTTTATTCTCCACAGAAGTCCGTGATTCTTAAGACCAACTTGTTCCAATAAAGACATTGAGAGTCTTTAAGATAAAATATGCAACATAGGTTGTGAGTAAGAAAAAGAATTTCAAAAAGGGGTTCTTCATTCTCCATTCAGGTTGTGTTAAGTGATAAATGCCTTCAGAGGCAAATTTTGGCAGGCAATGCACCCGACCGAGTATAAAGTGAGCGTGGAACTCGGATGTGGCAGGAGGTGTACTTGACCGTGTACGATGTGAGCGCAAAGCTCAAATGTGGCAGGAGCTGTACTCGACAGTGTATGACACGATAGCGTAGCTCGGACGTGGCGGGAGGTGGACTCGACCGCGTATGATTCGTGGTTCGGTTCGTATGCTTATTGTCTTTCAAAAGGTGTATGTTCGTTCGATGTTTTTATTTTCGATTTACTATTAGTGTTGGAGTTTGTCTGAAGCAACCCACACAAAATGGTTAGAGGGCCCGTCAACCCCCTGGGTCCACTTTAGGTGGTTGCAGAGTCCGTCGGCTCGTTCTTGAAGTTAATCTGCGCTAGGTGGTTGTGGAGCTTGAAGGCTCGTTAACTTCAAAGGCTTGTTCCCGAAGGTAACCCATTGGTAGTGGTTATGCATCATGGTGAGTCTAAAGACTCGGCTTGTAGCACTATGGTTGGCAAGTCAAGGGACTTGTGTTTCGACTGGCTGTCGATTGGGCAGAGCTTGAAAGGCCCTGGCCCTACCCAATGCATCGCAGCCAGTCTAGAGACTAGGCTTCTACCCCGCAAAGATCGGTAAGTCTAGAGACTTGTGTTCCAATTGGTTGTTGTTTGGGGAGAACTCAGGGACTCTAGCCTTTAGCTAATGCATCGCAGGCAGCAATCTTGCATGAAGGTCAGCAAGTCAAGGGACTTATGTTCCGACTGGCTGTTGTTTGGGTATAGCTCGGGGCTCTGGCTCTTAGCCAATGCATCATGGCCAGCCAAGAGACTGGGCTTGTAGTGCGAGGGTTGACAAGTCGAGGGACTATTCAACCATTATGTCATGGTAAGTCTAGAGACTCAGCTTTGCTGGAGGGTGGGTACAACGCCTGATCAGATGGGTCTCGTGCAGATGAGCCCTGAGCGGAGGAGAGCCCTGCGCAGTTGGAAAGCCCGTGGTCGTTGGAGAGTCTGTCAAGGTGGAGGGCTCCGCGCAATTGGAGAGCCCGTCGAGGTGGATGGCTCCGCACAATTGGAGAGCTCGTCAAGGTGGAGGGCTCGTTGTAGTTGGAGAAGCCGTAGAGGTGGAGGGCTCTGCACAATTGGAGAGCCCGTCGAGGTGGAGGGCCCGTTACAGTTGGAGAGCCTGTAGTAGGTGGAGGGCCCGTTGCAGTTGGAGAGCCCGTTGAGGTGGAGGGCTCTGCGCAGTTGGAGAGCCTGTGTGATTGAAGGCTCTGTGTAGGTGGAGAGCTTGTGCTGTTGGATAGCCTTGAGCAGAGGAGCAGAGGAGCAGAGAAGAGCCCTGAGCAGAGGAGCAGAGGAGGTGTAGGGGTGCATATTTTTACAGATGTTGGAGAAAAGCACAATTACGCCATCAGATTGGTGTTTAAAACTACCAATAACAAAGCAGAATACAAAATACTGTTGGCCGGCTTGGAAGTTGTTAAGTTGTAGGGTGCAAATGAGATAGAGGTGAAAGCCAATTCTCAGGTAGTCGTCAACTAGGTCTGAAGGGAGTGAAGAGTGAAAAATTAAAAAAGTACTTGACGCTAGTGGGAGACAAGCACGACCACTTTAAATATTTCCAGAGTCAACAAATACCAAGAGCCGAGAACCAAAAGGCAGATAAGCTAGCACGAATAACATTCGGGCAGGAAGACTCGCCCCTACCAAAGCAAACAATGGTCAGCATACTAGAGATGCCCGCAATAGGGGTCAAGATTTCAGAGGCGAGGCCAGGAGCTCCAGAATGGGCTACATACATAATCAAGTACTTCAACACCAAAGAGTTACTTGAAGAAAATTGGGAAGTGAAGAAAATCAAGAGTAGGGCAGCTAGTTTCATCCTGATTGATAGGACTCTGTACAAACAAGGTTCTTCCATGCCCCTCATAAGGTGTGTCTCACTTGAGCAAGCACAATACATGCTAATATAGAAATACATAAAGGAGTATACTGTAACCACTCGAGAAGAAAAGCATTAGCGAGAAAGGGAATGAGAGCGGGATACTATTGACCACTCGCCCTCAAAGAAGTGGAGGAGTTTGTTTGGAAATGTCAGAAATGGTAGGAGTTATCCTTGGTACCCCATTACTCGCCAAAGAAGCTGACGTCAATCATGTCGCCATGGCCCTTAGTACAATAGGGCATCGACCTGGTCGGCCCCCTTCCCTTGAGCAAAGTGGGGTAAAATTTGTAGTAGTGGGTATGGACTACTTTAGTAGGTGGGTTGAAGTTGAGGCCTTGGCGATGATAACAATAATCAATATTATCCGGTTCCTATGGAAGATGGTCATGTGTAGATTCGTCATCCCTTGTTTTATCATATCAGACAATGGGAGGTAGTTTGACTCAGACCATTACTGTGATTGGTGCAGGGATCTGGAGATCAAGTTAAGGTATTCCTCCCCAGGGCACCCACAGTCCAATAAGCAAGTCAAGGCGACCAACAAGACACTACTCTAGATCCTTAAGAAGAAGCTTGACAACAAGAGGGGAACATGGGCAGAAGAACTCCTAGGGTTACTATCGGCTTACCAGACCACGGTCAGGACCCCAACAGATGAGATCCCATTTGCCTTCACCTATGGACACGAGGAAGTAGCACCCGTTGAAAAAGGAATGCCCACCTACAAAATCCAGCATTTCGATCAAGACTCCAAAAACGAGAGATTAAAGGAAGATATTGACTTGTTGGAAGAAAGAGGGTTAGAAGCAGAGGAAAGGATGGTGGTTAACAAAAGAAGGGTTGAATGCTGCTTCAACTACCAAGTCCAACCGAGATCTTTCAACGTCGGAGACCTAGTGCTAAGGCAGGCTGAGATAACCACTCGGGACAAAAGAAAGCTAGGACCAAGATGGGAAGGCTCATACGTAGTCACGTCCAACAACCACCCAGGCTTGTATAGGCTCAATGATGCACAAAGGAAGGATCTACAACACCCGTGGAATGCCGAACACTTGCGGAAGTTCTTTTGCTAAAAGTGTAAGCGACATTTATTTCAATAATGTGTAAACAATACTACTCGACCCCCTCGCAATTTTGAGGGTCAACGAGGCGAGTCCAGTCTGACGTACTACTTGACCTCCCTCAAAGTTTACAAGGCCTAGGGCGAGTCCAGTCTAACGTACTACTTGACCTCCCTGGCAACTGCGAAAGCCAACGAGGCAAATCCAGTCTGCGTACAGCTCGACCTCCCTCAAAGTTTACAAGGCTTAAGGCGAGTCTAGTCAAATGTACCGCTCGACCCCCTCACAACTGCGTACTGCTCGACCTCCTCCAAAGTTTACAAGAATTAGGGCGAGTCCAGTCATACGTACTGCTCAACCTCCATCCAATTTATAAGACCACAGGGCAAGTCCAGCTTGGAAATTTGGATGGTAAGGCCCTCGAACTTATAAATCTTGCCAATAGTTCGAGTCTTATGAGTCTAACCTTCAAGCTTAAAAGTTTACATGCTCACAAGTTCAGTTTACAAGTCTACAAGGCGAGTCCGGTCTTACAAACTACCCAACCTCCCCGATGTTGTTCTGATTATCTTGCATATAAAAGTCAGGTTATTAGTGACGGTTAATCGGAGTTGTCACTACAAGAAATTAGGTCTTTTCCAACGCTCAAACTCGTCGCAAATACCCCCAATAATCTTTGCATTTGATCATTTTACGCAATTTTGAAATCGCTGCATGTTCGACGAAACTAAAGCGCCATTTTTTTATCAATTTCAGGGACAGACAAAAATTGTCACAAAAAAATACTATTTTTGGCGATTTTAGTATGTCGCAAATGTCTTAAAAATCGACGGAAATGGCCTTCTAGTTTACCATTAAAATCGCTGAGAAAAGTTATTTCAGGCGAAACGTCTCGTCACAAAAATTTAATAAATCGCCGCAAATACTCATCATTTTTTCCAGCGATTTTAAATTATCGTCGTCATTATGTATTTCTAGTAGGAATATTTTGCGGCAATTTTAAAATCGCCGCAAATATGTTTATGCTATTAAAAAATTATTTCCGGTGAATTTTACTCGCCGGAAAAGGGTGTTTCAGAAAATTAAAAAAAAAAAAGCACAAAACAGAATACAGAAAAAATATTATTCACATCCAAGTTTTGCAGGCTTCACAATTTCACCTTACTTTATGGATTGCACTAATATTCTTTTTACATACTCAAAAAAGATCCAAAGTATACTTTGAATTTTTTTTTTATTCACCTAAATAGTGCAGCATTCCCTCACATTGTTGTTTTAATACTACACACACACACACACACACACACATAAATGAAATGGGAGATTTTGCAGGAAAATGATAAAAGCTCACTACCTATTTATTATTTACTCGTCCTCACAACCAATTTTCAAAGTGTCTTTTTTCCTTAAGTAATCACTATATATAGTGTGATTCCAATGAGTATGAAGTTCATTTGTATTCAATCTCACCCAAATGTGCAAGTAAGCAAGAACACAAGACAATTCATGTTCAGCTTTCAGGTAACTATCGATTTTTCGTCTATACTTATGGGTGAAGAGTCAAAGTTACTGAAAGGTTTAAATCTAGCATGGTAGCGTGAATAATGAAAGGTTCAAAGTTACTTATTTCAATGCCTAATAACTATATTCTGTGTGGGCATTTTCTTTTTCTAATCATGGCAAGATTATAGTTTTTAAGTTTAAATTTCCCACCTCCAATTAGAAATAGTTCTAGACATATTATGGGGATTTTCTAGAATTGATCACACATAACAAGGTATATTAACTTTTTTTCGTGTTTCTATCTAATAGTCATTGTCATATTACAACTCTAACAGGCCATGGAGATGATGAAGTTCACAACAAGCACGCCTTTTTAATCAAGAGCCTCTATATTAGCACAAGGTTCAACCAAATGCACTCGAACAATGTACACCTATCTTCAAAACTTATTGCAAGGTCGTACATCACAATCTGAAAAATTGAAAAAACCCCCAAGGCACTCACAAACTGAAAAATCCATGTAAGCACACAAGAATTTGATGCAACATTTAAGGAAGCACAACCAAATGTTGCCTTACCTTCATTTTAAAACTATATGGATCTAAATAATTTAAGAAATTGTCATAGATTAGTGTATCTACTTTACCTTTGGACCATATAGCTCGAGCAAGCACTTTGTCTGCAGATCCTCACCTCTATTTGAAGGCAATGTTGATTTCATAAAACTAACACATAAGTGATTTATTCTAAAAGATTGACTAGATATAACTTATAATCTGCAAAATGTATTTAAAAATAATACAAAGCAGAACAACTTTTTGTGTGGAGATCTCATAGCAGATAGTCTATGAATGCTTTTTATATATATATATATATATATATATAAGTAGTTTAATCTATCAATACTTAGAGAAAACTTCTGGAAACTTTTTTTTTTTTAAAAAGTAAATTGCATATTGGTGGATCACAAAATGGAAAATAAAGCTAGTAAAAATATGTCACAAAAGATGTAGCAGCAGGACCCAAATTTTAAACCAACCACCCCACCAACTTTTGAACCCTAAAGAAACCCAATATCACCAATCCAGAACCACAACTCATATGCACAAAATAGACCCACAACACGAATGCACTAAAAATACTCACAACTCAGATGCACAAAAAAGAACCACAACTGTCTTCTGCACTAAAATGCCACTGCACTAAAACATCACTGCACTAAAGCAGAACCACATAACAGTCTCAGTTTGTAGTGCGTGCAGTTACAAAGGCTAGTAGAATGCCCAAAACACAAGTTGAAGACCACTTCTATATCTTTTAATTTTTCTGTATAAGTTTTACTAATTTGAAATATAAAATAGATGTTAAACAAATGTAGAGCATCTGAAGGCGTGAACCTTATTGTTAAAAAAAATTAGAGAAATGCACTAAAAATAGAGAGCAGTTACGATCTATGAAGAGTAAATTTGTGAGTGAAAAACTGAAGTGAGTGTTGCGTGAGCAAAGGAGAAATGGGAGAGAGCTTACCGCTATAAGAGATTCTCAACAGAAACCCAAAATCACACAAAATGTAGGAAAATTTTCTAAAACCCACGAACTGCATAAATGAAATTTATTTAACAGAAATTTCATGGGAGTGGAAATTAACTTGAAGTGAATGTGGGTGTGTTCATGAGAAGCAAAGACTTACCACCGATCAGCAACTCAGAACTCCAAGAACTCCCACAAACGCTTGTAGCACCAAACCCAAAAGAAATCTGCAGTGGAGAGAGAGAGAGGGTCTACTGTGAAGGCCCTAGGGTTCGTAGAGAGAGAGAGAGAGGGAGAGAGAGAGAGAGAGAGAGAGAGAGATAGAGTTACGGAGATGAGCACCATGCGAGAGAGGAAGACAAGATGAGTCTGTTGGGGAATGAAACATTTCGTGCGTTTTGCTGCCCCAGACCAAGTAGCGATGATTTTAGCCCATTGGAAGATTTTTTTTAATTTTGTGGTGAAAACAATCGCCGTAATATAATAAAAAATCGCTGTAAATGAGTCCAACTCCATTTAAATCGCAGGTCGCAGTTAAAATGGAGCGACGAATTTTGTTTCGCTGCAAAAAGTGACTTATTGCGACGATTTTATTTGTAACAGAATAAAAATCACCGCAATAGGTAATTTTTCTTGTAGTGTGTTTTACACATCGAGAAAATAAAGAATATGAAACAAGGAGGGGCTATTATTAACAAACATGGCGCAAAAAGCGCAAACAAAATACAAAGTAAATAGGAAACATATCTATGGTACAATAAGGGCTACAAAATCAGCTAGCGAGGTCATCCGAGAAGGCATCAGGCATCAAATCCGGCCTATAGAGGTGCCATACTCTAGCGCCAACTGGTCCAGGGGTAAGGTCGCCAAGTCAAGAGACCTTAAGTCGATGTATGGATTTTCTAGCACGTGATCTTGCATCCTCTTCAAGCCTTCTATGTAACCGTACGACCAGGCCTGGTCTCGGATGAATGGCGCCTGTCTCAATTGGGCATCTAGGCGAGGGAACATTTCATTCACTTGCACCAAGTCACTATGCAACTCGTTGAAAATGACGTTGTTGGCGGCTAGCCAACGCTCTACCTCAGCCAGTTTGGCTACATCCTCGTTCATCTGGGTCTTCTCTTGTAGTTTAGTGGCACAGGCCAGAGCGACCTCGACCTCTAAGTCCTTAACCTACTGCAACTTGGGCTTGAGAGACTCCTTTTTCTTCTTCAGGGAGTCGGAGAGGGACTCATACTCCCCATTAAGCCAATTATACAATTGGGTGTTAGAGTCGCATTGCTTCCTCAACTGCGAGTTCTCCTCTTGCAACTTCTCTAGCTCTACCACCTGGATGTCTAGCGACACCTACAAGGTCTCCTGCACCTGCCCCTGAAGCGTAGCCTTAAGCTTGTGCTGCCCAGCCTCCACCCATGATTTTGTGAGATCAGCTTTGAGTGCGGCCTTCTACCAACAAAGCTAGGCCATCCTCTTTCACCTCAGACGGCGGTTAATTTCGGCCTTGACGAGGGCCTCCTCCAACTTCGTCTTCTCCTCCCTCTCCTGCTTGGCGTGTCATAAGGTTAAACTGGCCAAGGAACGAAGTGCCCAGTTCTCTTCCTCCAGAGCTCTCCAACCGTCCACAATGAAAGTAGCCAGTTGCTCCGCCGCCTGTCACAAAAGAAAAATGAGGTCAAAACATTTAAAAGTGAACTTAAGGAAAAGAAAGTGAAGGCAGCATGATATACCCTGAAGAATAGGTCTCTAAGTGACTCGGCCATCTCTCGGATGGATTCCTCACGTGCCTTCCTTGATCCAGATTGATTGGGAAGTGGAAGGAAATCCAGGACAAGACCCACCTACTCTTTGAGGAAGGAGCAGGTCTTAGCACCGCATCCAGGTTCTGACTTGGGTTCATCTAGCACCACATCCATTGCCTCTTCAGACGCCGGCTCCTCTTGAGCACCACCTCCCCTTGGGCTAGCGAATGAGATTTGCTCCGGCACCCATCCCATATCTTCACTGGCAGGAGGTTTACTCCCATCTAAGCTTAACACTACAACCCCAACCTCAGGCGGGGTGGGCGAGACCTCAATAATCTCCATCAACTGCTCCTCAGCCTCAAACTCAGGCCCACAGCCAGCTCTTCCCTGGTCTAAATTGACGTCGTCTCGACCTCAATCTCCAGCTAGGCAGGCAAGACTTCATTAGCCCCCATCGGAACAATCCCGACCCTAGATTCCTAGTGAGATGGATAACTCTTCCTGACCCTTAGCCGGCTTTGTCTTGGCTCCACTCACCACCTCCCTTTGAGCCTCCCCTCTAGTCGTCGCGGCCTCAGACTCGACCTCCAGGGGGACTTTAGTCATCGAAACCTCGTGCTCGAAAGAGTATTCGAAAGGGTACTCAGGAATAGAAACCCTCCCCTTGCCGAGGTCAGAACCACCTATTTGTCTACCCTCTTCTGTTCCCCAGCAACTGGGAACCTCACACTGCTAGCCTCGACAACCTCCGAGGAGGGAACTACCTCAATTTCAACTTCAGGTGGCGAGACGCAAACCATGGAATCTTTGGGAGCGGAGTTCAAGAGAGCCCCGTAGAAGTGCAACAAAAGCCTCTCCTGGGCCTGCATATGGCCCGTACAAGATAAACATGAGGAAATGTTCGAACATACAAATTGATGATCAAATGTAAATTATATTAATTTTTATAATTGAATAAGCCGTTCGAACATGTTTGAGACGGAAAGAGTGAGTTGTCTGCTCGAACTCTAACTTATGATAGTAACAACTAGCTAGCACATGAGTAGTGATGGGGCTACTTTTTTTATTATTATTATTATTTTGCATCCAGAGGTTTATTGATTTTCTTGATAAGGTTTCTTAAATTTCTCATGATTATCTTTCTACCCTTTCCTCACGACCAGCCATAGCAACTCTTTATAAGTGATGAGATAACTTGAATGACATAAGGGTGGGCAGCGGCCCTGCCCTTGCATGGGCGGGTGGGCTACCTCGCTCGGCCCATGCGGGGGCGGGGTCCCCCGCTCTGAATGGAGAGGGCCTAGCGGGGGCGGGTTGCGAGATGACCCCAGCGGGGACCCCTTACCCCCCCGCCCCTGCTCCTCATATATATATATTTATATATATAAATAAATATATTGTATATAAATATATACAATTTATTAAAAACTTAAAATTGTATTCAAGTCATTAGATTGCCTTAGCCTCCTAAGCCAATCTTTATATAAGAGACCAAAGTAATACAATATTCATCCTTAAGCAATGTGAGACTTAGTAAAAGATTGGCTTAAGAAGCCAAGACAATCTAAAATCTAACTCTAATGAGTTTAAATTCTTTTTATATTTATAATTTATTATTTAAATTATATTATAATTGGGTCTAAAAAAATATTTTTAGACTAAAATCTTTTTTTTGAAAAGTAATGTGTTGGCCTAGGGGAGAGGCGGGGCGGATGGAATTTTCCAAAAATATTTTTCTTTGAATATCAAAATTAATATATAGGTCATGTCTGACGTTGCAATTTCCCCACATGATAACACGGTACTGTCCCATATCATTATGTTACTGGCACAGTTCCCATATGGTCATTGAATGGACACCATGTGCTGCTCCTCAAAATAATGGAACACTTGGGAAGCATAGATTATGACCAGTGCCCATCCTAATTAAGGCCAAGGCCATTATAATTAATGTCCATCCCGATCGAGTGTCTTAGCCGCCGATTCATTGAACGTACATGAAACATGCACCATATATCTTATATATTTAGTACTCCACATGAAAATGAAAATAAAAATGAAAATGAAAATGAAAATGATCTCACAAAAATAAGTTCAAAAATTGTTTGTAAAGCTCTTTTTACTGAAAAAAGACGACCTAACGTACCAAATTAAGCCGAATTTAGCACTTCTCTACCTATCGAGAGTACGTACTACGGTAGTACTACTCATGTACTCTTTTGAAAAACAACTCAAAATTTACTTTCTGCGCATCTTCGTACGCATATAATATGGCAATAAAGATAATTTAACTTCTTCATTCGGCGATATCAACTAATTATATAATTAGGTCAAAATTCTGCTCCAAGGCAGTACGAAAAAGGATCAAACAAAAGTGGTGGGCGAATCATCATGCAGACAAATTAAATTTTATAATTTTCACATATCAATATGTAAAAAAATAATTTTTTTTAAATACAAATAATATTTTTAATCATATATAGTATTACTCGAAGAAAAGAAATGCTATTTTTATATCAATTCTAGTTTCTGTTCTTTTTTTGTCCCATTATTTCTCGCTCGCATAAAAAGGAGAAACATGAAATGAAAACTTGGTTGGATTAATCCCCAATAAGACAAGAGAGAGTAGAGTATTTTAATCAAGTCGGTATCAACTTGCCTAGCGGAAAGGTCGTCTCCATGCACTGTCCCCTTTCAAGGAGTTGTTGCCATTTAAGTTGATAGTTCAGTAGGTACTACTCCTCCACATGATAAGATCAGACTCAAGCTGGATGCATGCATGGATGGTGATCATGCAGTACTCTAGCTAGCTTAGTTGCTACGCTGCTTGCTGGATGCATATATGTGTTTAATTTAGTAGGGCCGCATGCAAGCCGAAAGTACTTCAAATAAAAACGTAGGGCTTCAGATTACGTACGTATATATAGCTCCATCCGTAGATGTACTCTGTGCCTTTCACAATCTAAAAATTCATACTACAATAAATAAAGTCTTTAAAAGTTTCGTCTAAAAGGTATTACAAGAAAAATACATTTTTATGACCATTTAATTAAGGTAAAAATATTATTTATGACCAAAACATACTCATTTTAACTGTAAATAGTTATTTCGTTAGAATTAACTGGTCATAAATAAGTAATTTTCTTGTAGTGAAGACTGGAATTTCATCCCAAAATATAGAAAAAAAATGTCACAAAGTCGTCATAATAAAACTGACCAAAAAGGTATTTTGGGACGAAAATCACAAATTAGTCCCAAAAAATATCTTTTAAGACGAAATTAAGCAGGACCGTTCGATCATGTTCAAACGGATTTTGTGTTCTTAGAAGATTTAAATTCATCTCGAAAAGTTGTTTGAACGGTGTAAATAATGTTCTAACAATATTTCTGTTCGAACAGGTACTTCATGACTAGTTGATCGATACCAGTCCGTTCGACCAAATACACATAAAGAAACATTCGAACAAACAAATTGATGATCGAACTCAAATATTGAATTGCATGTTCGAATGCGTTCGAACGGCGCGCAACTTTTTTACAGTTCAAACTCTAACTTGTGATGTTCAAACGGTTATGTCCGATTTATATATGTTCGAAAGCTTGATGAGAGTTTGAATGATTATTATTTTCATGGAAAATACTAATTTACTAAATAGATATTTATATTTCAAAAATACATTACAAAATTGAATATGACCAATATAGTTTTATTTATATTGAATATGGAGAATATTCAATATAAACAAAGCTAATCTAATAAGTCAGAATTAAATAAATAAAATACTAATAATACTAATAAAATTATCAGTACATGATATATAATTGTTCAATATGCAAAACACTTCTGACGAAAATCAACTACTTGGAGGCCTGAATTGTTGCATAAGCATATGCATTTGAAGCTACATCCGTATTTGTTGTTCTTGCATTTGGAGTTGCATATTTTTTTATTGATCTTCTTGCTGTTTTATGCGCATCTCCATGTCTGCTTGTTTCATCAATTGAGCATCTAACTCATGCTATTTTGCAATCAATTGTTCGATCCTAGAATTTGCATTCTCTAACGCAATGACAGTAGTGCTTGACGTTGATGAAAAGCTTGAAGGCTTTACACAGCGACCCAAACCCCTCAAATATCTTGAACGTTGACCCAGAACTTGTGTAAAAATTTCAACATTACTTATTGATGAATTATGATCTACTACAGTTTCAGCACGGAGGACAACCATTTTATCCTACATACAATATATAAAATTAATATTGACACAATAATTTAAATATGTTTAATTAAAAGAAATTATAATACTTACATAATTCTTACGAGCATCTGGATGAGTCCACTCTCCATTACTATTAGTATGTGATGCAACATATAATTTTGTCAGATCATAATTTGTGTCTGACTCTTTCTACAAGAGACATTGTTAAGATATAAAATCAATATTAAAAATAAACTATATAGAATAATAAAAAAAAGAGTACATTACCAAATTTTGAGAGACGATGGAAAGATCTTGATTCTGTATGATGATGAATCTTCAACTTCGATCTATTCGTTTTATTTATAGAACTTTGCTCCTGCATAGAAGTTGTAAAAGTTAGTCAGTAAAAATTATAAATATGACACAAAGAATTCATTTAATTTACCTTATATGATGGATTCTCAAACATGTAACAAAATTTTTTCCATTTTTCAGGTCGAACATCCTCAAAAGGATGTTGGCGTGCATCTTCCTTGTTCTCGTACTTCTTGTAATGCTAGTGACACATCGCCTTATACTTGCGGAATGTATTACATATCAGCTCTTCGACAGTCCTACGCTCCTCTCTTCGACCAAAATTTAGTTTGAAATCATTATTGAAAAAATATATACACAAAAATATTATCATTTAGAATATTAAATAATATCAATATAAATTTATTATTTAAATATTACGTACCAAACAACGCTTTATAAGCTCTTTCACATCTTGCGAAACTTTATCCCATGAACTCGTAGCCAAAGGTGCATAAGTCCCTGTAAGAGCACCCACATGCGATGCAAACTAAGCTGCTTGTTGTCCCTCTCCTCCGATATGTTCCTCAGGAATGTTCATCTATAGATTCGCTCTCATCATCTGTAGATAGTTCAAATGACTCAACACTTTGATCAACTGTTGTCTCAACTATTTCAGCCTCAATATCTTCCCTATGTAATGAGATCATATCATACTGGTTTAAATCCACAAATAAGTTAAAGGCAGGTTGACTCTCTTGGTACGCTTCTTGAGCAGATGATCATCACATTATATATATATATATATAAATATATATATACTGGTTTTGTAATAAAATGCAATTTTTGACACTACAATAAAATTAACTTTTAAGGACGAAATTATTTAGAGACAAGCTAAATTTCATCCCCAAGTCATTTTTTTGGACGAAATTTAAATTACGTCCAAAAAATTGATGACTTTAGAAAACCGTTCGACCAGATAAATATCCGTTCGAACAGTATATTCTGTGACAAATTAAATCGTCTCAAAAAGTTTTTTTCGTTTAAACGGAAAAAAAAATTCGTTCGAACAAACAAATCTTGGCGGGAAAATAATTTATTATGCTAGGAAAAGTTCAAAACCGTTCGAACAATAATTATTTTGGTCCAACGGAAAATATTTGGTGGCAAAACCTGGCAAGAAGGTTTCTAAACCGTTCGAACGGAATATATTTAGTTCGAATATATTCAAACATCACATTTATACATTCGAAGAGCATGAGGTCATGTTATAGTAGATCTCTCCTTTCCAAACGCTCGTGGACGTAAGCATCATGCTGAACCACGTAAATCTATGTGTCTTATTCTCTATTTATTTTCCTTGACCTCATATTCACTGTTATAGATGTATTCACCGACACCGTACAGCCGCACCAAACCACTGCCGAGGGTTCCAAACAATATCGATCGAGGCCTGCATTGCCATAGCGAGTCGAGAATGAATCTTTCTCCCCTTCCGGCCTATTGTGCGATTTTCTAGGCATCAATAGTTGGCGTCGTCTCTAGGATCTGATTCACTTTCTACACCAGAGGTGAGAGAATGATGATTTTCTGGTGTGCTAAATAATCTCCAAATGTGCAAATGAAGCTTTCTTCAGATAAGTACTCCCAACATTCTTGCTCTTATTTTTATTAACGACGCCATCAAGAAAAGTGAGCGAGTAAACTCTTCCTCGCCCATGTAGTTGATAATCATGTACACTTAACTGCCTGCACATGGCACTTGCAACCCATGGGGTGTAGTTCATGCATGGGACACATGCACATAGCACATGCACTGGCGGGCAAACATTGCACCCGAATGCACACTATCACACAAAGTCCACCTTCCACGCATTTAAATGCTCAGTACTTGCACGGGTGGGCGAGCACATATACAGATGTATACAGTGACCATGCACATCCACACAGGCGAGCAAGCACACAGTGCCTAAATCCTTGACACTGTAATTTATGTACAGTGCCCAGGCACATGAACAGGAGGGCGAGCACTGTGCATGGCATGCACAATGCGAGTGCACAATTGAGTTCACCTGAGAGGCTCACAACAGCCAATCGTGAGCTCGCCGGACCTTCAGGCGGGAACCACCTGACCCGCCGGCAGTTTTTGGGTGTGCACGGCAAGCTCACGGCACTTCCGTGAGCTCCGTGTCCCACCTAGGGTGGGTTCTGACCACCCTGACCAACTGACGGTGGCTGTTGGCCATGAACGACAAGCTCACAACACTACCATAAGCTTTGTGTCCTCGCTGGCGGTCACCACTTAGATCGTTGACACCTTCTGCTGCCCCTGAGGTGGTCCCTAACCACCATAGTGGGCATGAGCTGGCCCCAAGCTAGACGCATGGTGAGCAACGAATGCACGCAACACACACCCAATGGGGACCTCGCCCGCGGCCAACGCCACCCTCCACTAGGACCACCGACGATCTCTGTTGCCGGTGGAGTGCTCAGCCAAGTCTCTCAGACACCACATGCAAGCGAGCATCAACCTTTCCCCAACGATAACACGGCCAGGGACAACTCCTTGGGCATCATGGAAGGTACCTCCTTGCCCGACCATAGAAGTTCCTAGGCCACGCAGTGGTGACAGACCAAGATGCCCGGTCACTCTCCTCGACCACGTAGTGGTGAGAAACCAAGCTACCCAGTTACTCTCTCTAGCCACATAGTGGTGAGAAACCAAGCTCTACTTCTTGCTCAATTTCATCGGGCCATGTGTATCTCGGCCACAATCTTGCCATTCACACAGGCGGGTATGTAGCAAGCAGACCACTCACTTTCCCTGGCCATGGGTTACAAAGCGGGAAACTTCCTCGGCCATAGGTTGCCTGACCATGAACAGTGCAGATAGGAATAGCTTGGCCAACCCATCACGGACTTAACTGCTTGGCCACATACATGCAATTGAGACACCACTCCTCTCGGCCACTGGTTGCCCGAGCACTAGTGTCTCATCCACAATAGTAGGTAATAGCCTGCCAAAAGAATGCTCGAGCAACTGCACGGCCTAAGCCCCTCATCTTGAACATCTTCCTCGGTCAAGTAGCTCCCCGGCCACATGCATTCTGACCATTTTACTCAGCCATCACCTGCAAGTCCAGAGCTTCTTGAAGTTACTCAGCCACAAGGAGGGACCTAATCCAGTTCGAGTGTCCTCCTAGGCATGTTGCATGGCCCATGCAACTTTATTAGCCCTTGCTTGGCAAACCCATGCTCAACCACAAAATTTTCTCGGTCATCGCTCTTCCTCTGCCAGAGTGTGGCCCGAACATGACCACTGTCTCAGACCATACGGTCCATCATTGGCTAGTATATTCCATCGCTGACAGGGAGTTCCCCGGTCCACACGTTGCCTGTCCCATGCAACGTACGATGTCCTCCACCACAATTAAGATAACAGTTAACTCTGCCACACGAGTTGCCTTGCCCAACACGTTGCATGGCCCATGCAACGTGCTTCACCGACCCATGCTTGCCCAACATGCTCCACCAATTTGCTCTCCCATGTCTGCTGCTCGATTTCAGTCAAGCAAAATCGGCTACGAAAACCAAAAACTCTTTGGTTTATCTCTCTCGAAATTTGTGTGAATTTTATTTCTACTGACAAGTTTCTTTCGGTGGCACAGAACATCGGAAACTGGTAGCATGGCCCCACTCGAGCACTGCTCGGACCTCCCAATATGATTCAATCAGAACAAATTGCTTGGCACTAACGTGCAAACGGAGACATCAAACCTCTGTCACTGCCAAAACATGGCAACCCACAGGCCTCAACCTGCACGGCTCCAACCTTGGTTGCACTCTGGCAGAGCAAGTTAGGTTTGCCACCTCACATTGTGATTTGGATTGTTTACACTAACCGAATTGACCTTTTTTGGCACGAACAAGTGTCTCCTTCAGCAAAGTCGAGTTTCTTGACTCGCCACGACACAACGGTTGGACACAAGTTCCTTGACTTGCCGACCCTTGCGCTAGCCAAGCCGGGTCCCTTGACTCTCCATGATGCATTGGCCAGACCAGAGCTCCAGGGCTCGCCCAAATGACCAGTCGGATACAAGTCCCTCCACTTACTGACCTTCGTGCTACCAAATTGAGTCCTTAGACTTGCCACGATGCATTGGTCGGGCTAGAGCCACAGGACTCATGCACACGAGCAGTTGGACACAAGTCCCTTGACTTGTCGACCTTCGAGCCACCTTGTGACGATGCATTAGTCGAGCTAGAGCCCTAGGACTCGCTGACACGACCAGTTGGATACAAGTTCCTTGACTTGCATACTTTCGTACTGCCAAGCCGAGTCTCTAGACTCATCGCGAAGTTTACGCTGGGCACTAGTCCCAGGACTTACCTAGATGGTCATTCGGACACAAATCCCTTGACTTGTCGACCTTTGCGCTGATATGAGTCCCTAGACTTGTGTCGAGTGCTACACTCGTGCCATAACCGCTGCTAGAGGGTTACCTCTGGGAATGAGTCTTCGAAGTCAACAGGCCTATGAATGCCATAATTTCCTTGCACGGGTTACCTTCGTGAATGATTCGACGGCTCGGCAACTGCCTAAGGTGTACCCAGGGGGTCGACGGGCCCTCTGACCACTTTGCGTGGGTTACAACATACAAACTCTAACACTAATAGCAAACTTATAACATTAGTAGCAGCTCACACTGGAAGGGAAAAATATGGCAACAAAATCAAAAACAAAAACATCGGACAGATATAGACTTTTCATTAACGACAAACATTCATGAAGACAAACTGCCCGCCTACGCATCATACGCAGTCGAGTATACCTTCTACCACATCCGAGCTCTGTGCTCGCATCATAAGTGGTTGAGTATATCTCCCACCACATTTGAACTCTGCACTTACACCTTACTCGGTCGAGTACAACTCTCGCCACATCCAAGCTCCACACTCGCATCATACATGGTCGAGTATCTCTCCCACCACATCTGAGCTTCGTGCTAGTATCTTACATGGTCGAGTACGTCTCCCGCCACGTCTGAGCTCCACGCCAGCATCTTACATGGTCGAGTACGTCTCATGCCACATCCGAACTCCGCACTCGCATCATATGCGGTTAAGTACACCTCTGGCCTAATTTTGCGCTCAAAATTCTTTATCACTTAATGCAAGTAAAATGGACAACCATGGACCAACTCCCAAAATTTATCTTCTTACAGATTTCTCCGGGCAATCTCTGTTGCATATTTTATCTTAAAGATTCTCAAAGTCTCTGTTGGCCTAGGTTGATCAGGCTCAGTCCACCAAAGAGTCATCACTAGAAGACAAAGAAAGAGAGAGGAAGGGAAAACAAGGAGGGGACAAGAGAAATGAGGGTGTCAGGACAAGGGAAGGAAATGTATAATGAGGAAAGTAAGGAAGAGATGGAAAGGAAAAGGTGGAAAGATGAGAGGATGTCAGACATGTAAGGGAAAAAGTGGGCATTCCTCACCACTACAGAGGGACAAGCGAAAAGAGGGGTCAGATAAAAGAAAACGGTCAGACAACTCCCAGGTGACTTCGTCTTCTCTAGCTTCTTCAATCTCATGACGAGAGCTCCAGCATGAATATCTCCTCCAGCAAATAGATCCTTGACTTCTATTGTACAGTGAGAAATGAGATGTTAAGATAGACTGTAAAATACTCAAGTTATAGTGGATCTCCCCTCCCCAAACGCTAGTGGACATAGGCATTATGTCGAACCATATAAATCAGTGTGTCACATTCTTCATTTATTTTCTCTACATTTACTTCATATTCACTATTATGGACGTGTACACACCGATACTGTACAACCACACCAGATCACTACTAGGAGGTCCAAACAATACCGGTTGTGACTCGAATTGTCATAGCAAGCTGAGAATGACTCTTTCTCCCATTCTGGCCCATTGTGCAATTTTTAGACATCAACAAGTTTAAAAGTAGTCAGCCCCTAACAAAATTTCAGTTATTCAACATGCATGAATGACCCTATGTAAACTACAATTTTATATGAAATTACCCTTGAGTACTGTCAGTACTGTGTAAACTACAATTTTATATGAAATTAGGGTTCAAACTATGCAGGCTAGGCGGTGTGAAGATCGTTGATCATTCGTCGCCATGAATAAATTGATCAACGCGCAATCTTTGTATCTAACTGACTAATTTCTTTATATATTGATCGATCGATTGCCATGTAATAATATGGACGAGAGTTTTTTTTATAAAGAACATGTTAGTCATGTAATCAAAGAAAGAGAACATGTTAGTCATGTGATAATTAATGAGGATACGTACTATTTGTTTCCTTTGTGCCCAGCATCTTCTTCATCGTTCGGTGCTCACGCGTTGTCAAATTAATCAGACGTACATTTTGCCTGCATCTGCCTTAATTGTGGCAAAGCAATAATGATGGGAAGTTTCCTTATCTATATCCATTTTTTTTTTTTTGTGTTGCGGGGAAATAATGAATAGAATTATATGATTTTAATATTTATTTCAGGAGAATGTTAAAATTTTGCATTCTAAAATAAAACAATCAATTCAATATATAATTAATTTGCAGATATTGTGGTTTTTTTGTAATTATATGCACTCTAATCTACCAAAACTTATGGTTAATTTACAGGCATTCTAAACTATAAAGTTCGGTCATTTTTCAATCTGGATTAAGATTGATCAGGCACATGATGATCATCATCATGTCCTGTTTGTTTCGGTCAAACCTAAAAAAATAGTACGAATTTTAAACATAATACTTTTAAGAGCTTTGATAGATCATTAGATCTTGAACACGCATATGACCATGAAAACCATATTAATTTAAAGGTGTAAACCATATATATTTCCCATCATTTGTTCTCCCAATGACACGGAGGAGATATTTTTTTTTTAATGGGTAATTCTACTATGTCATCCAAGTTTGCCAACTTGATGTGCCCCCAATGCAAATTGTACCTTTTTTTTTTTGGCTTTTTATTTGAAACATTTTCTAAACATTTTTTTAAAAAATATCATTGCACGACTAATAGTCACTTCCTTAATCATTAAGTAAAAAATATATTAAAAAATAATATAAAATATATGAACGGTCCAATTAAAGGGACAAACTCAAGATAACATATTTGGACATGTTGATAATACTGATCCTTATGATAACATATTTGGACATGATCTGAAAATCTCAAGACTATCCAGTGATTGATTCCCCATCCAGAAATAATGAAATTATTGACGTTAGTACAAGCCAACAAAAAATGATGAAGACCCCTGATAAAGACCCATTGATTCCTGCTATTGGTTCATGTAAAGATAGAGATTCCTTCTGATTGGACCCAAATTTACTATTCACGATTGTTCATTGTACTTGTATTTACTGTTCACTACTAGTTTTTTAGGGAATCCTTACTAGGTTTAGAACCCTTGTCTTTCATACTTCGTTACTCCTCCCTTGTAATCCCACAATATTGTTTCAATTACTAATCTATGAGTATTTTTAGTATTTGTTCTTGCTCTTTTCTACTACTCTTATATTAATTCTTGCTCTTTCCAGTCATCTGGTCCTTGCTTAATTGGATTCCAGTTATCTGATCCCAACTTATAATTATTTATTTTA